>NW_027142285.1:0-638937 GCF_036365525.1 Heterodontus francisci
TTACGTGGACACACAGCCACATGTTTCCCCATCCGCCCTTGAAACAACCATGCAGAGCCTTGTGAGACTCCGCAATTGCCAGCTGCTGCCTGTCAAGCAGAGAAGGCGTCCAAAGGGGTCAAGCACTTGGGGAACATTCAGCAAGAAGAGACTGAGCACTAAAAGAAACAAGCATGCCGTGTCCAGTGGTAGCACAAATGTGAATGCTCTTGCTGCGTACACAACTGGTGAGGTGGGAGTGCAGCCACACCATTCTCCATCCTCAGTGTTGTTTTAAGGCAAAGGTAGATAAGAGTGAAAGAAATGGAAGATGATGCTGATAGTAGTAGGCAGGATTAAATGGGAATGGATGGGAAGACGCACGAGTAGCATAACCACTAGCAGGGAACAGCTGGGCTAAATGGCCTGCTTTATGTTCATAGTCCAAAAGAAATGTGCTTCTTTTTCCAGCACCCTCACATCATTCATGTTTTCCCTGAGAGCAACATTGAACCATCACGAGATAGGGGCAGTTACATCATCCTGACTCCTACAGCTGAGGTGGGTACTAAGTGATTCATTGGTCTATACTGCAGAGCATAAAGCATGCGCAACAGTAATTTCATTGGAGGGAGGGAAGCTCTGACACTGATGTTCTTTCATTATTTCCTTTCATGTAAAATGTGCCTTTGAGAAAACAATCCTTGACACTTAAGGACGGCATTCAAGCAAAGGAGGCAGTGCAGGAGAGGACGCAAGGATGTGCTGATTCCTGCATCTGAGGTGGGTAATAAGTGCTTCATTGGCGACGTTATCAATTGGTGCCTTCACTGCAGAACTTAAAAAGGTGTGCACAACAGTAATTTCAGTGGATGGAGGGAGGCAAGCTCTGACTCTGATTTGCTTTATTTCTTTTCATGTAAAACATACAGTCGAGAAAACAATCCTCGAGACTTACGGTCAGCATTCAAGCAACGAAGGCAACTGGATCATGCTGCGGAGCTCATCACGATGTGGAAAGGAACATTGCATTTATGGATGAATTGGGAATGCACATTGGGATGCGCTTGGGGAACATTCACCAAGAATAGACTGAGCTCAGACTCTTGTGACTTTGCCTTCTTCACATGGACAATACAGTAGTGGAATAGAGAGCCAAGCGTTTATTCACCACAAGGATCTCCAGGAACAATCTCTTTAGCTGTGCATAGCAGAGACTCGGCCTGTCTGTCTCACGGGAATGCTGGACACAACACTCATGTATCCATGCACAGCAGTTCCTCGAATACTTAATGAACTTAATAAAACTTTTCAATAATTAAACCCAGAATTGTTGAGGTTTTGTTTTGCATGTTATTTCCCCGACTTTGCAACTGCACTTCAGATATTCAACGATGGTGGAGGGGTGGAGGTAGGGGGGTAGAGGGAGGGGTGGATGAAGAGGGGGAGGGGTGGGTGAAGAGGGGGAAGTGTGGGGAGAGCAGAGAGGGGTGGGGAGAGGAAGCATGCAAAATGCAGGGACCAGACAGTTGCAATGCCTGAAGTACTGTGGAGAAGGGGAGAAAGCAACTGGATTGGGCATCCGCAGCTGGAGGGAACGGCTGAATGGAGAGGGCCGGAAGCGAGAGGCCATAGAGAGCCGCGGGGAGTGAGCGTGCAAAGACCTTGGTGTCACCGGGTCCAGGGACTGGCCAGTAAGTCTTTTGCTGTTGTGTTTATGGCGCATGCACAGAAAAAGGCACTCCTCTTCCGTTCCGCTGCTCCCCCCCCACTCTCTCCCCTTCCTCCCTCTCCCTCCCCTCCTCCCCCTCCCCCCTCCCTCTCCCCCTCCCCCCCACTTCCCCCAGCTCTCCCCTCCCCCCTTCTTTACCCCTCACTCCTTCCCCCTCCCTCTTTCTCCCCCCCCTCTCCCCCCTCCCTCTCCCTCTTTCTTCCCCCCTCCCTCTTTCTCCCCCCTCCCTCTTTCTCCCCCTCCCTCTTTCTCCCCCTCCCTCTCTCTCTTTCTCCCCCCCTCCCTCTCCCTCTTTCTCCCCCCTCCCTCTCCCTCTTTCTCCCCCCTCCCTCTCCCTCTTTCTCCCCCCTCCCTCTCCCTCTTTCTCCACCCCTCCCTCTCCCTCTTTCTCCCCCTCCCTCTTTCTCCCCCCTCCCTCTCCCTCTTTCTCCCGCCCTCCCTCTCCCTCTTTCTCCCCCCCTCCCTCTCCCTCTTTCTCCCCCCTTCTCTCTCCCTCTTTCTCCCCCCTCCCTCTTCCCCTCCCCCCCACTTCCCCCAGCTCTCCCCCTCCCCCCTTCTTTACCCCTCCCTCCTTCCCCCTCCCTCTTTCTCCCCCCTCCCTCTCTCCCCTCCCTCTCCCTCTTTCTTCCCCCTCCCTCTTTCTCCCCCCTCCCTCTTTCTCCCTCCCTTTTTCTCCCCCTCCCTCTCTCTCTTTCTCCCAACTTCCCTTTCCCTCTTTCTCCCCCCTCCCTCTCCCTCTTTCTCCCCCTCCCTCTCCCTCTTTCTCCCCCCCTCCCTCTCCCTCTTTCTCCCCCTCCCTCTCCCTCTTTCTCCCCCCCTCGCTCTCCCTCTTTCTCCCCCCCCTCCCTCTCCCTCTTTCTCCCCCTTCTCTCTCCCTCTTTCTCCCCCCTCCCTCTCCCTCTTTCTCCCCCAGGAGGCAAGGGAACCTCCTGCTGATTACTACCTACTGCCCTCCCTCAACTGATGAGTCAGTACTCCTCCATATGGAACAGCACTTGGAGGAAGAACTGAGTGTGGCAAGGGTGCAGAATGTACTCTGGGTGGGGGACGTCAATGTTCATCACAAAGAGTGGCTCGGTAGCACCACTACTGACCAAGCTAGCCGAGTCCTAAAGGACATAGCTGCTAAACTGGATCTGTAGCAGGCGGTGAGGGAACCAACAAGAGGGAAAAACATACTTGACCTTGTCCTCACCAATCGTCTGCCACAGATGCATCTGTCCATGACAGTATTGGTAGGAGTGACCACCGCACAGTCCTTGTGGAGACAAAGTCCCATCCTCACATTGAAGATACCTCCATCATGTTGTGTGGCACTACCACCGTGCTAAATGGGATAGCTTTTGAACAGATCAAGCAATGCAAAACTGGGCATCCATGAGGCACTGTGGGCCACCAGCAGCAGCAGAATTGTACTCAACCACTATCTGCAACTTCATGGCCCGGCATATCCCTCACTCTACTGTTACCATCAAGCCGGGAGACCAACCCTGGTTCAATGAAGAGTGCAGGAGGGCATGCCAGGAGCAGCACGAGACATATCTTAAAATGAGGTGTCAACCTGGTGAAGCTACAACCCAGGACTACTTGCGTGCCAAACAGCTTAAGCAACATGCAATAGACAGAGCTAAGCGAACCCACAACCAATGGATCAGATCTAAGCTCTGTAGTCGTGCCACATCCAGTCATGAATGGTGGTGGACAAATAAACAATGAACTGGAGGAGGTGGCTCCACAAATATTCCCAAGCTCAAAGATGGGGGAGCCCAGCACATCAGTGCAAAAGATAAGGTTAAAGCATTTGCAACAATCTTCAGCCAGAAGTGCCGAGTTGATTATCCATCTCGGCCTCCTCCTGAAGTCCCCAGTATCACAGATGCCAGACTTCAGCCAATTCGATTCATTCCATGTGATATCAATAAATAAATGAAGGCACTGGATACTGCAAAGGCTATGGGCCCTGACAGTATTCCAGCAATAGTACTGAAGACTTTCGCGCCAGAACTTACCGTGCCCCTTGCCAAGCTGTTCCAGTACAGCTATAACACTGGCATCTACTGGCAATGTGGAAAATTGCCCAGGTATGTCCTGCACACAGAAAGCAGGACAAGTTCACCCTGGCCAATTACCGCCCCATCAGTCTACTCTCAATCATCAGTAAAGTGATGGAAGATGTCATCGACAGTGCCAACAAGCGGCACTTGCTTCACAACTACCTGCTCACTGACGCTCAGTTTGGGTTTTACCAGGGCCATTCAGCCCCTGACCTCATTACAGCCTTGGTTAAAACATGGACAAAAGAGCTGAATGCAAGCGGTGAGGTGAGGCAGTATTTGACCGAGTATGGCATCAAGGAGCTCCAGCAAAACTGGAGTCAATGGGAATTGGAGGGAAAACTCTCCTCGGGTTGGAGTCATACCTAGCACAAAGGAAGATAGTTGTTGGAGGTCAATCATCTGAGCTCCCAGACATCACTGCAGGAGTTCCTCAGGGTAGTATCTTAGGTCCAACCATCTTCAGTTGCTTCATCAATGACCTTCCTTCAATCATCAGGTCAGAAGTGAAGATGTTCGCTGATGATTGCACAATGTTCAACACCATTCACGACTCCTCAGACACAGAAGCAGTCTGTGTAGAAATGCAGCAAGACCTGGACAATATCCAGGCTGGGGCTGATAAGTGGCAAGTAACATTCGTGCCAGACAAGTTCCAGGCAAGGACCATCTCCAACAAGAGAGAATCTAACCATCTCCCCTTGACATTCAATGGCATTACCATCACTGAATCTCCCACTATCAACATCCTGAGTGTTCCCATTGACCAGAAACTGAACTGGAGTAGCCATATAAATACCCTGGCTGCAACAGCAGGTCAGAGGCTAGGAATCCTACAGCGAGTAACTTAGCTCCTGACTCCCGAAAGCCTGTCCACCATCTACAAAGCACAAGTCAGCAGTGTGATGGAATACTCTCCACTTGGCTGGATGGGTGCAGCTCCAACAACATTCAAGAAGCTTCACACCATCTAGGACAAAGCAGCCCTCTTGATTGGCACCCCATTCACAAACATTCATTCCCTCTACCACTGACACAGTGGCAGCAGTGTGTACGATCTACAAGATGCACTGCAGCAACGCACCAAGGCTCCTTCGACAGCACCTTCCAAACTCGTGACCTCTATTAACTGAAAGGACAAGGGCAGCAAATGCGTGGGAACACCACCACCACTTGCAAATTCCTCTCCAAGTCACACACCAACCTGACTTGCAACTATATCACTGGTCCTTCACTGTCGCTGGGTCAAAATCCTGGAATTCCCTCCCTAACAGCACTGTGAGTGTACCTACCCTTAATGGACTGCAGCGGTTCAAGAAGGCAGCTCACCACTACCTTTTTGTGGGCAATTAGGGATGGGCAATAAATGAATGAATAAAAAAAGGATATCACTCATTACATCTTGCCAACCAGAAAATGACCTATTTATGCCTAATCTCTGTTTCCTGTTCGCTAGCTAATCATCTATCCATGCCAATATGTTACCCCCTATACCATGACCTTTTGAGCTTTTATGTTCTGCAGTAATCTTTGATGTGCGATTTTATCGAATGCCTTCTGAAAATCCAGGTACAGTACATCCACCGGTTCCCCTTTATCCACAGCACGTTACTTCTTCAAAGAAGTCCAATAAAGTGGTTAAACATGATTTCCCTTTCACAAAACCATGTTGACTCTGCCTGATTACTTTGCATTTTTCGAAGTGTCCTGCTATAATGGGCTGAATTTTAAAAGCCTGATGTTGCTCCTGTCGGCAGGTGACAAAATGGAAGTCTGCACATGCTGGCCGTGCATCACCATTTACGTGGAGGGGGCGGGTTGTCCGACGCCAGCAATGGCATCAGCTGCCTGTGCGCAGGCACTGGCGCCAATTTTCAAGGGCAGTCAACCCTGCCGGTGAACTTCAATCTTTTCAGAGCTACCCCCTAATTGTTGTAATAAAAATTCTATTGCCCCTTTCCCAGCTCGCCCCATGACAAATGACAATAAGCATTTGCCCTTCCCGCCCAAAAACACTTACCTTTGAAATAAAACCTTCCCCCACTAAGACTCTACAAAGTTAAACTTCACTCCTTCCCACCATCCCCTACACTCATGATGATTATTTAACCCCGTCCCAACATCTCCCCCTCCCCCACCTTCCCCACCAGTGTCACGCCTGCTTTCCCCAGACGGGGAAGTGAATGTGCTGGATTGCCAGCTGTCACTCTGAAGATCACAACGGGCCGGTAAGATTAAAACTAAATGAATGTTAATGAACTAATTTTATTGATTAACATTTTTAAATTCAGATTCTGTCACCCAGCGGTGGGGGGACAATCACAGATCCTCACTGCCTCATGGAGGATTGGCCGGGCCCTCATGGTGTCAGGCTCCGTGGTGGGCCTCTGCCGGAATGATCTTATGGCTCCTCCCCTTCCACAGAGCCCGACGTTGGGGGCTCAGTAAAATCCAGCCCAATGTCTTTAATAATAGCTTCTAACATTTTTCCTATGACAGATGTTAAGCTAACTGGCCTGTAGTTTCCTGTTTTCTCGCTCCCTCCCTTTTTGAATAAAGGAGTTACATTTGCTATTTTCCAATCTAATTAAACCTTCTCTGAATCTAGGGAATTTTGGAAAATTATAACCAACGGACCAACTATCTCTCTGGCCACTTCTTGTAAGACCCGAGGATGAAGTCCATCAGGACCTGTGGAATTATCAGCCCCTAGCTCCAACAATTTGCTCAGTACCACTTCCCTGGTGATTGTAATTTTCTTCATTTCCTCCCTCCCTTCCATTTCCTGATTTACAGATATTTCTGGGATGTTTCTTGTATCCTCTATTGTGAAGACTGATGCAAAATACCTGTTCAATTCATCTGCAATCTCCTTATTTTGCCTTATTAATTCTCCAGACTCACTTTCTTTTGGACCAACACTCACTTTGTTAACTCTTCCTTTTTAAAATATCTGTACGAACTCTTACTATCTGTTTTTATATTTAAGGCAAGCTTTCTCTCACACACTATTTTTTCCCTCCTTATTAATAGTTTAGTAATTCTTTGTCGTTTTTTTATATTCTGTCCAATCTTCTGACCTGTCACCAATCTTTGTGCTATTGTATGCTTTTTCTTTAAGTTTGAAACTATCTTTAATTTTTTTAGTTAACTGCAGATAGTGGGTCCTCCACTTGGAATTTTTCTTTCTTATTGGAATGTATCTATTCTGTGCACTTTGAAATATCCCCTTAAATGTCTGCCACTGCATCTTTATTGACCTGTCCCCAAGCCGAATTGACCTCTTTCAATTCAGTTGAGTCCTCATTTTATAAATACCCCACAGAAGCTGAATCTTCCCAATCTATTGGCTTGTCTTACTTTTACCTATGAGATCAAAGGTTTACACATCCAGTTGTCTGGATGATATCCACAAAGCTGAATCTTCCACACAGTCCCCGGCCTTGCCCTTCAATCTCTTTAATTCAACCACAGAGAAATGGCATTTCCCCCTCCAGGTTTCCGCATTAACTCAACCAGGCGACTAAAGGGTTACACGTTCCCAGAATGATACACACAGGCTTTTCTCTTAAACAGCCCAGTTGGTCCCCTCTTGTCTCTGTTCACATCTATAGCACTGAACAGACATCCAGAGGAAAAGATTTAATTCTGACAGGTCAGCCAATGGTCCGGCTGTACAGTGAAGAACAAAGGAAGGTTCACCTTTCTTATAACCCTCTGTACATGTGTTCAGAACCTGTGGTGATCAGGGATTGGTTACTCCCTGCAATGTCAGCTCTGTGAGTGGTCAGGGGTGGATGTTCCCTCTCATGGACAGAGTCCCAAGCAGATGCTAGTGATAAGGACAAAGTAGACGGCCTCTGTTACCAACCATGCTGTGAATGTCTGTCCCTTTCTCAATCATCCAGGTGGCTTCCTTCACACTGTTTCAAGGTTCCTCATTCCCCTGACCGTAATGATGACCATGGAACCAGAAGATATTACAAGATTTCCTTAATGAGATTCATCCTGCCAGTATTTTGATAATCATAGGTATTTGTACCATTGGAATGATTTTGATAAGAACAGAAGAGCAGATCTCAGACCTGATTTCTTATAATTACAGTCTTTTGGTCTTTTTATTGTCCATATCCTGCCTTCTTATAATTACAAGCCTTTCGTCATTTACTGTTTATATCTTGTTTAGGAATGCAGCACAGTGAAATTCCCAGGTTTTCTTTTCTATTTTCACTCCCTTAACTCTTGTGTTCCCACAAAGATCAAGCTAACAAATTCAACAGTGACCAATTAAACTTCATATATCATGCCTTATGTACATTCTTATATCATCACAGGCATAACTGTAGTCATGGTATGCAGCCGAAAATTGGTCAGTTACATCGTCATTTCAGTCCATATTTACAAGGAATATACACTCCAAGGTCCCTCTGTTCTTTTACATTTCTCAGATTCCGACCATTTATTGTGTATTCACTTGCTTTGTTTGTCCTTCCTGAATGTATTACCTCACATTTCTCTGATTGGATCTTCATTTGCCACTGTTCCTACAGTCTCCAGCTTTATTCCTCACTCTCAGCCACACAGTCAATTTTTGTATCACATACAAACTTCTTATTCAGGCCCCCGACACAAGTTTAAATCATTGATATATACGACAAACAGTAAGGGACCCAGAACTGAGCCTTGCAGAACTCCACTGGAAACAGCCTTCCAGCCATACAAACACCCATCAACCATTATCCTTTACTTCCTGCCACTGAACCAATTTTGGATCCAACTTGCCACTTTCCCTTGGATCACATGAGTTTTTAATTTACTGACCAGTCTGCTCTGCAGGGCCTTGTCAAAAGCCTTGCGAAAATACAGGTGGATGGCACCAAATGCACTACCCTCATCAACCTTCCGTGTTACTTGCTCAAAAAATTCAATCAAGTTAATCAAACACGATCTTATCCAAACAAATCCATGCTGACTGTCCTTGATTAATCCATGTTTTTTAAATGATGATTTATACCCTCTTGTTAGATTTTTTCCCACTAATTTTCCCAACACGGAGGTTTGGCTGCCTGGCCTGTAATTATTCAGTCAATCCCTTTCTCCCTTTGAAAACAATGGTATAACAATGGCAGTCCATCTATTAGCAGTTCCCCTCCTTTCTTTTCCTGAAAGTGGTGACATGTTTTATGTAGTTCGATTCAGGGATGCTGTTACCTCACCAAGGTTTCCACTCTTTAATTTCGAGAGCCTCCTCATTGATTGCTGGCAGGCTGTACGACAAATAGGCAGAGCTGATGACTCACGACCAAGTCTGATCTTCCCATGGATGCTTAATGATTGTTTAGCAAATCAGGAACAGGCATCAGGCTGATTTCACTACTGATAGCTGTCTTTAACAGTTTGTCTCTTCTGGGTGGCAGGGAGGATAAAACTCAGGTTTGAATGTAAAACTTATTCCATATTTAAGCTGTGGACAGGAATTATAAAAGCAGCTTGCTGAAACATACAAATAATGGCAGGCGTTATCTTCAGATACCGAGACAGTCCGTGTCCACTTGCAGCAAGACCTGGATAACATAGAGACTGATAAGTGGCAAGTGACATTCGTGCCACACAAATGCCAGGCAATGACCATCTGTAACAAGAGAGAATCTAACCATTTCCTGTTGACATTCAACGGCATTACCATTGCTGAATCCCTCACTATCAACATTCTAGGGATTACCATTGAACAGAAACCTAACTGGACCAGTCACATAAATTCTTTGGCTACGAGAACGGGTCAGAGGCTGGGAATTCTGCGGTGAGTAACTCACCTCCCAACTCCACAAAGCCTGTCCAGCATCAATAAGGCACAAGTCAGGAATGTGATGGAATACTCTCCACTTGCCTGGATGGGTGCAGCTCCAACACCCATCAAGAAGCTCGACACCATCCAGGACAAAACGATCCGCTTGATCGGCATCTCAGTCACCACCTTAAACATTCACTCCCTCCACCACCGGCACATTGTGGCTGCAGTGTTTACCATCTACAAGATAATAGAGTCATAGATTCATAGAATGGTTACTGCACAGAAAGAGACCATTCAGCCCATTGACTCTGTGCTGGCTCTCTGCAAGAGGAACTGATTTGTTGCCACTCCACCGTCTTTTCCCGGTAACCCTGCAAATTTGTTCTCTCAGATAATTCTCCAATTCCTGTTTGAAATCCAGGATTGACTCAGCCTCCACCACACTCTCAGGCAATGCATTCCAGATCCAAAAAACTCACTGTGTAACAAAGTATTTCCTCATATTGCTTTTGATTCTTTTACAATTCTCTTTAAATCTGTGTCCTCTGGTTCTCGACCCTTCCCCCAATGGGAACAGTTTCTCTCCATCTACTCCATCCAGACCCGTCATGATTTTGCCTCCTCTATTAAATCTCCTCTCAAGCTTCTCTTCTGTAAGGAGAAACAACCCCAGCTTCATCAATCTATCCACAAAACTGAAGCCCCTCATCCTTGAAACCATTCTTGTAAATCTTTGATGAACCATCTCGAACGCCTTCACATCCTTCCTGAAGTTCAGCTCCTGGTACTGGACACAATACTCCAGTTGAGGGTGAACCAGTGTTTTATAAAGATTCACCATAACTTCTTTGTTTTTGTACTCTCTGCCTCTATTTATAAAACCCAGGAACCCGTCTGCTTTATTATCCACTTTCTCAACTTGCCCTGCCACCTTCAATGGTTTGTACACTTTTACTCCCAGGTCTCTGTTCCTGCACTCCCTTTAGAATTATATCCTTTATTTTACATTGACTCTCCTTGTTCTTCCCACCAAAATGAATCACTTCACACTTCTCTGCATTAAGTTTATCTGTCACTTGTCCACCCATTTCACCAGTCTGTCTACATCCTCTTCAAGTCTATCATTATCCGAAGAACATACGAACATAATAAATAGAAGCAGGATTAGACCATACAGCTCATCGAGCCTGCTCCACCATTCAATACAATCATTGCTGATCTTCAGCTTCAACTCCACTTTCCTGCCCACTCCCCATGTCCCTTCATTCACTGAGAGACCAAAAATCTCACTAACTCAGCCTTAACTGTTTTCAATGATGAAGGATTCACAACATTTTGTGGAAGAGAATTCCAAACATTCACAACACTTTGAGTTAAAATTCCACCTCACCTCAGTGCGAAATGTTTGGCCCCTCATCCAGAGATTGTGTCCCTGTGTTCTAGATTTCCCAATCTCTCAGTGTTTACCCTGTCAAGCCCCTTAGAAATCTTTTATGTTTCAATGAGATCACCTCTCATTCTTCTAAATTTGAGAGTACAGACCCAATTTACTCAGTGTCTCATCATTGGCCAACCCTCTCACCCCAGGAACCAATCTAGTGAACCCGAGAATCATAGAATCATAGAAAGTTTAAATAAGATGAGGGTATGGATTTTACCAGCCCCTTGACATCGCAGGTCATGGCAGGAGTGCCCGGAAATTGCCTCCAGGTGAGGCCCACCACAAGCCTTCATTCTGGCAAGGACCTGCCCCATATTACCGGCAGTGTGAGGTCTTGTGATGTGGCAGTCAGGTAAAGACGGACGGTGACCAGTCATCTCCAGATCCAGGCCTACAATCAACATCGATAACAAGCAGCCAGGTGGGTGATTGTAGGTTTCAGTCAAATCATAGAGGAGTTTGTGCTGTGGTTTTGTTGTTCTAATAAACTAATGAAATTGGGTTGAGCCAAAACCTGTTTGTCACGTGTATTTTGTTCTTGTAATTCCGGGGTCCAAGAAACATTGTAAGGAGGAAGGGAACTGAATCCCCTACAGATCTTAACGATAATGAAGGGACCCTAAGGTCTGGAACAAATTGACAAACGAGGTCAAAGGTAAGAAACCCTGGATGGAGGACAGGATATCCTCATATATGTGCAGTAAGGTAAACATTTCTGAGCTATGGACACAAGACATGATAGACTCTGAAAATCCACAGGAGAAAGCAGTAGAGTGGACAAGTAGGAGCAATCATAAAAGATCAAGAGAAAAAGTGATTTAGCTACTGTGTTTACAAAAACCAATCCAAATTCTCATGAAGAGAGTAAACAGTTAGAAGAAGAAAAAAAGGTAATTGGAGAGTGAGGCAAGTGACAGAGAAGCAATAGTGAGTCAGGTGATGAAAGATTTAGCTGATGAAAGACAGGAAAGGAAAAAGATGGAAGAAATGGCATGAAATACGATGAAGAATTTCCACTGTCGGGTTACAGAATGTAAGAGGCAGTGTCAGGCTCATCACGAGAAAAGTGCAAGGAATCGAGAGAGAGCCAAAAAGGCGGAGGAACAATTAAAGGATATCAAGGTAGTGTATCGAGGATCCCAACATGGGGTAATAACGGGGTGAAACAGCGATTTACTTGTACTTCTTTCAATGTAGTATACTGCATTCGCTGCTCACAATGTGTTCTCCTCGACATTGGGGAGACCAAGCGCAGACTGGGTAACTGCTTTGCGGAACACCTCCGCTCAGTCCACAAGCAGGACCCTGAGATTCCGGTTGCTTGCCATTTCAACATTCCCCCCTGCTCTCATGCTCACATCTCTGTCCTGGGATTGCTGCAGTGTTCCAGTGAACATCAACGCAAGCTCGAGGAACAGCATCTCATCTATCGATTAGGCACACTACAGCCTGCCGGACTGAACATTGAGTTCAATAATTTCAGAGCATGACAGCCCCCCATTTTATTTCATTTTTAGTTATTTTTTCTTTTTCTTTTTTTCTTTTTTATATTTTTTACAGCGTTTGTTTTGCATTTATTTCATTTCATCTTAGTTTGTTCACTTTGTTTACCCACTGTTTTTTTTCATGTTTGCACTTGCTGCTGTTTAATATTCAGTCCGTTAACACCTGATCTGTCCTAATGCTTTGTTTTTCAACACACCATTAATATATTGTTTGCCTTTGCTCCATGACCTTTTGGTCAGCTATGTGGCCTTGTCCAATCTACACCTCCTTTGTTATCTCTTGCCCCACTCCCACCTCACTTGCTTATAACCTGTGAGATTTCTAATATTTGTCAGTTCCGAAGAAGGGTCACTGACCCGAAACGTTAACTCTGCTTCTCTTTCCACAGATGCTGCCAGACCTGCTGAGTGGTTCCAGCATTTCCTGTTTTCATTTCAGATTTCCAGCATCCGCAGTATTTTGCTTTTATAGTAACGGGATAGTTACGTACTTCCATGATGGAAATTGACTGTGTTGATTAGGTCAAATTTCACCAAGTATCCCAATCAAACAGGTTACAAATGTTAGGGTTTATCAGTGTGCTGCTCAAAATTAAACATCACGGTCGGTAATGTACAGGTGAAAGAGGGAAGATGAGTTTGCCTTGAATGTCGAGTGAACATCTCTGTGGGCTGATGGTGGTGGTTACAAACACAGATGAAAGTAAACGTGACACATTCATTGATAGAGAAAAATTGGGGAACGACTCGCACTGACAGATTATGGGAACTAAGGTGTCAGGCTCGACCACCACCTGCCAAGAATGAGGCACATTAATTTTGTCATGGACATGAAATTTCAAATTGTTGCTGGGAAGAAGAGACGGCCTGTTACATGGACTGCCAGGCACTTGGCTGGAAGATACTTACATACCAATACGGACAAGCGAGGTTACTTCCCTTATCCATTTAACCCACAATGGACTTTAAGCACCAGACATTGAAGGCAGGGAAGCGCATTCCAGGCCCTGCTAAGATGATACAATCCACAGAGCCAAGATGTGGTCAGACCAGTTAGTCACATGACTAACCTACTTGGCAACCTGGGCTTTTCTGAATTGTACAAATGGTTTGAACTGAGAGTGTCTGTTTGTTCCTGGACTGAAAAGATCTCTCCTGGCTGGCTCGCCACAACCTTTTCTGTCTGCTCCCATCTCTTTCTCACGGGACTCCAAATCCACTGAAGACACATGAACCCCAAAAGGGAAATGTCTCCTCCAGCGAACAAGGTTTAAGAAGAATACTGGACCCCAATGAAAAGCAAGATCTAACTACAATAAAGGCCTCTACAGTGAGCTCCAAGATCCCGAACAACAATCATCAGAGATTGTCTCAAACTTCTCCACTTTATTTTTCTTCTGCTCCTTTTTCTCTCCAGCTGCCTGTGTGTATTGTGTATGCATGCTAGCACAGACGGATTGTTTAGCTGTCGGTGTTAACCAAATTAAAGTTTCAGTTTAAGTTTAATAAATTTCAACCTTTCTGCTTTAAACCTAAGAACACCTGTTTGTGCTGGTTTATTTTCCTTATAATTAGAAAGCAGTGAAGAGGGATACACCAAAGGGGAGCTAAAAACACAGTGTGTTCAAAATTAAACCTTGTTATGGTAAGACCAGGTGAAGACTGAGAGGGACCCCTTGACACCTTTCTCACCTGGTCGTAACAGAAATTTGGGTGCTAGCATCCTGGATTTTCACCCACAAATAAATGAGAGAAATTGGAAGTGGGAAGACAAATTGTTCCCAATCAAATAAAAATAAACACGTTTTCAATAGAGGTTTTCTTGTGGTTGTGTGTGATTTCTGCAACTGAAGCAAGTAGCTCTCCAAGCCAGGGTGAAGAAATTTGGGATAAGTTAAAAGTACTGTCTATGGAGAAGTTGAGTAAAATGGTTGAGCAGTGTGGGATCACTGTACGGGGAAAGGTTGGGAAGTCTCAACTCCGAAGATTACTGGTCAACCATTTTTCCCTTGAATCTGAAGAAGCAGAAACAGGGTTAAAAGCAGACTCTGACGGGGTATAGTTAGCAAAGATACAATTGGAACAGAGGAAACTCGAATTTGAGGAAAGAGAGAACCTTCCAGAATGAATGCGAACAGAAAGAAAGAGAGAAGAGGAGAGAGAGAGAGAAAGAATATTCCAGAAAGAATGTGCAGAAAGAGAGCTGAAGCAGTTTGAGTTAACTAGGGGGCGACAGAGTAACCTCAGTGAAAGCATGGCCAATATGGAGGAGTGTAAATTAGGGCTGTGCACAGAATTGTTAAAACTAGATCAACTAATCCCAAAATTTAATGAGGAAGATGTAGAAACATTTTTTGTGCCCTTTGAGAAACAGGCCAGGCAGCTAAAATGGCCAGCTGAGATCTGGCCTCTTTTACGACAAAGCAAGCTTACTGGAAAAGCTCATGAGGTTTATTCCCTGTTGCCAGATGAGAGTTGTTCAAATTAAAAACTGACAAAAAATGCTATCCTCGGGGCATATGAATTAGTACCCGAAGTCTATCGCCAAAAGTTTAGAACCCTTAAGAAGCAAGCTAATGAAACTTATCTGGAGTTTGAAAGAAGTAAGCAGCTGGCTTTTGACAAGTGGCTGAGGGCTCTTAAAGTACAGCTCAGCTATGAGAATCTCAGAGAAGTAATTCTGTTAGAGGAAATTAAACACTCTGTCCCTCTCTCCATAAAGACACATGTAGAGGAGCAGGGGTCCAGAGAGCCCGGGAAGAGGCCATTCTGGCCGATGAGTTTGCTTTAATTTATAAGTCGGTTTCCTGGGGAAAACCTTTCCTAATCACCCCCACAAATTCGAAAAAGACAAAGGTTGGGAAGGTGATCGAAGCCCAAGCAGCCTTGGGAGAGAAAGGAAAACAGGAGACACAGGGGCCCTTCTCTCGCGAAAATAGAAGGTGCTGTGAGTAAGAGTGTGACCCGGAGACCTGTATGCTTCCATTGTAATAAAGCAGGGCATTTAAAAGCTGACTGCTAGAAACTAAAGGGAAAACCTGTCGGGTTAATCAGCGCACACCTGCTCAGTGAAGACAGGACCCTGATGAAAAGCACAGCAGAGCAAACTGTGGCTTTAACTGATGTAACAGTGACATGC
Organism: Heterodontus francisci; assembly: GCF_036365525.1. Lineage (NCBI taxonomy): Eukaryota > Metazoa > Chordata > Chondrichthyes > Heterodontiformes > Heterodontidae > Heterodontus > Heterodontus francisci. Next base: position 15,642 of record NW_027142285.1, read on the forward strand.
AGGAAGCTTACCACTGCAAGTGCAGGAAAATTTAGTAGGATTCCTGAAGGTTATCAGGGTTTTGTGTCTGAAGGGAGAGTCACCCCATACCCCTCGAGTGGGGCAAACAAGGCCATAGTGATTCTCAGGGTCACAGGGGTCACTATATCCCTTTTACTAGGAAAATGCCTGACCTTTCCCCAGAGAGTGCAGTGAACACCAGAATGGTGGTGAATGTTATTGCAGGCAGTGTATGCCTGTATTTGTACACCGGGTGCACCTGGAGTGCGACCTAGTTTTGGGACCGGTGACTGTAGGGATTGTCCCTAGTTTGCCTGTGAACGGGGTTGACCTGCTCCGAGGTAATGATCTGTCGGGGGTGAAGGTGGTAGCCCACCCAGTAGTGAAATAAAGACCGCAGGAGGTCAGAGAGACAGGACAGTGGCAGAAGAGGGTCCCCTGCAGTTTCCCTGAATGTGTAGTGGATCAGGCCATGATTAAACCAGCTCCCCAGAGGAGACTGAATCAGCACCTCAGGCAGATGACCATGAGGTCTGTCTGGCTGAGTCTTTCTTTGGAAAGTTAGGAGACCCAGGGAACGAATTAAATGGATTTTCCCTAGGTGAGGCTAAGCGAGCCGACCCAGTATTGCAAGAGTTAGCACAGGCTGCCCAGTCTGAAAGTAAAGCAGAGAGAGTTCCTGATTGTGACTATTTAAAGAATGAGGTACTGATGAGGAAATGGAGTTCTCTTCACAGACCTGAGAGCAAGAGGTGGATAGTAGTTCAACAGTTAGTGGTGCCACAGAGGTACCAGAAAGAAATATTAAGAATGGCCCATGAGATTGCAGTGGCTGTACATACTGGTACACGAAAGACCAAAGCCCACATAAGACAGCGGTTTGACAGGCCAAAACTCCACAAAGATGCGGTGGAGAACTGCAGGAGTTGCCACATGTGCCATGTTGAGGGGAAACTCCAACCTACAGTGTCACCTGCACCCCTAAGCCCTATACCAGTGTTAGGAGGACCCTCCAGCAGAGGGCTGGTGAACTGTAAGGGACCTCGCCGTGAAGAAAAGGGGACAGGCAGGCAGAAGGCTGGCAAAAGGTTAGACAGGGAAGGGGAAAAGTGACCAAGAGGGCAGGTTAAAGGAAGTCTGGAGGAAATCCCAGATGAAAACCCCATACTGTCCGGTCAGCCAATCCCGGAAATTTGAGAAGTTACACCCCACATCCTCCTATGTAAATGCAAACATCAGAAGCACCCAACCAGACTTGTTAACAGTATTTCCAGGAATCTGCAGAAACAAAGAAAGGCCTCTATTGGACACAGAAACCGTGAGGGTGGTGCCTCACCTAATCAAGGTGCTACAGTGGAGTGCAGGAGAGTCTGCACAAATACCTGCAGGCAGGAGTGTCCCAGAGGACAAAGGGGAGATTAGCAAAGAATCCTACCCCTGCAGTCAGTAAAAAGGGAATCAGCCATCCCCCTAAAGTCAAAAACCATTTGCATTACTCAACAAAGCACTGAAGGAGAGTTTGGGATGGACCCGCCCATTACTGACTCTCGTGGAAAACAAAATTCCATCTCAGGGCGAATAAAATCTAACCCATCGCCCACTCCCACCCCCGTTGCGACCTCAACAGGAACAAAGACCCAAGGTAGTCATGGAAATGGGCAAACTGAAAAAACTTCCCCAAAAACAACATGTTTATTGGGATGTCAAAAAAGGCAATTTTAATAAGTTTTAGGATTTGTGAATGAATGGGAGAAATGCATGATTATTTTTCTGTATCTTCTATTTTCTCAAATTGCATTTCATTCCACTGGGTATGGAGGTGTCATGCTTGGCCCCCACCTGCCAAGAATGAGGCATATTAATTTTGTCCTGGACATTAAATTTCAAATTGTTGCTGGGAGCAAGAGACGGCCTGTTACAAGAGCTGCCAGAAACTTGGCTGGAAGACATTTACATACCAATAGGGACAATACTTCCCTTATCCATTTTACCTACAATGGACTTTAAGCACCAGACATTGAAGGCAGGGAAGCGCATTCCCAGCCCTGCTAAGATGATACCATCCACAGAGCCAAGACGTGGTCAGACTAGTTAGTCACATGACTAACCTACTTGGCAACCTGGATTTTTTTTCTGAATTGTACAAATGGTTTGAACTGGGAGTGTCTGTTTGCTCCTGGACTGAAACGACCTCTCCTGGCTGGCTCGCCACAGCCTCTCCCGTCTGCTTCCATCTTTTTCTATCGGAACTCTAAATCCACTGAAGACACAGGAATTCCAAGAGAGAAAAGTCTCCTTCAGCAAAGAAGGTTTAAGACGAATACTGGGCCCCAACCAAAAGTATGATCTACCTACAATCAAGGACTCTACAGTGAGCTCAAAGATCCGTAACAAAAATCCTCTTTAGAGATTGCCTCAAACTTCTCCACTTTAGTTTTCTTCTGCTCTTTTCTGTCTCTATCTGCCTCTGTGTATTGCGTATGCATGCTAGCGTGGGTGCATCGTGGTTCTGTAGGCGTCAACCGAATTCAAGCTTAAGTTTAATAAGTTTCAACCTTTCTTCTTTAAACCGAAGAAAACCTGTTGGTGCTAGTTTCTTTGTCTTACAATTGGAAAGCGGTGAAAAGGGATTCACCAAGGGGGAGCTAAAAACATGGTGTGTTTGCAATGAAACCCTGTTAGGGTAAGACCAGGTGAAGGCTGAGAGGAATCCCCAGACCCTTTCTCATCTGATGGTCACACAACTAATGAAGGGGTGACGTTGTGTTGGGACAAGTGGCGGAAGGAGGAGCGAGGGATTTATGTGTGTGTCGGTGGGAAGGAGCACAAATGCCAAAAAGGGTGGTCATTGTTTTAAACGACAATGGAAAGATTCCGGGTCAGGAACAGATTGGACTCAGAGTTTAGACTCCTGTGTGGTCTCAAACCCTCCAAATATAGTCAATGCTACCGAACTGGTCACGCACGAAAGGAATCTCCGACCAAAGACCTGGGAAAAAGGGGCTAAGTGCCCCGTAACGACACCTGGGTTGGTGTTATTCCAACAGGGAAAGTGTTGTGTCCTGATGTACATCATGAGGTAACATCTGTCATTCTTAACGGAGTTACAGCTGCCCAGATGGTGTTCACCAGAAACTGAGAAATTGTATGAGAAACTGCTAAAGGAGATGTTCCGGTAATTTTATGAGCAGAATTATGGGGATGAAATTCGGGAGGATTTATATAAACAGGTTAACAACAGTCACATTGGCTTGAGGAGACGGAAAAGGGGATTGATTAATGATGTGGCCACGGTGTTTAATACTGGAACATCACTGCTCAATAATATGGATGATGCTCAGTTGCAGTTACAGGTAAAGACCCTGTGAGACCAGCTAAAGAAAATACTGAGGGAGGGTCATAGCATTGAGGGACAAAAATTGTGGGAAGACTAAGTAATGACAATTGCCCTAAAGGAAATAATAGCTGAGTTGGAGACTCAAGGCCAGACCGTAAACAAATGAATAAGGGAGGATTGAAATGCATCGGACCAGGTTGACCAATATGACGTATGTGTCATGTATGGTGAGTGGTTGTTAAACGAGGGGCATAGTAATCTCGAGGATTTGAAACAAGGCCTCATATCACCATGGATTGACAATAGGCGCTAATGGCTCCAGCTGCATATGACAACCTGATGAATGGGATTCAGCTGCAGTCGGCCTTTGAACCATACCCAGTACCAATCAACTGTGATCAGAATAACCAAACCATAATGGGGGTAGTTCTCAGGATACCAGTGATGGATCAATCACAATGGCCAGTACAAGGATACTGGGTGGAAAATATTGGTGTTATTCAAAATGGTGTATTTGTGAGGTATCATAAGACCTCTCCGTACATATTTCAGAGGGGCACCTCCATGACCAGCACTAATCTGACGTTATACCAGGGAGGAGGTACACATGTGGTGTTGTGTCTATACCACCTAAATCTTTTCACCCGTCCGGTATGTGGTTTGAATCTGGAAGCAGACAGCCGATCAACTGTACTATGGAGGTGATGGCTCAGAGCCATGTCCTACCCCAGGTCCATAAAGGGGAACAGAATCTACTGTGTCAGCACTAGTGTAATCCTGCATAGGGTACACAATGATACCGGGTGCCCAAGTCAAGACACTGTCTTGTACTTTTTAAAAATTCATTCATGGGATGTGGGCGTCGCTGGCCAGTCCAGCAGTTATTTCCCATCCCTAATTACCCTTGAGAAGGTGGTGGTGAGCTGCCTTCTTGAACCACTACAGTCCACGTGGGTCGGTACACCCAGAGTGCTGTTAGGAAGGGAGTTCCAGGATTTTGACTCAGCGACAATGAAGGAACGGTGATATAGTTCCAAGTCAGGATAGTGTGTGACTTGGAGGGGAAATTCCAGGTGGTGGTCTTCCCATGTATTTGCTGCCCTTGTCCTTCTGGTTGGTAGAGGTCGCGGGTTTGGAAGGTGCTGTCTAAGGAGTCTTGGTGCATTGTTGCAGTGCATCTTGTAGATGGTACACACTGCTGCAACTCTGCGTCGGTGGTGGAGGGAGTGAATGTTTGTAGATGAGGTGTCAATCAAGCGGGCTGCTTTGTCCTGGATGGTGTCAAGCTTCTTGAGTGTTATTGGAGCTGCACCCATCCAGGCAAGTGGAGAGTATTCCATCACACTCCTGACTTGTGCCTTATAGATGGTGGACAGGCTTTGGGGAGTCAGGAGGTGAGTTACTCACCTCAGAATTCCTAGCCTCTGACCTGCTCTTGTAGCCACGGTATTTATATGGCTATCCTCTGTTCAGTTTATGGTTAATGGTAGCCCCTAGGATGTTGATAGTGGGGGAATCAGCGATGGTAATGCTATTGAATATCAAGGGAAGATGGTTAGATTCTCCCTTGTTGGAGATGCTCATTGCCTGGCACTTGTGTGGCACAAATGTTATTGGCCACTTATCAGCCCAAGCCTGGATATTGTCCATGTCTTGCTGCATTTCTACACAGACTGCTTCAGTATCTGAGGAGTCACGAATGCTGCTGAACATTGTGCAATCATCAGCGAACATCCCAACTTCTGATTGATGGAAGGTCATTGATGAAGCAGCTGAAGATGGTTGGGCCTAAGATACTACCCTAAGGAACTCCTGTCGTGATGTCCTGCAGCTCAAATGATTGACCTACAACAACCACAACCATCTTCCTTTATACGAGGTATGACCCAGCCAGCGGAGGATTTTCCCCCTGATACCCATTGACCTCAGTTTTGCTAGGGCTCCTTGATGCCATACTCGGTCAAATGCTGCCTTGATGTCAAGGGCAGTCCCTCTCACCTCACCTCTTGAGTTCAGCCCTTTTGTCCATGTTTGAACCAAGGCTGTAATGAGGTCAGGAGCTGAGTGGCCCAGGCGGACCCCAAAGTGAGCATCACTGAGCAGGTCATTGCGAAGCAAGTGCCGCTTGTTGGCACTGTTGATGAGACCTTCCATCACTTTACTGATGATTGAGAGGAGGTTGATGGGGAGGTAATTGGCTGGGTTGGACTTGTCCTGCTTTTTATGTACAGGACATACCTGGTCAATTTTCCACATTGCAGGGTAGATGCCAGTGTTGTCGCTGTATTGGAACAGCTTGGCTAGGGGCGTGGAAAGTTCTGGAGCGCAGGTATTCTGTACTTTTGCCGGAATATTGTCAGGGCCCGTAGCCTTTGTAGCATCCAGTATCTTCTGTCGTTTCTTGATATCATGCGAAGTTAATCGAATTGGCTGACATCTGGCATCTGTGATCCTGGGGACTTCAGGAGGAGGCCGAGATGGATCATCAACTCGGCACTTCTGGCTTAAAATCATTGCAAATGCTTCAGCCTTGACTTTCGCACTGATGTGCTGGGCTCCCCCATCACTGAGGATGGGGATATCTGTGGAGATACCTCCGCCAGTTAGTTGTTTAATTGTCCACCACCATTCACAGCTGGATGTGGCAGGACTGCAGCGCTAAGATCTGATCCGTTGGTTATGGGATCGCCTCTCTCTGTCTATCGCATGCTGCTTATGCAGTTTAGCACGCAGATAGTCCTGTGTTGTAGCTTCACCAGGTTGACACCTCATTTTGAGGTATGCCTGGTGTTGCTCCTGGCATGCCCTCCTGCACTCGTCATTGGACCAGGGTTGATCACCTGGGATGATGGTAATGGTAGAGTGGGGGGGGATATGCCGGGCCATGAGGTTACAGATTGTGGTTGAGTACAATACTGCTGCTGCTGATGGCCCACAACGCCTCATGGATGCCCAGTTTTGCATTGCCAGATATGTTCTAAATCTATCCCATTTCGCACAGTGGTAGTGCCACAAAACATGATGGAGGGTATCCTCAATGTGAAGTTGGGACTTCGTATCCACAAGGATTGTGCACTTGTCACTTCTACTAATACTGTCATTGGCAGAAGCATCTGTGACAGGCAGATTGGTGAGGACAAGGTCAAGTACATTTTTCCCTCTTGTTGGTTCCCTCACCACCTGCCACATATCCAGTTTAGCAGCTTTGTCCTTTAGGACTCGGCCAGCTCGGTCAGTAGAGGTGTTACTAAGCCACTGTTGGTGATGGACATTGAAGTCCCCCACCCAGAGTACATTCTGTGCCCTTGCCACCCTCACAGCTTCCTCCAACTGGTGTTCAACATGGAGGAGTATTGACTCATCCGCTGAGGGACGATGGTAGGTGGGAATCAGCGGGAGGTTTCCTTGCCCATGTTTGACCTGATGCCATGAGACTTCATGGGGTCCAGAGTGGATATTGAGGACTCCCAGGGCAACTCCCTCCCTACTGCATACCACTGTGCCGCCACCTCTGCTGGGTCTGTCCTGCCGGTGGGACTGGACATACCCAGGGATGGTGATGGCAGTGTCTGGGACATTGTCTGTAAGGTATGATTCCGTGAGTATGACTATGTCAGGCTGTTGCTTGATTAGTCTGTGGGACAGCTCTCCCAACTTTGGCACAAGCCCCCAGATGTTAGTAAGGAGGACTTTGCAGGGTCGACAGGGCTGGGTTTGCCTTTGTTGGTTCCGGTGCTGAGGTCGATACCGGGTGGTCCGTCCGGTTTCATTCCATTTTATTGACTTTGTAGTGGTTAGATACAACTGAGTGGCTTGCTAGGCCATTTCAGAGGGCATGTAAGAGTTAACCACATTGCTGTGGGTCTGGAGTCACATGTAGGCCAGACCAGGTAAGGACAGCAGATTTCCTTCACTAAAGAACATTGGTGACTTCAGACCCCAGTAGCACCGGAAAGGATAATGCCTATCTCTGATCACACCCCAGTCAATCTCATAGTGAATGGTAATTTACCGAACCTCCAAGAATACATATCCTAATTTGGATATGTTATCTCATCATCACCTGAACCTTTGACTGAACTGGTAAAGGAAGTCGAGCTTTCCCAAAAACATTATTATACACTCCAGCAGGAAAATAGGAAAACGAGGGATAACATTTGAGTAATAGTTCCCCCTCCTTGGTGGGATATTGGACTCAATATTGAGGTCTCTCATTGGATTTGAATCACATCACATGTGTTAGCGATTGTGAAATTGATTATTGTGTTGTATTTGTTGATATTGCAATGTAAGCTGAAAAGAAAGGTTAAAGGGGAAGAACTTGAAAGATTTTTAAAAGGGGATTTGGGATGATGGAACCAGATGTATGGTCTGGTTAAAGAAATGTGAGATTTGGCTGAAACCAGAAATGCACTCAAAGGTGGAGGAGAATAGTGAGAAGTAATATCTCGAGTGTAATAGAGATATTAAAGGGGGAGGATTGAAGGAGATGAAACAGTTAACCTCAATGTACAGGAGGAATAAGTTCACTGAAACTCTGATTCGTGATCAGTTTGGAGAACATTAACAAGTGGACAATGTCACAAGTTAACTGACATTATGAATCACAGTCAGTCCCTGACAAGAATGGAAGGTGTATTAACACCTGAACAATACCATGAGCTGAGCACCCATTACCGTGAGGGAAATGACATTATCTTTATGTTGTGTAGACAACAGGAGAGGAGATAAGGAGTTGTCTCTGACCTTGCTGTTCTGTATAGTTCAGGAGATTGAAAGACCAAGATAAAGAGGTGTGAAAGACCAGGCGGCTCAGCAGTCTGATAACTGAAACTACAGCTGAGGCCCAGGTGTGGGATAGAGTGATGGGAACACTATAAGAAAGGACAACATTGGAATGTGGGCACTGCAGTCAGGTGAAGACGGATGGGGACCGGTCATCTCCAGATCCAGGCCTACGATCAACATCGGTAACGATCAGCCGCGTGGGTAATTGTAAGTTTCAGTCAAATCATAGAGGAGTTTGTACTGTGGTTTTGTTGTTCGAATAAACTAATGAAATTGGGTTAAGCCAAAACCAGTTTGTAACATGTATTTTGTTCTTGTAATTCCGGGATCCAAGAATCATTGAAGGAGGAAGGGAGCTGAAACCCTTACATCGTAACCAGCCTTTTATGTGCTTTTTTATCATACTTCTTCAAAATCCATAAAAACGACATCCACACATTCCCTTCATCAACCTTCTCTGTGATTTAATCAAAAAATTCAATTCGATTAATCAAGCATGATCTTCCCTTTATAAATCCATGTTGACTATCCTCAATTCACTCAAACCTCGGAAACAGTCCGTTGATATTTTCCCTAATTATTGTTTTTAACACCTCAAACACCACTGATGTTAAACTAACTGGCCTGTAGTTGCTATGGCTGTCCTTACACACTTTCTTGAGTGTAAAGGCAGCTTTACTCTGTACCTAGCTCAAGGTTTACCTGCCCTGGGTCTGTGTGAGACAGTGAGAGGGAGTGTGCATGTGAGAGAGACAGCCAGTGTTTGTCTGAGGAAGTGTGAGATGGATGAATTTCTGTGGGAGATAATGAGGCAGTGTGAGAGAGTGAGTGTGTGTGAGAAAGTGTGAGAGAGTGAGTGTGTGTGAGACAGTGTGAGAGAGTGAGTGTGTGTGACAGTGTGAGAGAGTGAGTGTGTATGAGAAAGAGTGAGAGACTGAGTGTATGAGACAGTGTGAGAGAGTGAGTGTGTGTGAGAAAGTGTGAGAGGGTGAGTGTGTGTGAGACAGTGTGAGTGAGTGTGTGTGACAGTGTGAGAGAGTGAGTGTGTATGAGAAAGTGTGAGAGACTGAGTGTGTGTAAGAAAGTGTGAGAGAGTGAGTGTGTGTGAGACAGTGTGAGAGAGTGAGTGTGTGTGACAGTGTGAGAGAGTGAGTGTGTATGAGAAAGTGTGAGAGACTGAGCGTGTGAGACAGTGTGAGAGAGTGAATGTGTGTGAGACAGTGTGAGAGAGTGAGTGTGTGTGACAGTGTGAGAGAGTGAGTGTGTATGAGAAAGTGTGAGAGACTGAGTGTGTGAGACAGTGTGAGAGAGTGAGTGCGTGTGAGAAAGTGTGAGAGAGTGAGTGTGAGTGTGTGTGACAGTGTGAGAGAGTGAGTGTGAATGAGAAAGTGTGAGAGACTGAGTGTGTATGAGAAAGTGTGAGAGACTGAGTGTGTGAGACAGTGTGAGAGAGTGAGTGTGTGTGAGAAAGTGTGAGAGAGTGAGTGTGTGTGAGACAGTGTGAGAGAGTGAGTGTGTGTGACAGTGTGAGTGAGTGAGTGTGTATGAGAAAGTGTGAGAGACTGAGTGTGTGAGACAGTGTGAGAGAGTGAGTGTGTGTGAGAAAGTGTGACAGAGTGAGTGTGTGTGACAGTGTGAGAGAGTGAGTGTGTATGAGAAAGTGTGAGAGACTGAGTGTGTATGAGAAAGTGTGAGAGACTGAGAGTGTGAGACAGTGTGAGAGAGTGAGTGTGTGTGAGACAGTGTGAGAGAGTGAGTTTGTGTGACAGTGTGAGTGAGTGAGTGTGTATGAGAAAGTGTGAGAGACTGAGTGTGTGAGACAGTGTGAGAGAGTGAATGTGTGTGAGACAGTGTGAGAGTGTGAGTGAGTGTGAGACAATGTGAGAGAGTGAGTGTGTGTGACAGTTAGAGAGAGTGAGAGTGTATGAGAAAGTGTGAGAGACTGAGTATCTGAGACAGTGTGAGAGAGTGAATGTGTGTGAGACTGTGTGAGAGTGTGAGAGAGTGAGTGTGTGTGAGACAGTGTGAGAGTTTGACGGTGTGTGTGACAGTGTGAGAGAGTGAATGTGTGTGAGACAGTGTGAGAGAGTGAGTGTGTGAGACAGTGTGAGAGAGTGAGGGTGTGTGAGACAGTGTGAGAGAGTGAATGTGTGTGAGACAGTGTGAGAGTGTGAGAGAGTGAGTGTGTGTGACAGTGTGAGAGAGTGAGTGCATGTGAGACAGTGTGTGTGAGACAGTGTGAGAGAGTGAGTGTGTGAGACAGTGTGAGAGTGTGAGAGAGTGAGTGTGTGTGAGACAGTGTGAGAGAGTGAGTGTGTGTGACAGTGTGAGTGAGTGAGTGTGTATGAGAAAGTGTGAGAGACTGAGTGTGTGAGACAGTGTGAGAGAGAGAGTGTGTGTGAGAAAGTGTGACAGAGTGAGTGTGTGTGACAGTGTGAGAGAGTGAGTGTGTATGAGAAAGTGTGAGAGACTGAGTGTGTATGAGAAAGTGTGAGAGACTGAGTGTGTGAGACAGTGTGAGAGAGTGAGTGTGTGTGAGCAAGTGTGAGAGTGAGTGTGTGTGAGACAGTGTCAGAGAGTGAGTGTGTGTGACAGTCTGAGTGAGTGAGTGTGTATGAGAAAGTGTGAGAGACTGAGTGTGTGAGACAGTGTGAGAGAGTGTATGTGTGTGAGACAGTGTGAGAGTGTGAGTGAGTGTGAGACAATGTGAGAAAGTGAGTGTGTGTGACAGTTAGAGAGAGTGAGAGTGTATGAGAAAGTGTGAGAGACTGAGTATCTGAGACAGTGTGAGAGAGTGAATGTGTGTGAGACAGTGTGAGAGTGTGAGAGAGTGAGTGTGTGTGAGACAGTGTGAGAGTTTGACGGTGTGTGTGACAGTGTGAGAGAGTGAATGTGTGTGAGACAGTGTGAGAGAGTGAGTGTGTGAGACAGTGTGAGAGAGTGAGGGTGTGTGAGACAGTGTGAGAGAGTGAATGTGTGTGAGACAGTGTGAGAGTGTGAGAGAGTGAGTGTGTGTGACAGTGTGAGAGAGTGAGTGTGTGTGACAGTGTGAGAGAGTGATTGCATGTGAGACAGTGTGTGTGAGACAATGTGAGAGAGTGAGTGTGTGAGACAGTGTGAGAGTGTGAGAGAGTGAGTGTGTGTGACAGTGTGAGAGAGTCAGTGCATGTGAGACAGTGTGAGAGAGTGAGTGTGAATGAGAAAGTGTGAGAGACTGAGTGTGTGTGAGACAGTGTGAGAGAGTGAGTGTGTGTGACAGTGTGAGAGAGTGAGTGTGTGTGACAGTGTGAGAGAGTGAGTGTGTGAGACAGTGTGAGAGAGTGAGTGTGTGTGACAGTGTGAGAGAGTGAGTGTGAATGAGAAAGTGTGAGAGACTGAGTGTGTATGAGAAAGTGTGAGAGACTGAGTGTGTGAGACAGTGTGAGAGAGTGAGTGTGTGTGAGAAAGTGTGAGAGAGTGAGTGTGTGTGAGACAGTGTGAGAGAGTGAGTGTGTGTGACAGTGTGAGTGAGTGAGTGTGTATGAGAAAGTGTGAGAGACTGAGTGTGTGAGACAGTGTGAGAGAGTGAGTGTGTGTGAGAAAGTGTGACAGAGTGAGTGTGTGTGACAGTGTGAGAGAGTGAGTGTGTATGAGAAAGTGTGAGAGACTGAGTGTGTATGAGAAAGTGTGAGAGACTGAGAGTGTGAGACAGTGTGAGAGAGTGAGTGTGTGTGAGAAAGTGTGAGAGAGTGAGTGTGTGTGAGACAGTGTGAGAGAGTGAGTGTGTGTGACAGTGTGAGTGAGTGAGTGTGTATGAGAAAGTGTGAGAGACTGAGTGTGTGAGACAGTGTGAGAGAGTGAATGTGTGTGAGACAGTGTGAGAGTGTGAGTGAGTGTGAGACAATGTGAGAGAGTGAGTGTGTGTGACAGTTAGAGAGAGTGAGAGTGTATGAGAAAGTGTGAGAGACTGAGTATCTGAGACAGTGTGAGAGAGTGAATGTGTGTGAGACTGTGTGAGAGTGTGAGAGAGTGAGTGTGTGTGAGACAGTGTGAGAGTTTGACGGTGTGTGTGACAGTGTGAGAGAGTGAATGTGTGTGAGACAGTGTGAGAGAGTGAGTGTGTGAGACAGTGTGAGAGAGTGAGGGTGTGTGAGACAGTGTGAGAGAGTGAATGTGTGTGAGACAGTGTGAGAGTGTGAGAGAGTGAGTGTGTGTGACAGTGTGAGAGAGTGAGTGCATGTGAGACAGTGTGTGTGAGACAGTGTGAGAGAGTGAGTGTGTGAGACAGTGTGAGAGTGTGAGAGAGTGAGTGTGTGTGAGACAGTGTGAGAGAGTGAGTGTGTGTGACAGTGTGAGTGAGTGAGTGTGTATGAGAAAGTGTGAGAGACTGAGTGTGTGAGACGGTGTGAGAGAGAGAGTGTGTGTGAGAAAGTGTGACAGAGTGAGTGTGTGTGACAGTGTGAGAGAGTGAGTGTGTATGAGAAAGTGTGAGAGACTGAGTGTGTATGAGAAAGTGTGAGAGACTGAGTGTGTGAGACAGTGTGAGAGAGTGAGTGTGTGTGAGCAAGTGTGAGAGTGAGTGTGTGTGAGACAGTGTCAGAGAGTGAGTGTGTGTGACAGTGTGAGTGAGTGAGTGTGTATGAGAAAGTGTGAGAGACTGAGTGTGTGAGACAGTGTGAGAGAGTGTATGTGTGTGAGACAGTGTGAGAGTGTGAGTGAGTGTGAGACAATGTGAGAAAGTGAGTGTGTGTGACAGTTAGAGAGAGTGAGAGTGTATGAGAAAGTGTGAGAGACTGAGTATCTGAGACAGTGTGAGAGAGTGAATGTGTGTGAGACAGTGTGAGAGTGTGAGAGAGTGAGTGTGTGTGAGACAGTGTGAGAGTTTGACGGTGTGTGTGACAGTGTGAGAGAGTGAATGTGTGTCAGAAAGTGTGAGAGAGTGAGGGAGTGAGAGTGCGAGAGTGAGTGTGCGTAACAGTGTGAGCGAGTGAGTGCATGTGAGACAGTGTGAGAGAGTGAGTGTGAATGAGAAAGTGTGAGAGACTGAGTGTGTGTGAGACAGTGTGAGAGAGTGAGTGTGTGTGACAGTGTGAGAGAGTGAGGGTGTGAGACAGTGTGAGAGAGTGAGTGTGTGTGACAGTGTGAGAGAGTGAGTGTGTGAGACAGTGTGAGAGAGTGAGTGTGTGTGAGACAGTGTGAGAGAGTGAGTGTGTTTGACAGTGTGAGAGAGTGAATGCATGTGAGACAGTGTGAAAGAGTGAGTGTGTGTGAGACAGTGTGAGAGAGTGAATGTGTGTGAGACTGTGTGGGAGTGTGAGAGAGTGAGTGTGTGTGACAGTGTGAGAGAGTGAGTGCATGTGAGACAGTGTGAGAGAGAGAGTGTGTGTGAGACAGTGTGAGAGGGTGTGTGTGAGACAGTGTGAGACAGTGTGAGAGAGTGAGTGTGTGTCACAGTGTGAGAGAGTGAGTGCATGTGAGACAGTGTGAAAGAGTGAGTGTGTGAGACAGTGTGAGAGTGTGAGAGAGTGAGTGCGTGTGAGAGAGTGAGTGTGTGTGAGACAGTGTCAGAGAGTGAGTGTGTGTTTGACAGTGTGAGAGAGTGAATGTGTGAGACAGTGTGAGAGTGTGAGAGAGTGAGTGTGTGTGTGACAGTGTGAGGGAGTGAGTGTGTGTGACAGAGTGAGAGAGTGAGTGCATGTGAGACAGTGTGAGAGTGTGAATGTGTGTGAGACAGTGTGAGAGTGTGAGGGAGTGAGTGTGTGAGACAGTGTGAGAGTGTGAGAGAGTGAGTGTGTGCGACACTGTGAGAGAGTGAGTGCATGTGAGACAGTGTGAGAGAGTGTGAGAGAGTGAGTGTGTGTGAGACAGTGTGAGAGTGTGAATGTGTGTGAGACAGTGTGAGAGTGTGAGAGAGTGAGTGTGTGAGACAGTGTGAGAGTGTGAGAGAGTGAGTGTGTGTGACAGTGTGAGAGAGTGAGTGTGTGAGAGACAGTGTGAGCGAGTGAGTATGTGAGACTGTGTGAGAGAGTGAGTGTGTGTGAGACAGTGTGAGAGAATGAGTGCATGTGAGACAGTGTGAGTGAGTGTGTGAGAGACCGTGTGAGCGAGTGAGTATGTGAGACTGTGTGAGAGAGTGAGTGTGTGTGAGACAGTGTGAGAGAGTGAGTGTGTGAGACATTGTGAGAGTTTGAGGGAGTGAGTGTTTGTGACAGTGTTAGAGAGTGAGTGCATGTGAGACAGTGTGAGAGAGTGAGTGCATGTGAGACATTGTGAGAGTTTGAGGGAGTGAGTGTTTGTGACAGTGTTAGAGAGTGAGTGCATGTGAGACAGTGTGAGAGAGTGAGTGTGTGAGACATTGTGAGAGTTTGAGGGAGTGAGTGTTTGTGACAGTGTTAGAGAGTGAGTGCATGTGAGACAGTGTGAGAGAGTGAGTGCATGTGAGACATTGTGAGAGTTTGAGGGAGTGAGTGTTTGTGACAGTGTTAGAGAGTGAGTGCATGTGAGACAGTGTGAGAGAGTGAGTGCATGTGAGACAGTGTGAGAGAGTGGGTGTGTATGAGAAAATGTGAGAGACTGAGTGTGTGTGAGACAGTGTGAGAGAGTGAGTGTGTGAGACAGTGTGAGAGAGTGAGGGTGTGTGAGACAGTGTGAGAGACAGAATGTGTGTGAGACAGTGTGAGAGTATGAGAGAGTGAGTGTGTGTGACAGTGTGAGAGAGTGAGTGCATGTGAGACAGTGTGAGAGAGTGTGTGTGTGAGACAGTGTGAGAGAGTGAATGAGTGTCAGAAAGTGTGAGAGAGTGAGAGAGTGAGTCTGCGAGAGTGAGTGTGCGTAACAGTGTGAGCGAGTGAGTGCATGTGAGACAGTGTGAGAGAGTGAGTGTGAATGAGAAAGTGAGAGAGACTGAGTGTGTGTGAGACAGTGTGAGAGAGTGAGTGTGTGTGACAGTGTGAGAGAGTGAGGGTGTGAGACAGTGTGAGAGAGTGAGTGTGTGTGACAGTGTGAGAGAGTGAGTGTGTGTGACAGTGTGAGAGAGTGAGGCGTGTGAGACAGTGTGAGAGAGTGAGTGTGTGTGACAGTGTGAGAGAGTGAGTGTTTGTGACAGTCTTAGAGAGTGAGTGTGTGTGACCGTGTGAGAGAGTGAGTGCATGTGAGACAGTGTGAGAGAGTGGGTGTGTATGAGAAACTGTGAGAGAGTGAGTGTGTGTGAGACAGTGTGGGAGAGTGAGTGTGTGTTTGACAGTGTGAGAGAGAGAATGTGTGTGAGACAGTGTGAGAGTGTGAGAGAGTGAGTGTGTGTGAGACAGTGTGAGAGAGAGAATGTGTGTGAGACAGTGTGAGAGTATGAGAGAGTGAGTGTGTGTGACAGTGTGAGAGAGTGAGTGCATGTGAGACAGTGTGAGAGAGTGTGTGTGTGAGACAGTGTGAGAGAGTGAGTGTGTGTTTGACAGTGTGAGAGAGAGAATGTGTGTGAGACAGCGTGAGAGTGTGAGAGAGTGAGTGTGTGTGAGACAGTGTGAGAGAGTGAGTGTGTGAGACAGTGTGAGAGAGTGAGGGTGTGTGAGACAGTGTGAGAGAGAGAATGTGTGTGAGACAGTGTGAGAGTATGAGAGAGTGAGTGTGTGTGACAGTGTGAGAGAGTGAGTGCATGTGAGACAGCATGTGTGAGACAGTGTGAGTGGGTGATTGTGTGTGTGTGACAGTGTGAGAGAGTGAGTGTGTGTGTGTGACCATGTGAGAGAGTGAGAGTGTGTGAGACAGTGTGAGAGAGTGAGTGAGTGTGTGACAGTGTGAGAGAGTGAGTGTGTGTGACAGTGTGAGAGAGTGAGTGTATGTGAGACAGTGTGAGAGAGTGAGTGAGTGTGTGACAGTGTGAGAGAGTGAGTGTGTGTGAGACAGTGTGAGTGAGTGAGTGTGTGTGACAGTGTGAGAGAGTGAGTGTGTGTGAGACAGTGTGAGAGAGTGAGTGCATGTGAGACAGTGTGAGAGAGTGTGTGTGTGAGACAGTGTGAGAGAGTGAATGAGTGTCAGAAAGTGTGAGAGAGTGAGAGAGTGAGTCTGCGAGAGTGAGTGTGTGTAACAGTGTGATCGAGTGAGTGCATGTGAGACAGTGTGAGAGAGTGAGTGTGAATGAGAAAGTGTGAGAGACTGAGTGTGTGTGAGACAGTGTGAGAGAGTGAGTGTGTGTGACAGTGTGAGAGAGTGAGGGTGTGAGACAGTGTGAGAGAGTGAGTGTGTGTGACAGTGTGAGAGAGTGAGTGTGTGTGACAGTGTGAGAGAGTGAGGCGTGTGAGACAGTGTGAGAGAGTGAGTGTGTGTGACAGTGTGAGAGAGTGAGTGTTTGTGACAGTCTTAGAGAGTGAGTGTGTGTGACCGTGTGAGAGAGTGAGTGCATGTGAGACAGTGTGAGAGAGTGGGTGTGTATGAGAAACTGTGAGAGAGTGAGTGTGTGTGAGACAGTGTGGGAGAGTGAGTGTGTGTTTGACAGTGTGAGAGAGAGAATGTGTGTGAGACAGTGTGAGAGTGTGAGAGAGTGAGTTTGTGTGAGACAGTGTGAGAGAGAGAATGTGTGTGAGACAGTGTGAGAGTATGAGAGAGTGAGTGTGTGTGACAGTGTGAGAGAGTGAGTGCATGTGAGACAGTGTGAGAGAGTGTGTGTGTGAAACAGTGTGAGAGAGTGAGTGTGTGTTTGACAGTATGAGAGAGAGAATGTGTGTGAGACAGTGTGAGAGTGTGAGAGAGTGAGTGTGTGTGAGACAGTGTGAGAGAGTGAGTGTGTGAGACAGTGTGAGAGAGTGAGGGTGTGTGAGACAGTGTGAGAGAGAGAATGTGTGTGAGACAGTGTGAGAGTATGAGAGAGTGAGTGTGTGTGACAGTGTGAGAGAGTGAGTGCATGTGAGACAGCATGTGTGAGACAGTGTGAGTGGGTGATTGTGTGTGTGTGACAGTGTGAGAGAGTGAGTGTGTGTGTGTGACCATGTGAGAGAGTGAGGGTGTGTGAGACAGTGTGAGAGAGTGAGTGAGTGTGTGACAGTGTGAGAGAGTGAGTGTGTGTGACAGTGTGAGAGAGTGAGTGTATGTGAGACAGTGTGAGAATGTGAGTGAGTGTGTGACAGTGTGAGAGAGTGAGTGTGTATGAGAAAGTGTGAGAGAGAGAGTGTGTGTGAGAAAGTGTGACAGAGTGAGTGTGTGTGACAGTGTGAGAGAGTGAGTGTGTATGAGAAAGTGTGAGAGACTGAGTGTGTATGAGAAAGTGTGAGAGACTGAGTGTGTGTGAGCAAGTGTGAGAGTGAGTGTGTGTGAGACAGTGTGAGAGAGTGAGTGTGTGTGACAGTGTGAGTGAGTGAGTGTGTATGAGAAAGTGTGAGAGACTGAGTGTATGAGACAGTGTGAGAGAGTGTATGTGTGTGAGACAGTGTGAGAGTGTGAGTGAGTGTGAGACAATGTGAGAAAGTGAGTGTGTGTGACAGTTAGAGAGAGTGAGAGTGTATGAGAAAGTGTGAGAGACTGAGTATCTGAGACAGTGTGAGAGAGTGAATGTGTGTGAGACAGTGTGAGAGTGTGAGAGAGTGAGTGTGTGTGAGACAGTGTGAGAGTTTGACGGTGTGTGTGACAGTGTGAGAGAGTGAATGTGTGTGAGACAGTGTGAGAGAGTGAGTGTGTGAGACAGTGTGAGAGAGTGAGGGTGTGTGAGACAGTGTGAGAGAGTGAATGTGTGTGAGACAGTGTGAGAGTGTGAGAGAGTGAGTGTGTGTGACAGTGTGAGAGAGTGAGTGTGTGTGACAGTGTGAGAGAGTGATTGCATGTGAGACAGTGTGTGTGAGACAGTGTGAGAGAGTGAGTGTGTGAGACAGTGTGAGAGTGTGAGAGAGTGAGTGTGTGTGACAGTGTGAGAGAGTGAGTGCATGTGAGACAGTGTGAGAGAGTGAATGAGTGTCAGAAAGTGTGAGAGAGTGAGGGAGTGAGAGTGCGAGAGTGAGTGTGCGTAACAGTGTGAGCGAGTGAGTGCATGTGAGACAGTGTGAGAGAGTGAGTGTGAATGAGAAAGTGTGAGAGACTGAGTGTGTGTGAGACAGTGTGAGAGAGTGAGTGTGTGTGACAGTGTGAGAGAGTGAGGGTGTGAGACAGTGTGAGAGAGTGAGTGTGTGTGACAGTGTGAGAGAGTGAGTGTGTGAGACAGTGTGAGAGAGTGAGTGTGTGTGAGACAGTGTGAGAGAGTGAGTGTGTTTGACAGTGTGAGAGAGTGAGTGTGTGTGAGACAGAGTGAGAGAGTGTGTGTGAGACAGTGTGAGACAGTGTGAGAGAGTGAGTGTGTGTGACAGTGTGAGAGAGTGAGTGCATGTGAGACAGTGTGAAAGAGTGAGTGTGTGTGAGACAGTGTGCGAGAGTGAATGTGTGTGAGACTGTGTGGGAGTGTGAGAGAGTGAGTGTGTGTGACAGTGTGAGAGAGTGAGTGCATGTGAGACAGTGTGAGAGAGTGAGTGTGTGTGAGACAGTGTGAGAGAGTGTGTGTGAGACAGTGTGAGAGAGTGAGTGCATGTGAGACAGTGTGAAAGAGTGAGTGTGTGTGAGACAGTGTGAGAGTGTGAGAGAGTGAGTGCGTGTGAGAGAGTGAGTGTGTGTGAGACAGTGTCAGAGAGTGAGTGTGTGTTTGACAGTGTGAGAGAGTGAATGTGTGAGACAGTGTGAGAGTGTGAGAGAGTGAGTGTGTGTGTGACAGTGTGAGGGAGTGAGTGTGTGTGACAGAGTGAGAGAGTGAGTGTATGTGAGACAGTGTGAGAATGTGAGTGAGTGTGTGACAGTGTGAGAGAGTGAGTGTGTATGAGAAAGTGTGAGAGAGAGAGTGTGTGTGAGAAAGTGTGACAGAGTGAGTGTGTGTGACAGTGTGAGAGAGTGAGTGTGTATGAGAAAGTGTGAGAGACTGAGTGTGTATGAGAAAGTGTGAGAGACTGAGTGTGTGAGACAGTGTGAGAGAGTGAGTGTGTGTGAGCAAGTGTGAGAGTGAGTGTGTGTGAGACAGTGTGAGAGAGTGAGTGTGTGTGACAGTGTGAGTGAGTGAGTGTGTATGAGAAAGTGTGAGAGACTGAGTGTGTGAGACAGTGTGAGAGAGTGTATGTGTGTGAGACAGTGTGAGAGTGTGAGTGAGTGTGAGACAATGTGAGAAAGTGAGTGTGTGTGACAGTTAGAGAGAGTGAGAGTGTATGAGAAAGTGTGAGAGACTGAGTATCTGAGACAGTGTGAGAGAGTGAATGTGTGTGAGACAGTGTGAGAGTGTGAGAGAGTGAGTGTGTGTGAGACAGTGTGAGAGTTTGACGGTGTGTGTGACAGTGTGAGAGAGTGAATGTGTGTGAGACAGTGTGAGAGAGTGAGTGTGTGAGACAGTGTGAGAGAGTGAGGGTGTGTGAGACAGTGTGAGAGAGTGAATGTGTGTGAGACAGTGTGAGAGTGTGAGAGAGTGAGTGTGTGTGACAGTGTGAGAGAGTGAGTGTGTGTGACAGTGTGAGAGAGTGATTGCATGTGAGACAGTGTGTGTGAGACAGTGTGAGAGAGTGAGTGTGTGAGACAGTGTGAGAGTGTGAGAGAGTGAGTGTGTGTGACAGTGTGAGAGAGTGAGTGCATGTGAGACAGTGTGAGAGAGTGAATGAGTGTCAGAAAGTGTGAGAGAGTGAGGGAGTGAGAGTGCGAGAGTGAGTGTGCGTAACAGTGTGAGCGAGTGAGTGCATGTGAGACAGTGTGAGAGAGTGAGTGTGAATGAGAAAGTGTGAGAGACTGAGTGTGTGTGAGACAGTGTGAGAGAGTGAGTGTGTGTGACAGTGTGAGAGAGTGAGGGTGTGAGACAGTGTGAGAGAGTGAGGGTGTGAGACAGTGTGAGAGAGTGAGTGTGTGTGACAGTGTGAGTGAGTGAGTGTGTATGAGAAAGTGTGAGAGACTGAGTATCTGAGACAGTGTGAGAGAGTGAATGTGTGTGAGACAGTGTGAGAGTGTGAGAGAGTGAGTGTGTGTGAGACAGTGTGAGAGTTTGACGGTGTGTGTGACAGTGTGAGAGAGTGAATGTGTGTGAGACAGTGTGAGAGAGTGAGTGTGTGAGACAGTGTGAGAGAGTGAGGGTGTGTGAGACAGTGTGAGAGAGTGAATGTGTGTGAGACAGTGTGAGAGTGTGAGAGAGTGAGTGTGTGTGACAGTGTGAGAGAGTGAGTGTGTGTGACAGTGTGAGAGAGTGATTGCATGTGAGACAGTGTGTGTGAGACAGTGTGAGAGAGTGAGTGCGTGAGACAGTGTGAGAGTGTGAGAGAGTGAGTGTGTGTGACAGTGTGAGAGAGTGAGTGCATGTGAGACAGTGTGAGAGAGTGAATGAGTGTCAGAAAGTGTGAGAGAGTGAGGGAGTGAGAGTGCGAGAGTGAGTGTGCGTAACAGTGTGAGCGAGTGAGTGCATGTGAGACAGTGTGAGAGAGTGAGTGTGAATGAGAATGTGTGAGAGACTGAGTGTGTGTGAGACAGTGTGAGAGAGTGAGTGTGTGTGACAGTGTGAGAGAGTGAGGGTGTGAGACAGTGTGAGAGAGTGAGTGTGTGTGACAGTGTGAGAGAGTGAGTGTGTGAGACAGTGTGAGAGAGTGAGTGTGTGTGAGACAGTGTGAGAGAGTGAGTGTGTTTGACAGTGTGAGAGAGTGAGTGTGTGTGAGACAGAGTGAGAGAGTGTGTGTGAGACAGTGTGAGACAGTGTGAGAGAGTGAGTGTGTGTGACAGTGTGAGAGAGTGAGTGCATGTGAGACAGTGTGAAAGAGTGAGTGTGTGTGAGACAGTGTGCGAGAGTGAATGTGTGTGAGACTGTGTGGGAGTGTGAGAGAGTGAGTGTGTGTGACAGTGTGAGAGAGTGAGTGCATGTGAGACAGTGTGAGAGAGTGAGTGTGTGTGAGACAGTGTGAGAGAGTGTGTGTGAGACAGTGTGAGACAGTGTGAGAGAGTGAGTGTGTGTCACAGTGTGAGAGAGTGAGTGCATGTGAGACAGTGTGAAAGAGTGAGTGTGTGTGAGACAGTGTGAGAGTGTGAGAGAGTGAGTGCGTGTGAGAGAGTGAGTGTGTGCGAGACAGTGTCAGAGAGTGAGTGTGTGTTTGACAGTGTGAGAGAGTGAATGTGTGAGACAGTGTGAGAGTGTGAGAGAGTGAGTGTGTGTGTGACAGTGTGAGGGAGTGAGTGTGTGTGACAGAGTGAGAGAGTGAGTGCATGTGAGACAGTGTGAGAGTGTGAATGTGTGTGAGACAGTGTGAGAGTGTGAGAGAGTGAGTGTGTGAGACAGTGTGAGAGTGTGAGAGAGTGAGTGTGTGTGACAGTGTGAGAGAGTGAGTGTGTGCGACACTGTGAGAGAGTGAGTGCATGTGAGACAGTGTGAGAGAGTGTGAGAGAGTGAGTGTGTGTGAGACAGTGTGAGAGTGTGAATGTGTGTGAGACAGTGTGAGAGTGTGAGAGAGTGAGTGTGTGAGACAGTGTGAGAGTGTGAGAGAGTGAGTGTGTGTGACAGTGTGAGAGAGTGAGTGCATGTGAGACAGTGTGAGAGAGTGTGAGAGAGTGAGTGTGTGAGAGACAGTGTGAGCGAGTGAGTATGTGAGACTGTGTGAGAGAGTGAGTGTGTGTGAGACAGTGTGAGAGAATGAGTGCATGTGAGACAGTGTGAGTGAGTGAGTGTGTGAGAGACCGTGTGAGCGAGTGAGTATGTGAGACTGTGTGAGAGAGTGAGTGTGTGTGAGACAGTGTGAGAGAGTGAGTGTGTGAGACATTGTGAGAGTTTGAGGGAGTGAGTGTTTGTGACAGTGTTAGAGAGTGAGTGCATGTGAGACAGTGTGAGAGAGTGAGTGCATGTGAGACATTGTGAGAGTTTGAGGGAGTGAGTGTTTGTGACAGTGTTAGAGAGTGAGTGCATGTGAGACAGTGTGAGAGAGTGAGTGCATGTGAGACAGTGTGAGAGAGTGGGTGTGTATGAGAAAATGTGAGAGACTGAGTGTGTGTGAGACAGTGTGAGAGAGTGAGTGTGTGAGACAGTGTGAGAGAGTGAGGGTGTGTGAGACAGTGTGAGAGAGAGAATGTGTGTGAGACAGTGTGAGAGTATGAGAGAGTGAGTGTGTGTGACAGTGTGAGAGAGTGAGTGCATGTGAGACAGTGTGAGAGAGTGTGTGTGTGAGACAGTGTGAGAGAGTGAATGAGTGTCAGAAAGTGTGAGAGAGTGAGAGAGTGAGTCTGCGAGAGTGAGTGTGCGTAACAGTGTGAGCGAGTGAGTGCATGTGAGACAGTGTGAGAGAGTGAGTGTGAATGAGAAAGTGTGAGAGACTGAGTGTGTGTGAGACAGTGTGAGAGAGTGAGTGTGTGTGACAGTGTGAGAGAGTGAGGGTGTGAGACAGTGTGAGAGAGTGAGTGTGTGTGACAGTGTGAGAGAGTGAGTGTGTGCGACAGTGTGAGAGAGTGAGGCGTGTGAGACAGTGTGAGAGAGTGAGTGTGTGTGACAGTGTGAGAGAGTGAGTGTTTGTGACAGTCTTAGAGAGTGAGTGTGTGTGACCGTGTGAGAGAGTGAGTGCATGTGAGACAGTGTGAGAGAGTGGGTGTGTATGAGAAACTGTGAGAGAGTGAGTGTGTGTGAGACAGTGTGGGAGAGTGAGTGTGTGTTTGACAGTGTGAGAGAGAGAATGTGTGTGAGACAGTGTGAGAGTGTGAGAGAGTGAGTGTGTGTGAGACAGTGTGAGAGAGAGAATGTGTGTGAGACAGTGTGAGAGTATGAGAGAGTGAGTGTGTGTGACAGTGTGAGAGAGTGAGTGCATGTGAGACAGTGTGAGAGAGTGTGTGTGTGAGACAGTGTGAGAGAGTGAGTGTGTGTTTGACAGTGTGAGAGAGAGAATGTGTGTGAGACAGTGTGAGAGTGTGAGAGAGTGAGTGTGTGTGAGACAGTGTGAGAGAGTGAGTGTGTGAGACAGTGTGAGAGAGTGAGGGTGTGTGAGACAGTGTGAGAGAGAGAATGTGTGTGAGACAGTGTGAGAGTATGAGAGAGTGAGTGTGTGTGACAGTGTGAGAGAGTGAGTGCATGTGAGACAGCATGTGTGAGACAGTGTGAGTGGGTGATTGTGTGTGTGTGACAGTGTGAGAGAGTGAGTGTGTGTGTGTGACCATGTGAGAGAGTGAGAGTGTGTGAGACAGTGTGAGAGAGTGAGTGAGTGTGTGACAGTGTGAGAGAGTGAGTGTGTGTGACAGTGTGAGAGAGTGAGTGTATGTGAGACAGTGTGAGAGAGTGAGTGAGTGTGTGACAGTGTGAGAGAGTGAGTGTGTGTGAGACAGTGTGAGTGAGTGAGTGTGTGTGACAGTGTGAGAGAGTGAGTGTGTGTGAGACAGTGTGAGAGAGAGAGTGTGTGTGACAGTGTGAGAGAGTGAGTGCATGTGAGACAATGTGAGAGAGCGAGTGTGTGTGTGTAACAGTGTGAGAGAGTGAGTGTGTGTGAGGCAGTGTGAGAGAGTGAGTGAGTGTGTGACAGTGTGAGAGAGTGAGTGTGTGTGACAGTGTGAGAGAGTGAGTGCATGTGTAACAGTGTGAGAGAGTGAGTGCATGTGAGAAAATGTGAGAGAGTGAGTGTGTGTTTCACAGTGTGAGAGAGTGAATGTGTGAGACAGTGTGAGAGTGTGAGAGAGTGAGTGTGTGCGACAGTGTGAGAGAGTGAGTGCGTGTGAGACAGTGTGAGAGTGAGTGTGTGTGTGACAGTGTGAGAGAGTGAGTTAGTGTGTGACAGTGTGAGAGAGTGAGTGCATGTGTGACAGTGTGAGAGAGTGAGTGCATGTGAGAAAATGTGAGAGAGTGAGTGTGTGTTTCACAGTGTGAGAGAGTGAATGTGTGAGACAGTGTGAGAGAGTGAGAGAGTGAGTGTGTGAGAGTGTGAGAGAGTGAGTGTGTTTGACAGTGTGAGAGAGTGAGTGCGTGTGAGACAGTGTGAGAGAGTGAATGTGTGTGAGACTGTGTGGGAGTGTGAGAGAGTGAGTGTGTGTGACAGTGTGAGAGAGTGAGTGCATGTGAGACAGTGTGAGAGAGTGAGTGTGTGTGAGACAGTGTGAGTGAGTGAGTGTGGGTGACAGTGTGAGAGAGTGTGTGTGTGAGACAGTGTGAGAGAGAGAGTGTGTGTGAGAGTGTGAGAGAGTGAGTGCATGTGAGACAATGTGAGATAGCGAGTGTGTGTGTGTAACAGTGTGAGAGAGTGAGTGTGTGTGAGGCAGTGTGAGAGAGTGAGTGAGTGTGAGACAGTGTGAGAGTGAGTGTGTGTGTGACACTGTGAGAGAGTGAGTGCGTGTGTGACAGTGTGAGAGAGTGAGTGTGTGTGAGACAGTGTGAGAGAGTGAGTGTGTGTGACAGTGTGAGAGAGTGAGTGCATGTGAGAAAGTGTGAGAGAGTGAGTGTGTGTTTCACAGTGTGAGAGAGTGAATGTGTGAGACAGTGTGACAGTATTAGAGAGTGAGTGTGTGTGACCGTGTGAGAGAGTGAGTGCATGTGAGACAGTGTGAGAGAGTGGGTGTGTATGAGAAACTGTGAGAGAGTGAGTGTGTGTGAGACAGTGTGGGAGAGTGAGTGTGTGTTTGACAGTGTGAGAGAGAGAATGTGTGTGAGACAGTGTGAGAGTGTGAGAGAGTGAGTGTGTGTGAGACAGTGTGAGAGAGAGAATGTGTGTGAGACAGTGTGAGAGTATGAGAGAGTGAGTGTGTGTGACAGTGTGAGAGAGTGAGTGCATGTGAGACAGTGTGAGAGAGTGTGTGTGTGAGGCAGTGTGAGAGAGTGAGTGTGTGTTTGACAGTGTGAGAGAGAGAATGTGTGTGAGACAGTGTGAGTGTGTGAGAGAGTGAGTGTGTGTGAGACAGTGTGAGTGAGTGTGTGAGACAGTGTGAAAGAGTGAGGGTGTGTGAGACAGTGTGAGAGAGAGAATGTGTGTGAGACAGTGTGAGAGTATGAGAGAGTGAGTGTGTGTGACAGTGTGAGAGAGTGAGTGCATGTGAGACAGCATGTGTGAGACAGTGTGAGTGGGTGATTGTGTGTGTGTGACAGTGTGAGAGAGTGAGTGTGTGTGTGTGACCATGTGAGAGAGTGAGAGTGTGTGAGACAGTGTGAGAGAGTGAGTGAGTGTGTGACAGTGTGAGAGAGTGAGTGTGTGTGACAGTGTGAGAGAGTGAGTGTATGTGAGACAGTGTGAGAGAGTGAGTGAGTGTGTGACAGTGTGAGAGAGTGAGTGTGTGTGAGACAGTGTGAGTGAGTGAGTGTGTGTGACAGTGTGAGAGAGTGAGTGCATGTGAGACAATGTGAGAGAGCGAGTGTGTGTGTGTAACAGTGTGAGAGAGTGAGTGTGTGTGAGGCAGTGTGAGAGAGTGAGTGAGTGTGTGACAGTGTGAGAGAGTGAGTGTGTGTGACAGTGTGAGAGAGTGAGTGCATGTGTAACAGTGTGAGAGAGTGAGTGCATGTGAGAAAATGTGAGAGAGTGAGTGTGTGTTTCACAGTGTGAGAGAGTGAATGTGTGAGACAGTGTGAGAGTGTGAGAGAGTGAGTGTGTGCGACAGTGTGAGAGAGTGAGTGCGTGTGAGACAGTGTGAGAGTGAGTGTGTGTGTGACAGTGTGAGAGAGTGAGTTAGTGTGTGACAGTGTGAGAGAGTGAGTGCATGTGTGACAGTGTGAGAGAGTGAGTGCATGTGAGAAAATGTGAGAGAGTGAGTGTGTGTTTCACAGTGTGAGAGAGTGAATGTGTGAGACAGTGTGAGAGTGTGAGAGAGTGAGTGTGTGCGACAGTGTGAGAGAGTGAGTGCGTGTGAGACAGTGTGAGAGAGTGAGTGTGTGTGAGACAGTGTGAGAGTGTGAGAGAGTGAGTGTGTTTGACAGTGTGAGAGAGTGAGTGCGTGTGAGACAGTGTGAGAGAGTGAATGTGTGTGAGACTGTGTGGGAGTGTGAGAGAGTGAGTGTGTGTGACAGTGTGAGAGAGTGAGTGCATGTGAGACAGTGTGAGAGAGTGAGTGTGTGTGAGACAGTGTGAGTGAGTGAGTGTGGGTGACAGTGTGAGAGAGTGTGTGTGTGAGACAGTGTGAGAGAGAGAGTGTGTGTGACAGTGTGAGAGAGTGAGTGCATGTGAGACAATGTGAGAGAGCGAGTGTGTGTGTGTAACAGTGTGAGAGAGTGAGTGTGTGTGAGGCAGTGTGAGAGAGTGAGTGAGTGTGAGACAGTGTGAGAGTGAGTGTGTGTGTGACACTGTGAGAGAGTGAGTGCGTGTGTGACAGTGTGAGAGAGTGAGTGTGTGTGAGACAGTGTGAGAGAGTGAGTGTGTGTGACAGTGTGAGAGATTGAGTGCATGTGAGAAAGTGTGAGAGAGTGAGTGTGTGTTTCACAGTGTGAGAGAGTGAATGTGTGAGACAGTGTGAGAGTGTGAGAGAGTGAGTGTGTGTGACAGTGTGAGAGAGTGAGTGCGTGTGAGACAGTTTGAGAGAGTGAGTGTGTGTGAGACAGTGTGAGAGAGTGAATGTGTGTGAGACAGTGTGAGAGTGTGAGAGAGTGAGTGTGTTTGACAGTGTGAGAGAGTGAATGTGTGTGAGACTGTGTGAAAGAGTGAGTGTGTGTGAGACAGTGTGAGAGTGTGAGAGAGTGAGTGCATGTGAGACAGTGTGAGAGAGTGTGTGTGTGAGACAGTGTGAGAGAGTGAGAGAGTGAGTGTGTGTGACAGTGTGAGAGAGTGAGTGCATGTGAGACAATGTGAGAGAGCGAGTGTGTGTGTGTAACAGTGTGAAAGAGTGAGTGTGTGTTAGACAGTGTGAGAGTGTGAGCGAGTGAGTGCATGTGAGACAGTGTGAGAGAGTGAGTGTGTGTGAGACAGTGTCAGAGAGTGAGTGTGTGTTTGACAGTGTGAGAGAGTGAATGTGTGAGACAGTGTGAGAGTGTGAGTGTGTGTGTGACAGTGTGAGAGAGTGAGTGCATGTGAGACAGTGTGAGAGAGTGAGTGTTTGTGATACAGTGTGAGAGAGTGAGTGCATGTGAGACAGTGTGAGAGAGTGAGTGTTTGTGAAACAGTGTGAGAGAGTGAGTGCATGTGAGACAGTGTGAGAGAGTGAGTGTTTGTGATACAGTGTGAGAGAGTGAGTGCATGTGAGACAGTGTGAGAGAGTGAATGTGTGAGAGACAGTGTGAGGGAGTGAGTGTTTGTGATACAGTGTGAGAGAGTGAGTGCATGTGAGACAGTGTGAGAGAGTGAATGTGTGAGAGACAGTGTGAGAGAGTGAGTGTGTGTGAGACAGTGTGAGAGAGTGTGTGTGAGACAGTGTGAGACAGTGTGAGAGAGTGAGTGTGTGTCACAGTGTGAGAGAGTGAGTGCATGTGAGACAGTGTGAAAGAGTGAGTGTGTGTGAGACAGTGTGAGAGTGTGAGAGAGTGAGTGCGTGTGAGAGAGTGAGTGTGTGCGAGACAGTGTCAGAGAGTGAGTGTGTGTTTGACAGTGTGAGAGAGTGAATGTGTGAGACAGTGTGAGAGTGTGAGAGAGTGAGTGTGTGTGTGACAGTGTGAGGGAGTGAGTGTGTGTGACAGAGTGAGAGAGTGAGTGCATGTGAGACAGTGTGAGAGTGTGAATGTGTGTGAGACAGTGTGAGAGTGTGAGAGAGTGAGTGTGTGAGACAGTGTGAGAGTGTGAGAGAGTGTGTGTGACAGTGTGAGAGAGTGAGTGTGTGCGACACTGTGAGAGAGTGAGTGCATGTGAGACAGTGTGAGAGAGTGTGAGAGAGTGAGTGTGTGTGAGACAGTGTGAGAGTGTGAATGTGTGTGAGACAGTGTGAGAGTGTGAGAGAGTGAGTGTGTGAGACAGTGTGAGAGTGTGAGAGAGTGAGTGTGTGTGACAGTGTGAGAGAGTGAGTGCATGTGAGACAGTGTGAGAGAGTGTGAGAGAGTGAGTGTGTGAGAGACAGTGTGAGAGAGTGAGTGTGTGAGACAGTGTGAGAGAGTGAGTGTGTGTGAGACAGTGTGAGAGAGTGAGTGTGTTTGACAGTGTGAGAGAGTGAGTGTGTGTGAGACAGAGTGAGAGAGTGTGTGTGAGACAGTGTGAGACAGTGTGAGAGAGTGAGTGTGTGTGACAGTGTGAGAGAGTGAGTGCATGTGAGACAGTGTGAAAGAGTGAGTGTGTGTGAGACAGTGTGCGAGAGTGAATGTGTGTGAGACTGTGTGGGAGTGTGAGAGAGTGAGTGTGTGTGACAGTATGAGAGAGTGAGTGCATGTGAGACAGTGTGAGAGAGTGAGTGTGTGTGAGACAGTGTGAGAGAGTGTGTGTGAGACAGTGTGAGACAGTGTGAGAGAGTGAGTGTGTGTCACAGTGTGAGAGAGTGAGTGCATGTGAGACAGTGTGAAAGAGTGAGTGTGTGTGAGACAGTGTGAGAGTGTGAGAGAGTGAGTGCGTGTGAGAGAGTGAGTGTGTGTGAGACAGTGTCAGAGAGTGAGTGTGTGTTTGACAGTGTGAGAGAGTGAATGTGTGAGACAGTGTGAGAGTGTGAGAGAGTGAGTGTGTGTGTGACAGTGTGAGGGAGTGAGTGTGTGTGACAGAGTGAGAGAGTGAGTGCATGTGAGACAGTGTGAGAGTGTGAATGTGTGTGAGACAGTGTGAGAGTGTGAGAGAGTGAGTGTGTGAGACAGTGTGAGAGTGTGAGAGAGTGAGTGTGTGTGACAGTGTGAGAGAGTGAGTGTGTGCGACACTGTGAGAGAGTGAGTGCATGTGAGACAGTGTGAGAGAGTGTGAGAGAGTGAGTGTGTGTGAGACAGTGTGAGAGTGTGAATGTGTGTGAGACAGTGTGAGAGTGTGAGAGAGTGAGTGTGTGAGACAGTGTGAGAGTGTGAGAGAGTGAGTGTGTGTGACAGTGTGAGAGAGTGAGTGCATGTGAGACAGTGTGAGAGAGTGTGAGAGAGTGAGTGTGTGAGAGACAGTGTGAGCGAGTGAGTATGTGAGACTGTGTGAGAGAGTGAGTGTGTGTGAGACAGTGTGAGAGAATGAGTGCATGTGAGACAGTGTGAGTGAGTGAGTGTGTGAGAGACCGTGTGAGCGAGTGAGTATGTGAGACTGTGTGAGAGAGTGAGTGTGTGTGAGACAGTGTGAGAGAGTGAGTGTGTGAGACATTGTGAGAGTTTGAGGGAGTGAGTGTTTGTGACAGTGTTAGAGAGTGAGTGCATGTGAGACAGTGTGAGAGAGTGAGTGCATGTGAGACATTGTGAGAGTTTGAGGGAGTGAGTGTTTGTGACAGTGTTAGAGAGTGAGTGCATGTGAGACAGTGTGAGAGAGTGAGTGCATGTGAGACAGTGTGAGAGAGTGGGTGTGTATGAGAAAATGTGAGAGACTGAGTGTGTGTGAGACAGTGTGAGAGAGTGAGTGTGTGAGACAGTGTGAGAGAGTGAGGGTGTGTGAGACAGTGTGAGAGAGAGAATGTGTGTGAGACAGTGTGAGAGTATGAGAGAGTGAGTGTGTGTGACAGTGTGAGAGAGTGAGTGCATGTGAGACAGTGTGAGAGAGTGTGTGTGTGAGACAGTGTGAGAGAGTGAATGAGTGTCAGAAAGTGTGAGAGAGTGAGAGAGTGAGTCTGCGAGAGTGAGTGTGCGTAACAGTGTGAGCGAGTGAGTGCATGTGAGACAGTGTGAGAGAGTGAGTGTGAATGAGAAAGTGTGAGAGACTGAGTGTGTGTGAGACAGTGTGAGAGAGTGAGTGTGTGTGACAGTGTGAGAGAGTGAGGGTGTGAGACAGTGTGAGAGAGTGAGTGTGTGTGACAGTGTGAGAGAGTGAGTGTGTGTGAGACAGTGTGAGAGAGTGAGTGTGTGAGACAGTGTGAGAGAGTGAGGGTGTGTGAGACAGTGTGAGAGAGAGAATGTGTGTGAGACAGTGTGAGAGTATGAGAGAGTGAGTGTGTGTGACAGTGTGAGAGAGTGAGTGCATGTGAGACAGTGTGAGAGAGTGTGTGTGTGAGACAGTGTGAGAGAGTGAATGAGTGTCAGAAAGTGTGAGAGAGTGAGAGAGTGAGTCTGCGAGAGTGAGTGTGCGTAACAGTGTGAGTGAGTGAGTGCATGTGAGACAGTGTGAGAGAGTGAGTGTGAATGAGAAAGTGTGAGAGACTGAGTGTGTGTGAGACAGTGTGAGAGAGTGAGTGTGTGTGACAGTGTGAGAGAGTGAGGGTGTGAGACAGTGTGAGAGAGTGAGTGTGTGTGACAGTGTGAGAGAGTGAGGGTGTGCGACAGTGTGAGAGAGTGAGGCGTGTGAGACAGTGTGAGAGAGTGAGTGTGTGTGACAGTGTGAGAGAGTGAGTGTTTGTGACAGTCTTAGAGAGTGAGTGTGTGTGACCGTGTGAGAGAGTGAGTGCATGTGAGACAGTGTGAGAGAGTGGGTGTGTATGAGAAACTGTGAGAGAGTGAGTGTGTGTGAGACAGTGTGGGAGAGTGAGTGTGTGTTTGACAGTGTGAGAGAGAGAATGTGTGTGAGACAGTGTGAGAGTGTGAGAGAGTGAGTGTGTGTGAGACAGTGTGAGAGAGAGAATGTGTGTGAGACAGTGTGAGAGTATGAGAGAGTGAGTGTGTGTGACAGTGTGAGAGAGTGAGTGCATGTGAGACAGTGTGAGAGAGTGTGTGTGTGAGACAGTGTGAGAGAGTGAGTGTGTGTTTGACAGTGTGAGAGAGAGAATGTGTGTGAGACAGTGTGAGAGTGTGAGAGAGTGAGTGTGTGTGAGACAGTGTGAGAGAGTGAGTGTGTGAGACAGTGTGAGAGAGTGAGGGTGTGTGAGACAGTGTGAGAGAGAGAATGTGTGTGAGACAGTGTGAGAGTATGAGAGAGTGAGTGTGTGTGACAGTGTGAGAGAGTGAGTGCATGTGAGACAGCATGTGTGAGACAGTGTGAGTGGGTGATTGTGTGTGTGTGACAGTGTGAGAGAGTGAGTGTGTGTGTGTGACCATATGAGAGAGTGAGAGTGTGTGAGACAGTGTGAGAGAGTGAGTGAGTGTGTGACAGTGTGAGAGAGTGAGTGTGTGTGACAGTGTGAGAGAGTGAGTGTATGTGAGACAGTGTGAGAGAGTGAGTGAGTGTGTGACAGTGTGAGAGAGTGAGTGTGTGTGAGACAGTGTGAGTGAGTGAGTGTGTGTGACAGTGTGAGAGAGTGAGTGTGTGTGAGACAGTGTGAGAGAGAGAGTGTGTGTGACAGTGTGAGAGAGTGAGTGCATGTGAGACAATGTGAGAGAGCGAGTGTGTGTGTGTAACAGTGTGAGAGAGTGAGTGTGTGTGAGGCAGTGTGAGAGAGTGAGTGAGTGTGTGACAGTGTGAGAGAGTGAGTGTGTGTGACAGTGTGAGAGAGTGAGTGCATGTGTAACAGTGTGAGAGAGTGAGTGCATGTGAGAAAATGTGAGAGAGTGAGTGTGTGTTTCACAGTGTGAGAGAGTGAATGTGTGAGACAGTGTGAGAGTGTGAGAGAGTGAGTGTGTGCGACAGTGTGAGAGAGTGAGTGCGTGTGAGACAGTGTGAGAGTGAGTGTGTGTGTGACAGTGTGAGAGAGTGAGTTAGTGTGTGACAGTGTGAGAGAGTGAGTGCATGTGTGACAGTGTGAGAGAGTGAGTGCATGTGAGAAAATGTGAGAGAGTGAGTGTGTGTTTCACAGTGTGAGAGAGTGAATGTGTGAGACAGTGTGAGAGAGTGAGAGAGTGAGTGTGTGAGAGTGTGAGAGAGTGAGTGTGTTTGACAGTGTGAGAGAGTGAGTGCGTGTGAGACAGTGTGAGAGAGTGAATGTGTGTGAGACTGTGTGGGAGTGTGAGAGAGTGAGTGTGTGTGACAGTGTGAGAGAGTGAGTGCATGTGAGACAGTGTGAGAGAGTGAGTGTGTGTGAGACAGTGTGAGTGAGTGAGTGTGGGTGACAGTGTGAGAGAGTGTGTGTGTGAGACAGTGTGAGAGAGAGAGTGTGTGTGAGAGTGTGAGAGAGTGAGTGCATGTGAGACAATGTGAGATAGCGAGTGTGTGTGTGTAACAGTGTGAGAGAGTGAGTGTGTGTGAGGCAGTGTGAGAGAGTGAGTGAGTGTGAGACAGTGTGAGAGTGAGTGTGTGTGTGACACTGTGAGAGAGTGAGTGCGTGTGTGACAGTGTGAGAGAGTGAGTGTGTGTGAGACAGTGTGGGAGAGTGAGTGTGTGTTTGACAGTGTGAGAGAGAGAATGTGTGTGAGACAGTGTGAGAGTATGAGAGAGTGAGTGTGTGTGACAGTGTGAGAGAGTGAGTGCATGTGAGACAGTGTGAGAGAGTGTGTGTGTGAGGCAGTGTGAGAGAGTGAGTGTGTGTTTGACAGTGTGAGAGAGAGAATGTGTGTGAGACAGTGTGAGAGTGTGAGAGAGTGAGTGTGTGTGAGACAGTGTGAGTGAGTGTGTGAGACAGTGTGAAAGAGTGAGGGTGTGTGAGACAGTGTGAGAGAGAGAATGTGTGTGAGACAGTGTGAGAGTATGAGAGAGTGAGTGTGTGTGACAGTGTGAGAGAGTGAGTGCATGTGAGACAGCATGTGTGAGACAGTGTGAGTGGGTGATTGTGTGTGTGTGACAGTGTGAGAGAGTGAGTGTGTGTGTGTGACCATGTGAGAGAGTGAGAGTGTGTGAGACAGTGTGAGAGAGTGAGTGAGTGTGTGACAGTGTGAGAGAGTGAGTGTGTGTGACAGTGTGAGAGAGTGAGTGTATGTGAGACAGTGTGAGAGAGTGAGTGAGTGTGTGACAGTGTGAGAGAGTGAGTGTGTGTGAGACAGTGTGAGTGAGTGAGTGTGTGTGACAGTGTGAGAGAGTGAGTGCATGTGAGACAATGTGAGAGAGCGAGTGTGTGTGTGTAACAGTGTGAGAGAGTGAGTGTGTGTGAGGCAGTGTGAGAGAGTGAGTGAGTGTGTGACAGTGTGAGAGAGTGAGTGTGTGTGACAGTGTGAGAGAGTGAGTGCATGTGTAACAGTGTGAGAGAGTGAGTGCATGTGAGAAAATGTGAGAGAGTGAGTGTGTGTTTCACAGTGTGAGAGAGTGAATGTGTGAGACAGTGTGAGAGTGTGAGAGAGTGAGTGTGTGCGACAGTGTGAGAGAGTGAGTGCGTGTGAGACAGTGTGAGAGTGAGTGTGTGTGTGACAGTGTGAGAGAGTGAGTTAGTGTGTGACAGTGTGAGAGAGTGAGTGCATGTGTGACAGTGTGAGAGAGTGAGTGCATGTGAGAAAATGTGAGAGAGTGAGTGTGTGTTTCACAGTGTGAGAGAGTGAATGTGTGAGACAGTGTGAGAGTGTGAGAGAGTGAGTGTGTGCGACAGTGTGAGAGAGTGAGTGCGTGTGAGACAGTGTGAGAGAGTGAGTGTGTGTGAGACAGTGTGAGAGTGTGAGAGAGTGAGTGTGTTTGACAGTGTGAGAGAGTGAGTGCGTGTGAGACAGTGTGAGAGAGTGAATGTGTGTGAGACTGTGTGGGAGTGTGAGAGAGTGAGTGTGTGTGACAGTGTGAGAGAGTGAGTGCATGTGAGACAGTGTGAGAGAGTGAGTGTGTGTGAGACAGTGTGAGTGAGTGAGTGTGGGTGACAGTGTGAGAGAGTGTGTGTGTGAGACAGTGTGAGAGAGAGAGTGTGTGTGACAGTGTGAGAGAGTGAGTGCATGTGAGACAATGTGAGAGAGCGAGTGTGTGTGTGTAACAGTGTGAGAGAGTGAGTGTGTGTGAGGCAGTGTGAGAGAGTGAGTGAGTGTGAGACAGTGTGAGAGTGAGTGTGTGTGTGACACTGTGAGAGAGTGAGTGCGTGTGTGACAGTGTGAGAGAGTGAGTGTGTGTGAGACAGTGTGAGAGAGTGAGTGTGTGTGACAGTGTGAGAGATTGAGTGCATGTGAGAAAGTGTGAGAGAGTGAGTGTGTGTTTCACAGTGTGAGAGAGTGAATGTGTGAGACAGTGTGAGAGTGTGAGAGAGTGAGTGTGTGTGACAGTGTGAGAGAGTGAGTGCGTGTGAGACAGTTTGAGAGAGTGAGTGTGTGTGAGACAGTGTGAGAGAGTGAATGTGTGTGAGACAGTGTGAGAGTGTGAGAGAGTGAGTGTGTTTGACAGTGTGAGAGAGTGAATGTGTGTGAGACTGTGTGAAAGAGTGAGTGTGTGTGAGACAGTGTGAGAGTGTGAGAGAGTGAGTGTGTGTGACAGTGTGAGAGAGTGAGTGCGTGTGAGACAGTGTGAGAGAGTGAGTGTGTGTGAGACAGTGTGAGATTGTGAGAGAGTGAGTGTGTGTGAGACAGTGTGAGAGAGTGAATGTGTGTGAGACAGTGTGAGAGTGTGAGAGAGTGAGTGTGTTTGACAGTGTGAGAGAGTGAATGTGTGTGAGACTGTGTGAAAGAGTGAGTGTGTGTGAGACAGTGTGAGAGTGTGAGAGAGTGAGTGCATGTGAGACAGTGTGAGAGAGTGTGTGTGTGAGACAGTGTGAGAGAGTGAGAGAGTGAGTGTGTGTGACAGTGTGAGAGAGTGAGTGCATGTGAGACAATGTGAGAGAGCGAGTGTGTGTGTGTAACAGTGTGAAAGAGTGAGTGTGTGTTAGACAGTGTGAGAGTGTGAGCGAGTGAGTGCATGTGAGACAGTGTGAGAGAGTGAGTGTGTGTGAGACAGTGTCAGAGAGTGAGTGTGTGTTTGACAGTGTGAGAGAGTGAATGTGTGAGACAGTGTGAGAGTGTGAGTGTGTGTGTGACAGTGTGAGAGAGTGAGTGCATGTGAGACAGTGTGAGAGAGTGAGTGTTTGTGATACAGTGTGAGAGAGTGAGTGCATGTGAGACAGTGTGAGAGAGTGAGTGTTTGTGAAACAGTGTGAGAGAGTGAGTGCATGTGAGACAGTGTGAGAGAGTGAGTGTTTGTGATACAGTGTGAGAGAGTGAGTGCATGTGAGACAGTGTGAGAGAGTGAATGTGTGAGAGACAGTGTGAGAGAGTGAGTGTTTGTGATACAGTGTGAGAGAGTGAGTGCATGTGAGACAGTGTGAGAGAGTGAATGTGTGAGAGACAGTGTGAGAGAGTGAGTGTGTGTGACAGTGTGAGAGAGTGAGTGCATGTGAGACAGCATGTGTGAGACAGTGTGATTGGGTGATTGTGTGTGTGTAACCGTGTGAGAGAGTGAGTGTGTGTGACAGTGTGAGAGAGTGAGTGCATTTGAGACAGTGTGAGAGAGTGAGTGCATGCGAGACAGTGTGAGAGAGTGAGTGTGTGAGAGACAGTGTGAGAGAGTGAGTGTGTGTGAGACAGTGTGAGAGTGTGAGTGCGTGTGACAGTGTGAGAGAGTGAGTGTGTGAGACATTGTGAGAGTTTGAGGGATTGTGTGTTTGTGACAGTGTTAGAGAGTGAGTGCATGTGAGACAGTGTGAGAGAGTGGGTGTGTGTGAGATAGTGTGAGAGAGTGAGTGTGTGTGAGACAGTGTGGGAGAGTGAGAGAGTGAGTGTGTGTGACATTGTGAGAGAGTGAGTGTGTGTGAGACAGTGTGAGAGAGTGAGTGTGTGTTTGACAGTGTGAGAGAGAGAATGTGTGTGAGACAGTGTGAGAGTGTGAGAGAGTGAGTGTGTGTGAGACAGTGTGAGAGAGTGAGTGTGTGAGACAGTGTGAGAGAGTGAGGGTGTGTGCGACAGTGTGAGAGAGAGAATGTGTGTGAGACAGTGTGAGAGTGTGAGAGAGTGAGTGTGTGTGAGACAGTGTGAGAGAGTGAGTATGTGTGACAGTGTGAGAGAGTGAGTGCATGTGAGACAGCATGTGTGAGACAGTGTGAGTGGGTGATTGTGTGTGTGTGACAGTGTGAGAGAGTGAGTGTGTGTGAGGCAGTGTGAGAGAGTGAGTGAGTGTGTGTAACAGTGTGAGAGAGTGAGTGTGTGTGAGGCAGTGTGAGAGAGTGAGTGAGTGTGAGACAGTGTGAGAGTGAGTGTGTGTGTGACACTGTGAGAGAGTGAGTGCGTGTGTGACAGTGTGAGAGAGTGAGTGTGTGTGAGACAGTGTGGGAGAGTGAGTGTGTGTTTGACAGTGTGAGAGAGAGAATGTGTGTGAGACAGTGTGAGAGTGTGAGAGAGTGAGTGTGTGTGAGACAGTGTGAGAGAGAGAATGTGTGTGAGACAGTGTGAGAGTATGAGAGAGTGAGTGTGTGTGACAGTGTGAGAGAGTGAGTGCATGTGAGACAGTGTGAGAGAGTGTGTGTGTGAGGCAGTGTGAGAGAGTGAGTGTGTGTTTGACAGTGTGAGAGAGAGAATGTGTGTGAGACAGTGTGAGAGTGTGAGAGAGTGAGTGTGTGTGAGACAGTGTGAGTGAGTGTGTGAGACAGTGTGAAAGAGTGAGGGTGTGTGAGACAGTGTGAGAGAGAGAATGTGTGTGAGACAGTGTGAGAGTATGAGAGAGTGAGTGTGTGTGACAGTGTGAGAGAGTGAGTGCATGTGAGACAGCATGTGTGAGACAGTGTGAGTGGGTGATTGTGTGTGTGTGACAGTGTGAGAGAGTGAGTGTGTGTGTGTGACCATGTGAGAGAGTGAGAGTGTGTGAGACAGTGTGAGAGAGTGAGTGAGTGTGTGACAGTGTGAGAGAGTGAGTGTGTGTGACAGTGTGAGAGAGTGAGTGTATGTGAGACAGTGTGAGAGAGTGAGTGAGTGTGTGACAGTGTGAGAGAGTGAGTGTGTGTGAGACAGTGTGAGTGAGTGAGTGTGTGTGACAGTGTGAGAGAGTGAGTGCATGTGAGACAATGTGAGAGAGCGAGTGTGTGTGTGTAACAGTGTGAGAGAGTGAGTGTGTGTGAGGCAGTGTGAGAGAGTGAGTGAGTGTGTGACAGTGTGAGAGAGTGAGTGTGTGTGACAGTGTGAGAGAGTGAGTGCATGTGTAACAGTGTGAGAGAGTGAGTGCATGTGAGAAAATGTGAGAGAGTGAGTGTGTGTTTCACAGTGTGAGAGAGTGAATGTGTGAGACAGTGTGAGAGTGTGAGAGAGTGAGTATGTGTGACAGTGTGAGAGAGTGAGTGCATGTGAGACAGCATGTGTGAGACAGTGTGAGTGGGTGATTGTGTGTGTGTGACAGTGTGAGAGAGTGAGTGTGTGTGAGGCAGTGTGAGAGAGTGAGTGAGTGTGTGTAACAGTGTGAGAGAGTGAGTGTGTGTGAGGCAGTGTGAGAGATGAGTGAGTGTGAGACAGTGTGAGAGTGAGTGTGTGTGTGACACTGTGAGAGAGTGAGTGCGTGTGTGACAGTGTGAGAGAGTGAGTGTGTGTGAGACAGTGTGGGAGAGTGAGTGTGTGTTTGACAGTGTGAGAGAGAGAATGTGTGTGAGACAGTGTGAGAGTGTGAGAGAGTGAGTGTGTGTGAGACAGTGTGAGAGAGAGAATGTGTGTGAGACAGTGTGAGAGTATGAGAGAGTGAGTGTGTGTGACAGTGTGAGAGAGTGAGTGCATGTGAGACAGTGTGAGAGAGTGTGTGTGTGAGGCAGTGTGAGAGAGTGAGTGTGTGTTTGACAGTGTGAGAGAGAGAATGTGTGTGAGACAGTGTGAGAGTGTGAGAGAGTGAGTGTGTGTGAGACAGTGTGAGTGAGTGTGTGAGACAGTGTGAAAGAGTGAGGGTGTGTGAGACAGTGTGAGAGAGAGAATGTGTGTGAGACAGTGTGAGAGTATGAGAGAGTGAGTGTGTGTGACAGTGTGAGAGAGTGAGTGCATGTGAGACAGCATGTGTGAGACAGTGTGAGTGGGTGATTGTGTGTGTGTGACAGTGTGAGAGAGTGAGTGTGTGTGTGTGACCATGTGAGAGAGTGAGAGTGTGTGAGACAGTGTGAGAGAGTGAGTGAGTGTGTGACAGTGTGAGAGAGTGAGTGTGTGTGACAGTGTGAGAGAGTGAGTGTATGTGAGACAGTGTGAGAGAGTGAGTGAGTGTGTGACAGTGTGAGAGAGTGAGTGTGTGTGAGACAGTGTGAGTGAGTGAGTGTGTGTGACAGTGTGAGAGAGTGAGTGCATGTGAGACAATGTGAGAGAGCGAGTGTGTGTGTGTAACAGTGTGAGAGAGTGAGTGTGTGTGAGGCAGTGTGAGAGAGTGAGTGAGTGTGTGACAGTGTGAGAGAGTGAGTGTGTGTGACAGTGTGAGAGAGTGAGTGCATGTGTAACAGTGTGAGAGAGTGAGTGCATGTGAGAAAATGTGAGAGAGTGAGTGTGTGTTTCACAGTGTGAGAGAGTGAATGTGTGAGACAGTGTGAGAGTGTGAGAGAGTGAGTGTGTGCGACAGTGTGAGAGAGTGAGTGCGTGTGAGACAGTGTGAGAGTGAGTGTGTGTGTGACAGTGTGAGAGAGTGAGTTAGTGTGTGACAGTGTGAGAGAGTGAGTGCATGTGTGACAGTGTGAGAGAGTGAGTGCATGTGAGAAAATGTGAGAGAGTGAGTGTGTGTTTCACAGTGTGAGAGAGTGAATGTGTGAGACAGTGTGAGAGTGTGAGAGAGTGAGTGTGTGCGACAGTGTGAGAGAGTGAGTGCGTGTGAGACAGTGTGAGAGAGTGAGTGTGTGTGAGACAGTGTGAGAGTGTGAGAGAGTGAGTGTGTTTGACAGTGTGAGAGAGTGAGTGCGTGTGAGACAGTGTGAGAGAGTGAATGTGTGTGAGACTGTGTGGGAGTGTGAGAGAGTGAGTGTGTGTGACAGTGTGAGAGAGTGAGTGCATGTGAGACAGTGTGAGAGAGTGAGTGTGTGTGAGACAGTGTGAGTGAGTGAGTGTGGGTGACAGTGTGAGAGAGTGTGTGTGTGAGACAGTGTGAGAGAGAGAGTGTGTGTGACAGTGTGAGAGAGTGAGTGCATGTGAGACAATGTGAGAGAGCGAGTGTGTGTGTGTAACAGTGTGAGAGAGTGAGTGTGTGTGAGGCAGTGTGAGAGAGTGAGTGAGTGTGAGACAGTGTGAGAGTGAGTGTGTGTGTGACACTGTGAGAGAGTGAGTGCGTGTGTGACAGTGTGAGAGAGTGAGTGTGTGTGAGACAGTGTGAGAGAGTGAGTGTGTGTGACAGTGTGAGAGATTGAGTGCATGTGAGAAAGTGTGAGAGAGTGAGTGTGTGTTTCACAGTGTGAGAGAGTGAATGTGTGAGACAGTGTGAGAGTGTGAGAGAGTGAGTGTGTGTGACAGTGTGAGAGAGTGAGTGCGTGTGAGACAGTTTGAGAGAGTGAGTGTGTGTGAGACAGTGTGAGAGAGTGAATGTGTGTGAGACAGTGTGAGAGTGTGAGAGAGTGAGTGTGTTTGACAGTGTGAGAGAGTGAATGTGTGTGAGACTGTGTGAAAGAGTGAGTGTGTGTGAGACAGTGTGAGAGTGTGAGAGAGT
This sequence comes from Heterodontus francisci, assembly GCF_036365525.1. Taxonomy (NCBI): domain Eukaryota; kingdom Metazoa; phylum Chordata; class Chondrichthyes; order Heterodontiformes; family Heterodontidae; genus Heterodontus; species Heterodontus francisci. The sequence continues at coordinate 55,044 of NW_027142285.1, forward strand.
GAGTGTGTGTGACAGTGTGAGAGAGTGAGTGCGTGTGAGACAGTGTGAGAGAGTGAGTGTGTGTGAGACAGTGTGAGATTGTGAGAGAGTGAGTGTGTGTGAGACAGTGTGAGAGAGTGAATGTGTGTGAGACAGTGTGAGAGTGTGAGAGAGTGAGTGTGTTTGACAGTGTGAGAGAGTGAATGTGTGTGAGACTGTGTGAAAGAGTGAGTGTGTGTGAGACAGTGTGAGAGTGTGAGAGAGTGAGTGCATGTGAGACAGTGTGAGAGAGTGTGTGTGTGAGACAGTGTGAGAGAGTGAGAGAGTGAGTGTGTGTGACAGTGTGAGAGAGTGAGTGCATGTGAGACAATGTGAGAGAGCGAGTGTGTGTGTGTAACAGTGTGAAAGAGTGAGTGTGTGTTAGACAGTGTGAGAGTGTGAGCGAGTGAGTGCATGTGAGACAGTGTGAGAGAGTGAGTGTGTGTGAGACAGTGTCAGAGAGTGAGTGTGTGTTTGACAGTGTGAGAGAGTGAATGTGTGAGACAGTGTGAGAGTGTGAGTGTGTGTGTGACAGTGTGAGAGAGTGAGTGCATGTGAGACAGTGTGAGAGAGTGAGTGTTTGTGATACAGTGTGAGAGAGTGAGTGCATGTGAGACAGTGTGAGAGAGTGAGTGTTTGTGAAACAGTGTGAGAGAGTGAGTGCATGTGAGACAGTGTGAGAGAGTGAGTGTTTGTGATACAGTGTGAGAGAGTGAGTGCATGTGAGACAGTGTGAGAGAGTGAATGTGTGAGAGACAGTGTGAGAGAGTGAGTGTTTGTGATACAGTGTGAGAGAGTGAGTGCATGTGAGACAGTGTGAGAGAGTGAATGTGTGAGAGACAGTGTGAGAGAGTGAGTGTGTGTGACAGTGTGAGAGAGTGAGTGCATGTGAGACAGCATGTGTGAGACAGTGTGATTGGGTGATTGTGTGTGTGTAACCGTGTGAGAGAGTGAGTGTGTGTGACAGTGTGAGAGAGTGAGTGCATTTGAGACAGTGTGAGAGAGTGAGTGCATGCGAGACAGTGTGAGAGAGTGAGTGTGTGAGAGACAGTGTGAGAGAGTGAGTGTGTGTGAGACAGTGTGAGAGTGTGAGTGCGTGTGACAGTGTGAGAGAGTGAGTGTGTGAGACATTGTGAGAGTTTGAGGGATTGTGTGTTTGTGACAGTGTTAGAGAGTGAGTGCATGTGAGACAGTGTGAGAGAGTGGGTGTGTGTGAGATAGTGTGAGAGAGTGAGTGTGTGTGAGACAGTGTGGGAGAGTGAGAGAGTGAGTGTGTGTGACATTGTGAGAGAGTGAGTGTGTGTGAGACAGTGTGAGAGAGTGAGTGTGTGTTTGACAGTGTGAGAGAGAGAATGTGTGTGAGACAGTGTGAGAGTGTGAGAGAGTGAGTGTGTGTGAGACAGTGTGAGAGAGTGAGTGTGTGAGACAGTGTGAGAGAGTGAGGGTGTGTGCGACAGTGTGAGAGAGAGAATGTGTGTGAGACAGTGTGAGAGTGTGAGAGAGTGAGTGTGTGTGAGACAGTGTGAGAGAGTGAGTATGTGTGACAGTGTGAGAGAGTGAGTGCATGTGAGACAGCATGTGTGAGACAGTGTGAGTGGGTGATTGTGTGTGTGTGACAGTGTGAGAGAGTAAGTGTGTGTGTCTGACCGTGTGAGAGAGTGAGAGTGTGTGAGACAGTGTGAGCGAGTGAGTTAGTGTGTGACAGTGTGAGAGAGTGTCTGTGACAGTGTGAGAGTGTTTGTGAGACAGTGTGAGAGAGTGAGTGTGTGTGTGACAGTGTGAGAGAGTGAGTGTGTGTGAGACAGTGTGAGTGAGTGAGTGTGTGTGACAGTGAGAGAGTGAGTGTGTGTGAGACAGTGTGAGAGAGAGAGTGTGTGTGACAGTGTGAGAGAGTGAGTGCATGTGAGACAATGTGAGAGAGTGAGGGTGTGTGTGTAACAGTGTGAGAGAGTGAGTGTATGTGAGGCAGTGTGAGAGAGTGAGTGAGTGTGAGACAGTGTGAGAGTGAGTGTGTGTGTGACAGTGTGAGAGAGTGAGTTATTGTGTGACAGTGTGAGAGAGTGAGTGCATGTGTGACAGTGTGAGAGAGTGAGTGCATGTGAGAAAATGTGAGAGAGTGAGTGTGTGTTTCACAGTGTGAGAGAGTGAATGTGTGAGACAGTGTGAGAGTGTGAGAGAGTGAGTGTGTGTGACAGTGTGAGAGAGTGAGTGCGTGTGAGACAGTGTGAGAGAGTGAGTGTGTGTGAGACAGTGTGTGAGTGTGAGAGAGTGAGTGTGTTTGACAGTGTGAGAGAGTGAATGTGTGTGAGACTGCGTGGGAGTGTGAGAGAGTGAGTGTGTGTGACAGTGTGAGAGTGTGAGAGAGTGAGTGTGTGTGACAGTGTGAGAGAGTGAGTGCATGTGAGACAGTGTGAGAGAGTGTGAGAGAGTGAGTGTGTGTGAGACAGTGTGAGTGAGTGAGTGTGGGTGACAGTGTGAGAGAGTGAGTGTGTGTGAGACAGTGTGAGAGAGAGAGTGTGTGTGACAGTGTGAGAGAGTGAGTGCATGTGAGACAATGTGAGAGAGCGAGTGTGTGTGTGTAACAGTGTGAGAGAGTGAGTGTGTGTGAGGCAGTGTGAGAGAGTGAGTGAGTGTGAGACAGTGTGAGAGTGAGTGTGTGTGTGACAGTGTGAGAGAGTGAGTTAGTGTGTGACAGTGTGAGAGAGTGAGTGCATGTGTGACAGTGTGAGAGAGTGAGTGCATGTGAGAAAGTGTGAGAGAGTGAGTGTGTGTTTCACAGTGTGAGAGAGTGAGTGCGTGTGAGACAGTGTGAGAGAGTGAGTGTGTGTGAGACAGTGTGAGATTGTGAGAGAGTGAGTGTGTGTGAGACAGTGTGAGAGAGTGAGTGTGTGTGAGACAGTGTGAGAGTGTGAGAGAGTGAGTGTGTTTGACAGTGTGAGAGAGTGAATGTGTGTGAGACTGTGTGGGAGTGTGAGAGAGTGAGTGTGTGCGACAGTGTGAGAGAGTGAGTGCATGTGAGACAGTGTGAGAGAGTGAGTGCATGTGAGAAAATGTGAGAGAGTGAGTGTGTGTTTCACAGTGTGAGAGAGTGAATGTGTGAGACAGTGTGAGAGTGTGAGAGAGTGAGTGTGTGTGACAGTGTGAGAGAGTGAGTGCGTGTGAGACAGTGTGAGAGAGTGAGAGTGTGTGAGACAGTGTGTGAGTGTGAGAGAGTGAGTGTGTTTGACAGTGTGAGAGAGTGAGTGTGTGTGTGACAGTGTGAGAGAGTGAGTGTGTGTGAGACAGTGTGAGTGAGTGAGTGTGTGTGACAGTGAGAGAGTGAGTGTGTGTGAGACAGTGTGAGAGAGAGAGTGTGTGTGACAGTGTGAGAGAGTGAGTGCATGTGAGACAATGTGAGAGAGTGAGGGTGTGTGTGTAACAGTGTGAGAGAGTGAGTGTATGTGAGGCAGTGTGAGAGAGTGAGTGAGTGTGAGACAGTGTGAGAGTGAGTGTGTGTGTGACAGTGTGAGAGAGTGAGTTATTGTGTGACAGTGTGAGAGAGTGAGTGCATGTGTGACAGTGTGAGAGAGTGAGTGCATGTGAGAAAATGTGAGAGAGTGAGTGTGTGTTTCACAGTGTGAGAGAGTGAATGTGTGAGACAGTGTGAGAGTGTGAGAGAGTGAGTGTGTGTGACAGTGTGAGAGAGTGAGTGCGTGTGAGACAGTGTGAGAGAGTGAGTGTGTGTGAGACAGTGTGTGAGTGTGAGAGAGTGAGTGTGTTTGACAGTGTGAGAGAGTGAATGTGTGTGAGACTGCGTGGGAGTGTGAGAGAGTGAGTGTGTGTGACAGTGTGAGAGTGTGAGAGAGTGAGTGTGTGTGACAGTGTGAGAGAGTGAGTGCATGTGAGACAGTGTGAGAGAGTGTGAGAGAGTGAGTGTGTGTGAGACAGTGTGAGTGAGTGAGTGTGGGTGACAGTGTGAGAGAGTGAGTGTGTGTGAGACAGTGTGAGAGAGAGAGTGTGTGTGACAGTGTGAGAGAGTGAGTGCATGTGAGACAATGTGAGAGAGCGAGTGTGTGTGTGTAACAGTGTGAGAGAGTGAGTGTGTGTGAGGCAGTGTGAGAGAGTGAGTGAGTGTGAGACAGTGTGAGAGTGAGTGTGTGTGTGACAGTGTGAGAGAGTGAGTTAGTGTGTGACAGTGTGAGAGAGTGAGTGCATGTGTGACAGTGTGAGAGAGTGAGTGCATGTGAGAAAGTGTGAGAGAGTGAGTGTGTGTTTCACAGTGTGAGAGAGTGAGTGCGTGTGAGACAGTGTGAGAGAGTGAGTGTGTGTGAGACAGTGTGAGATTGTGAGAGAGTGAGTGTGTGTGAGACAGTGTGAGAGAGTGAGTGTGTGTGAGACAGTGTGAGAGTGTGAGAGAGTGAGTGTGTTTGACAGTGTGAGAGAGTGAATGTGTGTGAGACTGTGTGGGAGTGTGAGAGAGTGAGTGTGTGCGACAGTGTGAGAGAGTGAGTGCATGTGAGACAGTGTGAGAGAGTGAGTGCATGTGAGAAAATGTGAGAGAGTGAGTGTGTGTTTCACAGTGTGAGAGAGTGAATGTGTGAGACAGTGTGAGAGTGTGAGAGAGTGAGTGTGTGTGACAGTGTGAGAGAGTGAGTGCGTGTGAGACAGTGTGAGAGAGTGAGAGTGTGTGAGACAGTGTGTGAGTGTGAGAGAGTGAGTGTGTTTGACAGTGTGAGAGAGTGAATGTGTGTGAGACTGTGTGGAAGTGTGAGAGAGTGACTGTGTGTGACAGTGTGAGAGAGTGAGTGCATGTGAGACAGTGTGAGAGAGTGAGTGTGTGAGAGACAGTGTGAGAGAGTGTGTGTGTGTGAGACAGTGTGAGTGAGTGAGTGTGGGTGACAGTGTGAGAGAGTGAGTGTGTGTGAGACAGTGTGAGAGAGAGAGTGTGTGTGACAGTGTGAGAGAGTGAGTGCATGTGAGACAATGTGAGAGAGCGAGTGTGTGTGTGTAACAGTGTGAGAGAGTGAGTGTGTGTGAGGCAGTGTGAGAGAGTGAGTGAGTGTGAGACAGTGTGAGAGTGAGTGTGTGTGAGGCAGTGTGAGAGAGTGAGTGTGTGTGAGACAGTGTGAGAGAGAGAGTGTGTGTGACAGTGTGAGAGTGAGTGCATGTGAGACAATGTGAGAGAGCGAGTGTGTGTGTGTAACAGTGTGAGAGAGTGAGTGTGTGTGAGGCAGTGTGAGAGAGTGAGTGAGTGTGAGACAGTGTGAGAGTGAGTGTGTGTGTGACAGTGTGAGAGAGTGAGTTAGTGTGTGACAGTGTGAGAGAGTGAGTGCATGTGAGAAAGTGTGAGAGAGTGAGTGTGTGTTTCACAGTGTGAGAGAGTGAATGTGTGAGACAGTGTGAGAGTGTGAGAGAGTGAGCGTGTGTTTCACAGTGTGAGAGAGTGAGTGCGTGTGAGACAGTGTGAAAGAGTGAGTGTGTGTGAGACAGTGTGAGATTGTGAGAGAGTGAGTGTGTGTGAGACAGTGTGAGAGAGTGAGTGTGTGTGAGACAGTGTGAGAGTGTGAGAGAGTGAGTGTGTTTGACAGTGTGAGAGAGTGAATGTGTGTGAGACTGTGTGGGAGTGTGAGAGAGTGAGTGTGTGTGACAGTGTGAGAGAGTGAGTGCATGTGAGAAAGTGTGAGAGAGTGAGTGTGTGTGAGACAGTGTGAGAGTGTGAGAGAGTGAGTGTGTGTGACAGTGTGAGAGTGTGAGAGAGTGAGTGTGTGTGACAGTGTGAGAGAGTGAGTGCATGTGAGACAGTGTGAGAGAGTGTGAGAGAGTGAGTGTGTGTGAGACAGTGTGAGTGAGTGAGTGTGGGTGACAGTGTGAGAGAGTGAGTGTGTGTGAGACAGTGTGAGAGAGAGTGTGTGTGACAGTGTGAGAGAGTGAGTGCATGTGAGACAATGTGAGAGAGCGAGTGTGTGTGTGTAACAGTGTGAGAGAGTGAGTGTGTGTGAGGCAGTGTGAGAGAGTGAGTGAGTGTGAGACAGTGTGAGAGTGAGTGTGTGTGTGACAGTGTGAGAGAGTGAGTTAGTGTGTGACAGTGTGAGAGATTGAGTGCATGTGTGACAGTGTGAGAGAGTGAGTGCATGTGAGAAAGTGTGAGAGAGTGAGTGTGTGTTTCACAGTGTGAGAGAGTGAGTGCGTGTGAGACAGTGTGAGAGAGTGAGTGTGTGTGAGACAGTGTGAGATTGTGAGAGAGTGAGTGTGTGTGAGACAGTGTGAGAGAGTGAGTGTGTGTGAGACAGTGTGAGAGTGTGAGAGAGTGAGTGTGTTTGACAGTGTGAGAGAGTGAATGTGTGTGAGACTGTGTGGGAGTGTGAGAGAGTGAGTGTGTGTGACAGTGTGAGAGAGTGAGTGCATGTGAGACAGTGTGAGAGAGTGAGTGCATGTGAGAAAATGTGAGAGAGTGAGTGTGTGTTTCACAGTGTGAGAGAGTGAATGTGTGAGACAGTGTGAGAGTGTGAGAGAGTGAGTGTGTGTGACAGTGTGAGAGAGTGAGTGCGTGTGAGACAGTGTGAGAGAGTGAGTGTGTGTGAGACAGTGTGTGAGTGTGAGAGAGTGAGTGTGTTTGACAGTGTGAGAGAGTGAATGTGTGTGAGACTGTGTGGGAGTGTGAGAGAGTGACTGTGTGTGACAGTGTGAGAGAGTGAGTGCCTGTGAGACAGTGTGAGAGAGTGAGTGTGTGTGAGACAGTGTGAGAGAGTGTGTGTGTGTGAGACAGTGTGAGTGAGTGAGTGTGGGTGACAGTGTGAGAGAGTGAGTGTGTGTGAGACAGTGTGAGAGAGAGAGTGTGTGTGACAGTGTGAGAGAGTGTGTGCATGTGAGACAATGTGAGAGAGCGAGTGTGTGTGTGTAACAGTGTGAGAGAGTGAGTGTGTGTGAGGCAGTGTGAGAGAGTGAGTGAGTGTGAGACAGTGTGAGAGTGAGTGTGTGTGAGGCAGTGTGAGAGAGTGAGTGTGTGTGAGACAGTGTGAGAGAGAGAGTGTGTGTGACAGTGTGAGAGAGTGAGTGCATGTGAGACAATGTGAGAGAGCGAGTGTGTGTGTGTAACAGTGTGAGAGAGTGAGTGTGTGTGAGGCAGTGTGAGAGAGTGAGTGAGTGTGAGACAGTGTGAGAGTGAGTGTGTGTGTGACAGTGTGAGAGAGTGAGTGTGTGTGTGACAGTGTGAGAGAGTGAGTTAGTGTGTGACAGTGTGAGAGAGTGAGTGCATGTGAGAAAGTGTGAGAGAGTGAGTGTGTGTTTCACAGTGTGAGAGAGTGAATGTGTGAGACAGTGTGAGAGTGTGAGAGAGTGAGTGTGTGTTTCACAGTGTGAGAGAGTGAGTGCGTGTGAGACAGTGTGAAAGAGTGAGTGTGTGTGAGACAGTGTGAGATTGTGAGAGAGTGAGTGTGTGTGAGACAGTGTGAGAGAGTGAGTGTGTGTGAGACAGTGTGAGAGTGTGAGAGAGTGAGTGTGTTTGACAGTGTGAGAGAGTGAATGTGTGTGAGACTGTGTGGGAGTGTGAGAGAGTGAGTGTGTGTTACAGTGTGAGAGAGTGAGTGCATGTGAGACAGTGTGAGAGAGTGAGTGTGTGTGAGACAGTGTGAGAGTGTGAGAGAGTGAGTGTGTGTGACAGTGTGAGAGAGTGAGTGCATGTGAGACAGTGTGAGAGAGTGAGTGTGTATGACAGTGTGAGAGAGTGAGTGCATGTGAGATAGTGTGAAAGAGTGAGTTTGTGTGAGACAGTGTGAGAGTGTGAGAGAGTGAGTGCATGTGAGACAATGTGAGAGAGTGAGTGTGTGTGAGACAGTGTCAGAGAGAGTGAGTGTGTGTTTGACAGTGTGAGAGAGTGAGTGTGTGTGACAGTGTGAGAGAGTGAGTGCATGTGAGACAGCGTGAAAGAGTGAGTGTGTGTGAGACAGTGTGAGAGTGTGAGAGAGTGAGTGCATGTGAGACAGTGTGAGAGAGTGAGTGTGTGTGAGACTGTGTGGGAGTGTGAGAGAGTGAGTGTGTGTTTGACAGTGTGAGAGAGTGAGTGTGTGTGACAGTGTGAGAGATTGAGTGCATGTGAGACAGCGTGAAAGAGTGAGTGTGTGTGAGACAGTGTGAGAGTGTGAGAGAGTGAGTGCATGTGAGACAGTGTGAGAGAGTGAGTGTGTGTGAGACCGTGTGAGAGAGTGAGTGTGTGTGTGACAGTGTGAGAGCGTGAGAGAGTGAGTGTGTGTGACAGTGTGAGAGAGTGAGTGCATGTGAGACAGTGTGAAAGAGTGAGTGTGTGTGAGACAGTGTGAGAGTGTGAGAGAGTGAGTGCATGTGAGACAGTGTGAGAGAGTGAGTGTGTGTGACAGTGTGAGAGTGTGAGAGATTTAGTGCATGTGAGACAGTGTGAGAGAGTGAGTGTGTGTTTGACAGTGTGAGAGAGTGAATGTGTGAGACAGTGTGAGAGAGTGAGTGTGTGTGTGACAGTGTGAGAGAGTGAGTGTGTGTGACAGTGTGAGGGAGTGAGTGCATGTGAGACAGTGTGAGAGAGTGAGTGTTTGTGAGACAGTGTGAGAGAGTGAATGCATGTGAGACAATGTGAGAGAGCGAGTGTGTGTGGGTAACAGTGTGAAAGGGTGAGTGTGTGTGAGACAGTGTGAGAGTGTGAGAGAGTGAGTGCATGTGAGACAGTGTGAGAGAGTGAGTGTGTGTGAGACAGTGTCAGAGAGTGAGTGTGTGTTTGACAGTGTGAGAGAGTGAATGTGTGAGACAGTGTGAGAGTGTGAGTGTGTGTGTGACAGTGTGAGAGAGTGAGTGCATGTGAGAAAGTGTGAGAGAGTGAGTGTTTGTGATACAGTGTGAGAGAGTGAGTGCATGTGAGACAGTGTGAGAGAGTGAGTGTTTGTGAAACAGTGTGAGAGAGTGAGTGCATGTGAGACAGTGTGAGAGAGTGAGTGTTTGTGATACAGTGTCAGAGAGTGAGTGCATGTGAGACAGTGTGAGAGAGTGAATGTGTGAGAGACAGTGTGAGAGAGTGAGTGTTTGTGATACAGTGTGAGAGAGTGAGTGCATGTGAGACAGTGTGAGAGAGTGAATGTGTGAGAGACAGTGTGAGAGAGTGAGTGTGTGTGACAGTGTGAGAGAGTGAGTGCATGTGAGACAGCATGTGTGAGACAGTGTGATTGGGTGATTGTGTGTGTGTGACCGTGTGAGAGAGTGAGTGTGTGTGACAGTGTGAGAGAGTGAGTGCATTTGAGACAGTGTGAGAGAGTGAGTGCATGCGAGACAGTGTGAGAGAGTGAGTGTGTGAGAGACAGTGTGAGAGAGTGAGTGTGTGTGAGACAGTGTGAGAGTGTGAGTGCGTGTGACAGTGTGAGAGAGTGAGTGTGTGAGACATTGTGAGAGTTTGAGGGATTGAGTGTTTGTGACAGTGTTAGAGAGTGAGTGCATGTGAGACAGTGTGAGAGAGTGGGTGTGTGTGAGACAGTGTGAGAGAGTGAGTGTGTGTGAGACAGTGTGGGAGAGTGAGAGAGTGAGTGTGACAGTGTGAGAGAGTGAGTGCATGTGAGACAGTGTGAGAGAGTGAGTGTGTGTGAGACAGTGTGAGAGAGTGAGTGTGTGTTTGACAGTGTGAGAGAGAGAATGTGTGTGAGACAGTGTGAGAGTGTGAGAGAGTGAGTGTGTGTGAGACAGTGTGAGAGAGTGAGTGTGTGAGACAGTGTGAGAGAGTGAGGGTGTGTGCGACAGTGTGAGAGAGAGAATGTGTGTGAGACAGTGTGAGAGTGTGAGAGAGTGAGTGTGTGTGAGACAGTGTGAGAGAGTGAGTATGTGTGACAGTGTGAGAGAGTGAGTGCATGTGAGACAGCATGTGTGAGACAGTGTGAGTGGGTGATTGTGTGTGTGTGACAGTGTGAGAGAGTAAGTGTGTGTGTGTGACCGTGTGAGAGAGTGAGAGTGTGTGAGACAGTGTGAGAGAGTGAGTAAGTGTGTGACAGTGTGAGAGAGTGTGTGTGTGACAGTGTGAGAGTGTTTGTGAGACAGTGTGAGAGAGTGAGTGTGTGTGTGACAGTGTGAGAGAGTGAGTGTGTGTGAGACAGTGTGAGTGAGTGAGTGTGTGTGACAGTGAGAGAGTGAGTGTGTGTGAGACAGTGTGAGAGAGAGAGTGCGTGTGACAGTGTGAGAGAGTGAGCGCATGTGAGACAGTGTGAGAGAGTGAGTGCATGTGAGAAAATGTGAGAGAGTGAGTGTGTGTTTCACAGTGTGAGAGAGTGAATGTGTGAGACAGTGTGAGAGTGTGAGAGAGTGAGTGTGTGTGACAGTGTGAGAGAGTGAGTGCGTGTGAGACAGTGTGAGAGAGTGAGTGTGTGTGAGACAGTGTGTGAGTGTGAGAGAGTGAGTGTGTTTGACAGTGTGAGAGAGTGAATGTGTGTGAGACTGTGTGGGAGTGTGAGAGAGTGACTGTGTGTGACAGTGTGAGAGAGTGAGTGCCTGTGAGACAGTGTGAGAGAGTGAGTGTGTGTGAGACAGTGTGAGAGAGTGTGTGTGTGTGAGACAGTGTGAGTGAGTGAGTGTGGGTGACAGTGTGAGAGAGTGAGTGTGTGTGAGACAGTGTGAGAGAGAGAGTGTGTGTGACAGTGTGAGAGAGTGTGTGCATGTGAGACAATGTGAGAGAGCGAGTGTGTGTGTGTAACAGTGTGAGAGAGTGAGTGTGTGTGAGGCAGTGTGAGAGAGTGAGTGAGTGTGAGACAGTGTGAGAGTGAGTGTGTGTGAGGCAGTGTGAGAGAGTGAGTGTGTGTGAGACAGTGTGAGAGAGAGAGTGTGTGTGACAGTGTGAGAGAGTGAGTGCATGTGAGACAATGTGAGAGAGCGAGTGTGTGTGTGTAACAGTGTGAGAGAGTGAGTGTGTGTGAGGCAGTGTGAGAGAGTGAGTGAGTGTGAGACAGTGTGAGAGTGAGTGTGTGTGTGACAGTGTGAGAGAGTGAGTGTGTGTGTGACAGTGTGAGAGAGTGAGTTAGTGTGTGACAGTGTGAGAGAGTGAGTGCATGTGAGAAAGTGTGAGAGAGTGAGTGTGTGTTTCACAGTGTGAGAGAGTGAATGTGTGAGACAGTGTGAGAGTGTGAGAGAGTGAGTGTGTGTTTCACAGTGTGAGAGAGTGAGTGCGTGTGAGACAGTGTGAAAGAGTGAGTGTGTGTGAGACAGTGTGAGATTGTGAGAGAGTGAGTGTGTGTGAGACAGTGTGAGAGAGTGAGTGTGTGTGAGACAGTGTGAGAGTGTGAGAGAGTGAGTGTGTTTGACAGTGTGAGAGAGTGAATGTGTGTGAGACTGTGTGGGAGTGTGAGAGAGTGAGTGTGTGTTACAGTGTGAGAGAGTGAGTGCATGTGAGACAGTGTGAGAGAGTGAGTGTGTGTGAGACAGTGTGAGAGTGTGAGAGAGTGAGTGTGTGTGACAGTGTGAGAGAGTGAGTGCATGTGAGACAGTGTGAGAGAGTGAGTGTGTATGACAGTGTGAGAGAGTGAGTGCATGTGAGATAGTGTGAAAGAGTGAGTTTGTGTGAGACAGTGTGAGAGTGTGAGAGAGTGAGTGCATGTGAGACAATGTGAGAGAGTGAGTGTGTGTGAGACAGTGTCAGAGAGAGTGAGTGTGTGTTTGACAGTGTGAGAGAGTGAGTGTGTGTGACAGTGTGAGAGAGTGAGTGCATGTGAGACAGCGTGAAAGAGTGAGTGTGTGTGAGACAGTGTGAGAGTGTGAGAGAGTGAGTGCATGTGAGACAGTGTGAGAGAGTGAGTGTGTGTGAGACTGTGTGGGAGTGTGAGAGAGTGAGTGTGTGTTTGACAGTGTGAGAGAGTGAGTGTGTGTGACAGTGTGAGAGATTGAGTGCATGTGAGACAGCGTGAAAGAGTGAGTGTGTGTGAGACAGTGTGAGAGTGTGAGAGAGTGAGTGCATGTGAGACAGTGTGAGAGAGTGAGTGTGTGTGAGACCGTGTGAGAGAGTGAGTGTGTGTGTGACAGTGTGAGAGCGTGAGAGAGTGAGTGTGTGTGACAGTGTGAGAGAGTGAGTGCATGTGAGACAGTGTGAAAGAGTGAGTGTGTGTGAGACAGTGTGAGAGTGTGAGAGAGTGAGTGCATGTGAGACAGTGTGAGAGAGTGAGTGTGTGTGACAGTGTGAGAGTGTGAGAGATTTAGTGCATGTGAGACAGTGTGAGAGAGTGAGTGTGTGTTTGACAGTGTGAGAGAGTGAATGTGTGAGACAGTGTGAGAGAGTGAGTGTGTGTGTGACAGTGTGAGAGAGTGAGTGTGTGTGACAGTGTGAGGGAGTGAGTGCATGTGAGACAGTGTGAGAGAGTGAGTGTTTGTGAGACAGTGTGAGAGAGTGAATGCATGTGAGACAATGTGAGAGAGCGAGTGTGTGTGGGTAACAGTGTGAAAGGGTGAGTGTGTGTGAGACAGTGTGAGAGTGTGAGAGAGTGAGTGCATGTGAGACAGTGTGAGAGAGTGAGTGTGTGTGAGACAGTGTCAGAGAGTGAGTGTGTGTTTGACAGTGTGAGAGAGTGAATGTGTGAGACAGTGTGAGAGTGTGAGTGTGTGTGTGACAGTGTGAGAGAGTGAGTGCATGTGAGAAAGTGTGAGAGAGTGAGTGTTTGTGATACAGTGTGAGAGAGTGAGTGCATGTGAGACAGTGTGAGAGAGTGAGTGTTTGTGAAACAGTGTGAGAGAGTGAGTGCATGTGAGACAGTGTGAGAGAGTGAGTGTTTGTGATACAGTGTCAGAGAGTGAGTGCATGTGAGACAGTGTGAGAGAGTGAATGTGTGAGAGACAGTGTGAGAGAGTGAGTGTTTGTGATACAGTGTGAGAGAGTGAGTGCATGTGAGACAGTGTGAGAGAGTGAATGTGTGAGAGACAGTGTGAGAGAGTGAGTGTGTGTGACAGTGTGAGAGAGTGAGTGCATGTGAGACAGCATGTGTGAGACAGTGTGATTGGGTGATTGTGTGTGTGTGACCGTGTGAGAGAGTGAGTGTGTGTGACAGTGTGAGAGAGTGAGTGCATTTGAGACAGTGTGAGAGAGTGAGTGCATGCGAGACAGTGTGAGAGAGTGAGTGTGTGAGAGACAGTGTGAGAGAGTGAGTGTGTGTGAGACAGTGTGAGAGTGTGAGTGCGTGTGACAGTGTGAGAGAGTGAGTGTGTGAGACATTGTGAGAGTTTGAGGGATTGAGTGTTTGTGACAGTGTTAGAGAGTGAGTGCATGTGAGACAGTGTGAGAGAGTGGGTGTGTGTGAGACAGTGTGAGAGAGTGAGTGTGTGTGAGACAGTGTGGGAGAGTGAGAGAGTGAGTGTGACAGTGTGAGAGAGTGAGTGCATGTGAGACAGTGTGAGAGAGTGAGTGTGTGTGAGACAGTGTGAGAGAGTGAGTGTGTGTTTGACAGTGTGAGAGAGAGAATGTGTGTGAGACAGTGTGAGAGTGTGAGAGAGTGAGTGTGTGTGAGACAGTGTGAGAGAGTGAGTGTGTGAGACAGTGTGAGAGAGTGAGGGTGTGTGCGACAGTGTGAGAGAGAGAATGTGTGTGAGACAGTGTGAGAGTGTGAGAGAGTGAGTGTGTGTGAGACAGTGTGAGAGAGTGAGTATGTGTGACAGTGTGAGAGAGTGAGTGCATGTGAGACAGCATGTGTGAGACAGTGTGAGTGGGTGATTGTGTGTGTGTGACAGTGTGAGAGAGTAAGTGTGTGTGTGTGACCGTGTGAGAGAGTGAGAGTGTGTGAGACAGTGTGAGAGAGTGAGTAAGTGTGTGACAGTGTGAGAGAGTGTGTGTGTGACAGTGTGAGAGTGTTTGTGAGACAGTGTGAGAGAGTGAGTGTGTGTGTGACAGTGTGAGAGAGTGAGTGTGTGTGAGACAGTGTGAGTGAGTGAGTGTGTGTGACAGTGAGAGAGTGAGTGTGTGTGAGACAGTGTGAGAGAGAGAGTGCGTGTGACAGTGTGAGAGAGTGAGTGCATGTGAGACAATGTGAGAGAGTGAGGGTGTGTGTGTAACAGTGTGAGAGAGTGAGTGTATGTGAGGCAGTGTGAGAGAGTGAGTGAGTGTGTGACAGTGTGAGAGAGTGAGTGCATGTGTGACAGTGTGAGAGAGTGAGTTAGTGTGTGACAGTGTGAGAGAGTGAGTGCATGTGTGACAGTGTGAGAGAGTGAGTGCATGTGAGAAAATGTGAGAGAGTGAGTGTGTGTTTCACAGTGTGAGAGAGTGAATGTGTGAGACAGTGTGAGAGTGTGAGAGAGTGAGTGTGTGTGACAGTGTGAGAGAGTGAGTGCGTGTGAGACAGTGTGAGAGAGTGAGTGTGTGTGAGACAGTGTGTGAGTGTGAGAGAGTGAGTGTGTTTGACAGTGTGAGAGAGTGAATGTGTGTGAGACTGTGTGGGAGTGTGAGAGAGTGAGTGTGTGTGACAGTGTGAGAGTGTGAGAGAGTGAGTGTGTGTGACAGTGTGAGAGAGTGTGTGTGTGTGACAGTGTGAGAGAGTGAGTGCATGTGAGACAGTGTGAGAGAGTGTGAGAGAGTGAGTGTGTGTGAGACAGTGTGAGTGAGTGAGTGTGGGTGACAGTGTGAGAGAGTGAGTGTGTGTGAGACAGTGTGAGAGAGATAGTGTGTGTGACAGTGTGAGAGAGTGAGTGCATGTGAGACAATGTGAGAGAGCGAGTGTGTGTGTGTAACAGTGTGAGAGAGTGAGTGTGTGTGAGGCAGTGTGAGAGAGTGAGTGAGTGTGAGACAGTGTGAGGGAGAGTGTGTGTGTGACAGTGTGAGAGAGTGAGTTAGTGTGTGACAGTGTGAGAGAGTGAGTGCATGTGTGACAGTGTGAGAGAGTGAGTGCATGTGAGAAAGTGTGAGAGAGTGAGTGTGTGTTTCACAGTGTGAGAGAGTGAGTGCGTGTGAGACAGTGTGAGAGAGTGAGTGTGTGTGAGACAGTGTGAGATTGTGAGAGAGTGAGTGTGTGTGAGACAGTGTGAGAGAGTGAGTGTGTGTGAGACAGTGTGAGAGTGTGAGAGAGTGAGTGTGTTTGACAGTGTGAGAGAGTGAATGTGTGTGAGACTGTGTGGGAGTGTGAGAGAGTGAGTGTGTGTGACAGTGTGAGAGAGTGAGTGCATGTGAGACAGTGTGAGAGAGTGAGTGCATGTGAGAAAATGTGAGAGAGTGAGTGTGTGTTTCACAGTGTGAGAGAGTGAATGTGTGAGACAGTGTGAGAGTGTGAGAGAGTGAGTGTGTGTGACAGTGTGAGAGAGTGAGTGCGTGTGAGACAGTGTGAGAGAGTGAGTGTGTGTGAGACAGTGTGTGAGTGTGAGAGAGTGAGTGTGTTTGACAGTGTGAGAGAGTGAATGTGTGTGAGACTGTGTGGGAGTGTGAGAGAGTGACTGTGTGTGACAGTGTGAGAGAGTGAGTGCATGTGAGACAGTGTGAGAGAGTGAGTGTGTGTGAGACAGTGTGAGAGAGTGTGTGTGTGTGAGACAGTGTGAGTGAGTGAGTGTGGGTGACAGTGTGAGAGAGTGAGTGTGTGTGAGACAGTGTGAGAGAGAGAGTGTGTGTGACAGTTTGAGAGAGTGAGTGCATGTGAGACAATGTGAGAGAGCGAGTGTGTGTGTGTAACAGTGTGAGAGAGTGAGTGTGTGTGAGGCAGTGTGAGAGAGTGAGTGAGTGTGAGACAGTGTGAGAGTGAGTGTGTGTGAGGCAGTGTGAGAGAGTGAGTGTGTGTGAGACAGTGTGAGAGAGAGAGTGTGTGTGACAGTGTGAGAGAGTGAGTGCATGTGAGACAATGTGAGAGAGCGAGTGTGTGTGTGTAACAGTGTGAGAGAGTGAGTGTGTGTGAGGCAGTGTGAGAGAGTGAGTGAGTGTGAGACAGTGTGAGAGTGAGTGTGTGTGTGACAGTGTGAGAGAGTGAGTGCATGTGAGACAGTGTGAAAGAGTGAGTGTGTGTGAGACAGTGTGAGAGTGTGAGAGAGTGAGTGCATGTGAGACAATGTGAGAGAGTGAGTGTGTGTGAGACAGTGTCAGAGAGAGTGAGTGTGTGTTTGACAGTGTGAGAGAGTGAGTGTGTGTGACAGTGTGAGAGAGTGAGTGCATGTGAGACAGCGTGAAAGAGTGAGTGTGTGTGAGACAGTGTGAGAGTGTGAGAGAGTGAGTGCATGTGAGACAGTGTGAGAGAGTGAGTGTGTGTGAGACTGTGTGGGAGTGTGAGAGAGTGAGTGTGTGTGACAGTGTGAGAGAGTGAGTGCATGTGAGACAGTGTGAGAGAGTGAGTGTGTGTGAGACCGTGTGAGAGAGTGAGTGTGTGTGTGACAGTGTGAGAGCGTGAGAGAGTGAGTGTGTGTGACAGTGTGAGAGAGTGAGTGCATGTGAGACAGTGTGAAAGAGTGAGTGTGTGTGAGACAGTGTGAGAGTGTGAGAGAGTGAGTGCATGTGAGACAGTGTGAGAGAGTGAGTGTGTGTGACAGTTTGAGAGTGTGAGAGATTTAGTGCATGTGAGACAGTGTGAGAGAGTGAGTGTGTGTTTGACAGTGTGAGAGAGTGAATGTGTGAGACAGTGTGAGAGAGTGAGTGTGTGTGTGACAGTGTGAGAGAGTGAGTGTGTGTGACAGTGTGAGGGAGTGAGTGCATGTGAGACAGTGTGAGAGAGTGAGTGTTTGTGAGACAGTGTGAGAGAGTGAATGCATGTGAGACAGTGTGAAAGAGTGAATGTGTGAGAGACAGTGTGAGAGAGTGAGTGTGTGTGACAGTGTGAGAGAGTGAGTGCATGTGAGACAGTGTGAGAGAGTGAGTGTTTGTGAGACAGTGTGAGAGAGTGAATGCATGTGAGACATTGTGAGAGAGTGAATGTGTGAGAGACAGTGTGAGAGAGTGAGTGTGTGTGACAGTGTGAGAGAGTGAGTGCATGTGAGACAGTGTGAGAGAGTGAGTGCATGTGAGACAGTGTGAGAGAGTGAGTGTCTGTTTGACAGTGTGAGAGAGTGAATGTGTGTGAGACAGTGTGAGAGTGTGAGAGAGTGAGTGTGTGAGACAGTGTGAGAGTGTGAGAGAGTGAGTGTGCATGACAGTGTGAGAGAGTGAGTGCTTGTGAGACAGTGTGAGAGAGTGAGTGTGTGTGAGACAGTGTGAGAGAGTGAGTGTGTGTGACAGTGTGAGAGAGTGAGTGCATGTGAGACAGTGCGAGAGAGTGAGTGTGTGAGAGACAGTGTGAGCGAGTGAGTATGTGAGACTGTGTGAGAGAGTGAGTGTGTGTGAGACAGTGTGAGAGTGTGAGTGTGTGTGACAGTGTGAGAGAGTGAGTGTGTGAGACATTGTGAGTGTTTGTGACAGTGCTAGAGAGTGAGTGTGTGTGACCGTGTGAGAGAGTGAGTGCATGTGAGACAGTGTGAGAGAGTGAGTGTGTGAGTGTGTGTGACAGTGTGAGAGAGTGAGTGCATGTGAGACAGTGTGAGAGAGTGAGTGTGTGAGAGACAGTGAGAGAGAGTGAGTGTGTGTGACAGTGTGAGAGACAGTGTGTGTGTGAGACAGTGTGAGTGGGTGATTGTGTGTATGTGACAGTGTGAGAAAGTGAGTGAGTGTGTGACAGTGTGAGAGAGTGAGTGTGTGTGTGACAGTGTGAGAGAGTGAGTGTGTGTGAGACAGTGTGAGAGAGAGAGAGTGTGTGACAGTGTGAGAGTGACTGCATGTGAGACAGTGTGAGCGTGAGAGTGTGTGAGACAGTGTGAGAGAGTGAGTGTGTGTGAGACAGTGTGAGTGTGTGTGTGACAGTGTGAGAGAGTGAGTGTGTGTGAGACAGTGAGTGAGAGTGTGTGTGTGAGACAGTGTGAGAGAGTGAGTGTGTGTGAGACAGTGTGAGAGAGTGAGTGTGTGTGAGACAGTGAGTGAGAGTGTGTGTGTGAGACAGTGTGAGAGAGTGAGTGTGTGTGAGACAGTGTGATGGAGTGGGTGTGTATGAGGCAGTGTGAGAGAGACTATTGATATAGATTGTGAGAGAGAGATAGTCTAATAGAGAGAGTATGTAATACAGCCCCTGAACCATAGCCCAGCTCAGTCTGACCACTCTATTGACTCTGGAAGCTGCAAATGAAATACTGCACTAAATAGCTGAAGTCACTGTTTACAGATGGAATGTGTCCTGAAAGAAACTGGCAGAAATTGTCATCTAAAACAGAGCCATGTACTAAACACAGGAGCTGTGTCCTAAACACAGTGGCTGCTCTCACTGCTGGGAGCATTTTCAGATCCCCAATGATTTCTGGTGTCATTCAGTTAATGGAAGTCTGTGGATAAATATTACATTCATGGACTGGAAACACTGGGTCCCACCTCTCGTCTGCTCTCAGTTGTTTTGTTTATTTATTAATTGAATAATTGATATAACCGGATATTTCACCGCACTCTTTACCTGCTCTCTGAACTTGGACTGAGTAGCTCCATAAATAAATGTGTTTGTGCAGCAACTTAAATTGAGCAGCACAGTTCCAACATGTCCAAAGTAATATACAAAATCTCTGGAATTGTTGGGATCACTTCCTGCGATGTTATAATATAAGAAATATAGAACATATACTGACCACAGAAGTATGAAGTTGGTGGATATAGTGAAGAGTAAAATCACAGACTTCCTTCTGCTCTCCATCTCTGGGTCACTGCGATTCTCTCCCTTGTTTTGACCCCTCAGTCCCTTACGGACTCGACTGGCCACTAAAATGTGTCTGACTGTTAGAGCGTTGAGCAACAGAATTAAAGCAAATGGGAGCAATGGAGTTAAAACTGTATGAAACCATTTAAATCCCACCCATCTGGGATCAGTATAATAGATTGGCTTTATAATACAGAGATAAGGTACATTGTCGATTCTCCCATAAGATTCATATCTAAAGTAGAAGGGGATGTTTGTTAAACAGAGCAGAATGCAGGTTGTTGCTAGAACCACAGCCGCAGTTTTCTCGGTGCAATATTTAGTTTTTAGCTTCTGGCAACAAATGGCCACAAATCGATCAAAGGTGAAGGTGACGGTGAACCAGACAGAACACTCTGTAGCTGCACAACTCAGGACATAGATAATAC
The DNA here is from genome assembly GCF_036365525.1 of Heterodontus francisci. NCBI lineage: Eukaryota > Metazoa > Chordata > Chondrichthyes > Heterodontiformes > Heterodontidae > Heterodontus > Heterodontus francisci. The sequence continues at coordinate 74,113 of NW_027142285.1, forward strand.
TACACACAGGGGTGATGTTCAGAAAACACAATGGGAAATAATAAGAACGGATCTGTCTCAGTATGACCTCAGTGATAATGACCAGTAGATCTGCCGTTGCCATGGCCACCAGGTAACGAGTGGTGCAGGTGGAGAGTCCACAGTATCCACGGGACAGGATCACAATCGTCACTAAATTAACTGTAAGGGAAAAGAGACTGGAAATTACTGATCAAACATTCTCCATGTCTGAGAAGAGACAATAAGTATTTGAGTAAAAATAAAATAATGAGACTGTGATAATGTTGAAAACACTCAGCAGGTCAGGCAGTATCAGTGGAGAGAGAAACTGAGTTAATGTTTTAGGCTGACAGTCTTTGAACAGAACTGGAAGATATTAGAGATTAACAGTTTTAAGGCAATGACAGAGCCAGTGAAAAGTGAGCAATAGGGGGAGGAAAGAACAAAGGGGAGGGTCTGTGATCGGGTGGTGGGCAGGAGGGATTCAATGACAAAAGGGATGATGGTGTAAGGAGAATGGGACAATTAAAGAAATAGAAGATGGGACCAGAGGAGGTGTAAATGGTTCCAGCAGAAAAACAGAGGGAGAGGTAAGCATGGAAAATCTTCCCAAGAGCAGGAGGCTCCAGTGGGAATATGATGGACCCCAGGGATGTGGACCAACTGATTGGCCAGGGGATCCCCAGCCCAAGAACCAGCCCACACCTCCTCCACCCCAGTGGCATTGGTGTAGCTGTCCTCCGTTACCAGAACAGGCTGTCCCAGAAAATGAGAGATGTGGTTTTGCTCTGGTGCTTTTGACCCCAGAATTAAATTCAGAACGAAGGTGAACTGGATCATGGAAATGCACTGGGGCTCATTTCAAGAGTTAGAGAAATAAAACCAGAGAGGTTATATTAAATTTAGATAGGGGAGGCAGTATTTTAGTGGCATTGTCACTGGGCTAGTAACCCAGAGACCCAGGGTATTGCTCTGGGGACATGGATACGAATCCTAGTATGGCAGAAGGTGGAATTTGAATTCAATTAATAAATCTGGAATGAACAGCTGGTCGAATGATGGCCATGCAACCATTGTTGATTGTCGTAAAAACCCATCTGGTTCATGAACGTCCTTTAGGGAAGGAAATCTGCTGTCCTGGTCTGGCTCATATGTAACTCCAGACCCACAGCAATGTGATTGAGTCTTATTACTCTCTGAGATGTCCTAACAAGACCATTCAATTGTTTCAAACTGCTGCAAAGTCAATAAGTAATAAGACAGGACCGAACACCAGGCATCAGAAATGACAACAGCAAATCTGACCCTGCAAAGTCTTCCAAACTAACATCTGGGGGCTTGTGCCCAAGTTGGGAGAGCTGGCCCATAGACTAGTCAAGCAACAGCCTGACATAGTCATACTCACAGAATCAGACCTTACAATGTCCCAGACACTGCCATCACCATATGTCCAACACATCGGCAGAACAGACAGACAGAGGTGGTGACACAGTGGGATACAGTCAGGAAGGAGTTTTCTTTTCCTTTATTTTTTATTTAAGGATACAGCATTGAAACAGGCCCTTCGGCCCACCGAGTCTGTGCCGACGAACAACCACCCATTTATACTAATCCTACATTAATCCCATATTCCTACCACATCCCCACCTACCTATACTCGGGCCAATTTACCTTCCAACCTGCAAGTCTTTGGCTGTGGGAGGAAACCGGAGCACCCGGCAGAAACCCACGCAGTCACAGGGAGAACTTGCAAACTCCGCACAGGCAGTACCCAGAATCGAACTCGGGTCGCTGGAGCTGTGAGGCTGCGGTGCTAACCACTGCGCCACTGTACCGCCCAGTGTTGCCCTGAGTTTCCACAACAGCGACTTCGGACCCCATGAAATCTAATGGCATCAGGTCAAGCATGTCTTTCGTCTCTTTTGAAAAGCGTGCAAGACATTTGAAGTGGCCAGCAGACAGCTGGACACTGTTATTGCAAAGCAAGCAAACAGGAAAAACCCCATGAGGTCGATTCACTGTTGTCTGATGAGAGTTCAGAATCAAGACTATGAGATGTTATCCTTGCGATACAAAATCTTGGTAACTCTCAGGCATTTGTTGTGCTTTCCTGCACTCACATCAATAGGTCTGTTGGGTCTTACTGCCACAGTTAAAGTCACAGGCTGGTCTGCTGTGCTTTCCATCAGGACCTCTTTTCTTGCACTGGTCTGGTGTGCCCTGATTAATCCTCCGGGTTTCCCCTGTAACTTCCAGCAGTCAGCTCGAAGTTGACCTGCCTTGTTACAATGGAGACACACAGGGTTCAGGCATCACTCCTGTTCTCAGCGCCATCCTTTCTCGCCTGAGGAGGGCCCCCTGTGTGTCCAGCTTTATCATCTCACAAATAGCTGTTTAAGCTCCTATCACCCTCCCACCTTCTATCCTTTTTGGGTTTGCAGGGCAACTAGGGAAGGGTTTTCCTTGGGGTAAGGAATTATGGACAAGTGTATATTCATCAGCCAGGATTGCATCCTGCCTGGATCTTGGAACCTTTTGTTCCTCTTTTGTGGGTTTTAATGGAAAGGAGGATTGTGTTTTTGAACTCCTCGAGAAGGATCACCTCTCTCAGGTCTTCATATGTGGGCTGTATCTTGAGTGCTCACATCCATTGGTCAAAAATGAGCTGCTTTACTCTTTCAAACTCAAGGTAAGCTTGTTCAGGCTGCTATTGGGCGGTTTAGAATTTTTAGCAGTACGCCATTGTAACAAGGCTGGTCACCTTCGAGCTGACTACTGGAAGTTATGGGGAAAACCCATAGGATTAATCAGAGTAAACAAGACCAGTGCAAGAAAAGGGGCCCTGATGGAAAGTACAGCAGACCAGGCTGTGGCTGTAACTGAGGCAGAGAGACCCCCTAAAACTACCACTAAACTAAAGGCAGCCCCAGAGTGCCAGAAGGAGGTGTTGATGAGGAAGTGGAGACCTCCTCATTGACCTGCGGATGAAGAGTGGACAGTGGTTCACCAGATAGTGGTGCTACCGCAGCACTGCAAGGTGTGAGTGCTGGAAAATGTAACAGAATGCCTGACAGTTAACAGGATTTTGTGCGCTCAGGAAAAGTGTTCCAATACCCTTCGAGTGAGGCAAGCAAGCCCACTGTCATACTTACGAATACAGGGGCCACCTCATCCCTTCTACTGGGAAAAGGCATGACCTTTCCCCCAGAGAGTGCACTGAATGCGTATTTATAAATGCTAGCCGAGAAAGTATATGTCCATACCTTTATATCGGGTGCACCTGGAGTGCGACCTTGTTTCAGGACATTGAGCTGTGGGAATTGTCCTTAGTTTACCTGTGGACAGAGTCGAACTGCTCCTGGGTTATGATCTTGTGGGGGTAAAGTTGGTATCTTCCTCAGTGGTTTTAGACAGACTGAAAGAGATTAAAGAGACAGAGCAGTTGCTGAAGAAGGTTCCTGGCATTGTCTCTGATTGTGTGGTGACTCTGTCCACAAGTTCCGACACAGGAGGCTGAAATGACACTGCAGACAGATGACCCTACTGTCTGCTTAGCTGGAACCTTCTTTGGGAAGTTAGAAGACCCAAAGGATGTGTCAAACAGATCTTCCTTGGTCGAGGCTCAGCAAGCTGTCCCAGTATTCAAAAAGTTAGTACAGACTGCCCAAGCTGAAACTAAACTAAAGGGAGTCCCAGAGTGTCAGAAGGAGGTGCTGATGAGAAAGTGGAGACCTCCTCATAGACCTACAGATGAAGAGTGGACAGTGGTTAACCAGATAGTGGTGCCACCGATGTACCATAAGGAAATACTAAGAATAACCTACGAACTTCCAATGACTGGACATGTCGATATATGAAAAACCCAAGCCCGCATAAAACGTCATTCTGCATGGTGGGGAGGTATCAGGAAAACATGCTATGCTGAATGAGGATTTTTAATTCATTGGTTGGAAACCTGCATTAAACTTTAAAAAGGATGTATCCTACATGCAACTTTAATAAAACTGGCAGCTAAAATGGCCACCACAATTTGTGTTGAAATACCTCACATTCCAAGACATGGAAGTGGAGACGTGTGTCTAAAAACCTCCCATCCAGGACAGTGGCTTGAACATTTGAGTAAATTATCTAGTAAATTATCGCCCTCGTTAGCAAGACATTCAAAGCCATCTTGGAACATTTACTGTGGAGACATACCTCCTGAGGGTAAACATTGAAACAATAAGATCAGAGAGAGATTTGGGATTCTTAGACTTTGCACCTCAGTAAAGTAATAAAAAACTGAGAGGACCATGTGACAGTCCCCACCAGGCTGTGTGAACTTGGAATTTTTGTTACACATAGCGGACAAGCTTTGAGAGCCAACAAGTGCAAGACCCCAGTGGGGCTATCCCTCTCTCTCTCCCTCTCTCCAGGTATACGGCAAGCTTTGAATCCTGACCAAGCTTGTCATCATTACACACAGAGATCCCAGGGGGAGAAATCCATCTACATCACTGTCTCCAAGAAAACTTTAAACTAGGTGGACCAGCTGCAAGTGCACTCTACCAGCCAGAGATTTCAGAAACATTAATTAATCCGGAAGACAATTAAATTACCAGTCCCACAGACAATATATTATTTTTATTTGTTCTGGACTCTAATCCAAACAAATTATTTTTCATCAATCTGTAATCTATCAATGTGTGTGTTTCTCATTAGTGTGTGGATACATGTGTGTGTGTGTGTGTGTACACGTGTGTGTTTGTATGTCGATGTCTGTGTGTGAAAGTTGGAGTGTAGTTTATTATTTTCCCTTCGATCGAGTTTTTATTTTAAGTACAATTAATTAACCGCTTTCTTGTTAAAACTCAAGAAAAACTGTCTTGTAGCACACAAAGGGTTAAACACTCACTGACTTGGTCAGCACATCCAATGTTTCAAAATAAATAATTCCTATTGCGGTCAAACAAGGAGAGGGGCAAAAGGCAATCCCTTCGACTCCTCCTCACCTGAACTTAATATCGACATATGATATTCCAATAAAAGCAGTAACTGGATAATTTAGAGAGCCTGTGAGTTACAAACAGAGATTTATTTTCAGTTGAGGAAATGGAATAAAACCACAGAGATAATTCAGGCCATTTAACTTAAGGAAATGATATCACTGATCTGGTCTCTGTATAACAGTGAGCAATAGATCAGCAATGTAACATTATCAGTCACAGAGAAAAAAACAGAGACACAAATTAACACAATCTCGATGGTTAGAGTCACTTACCAGGAACACCAATTACTGCAAGGATCAGGTAATATATCTTAATGACACTGTGAAATGTTTCGTACATTTTCTGTGAAGTGATCTGTCCCTTCGTACTGCAGACAATCTCTCTCTGTATTAAACTCTGAGTCAGTACATTCCCTGATCCTTTAATTTATACCCTGTGGAATCTCCCTGGAGGATATTGAGGTTGCAACATTGTTCAAATTGTTTTCTTGAATTTGAACAAACCGATTTCAACATCGAGTTCAGTCTGTGTTGTGTTGTGAATATATTTAGTGCTGAGATTTATTTGGAAAACTTCAAAGACTGAATAATTCTGATTATGTTAATTAACTCATGAAAATTAGAAACTCTATTCTCCCAGCAATGAGTTTGTTCTCTCAAACACCATCAGTCCCATCTCTAGATCTCACATTGTTTCAGTGACTGTGACCATTCAGATATTAAATTCCAACTGTTCGAGTGTCTCTCTCAGGACTGTTCCACTGCACTCTGGGATGTGGCCGCCCTCTTTAACTGTGGACAATCAGTTAAGTGATTAAAGTGGGTTATTTGTGACAATACATTGCAGAATTCAACTGATACATAATCTGAAACTAATTCAACACCGTAAACTGATAGAACAACTCAATCTAATACAGCACCTCAAACTAATACAATGCTTTAAACCAACAGAAAACCTCGTTCTTTTTCATTTTGTTGATGGAATGTGAGCATCGCTGAAAAGATCAGCATTTATTGCCCATCCCATATTGCCCTTGAGAAGGTGGTGGTGAACCGCTGCCTGAAACCGCTGCGGACTGTGTGGTGTAGGTTACACCCACAGTGCTGTTTGAAAGTGTGTTGTGGATTTTGACTCAGTGTCAGTGAAGGAACGGTGATATATTTACAAGTCAGGATGTTGTGTGATTTCCAGGGGAACTTGCAGCTGATGGTGTTCCCATGCGTCTGCTGTCCTTGTCCTTCCAGGTGGTCGAGGTTGCGGGATTGGATGGTGCTGTTGAAGGAGCCTTGGTGAGTTCCTGCAGTGCATCTTGTACATGGTACACACTGCTGCCACTACATTGGTTCTGAATGGAATGAATGTTGAAGATGGTAGGTGGGGTGCCAATCAAATGACTGCTTTGTCTTGGATGATGTCGTGCTTCCTGAGTGTTGCTGGAGCTGGACTCATCAAGTGCAGTGTATTCCATCACACTCGTGACTTGTGCCCTGTAGATGGTGGACAGGCTTTGATGAGACAGGAGGTGAATTACTCGCTGCAGAATTCCCAGCCTCTGACCTGCTCTTGCAGACACAGCATTTAGGTGGCTGTTCCAGTTCAGTTTCTGATCAATGGTAACCTCCAGGATGTTGATAGTGGGGGATTCAGCGATGGTAATGCCACTGAACATCAAGGGGAGATAGCTAGATTCTCTCTTATTGGAGATGGTCATTGCCTGGCACTTGTGTGGCATGAATGTTACTTGCTGCTTATCAGCCCAAGCCTGGATGTTGTCCAGGTCTTAGTGTATCTGGACACAGCTGCTGCAGTATCTGATGAGATGCAAATGGTGCTGAACATTGTGCAATCATCAGCGAACATCCCCACTTCTGACCTTATGATGGAGGGAAGGTCATTGATGAAGCAACTGAAGATGGTTGGACCCAGGACACTGCACTGAGGAACTCCTGCAGTGATGTCCTGGGACTGAGATGATTGATCTCCAGCAACTACAACCATCCTCTTTTGTGTTACGTATAACTCCAACCAGCAGAGAGTTTTCCCCCTGATTCCCATTGACTGCAGTTTTGCCAGGGCTCCTTGATGCCACACTCGTCAAATGATGACTTGACGTCAAGCGCAGTCACTCACTCCTCACCTCTTGAGTTCAGCTCTTTTGTCCATGTTTGGACCAAGGCTATAATGAGGTCAGGAGCTGAGTGGCTCTTGCTGAACCCAAATTGAGCATCACTTAGCAGGTTATTGCTGCGCAAGTGCCATTTGATAGCACTGTCGATGATCCCTTCCACTACTTTGTTGATGATCAAGAGACGACTGATGGGGCTGGAATTGACAGGGTTGAATTTGTGCCGCTTTTTGTGCACAGGACATACTTCGTCAATTTTTCACAATGCACGGGTAAATGCTTGTTCAGTTTGCTTACCCACTGTGTTTTTTCATGTATGTACTTGCTGCTGTTCAATATTCAGTGCGTTAGCACCTATTCTGTACTAATGCTTTGTCTCTCAACACACCATTCATATATTGTTTGCCTTTGTTCCATGACCTTTTGGTCAGCTATGTGGCCTTGTCCAATCGACACCTTCTCCTTTGTTATCTCTTGCTCCACCCCCACCTCACTTGCATTTAACCTGTGACATTTTTAATATTTGTCAGTTCCGATGAAGGGTCACTGACCTGAAACGTTAACTCTGCTTCGCTTCCCACAGATGCTGCCAGACCTGCTGAGTGGTTCCAGCATTTCTTGTTTTTAAATTAAACAAATACATTGTGCTGAATTTTACCGGCCCCTCGATGCCGTGGATCGGGGTGCGGGGGCTGGTAAAATTCAGTGGGGAGAGACCCCCCTCGACCCGCGGTGTCGAGATGGGACCACCGCAAATTACCGGTGGCAGGGTGACCTCGGTGTGACCACCCCCCACCCCCCCGCCGCACGGCAGCGGCACCTCAATTAGAGTATGTAAAACCATACTTACCTCTGCAGATCATAAAGCCCGTCTTTCCTGAACAATTCCGGATTTTAAATTGAACGGGCAGCCATCACGTGCCATCCCATTCACGAATAGAAAATCCGATGGGACATCAGAGGCAGAGGTTTCACGTGGAAGATAAGTTCCGTTTTCAGGGGTCTCACTCTGCTTTCTGGAAGGGAGGAGGGAGGGGGGATATTCAGGGATCTCACTCTGCTTTCTGGAAGGGAGGGGGGAGGGGGGATATTCAGGGATCTCACTCTGAATTCAGGAAGGGAGGGGGGAGGGGGATATTCAGGGATCTCACTCTGAATTCAGGAAGGGAGGGGGGAGGGGGATATTCAGGGATCTCACTCTGCATTCAGGAAGGGAGGGGGGAGGGGGATATTCAGGGATCTCACTCTGCATTGTGGAAGGGAGGAGGGCGGGGGTTATTCAGGGATCTCACTCAAATTTTGGAATTTCGGAGGGAGGAGGGATATTCAGGGATCTCACTCTGAATATTTGAATTTAGGAGGGAGGGGGCATATTCAGGGATCTCTTTCTGCTTACTGGAAGGGAGGAGGGAGGGGGGATATTCTGGGATCTCACTCTGCATTCTGGAAGGGAGAATCCGTGTACCCTCTCTGCATAAACACTGTACCCTTTGCATTTATTTGTGTCTGTGTAGGAGAAATGACACTCCAGTTACCCAGTGTTTGGGGTGCGTGCCAGACAGGGTAGGAGTTTTAAGGTTATAAGAATGGTGGGGGAAATCGATGTAGCTGGTCAGATCTTGATGTCGGCATGCTGTGCCTCTCAGTGTTTACCAAGATGGGCAATACCATGGCACACCACATAGTTGATCCATGTTAGCACCTGATGTACCCGTCAACACCAATCCCTATCCTGTTCAGAACCTTCGAATAAATGAAGGATACAACTTCATTTATCACATGGAAATATTCTGGCTCATCCTACAGCAAGCAATCTGCTTCTCCTGAAGATACGTATGCACTGGAGGCAAGATCAACAGGCACGTGTGGTCCACGTAGAGGCCCCCAGTCGTGAGCAGCAGCCCCCGAGGGGAGCTCGCATCTACAGGCTCCAGAGCACCAGTTTCTGAGGTGATTGTGCAGGTAAAGGGGGTGATGACACGTCTCACTGCCCTACTCAACAATGACCTGCAGCCCATGGAGTTCAGTCGACATCCTGTGCCTGTGGTCCTCATAGTGGCGGCGGCTCTGAAGCTTGATGTCAATGCAGCATTTCAGGGGCCCACCGGAGACATTTGTGGGGTCACACAGTCAGCAGTGCACCGCTGCATCAGGGAGGTCACCGTTGCCCTGCACCGGAGGGCCAGTGAGTATGTCCACTTCAGGACAGACCCTCACAGCCAGGCCCAAAGGGCCATTGGTCTCAGCACCATTGCCGGAGAGCCATACTCCTCAGGGTTCATAGTCTGCACCCATGTGGCCATCAGGCCTCTCACCGGGCTACCACCTGCAATTAAAGGAATCATCTTAATTTAGTTGCAGCTGGTATTTCATCACTGGAGATGCTTCATGCAAACCTGCGACCGCTTCTCAGGCAGCTGCCATGACATCTGTGCCAGTCCCAGCTGCCACTGCTGTTCACTGAACTGGCTCAGATGGAGGGGTGGCTTCTTGGAGATAAGGGCTATCCCTTGCAGACATGGCTCCTGACACCAGTGAGAGACCCCACCACTGCTGCAGAGGAGAGATACAACACCATGCACTGGGTTGAAAGATCTGCCATTGAGCGGGCGATCTGCATGTTCTAAATGTGTTCCCGATGCCTGGATAGATCGGGTGGTGTCCTGTACTACGGGCCAAAAAGGGCATGACCTTTCTTTACTGCTCTCAGTGCTCTGCACAAATACGCACCCAATAGAGGGCAGGCCTGGAATTATGAGGAGAGACGTCAACTGAATTCATCCTCGGTCTATGAGGTCAATGAGGTCTTATAACAGGAAGCTGCCATGTCCATGTCACTGGATCCATTGGGAGGCTCATGAGTTATTGTGACATGGCAATGATTCGATTGCATACATTAGCTTTCCTGGAGGGTCATCGGAGCGAGGGATGTGTCATTGGTGATAAATGCTGGCACACATCATTCACACAGGAAAACATTTGGTGGTCGTCCTCTGTGTACACGAGGTCTGGAGGGCCCCGGCTGGCTCGGGGAATCCTGCGTCATCACAGAACCCTCCTCAGCTGTCGCAGCTACTGGAGCTTCACTCACAGGTGGAGAGGTGGAGGGGCCAGCATCCACATTGGAATGGCCTGGAGGGGGGACCCCAGATATGGTGTGCTGGCTCACCTCCTCCATCTAAGGGTTCATTGGAACCCCTCTGCCATCCGGGAGGGATCCGGAGCAGAGGCATTCTCCAGGCCCCTGGTCCCTCTCGTGCCTTACCACTGATCAATGAATGTGACGGTAGCGGCAAGGGATAGTAGGTAGGAGTGTATTATTTGATTCCGGGTCACCACGAGGGCCGCCGCCACCTCAATGGATAATTCCAGGCGCTCACATGCCTGTGACATGGCAGCAGTCATGACGTGGATAGACTCCCTTATCATCCACTCAAGGCAGCACATGGCCTGTGGCAACTCCGCCAGCAGTTGCCATAACTTTCCCAACAGCTCCGGCCTGCCCTGGTCTGTCGACAGCAGATGGTCATCAGTAACCTGGGGCTCAGCATGGGCCTGGCCACTCACGGGTCTCTGACTGTCCGGGGCCACGGCTGTCTCAGCCTCAGTCAGCTGCTCGGGCGTGTGTGCAGTGCTCTCACCAGATTGTGACCCACACTGTAAGGCCAGACTCATACCCACCCAGGTGACTGTATCTGTGCTGGTGGAAGGTGCATTAGTGTCATGGGATGCTACTTCCTCAGAGTCTGGCTCTTCCTCTGAGGTGGTGAATGACACGCACGCAGATGGATTCGACTCTGTTCTTACACCTGGAAGACACAATGGGAAGAGGACATTATCAGTTCTGCTGTAACACACTTCACAATGTTAGCAGCATTGCATTACCAAACCAACAATTCACATTGCCCATCTTTAATACAATTGGACGTCTGCTCACCTTGGAGCCCGATGTCAATCTGCCCGAATGAGCGTGCCTGCTGCCTTGGTGCCAGCTGCAGGGCCTCCTCCTCGGAATCCCTCACTCTAAGCAAATTGGCAGAACCTCCTCCGGTGCTGGAGGATTCCCTCGAATTGTAGGCGGGGCCCACTTAGAGGGGCAACGGGGGCAGATATTAACAATAACATGTCAACAGGGTGATATATGTCAAAAGACAGTTCCTGGCCACAACGTGGGGGAAGGGGGGCGGTTCTTGGTGTGCACGTCTGAGTGAGCCAATTATGTAGGTGCCATTCCCTGAGCAACGGACAAGGGGAAGTTGTGTCATTCATTGCACCATTCATGGCGCTTATTCCCTCCCCACCCAACCTCCCCATCTTCAGCAAGGCAGTGACACACATATGCTACTCTGTGTGGGTGCACCCAGTTTCAAAGGAGCCCTGATAGACATTGGTATTTGCTCTCACACTTCTTAGCAGGTCATTCATCCGTTTCCGGCACTGCACCCAGTCGTGCCGTATGGCACCATGGCTGCTCACCTCCTGAGCCACCTCAAGCCAGGCTGCCTTGTTCAGGCGAGAGGGCCTCTTCCTACCATTGCTGGGGAAGAGGACCTCCCGCCCTGCCCACACAGCCTGGAGGAGGGTGGTCAGGGAGGATTCACTGAACCGTGATGCCACCCTGCCACGCTACTGTCTCTCCAGAACATTATATCCATTGAATTTGCCAAAACTGTGTCCCAGGAATCTGGGAGGTGTTGAATTTCAAAGGGACTTGGGTGTCCTTGTTCGTAAGTGTCTGATAGCGAACATGAAGATCCAGCAAGCAATTAGGAAACCAAATAGTATGTTGGCCTTTATTACGAGAAGATTTGTGTATAGGAATAAAGATGTCTTACTGCAATTATATAGCAACTTGGTGAGATCACACCTGGAGTATCGTGTACAGTTCTGGTCTCCTTACCGAAAGAAAGATAGACTTGCCATAGAAGGAGTGCAACGAATGTTCACCAAACTAATTCCTGGGATGGAGGGATTGTCCTATGAGGAAAGATTAAATAGACTGAGCCTTTATTCTCTGGAGTTAGAAGAATGAGAGGTGAACTCATTCAAACAGACAACATTCTTACAGGATTCGACAGGGTTGATGCAGGAAGGATGTTTCCCCCAGCTGGGGAGTCTAGAACCAGAGGACACAGTCTCAGAATAAGAGGCAGGCCATTTAGGACTGAGATGCGGAGAAGTTTCTTCACTCAGAGGGTGGTGAATCTTTGGAATTCTCTGCCCCAGAGGGCTGTGAAGGTTCAGTCGTTGAGTATGTTCAAGACTGAGATCGATAGATTTCTACATATTAAAAACATCAAGGGATATGGGGATAGTGCAGGAAAATGGTGTTGAAGGAGAAGATCAGTCATGATCTTGAATGGCAGAGCAGGCTCGAAGGGCTGAATGGCCTACTCCTGCTGCTCCATCTTACGTTCTTATGTTCATTGTTATGTTGGGTATGATCGCAATTCACAGGAGAATAAATTTACAGTCAATTGTTAAATTGGACAGATTAACAAATACACATGTATAAAGTAACAGCTGAATGTTAATTTGGGTTTGATAACCATTACTGAGGGTATAGAATTTCAGTTGATGTTAAATTGGATCTGATAACCAATATACAGGGAAATATAATTAGAGTTAAGAACACAGGAACACAAGAAATAGGAGCAGGAATAGACCATACAGCCCATTGAGACTGCTCCACCATACAAAACAATCATGGCTGATCTTAGGATTCAACTCCACTTTCCCACCCACTCCCCATATCCCTTGATTCCCTGAGAGAGTGAAAATCTGTTCATCTGTTTTTAGGAGGTTAAGAGGGGATTTGAGGACAATTTTTTTCACCCAGAGGGTGGTTGGAATCTGGAACACACGACCTGAATGGGTGGTAGAGGCAGGAACCCTCACAGCATTTAAGAAGTATTTAGATGAGCACTTGAAATGCCATAGCATACAAGGCTATGGGCCAAGTGCTGGAAAATGGGATTCGAATAGATAGCTGCTTGATGGCCAGCACAGACATGATGGGCCGAAGGGCCTGCTTCTATCCTGTATGACTCTGTAACTCTACCCCAGCCTTAAATGTATTTAACGATGGAGCATCCACAACCCTCTTGGGTAGAGAATTCCAATGATTCACAACCCTTTGAGTGAAGTACTTTCTCCTCATCTCAGCCCTAAATGACCGTCCCCTTATCCTGAGACTGTGTCCCATGTTTTAGATTCCCCGACCAGTGGAAATAATCCCACAGTGTTTACCCTATTCAGTCCCTTCAGAACCTTATATGTTTCAATGAGATCACCTCTCATTCTTTTAAACCCCAGAGAATATAGACCCAATTTACTTTGCCTCTCATCATAGGACAACCCCCTCATCCAAGGGGCCAATCGAGTGAAACTTTGCTGTACTACCTCCAATGCAAGCATGTCCTTTCTTAAATGTGGAGACCAAAACTGCACAGATACTCCAGATGTGGTCTCACCAAAACCCTGTACAATTGTAGCAATACTTCCTTATTCCTGTTCTCCAATCCCCTTGCAATAAAGACCAACATGTCATTTACCTTCCTAATTGTTACTGTACCTGCATGTTAACTTTCTGCATTCCTTGTACAAACACACCAAAATCTCTTTGAACATTGACACTTATAAGTTTCACACCTTTAAAAAATATTCTACTTTTCTATTCTTACGACCGAAGTGAATATCTTCACATTTCCCTACATTATACTCCATCTGCTATCATGTTGCCCACTCACTTAACCTGTCTATATCTCTTTGTAGCTTCTCTGTGTCCTCCCCACAGCTTACTTTTCCACCTAGCTTTGTATCATCAGCAAACCGAGATACATTACTCTTTGTCTCTTTATCTAAGTTATTAATATAGAGTGTAAATAGCTGAGACCCAGCACTGATCCTTGCGACACTCCACTATTCACTGCCCGCCAACTTGAAAATGCCACATTTATGCCCAATCATAGCTTCCTGTCCATTAACCAATCATCTATCCATGCTCATATATTACCCCCAACTCCATGAGCCCTTATCTTGCCTATTAACCTTTTGTGTGGCACCTTATCAAATGCCTTTTGGAAATCCTGGTGTGCTACATCTTGAGAATTGCTGAAAATAGAGACGTGTTGTTGAAGTTTTTCATCCTGCACTCATCAGGGCAATACACAAGAATAAGCAATATCAGGGAAAACAACAACAACTTATACTGCCTGAGAAGACAGTGCTGATTGGTTGGCAAGTGAACTCTGATTGGTAGAGGCATTGCCATGGAGAATGCAGTAGTTTATGGTGACGGACTGTTAACTGCCAAGCTTTGTTTGAAATTTAAACCAAACAGCTTGACTCTGATTGGTTAAAGCATTGCCCTGAGGAATGAACCAACGAATGGTTGCAACTTATTCTGTTCAGCTGAAAGAGGCGCAATGTGTGTACATGGTCTTTCTGTCTGCAATGAACAGGGCCCTGTGTGTTAATATATGTAGTTTCCAGTACATGCTGTGAGCCCTACTGACAATCTTAAATTGGTTGTCAGCGTAATTCCTAACACACAGCAGATTATTTAGGAAATGTTGTCCAATTGTGGAATCACATCGAATGTTAGATACTGTGTTTTATGTTTTTCAAGCAAGGGCTGGTTGGGTACAGCCTGTACCTTGCCCGCTGTGAGCAGCAGAAGGGACATGTTGTCTGATACGATCCACCAGTGTTAGGGATGTACTTAGCATCGCATTAGCATTGAAATTCATATTACATATTACTCATTTGTGTGATAAACAAGACGTCTTTCTGGCTTGACAGCAGCATCCTGTTAGAGGTGAACACCACACATGTTGCTACTGCATAGTAGCAGCGTGAAACAGCGAGCTTTAGCTGTTCAACGTTTTGGGATACATTACCCTTCCAAGGTAATTTGAGGTAGACTGGGCACTTTTCAGGACCGAAAATGACGGGATTTGGCCCGTTCATAAGTTTGTGCAATATGCAGTGAGAAATGATGTGATCAGGGTAGCCATTGTAACCCAGGATCAGTGTCCTGTTGAGTGCAAGACGAAAAGCTTCAAAAACATGTCTCTATTTTCAGCAATTCTCAAGTTCTGTACTACCAAACGACTATTTGTATACTACATCTACTGGTTCCCCTTATCTACCCTATTAGTTACATCATCAGAAAACTCGATTAAATTTGTCAAAAAGGATTTCCCTTTTGTAAAACTATGTTAAAATGTGCTCATCATACTGTGCTTTTCCTTAATAATTATTATTCCTAAATAATAGATTCCAGCATTTTCCCAACAACTGATGTTACGCTAACTGGGATGGAGTTCCCTGTTTTCTCTCCCTCCTTTCTTGAAAAGCGGTGTAACAATTTCCAACTTCCAATCTGATGGTACCGTTCCAGGATCAAAGGATGTTTGGAAAATCATAGCTAGTGCATCCACTATCTCTGCAGTTATCTCTTTTAGAACACCAGGGTGTAGGCCAACATGTCCTGGAGATTTGTCAGATTTTGGTCCCTTAAATTTCTCCAATACATTGGGCTGCATTTTACATTCCCACCGTCAAAACCGGCACTAGATGTAAACAATGGCAGTCCGTCCACACAGACCACACATTGCGGAGCCGCCACTATTTTAAATGGCTGGGGCGGATCGCCCCAAACCCCAATGATGTGGAGGGGGCGGGAGGTCTGTCCCTGGAATTGGCACAGATGCCATTTTTAAAGGGCTTTGAGCCCTCTCATTACATTTAAATATTTAAAGGAGAGTGGATATAAAAAACAAAGTAATTTATCTGCCCCTCTCCCACCCCCCAACAACCATAGACTGAATTCCTTGTCTTCTCCACCCCACCCCCCACAGAACATTTACCTTGTGCACCTGACCTTTCCACCTCAAAGTTTATAAACTTTAAACTTTACCCCTTCCCTCCATTCCCTACACCGATGAAATGACTCTGACTCCACTCCCCCCCTCCCACACTGAAAATCCTACCTGCTCCCCCTTCCACACAAGTGTTCCATCCCAGACGGGGACCTGAAGGTGCAGGAGTGCTGGCCACTGGCACCAATATTGTTCCGGGACACACGACGGGAGCGTGACTTTAATCAATTCATTAATTTACATTAATTAACATATTTAAATTGGGTGCCTGTCACCGAGCAGTGGGGGAGCCACCACAAGGCCTCGTCACTGCCGATACTATGGGACCGGGCCCTCCCGACTTTGAGGTCTGTGATGGGCCTCTCCTGGAGGCATTTTCCGCCATCAGCCCCAACATGACCCCCAATGTCAGGGGCTCTGTAAAATTCAGCCCTTTTTCTCTGTTGATATGAATTTCCTTAATTTCCTCACTTTTTAGCCCCTAGGTTACTGTTTATTTCTTGTTTGGAACTTGTGTCTTCCACTGTGAAGACAGACACAAAATATTGGTTCAATTCCTCTGCCATTTCCTCATTCCCCATGATAATTTATTCTGTCTCTGCTTCTCAGGGACCAACGTTCTTTTAGCTTCTCTCTTACTTTTGATATACCTATAAAATCTCTTACAATCTTTTTATATTGCTGGTTGGTTTACTCTCATCCTTTCTTTTTCTTTTATATCAACTTTTTGGTGGCCCTTTACTGGTTTCTAAAACACTTCTAATTCTCAGACTTGCTACTTTTTTTTGCAACATTGTAAGCTTCTTCTTTTAATCTAATATTATCCTTAACATCCTGAGTGAGACATGGATGGGTCTTTCTTGCTGAATTTTTGTTTTTCAAAGGAATGTGTTTTTCTTGAACATTTTGAATTGTTTCTGTAAAGGTTTCCCACTGTTGATTTACTGCCATAATTTTTAGTCTATTTACCCAATTAACCTTAGCCAGTTCTCGCCTCATGCCTACATAATTGGCTGTGTTTAACTTTAAGATTCTTGTTTGTGATTGAGGATTTCTCTTTCAAACTTAATATGGAATTCAATGGTATTATGATCATTGTTTCCCAGTGGATCTTTTCCTATGACATTGCTTATTAACTGTGCTGCATCACACAATACTAGATCTAAGATAGCTTTATCTCTGGTTGGCTCCACAACGTATTGCTTCAAGAAACAATCCCAAAAACATTCGACAAACTCATCTTCTAGACCACTCCTGCCAATTTCATTGTCCCAGTCTATATGAAGATTAGTGTCCCCACAATTATTATATTGCCTTTGTTACAAGCTCCAGCAATTTCTTGTTTAATGCTCTATCCAACGGTGTAACTACTGTTAGGGGTTTATAAACTTCTCCCAACAGTGTTTTCTGATTCTTGCTATTCCTTATTTCCACCCATACTGATTCAAATTCATGACCTTCTGAGGCCAGATGCTTTCTCACTAATGCCGTTATGTCATCCTTTACCATCAGTGCTGCCCCTCTCCCTTTGCTATTCTGTCTGTCTTTCCGAAATATTGTGTACCCTGGAATATTTATTTTCTGAACGTGATCAGCATGTAACCATGTCTCTGTAATGGTGATTGGATCGAAATCATGTACCTCTATTTATACTATTAGTTCATCAATCTTATTGCAGATGCTTCACACATTCAGATAAAGAAATCTTAATTTGATTTTTTTGCTTCTATTCCCTTCCATGATCCTATTCGCTGATGTACAATTTTTGTTAAAAACTCTGCCCCTTCCTGTCCCATTCTGCTTGTCTTTACCCACAATGCTATACTGTTCCAATGTCTTGGCCTTTCTCTTTGGATTTTTAAATCTCACCTCTCCCGAACCCTCCCCCCATTCTGCTCGTTCACAGCCTCTAGTCCTATCTGCTGGCTCACTCTTGAGTTTGTACGCACTGTCCCTTCCCACCACACCCTGAATATCATTACCCTTATTGCTATCTTGCTCTCTTGCCTTCTCTCTCTTTAAATTATCACATCTTCCCTCACTTGATCCCTCACCCCCCACTATTTCATTTAAAGCCCTCGTTAATTGTTAAATTGTGCCTGATAACCAATACACAGAGCAATAAAGTTCAATTAATTCTTATGTTGTGGTTGATAATTAATATAATGATTATAATATTAAATCAAGGAGAACCCAAAGATGTTTTATCAATACTTTAAGAGTAAGAGGATAACTAAGGAAACAGTAAAGCCGAGAAAAGACCAAAAAAGATCCCCATGTATGGAGGTGGAAGATGACGGGTAGATGCTGACAATGCAGTTAAGCAGGAGGAGGAATGTGAGGTATTGGATACGATAAACATCAGGTGAAAGGAAGTATTAAGGGGATTAGCATCCTTGAAAGTGGATAAATCACCAGAGCCAGATGAAATGTACTCCAGGCTGTGAAATGAAGCCAGGAAGGAAGTAGTGGAAGGTCTGACCATCATTTTCCAGTCCTCACTGGATACAGATGTGGTGCCGGAGGATTGGAGCTCTGTTCATGTTGTAGCTTTGTTTAAAAAGGGAGTGAGGGATAGATTGAATAATTACAGGCCAGACAGCCTAACCTCAGTCGTGGGCAAATTACTGGAATCAATTCTGAGAGACAGGATAAACTGTCACTTAGAAAGACACAGATAATCAAGAATAGTCAGCATGGATTTGTTCAGGGAAGGACGTGTCTGACTTAGTTGATTGAATTTTTTTGAGGAAGTGACAAGAAGGATTGATGATGATTGTGCAGTTGATGTGGTCTACATGGATTTTAACAAGGATTTTGACAAGGTCCCACATGACAGACTGATTAAAAAAAAATAAAAACGCATGGAATCCAGAGGAATGTAACAAGCTGGCTACAAATTAGTTCAGTGGCAGGAAACAAACGGGAATTGTTGATGGATATCTTTGCGATTGGAAGGCTGTTTCCAGTCCGGTTCCACAGGGCTCAATACTCAGTCCCATGTTTTTTGTGGTATATATTAACAATTTGGACGTAAATGATGGGGGCATGACAAAGAATTTTGCAAGCCACACAAATCTGGCTGCATGGTTGACAGCAAGAAGGATAGGTGTAGACTGCATCAATCGACTGGTCAGGTGGGCAGAAATCTGGCAAATGGAATTTAACCTCGAGAAGTGTGAGGTGATGTATTTGGGGAGGTCAAACAAGGCAAAGGAATACACGATAAATGGGAGAATACTGAGAGGTGTAGAGGAAATCAGGGACCTTGGACTGAATATTCACAGATCCCTGAAGGTAGCAGGACAAGTCGATAAGGTGGTTAAGAAGGCTTGTGGAATCCTTCCCTTTATTAGCTGAGGTATAGAATAGAAGATCAGGGAGGTTATGTTGGAACTGTATAAAACATTAGCTGGGACACAACTTGAGCCCTGTGTGAAGTTCTGGTCACCTCATTACAGAAAAGATGTAATTGCACAAGAAAGCGCACACATGAGATTTACGAGGATGTTGCCAGGACTGGAAAAGTGCAGCTATGAGGAAAGATTGGATAGGCTGGGGGCTTTCTCCTTGGAACAGGGAAAGCTGAGCGGAGATTTGATTTGGATGTACTGCAGGGGTTTCAGTTCCCTTCCTCCTTACAATGATTCTTGGACCTCGGAATTACAAGAACAAAATACACGTGACAAACAGGTTTTGGCTCAACCCAAATCTGTTAGTTTATTAGAACAACAAAACCAAAGTACAAACTCCTCTATGATTTGACTGAAACTTACAATCACCCACACGGCTGATCGTTACCGATGTTGATTGTAGGCCTGTATCAGGAGATGACCGGTCCCCATCCGTCTTCACCTGACTGCAGTGCCCACATTCCAATGTTGTCCTTTCTTATAGTGTTCCCATCACACTATCCCACACCTGGGCCTCAGCTGTAGTTTCAGTTATCAGACTGCTGAGCCGCCTGGTCTTTCACACCTCTTTATCTTGGTCTTTCAGTCTCCTGAGCTAGACAGAGCAGCAAGATCAGAGACAACTCCTTATCTCCTCTCCTGTTGTCTACACAACATAAACATAATGTAATTTCCCTCACGGTAATGGGTCCTCGCACCACCTTCCCCCCATCACACCCCTTCCCCCTTTGCCCTTCCCTCCATACCCCTAACCCCCACAACTCCTTCCCCCTCGGACCCCCTTCCCCTGTACCCCCTTCCCCCTGCACCCCCTCTCCCCTCGCAGCCCCTTCCCCCAACCCTCCCCCATGCTCCCCCTTCCCTCCTCACCCCCCTCACACCTCCTCCCTTCGTTCACCCCCTCCCACCTTCCCTCTCCATCCATGAAATCGCACAGTTTATTTGTTAGGGGCCCTGCTCAGGGATAAGAGCTAAAAACCCCACTGTCTTGTGGGCATCTCAGGAGAGACCAAGACTAAGGGAGCCAACCCTAACAGAAAACCCGGAGCGGAACCCCGAAGGCAGTCATGTGTCACCTTTGGCATGTTTCCAGCAGTTCCTGCAGCCATACCGGTGCCAAACATCATCCTCCGCACTCCTTTAGATCCCATGAGTAAGGCCGAGAGGGGAGTTTTGACGCTTGGGCAACTCACAACCTCCATACATTCCACCCAGGCATGCGCCATAGAGAGGTCACTCCATAGTTGCCTCACAGCAACCAAAACAACACAGAAGACAGCAGTTACAGGTTATAAGTCCAGCTCAATTGGCAGAGAGATTGGGCGTCACGGGTTGCCTTTGTCAGTGGGAGAGGTCATTGCATCTCACTGGACAGCTACCACCCACCTCAGACCAAGCAGCCCCCCGGTCAGAAAGGTTCTGTCCCGCCACAGTCCACCTGCTTCAATGGGTACTTGGAGCTCAGGGTCATTGCCCGACAAGTGGACTGGAACACCACACCAAGCAGCACAACAAAAAAAAAGGAAAGAAGGTACCAGTCCTTCATTTTGCAAGCTGGAACTTCAGAACTATGTGTCCTGGCCTGTCAGAAGACCTGACACAAATCAACAATTCTCGCAAGACTGCCATCATTAACAACAAGCTCAGTAGACTCAATGTGGACATTGCAGCACTTCAGGAGACACGCCTCCCTGCGAGCAGATCTCTAAGTGTGCAAGACTACACCTTCTACTGGCAGGGTAGGGATCCTGAAGAACCAAGACAGTATGGAGTGGGCTTCGCCATCAGAAACTCCTTGCTCAGCATGATGGAGGCACATTCAAATGGCTCGGAACGCATACTGTCCATCCGACTGCTCACCACCTCTGGTCCAGTACACCTACACAGCATCTATGCTCCAACACTCTGCACCCCACCTGCAGTTAAAGATTAACTCTACGAGGAACTCCAGAATATCATTAGTAGCATTTCTAATACCAAACATTTGTTCCTGCGAGGGGACTTTAATGCCCGGGTTGGGGCTGACCTTGACTCATTACACTCCTGCCTTGGACGGTATGGCATTGGAAGGATGAATGAGAACGGACAAAGACTGCTGGAGTTGTGTACCTATCACAACCACTGCATCATCAACTCCTTCTTTCATACTAAACCCTGTTACCAGGTTTCATGGAGGCACCCAAGATCATGTCGTTGGCACCAGCTGGACCTCATCGTCACAAGGCGAGCCTCTATAAACAGTGTCCAAATCACACACAGCTTCCACAGTGCGGACTGTGACACCGACCAATCCCTGGGGTAGAGCAAAGTTAGACTCAAACCAAAGAAGCTACATCACTCCAAGCAGAAGGGCCGCCCACGCATCAACACTAACAGAATTTCTTATCCACCGCTGTTACATAAGTTTCTAAATTCACTTGGAAAACCCCTTCAAAACACTCCTGCAGAGGATGCAGAGATGAAGTGGGCCGACATCAGAGACACAATCTATGACTCAGTAATGACCACCTTTGGCAAACATGAGAAGCAGAATGCAGACTGGTTTCAATCTCACTTTGAAGAGCTGGAACCTGTCATAGTCACTAAGCGCACTGCACTGTTGAACTACAAGAAAGCCCCTAGTGAGTTAACATCCATAGCCCTTAAAGTAGCCAGAGGCGCTGCACAAAGAACAGCCAGGCGCTGTGCAAATGACTACTGGCAACACCTATGCAATCGTATTCAGCTGGCCTCTGACATCGGAAACATCAGAGGAATGTATGATGGCATTAAGAGAACTTTTGGGCCAACCATCAAGAAGATCACCCCCCCCCTCAAGTCTCAATCAGGGGACACAATCACTGACCAACGCAAGCAAATGGACTGCTGGGTGGAGCACTACCTAGAACTGTACTCCAGGGAAAATGTTGTCACTGAGACCGCTCTCAATGCAGCCCAGTCTCTGCCAGTCATGGATGAGCTGGAAGAACAGCCAACAAAATCAGAACTCAGTGATGTCATTGATTTTCTAGCCAGTGGAAAAGCCCCTGGAAGGGACGGCATTACCCCTGAAATAATCAAGAGTGCCAAGCCTGCTATACTCTCAGCAGTCCATGAATTACTTTGCCTGTGCTGGGATGAGGGAGCAATTCCACAGGACATGTGCGTTGCCAATATCATCACCCTATATAAGAACAAGGGTGACCGCGGTGACTGCAACAATGACCGTGGAATATCCCTGCTCAGCATAGTGGGGAAAGACTTCGCTCGAGTAGTTTTAAACAGACTCCAGAAGCTGGGTGAGCGTGTCTACCCTGAGGCACAGTGTGGCTTTCGAGCAGAGAGATTCACCATTGGCATGCTGTTCTCCCTTCGCCAGCTACAGGAGAAATGATGCCCACAACAGATGCCCCTCTACGTTGCTTTCATAGATCTCACCAAAGCCTTTGACCTCGTCAGCAGACTTGCTCTCTTCAGATTACTAGCAAAGATCGGATGTCCACCAAAGCTACTAAGCATCATCACCTCATTCCATGACAATATGAAAGGCACAATTCAGCACAGCAGTGTCTCATCAGACCCCTTTCCTATCCTGAGTGGCATGAAACCGGACTGTGTTCTCACACCTACACTGTTTGGGATCTTCTTCTCACTGCTGCTCTCACATGCGTTCAAGTCTTCAGAAGAAGGAATTTTCCTCCACACATGATAAGATGGCAGGTTGTTCAACCTTGCCTGTCTAAGAGTAAAGACCAAAGTACGGAAGGTCCTCATCAGGGAACTCCTCTTTGCTGACGATGCTGCATTAACATCTCACACTGAAGAGTGTCTGCAGAGACTCATCGACAGGTTTGCTGCTTCCTGCAACCAATTTGGCCTAACCATCAGCCTCAAGAAAACGAACATCATGGGGCAGAACGTCAGAAATGCTCCATCCATCAATATCAGCGAACACGCTCTGGAAGTGGTTCAAGAGTTCACCTACCTCGGCTCAACTATCACCAGTAACCTGTCTCTCGATGCAGAAATCAACATGCGCATGGGAAAGGTGCCTGCTGCTATGTCCAGACTGGCCAAGAGAGAGTGGGAAAATGGCCCACTGACAGGGAACACAAAAGTCCGAGTGTATCAAGCCTGTGTCCTCAGTACCTTGCTCTATGGCAGCGAAACCTGGACAACGTATGTCAGCCCGAGCATCCTCCCAACTCATTGCATCTTCGCTGTGTCCGGAGAATCCTTGGCGTCAGGTGGCAGGATCGTATCTCCAACACAGAAGTCCTCGAGGTGGCCAACATCCCCAGCATATACACCCTACTGAGCCAGCGGTGCTTGAGATGGCTTGGCCATGTGAGCTGCATGGAAGGTGGCAGGATCCCCAAGGACCCATTGCACAGTGTGGCTCATCACAGGTATCAGACCCACCGGCCATCCATGTCTCCACTTTAAAGATGTCTGCAAACACAACATGAAGTCCTGTGTCATTGACCGCAAGTCATGGGAGTCAGTTGCCAGCGATCACCAGAGCTGGCGGACAGCCATAAAGGCGGGGCTAAAGAGTGGCGAGTCGAAGAGACTTAGCAGTTGGCAGGAAAAACAAGACAGAAGTGCAAGGAGAGAGGCAACTGTGTAACAGCCCCGACAACCAATTTTAACTGCAGCCCCTGTGGAAGAGTCTGTCACTCTGGAATTGGCCTTTACAGCCACTCTATGCACTGCTCCACAAACCACTGACCACCTCTAGGTGCTTACCCATTGTCTCTCGAGACAAGGAGGCCAAAGAAGAAGAGAAGAAGAATGGGTGCTTAGTTCATGGTATTGTTCAGGTGTTAATGCATGTGTCATTCTTGTCAGGAACTGACTGTGATTCATAATGTCAGTTAACTTGTGGCATTGCCCAGTTGTTAATGTCCTCCAAACTGATCATGAATCAGAGTTTCAGTGAACTTATTCCTCTTGTACATCAAGGATAACTGTTTGATGTTCTTCAGTACAAAATTGAGAGGGCTCTGGATAGACTGGATGGGAAGGGTCTGTTTAACTTAGCAGAGTGGTCTGTGACTAAGGGGCAGAGATTTAAAGAGATCAGTCGAGAGATCAGAGGGGAGATGAGGAAAAACATTTTCAGCCAGAGGGTGGTGGGGGTCTGACATTGGGAATCACAATCAGTTCCTGGCAATGGGTAGTCGAGCAGAAAACCTGGGCTGGAATTTTTAAAGCTCGTCACCGATCTCAGGGTGAGCTTCAAAAATGGTGGGCCACATGTGCGGGGGTTTCCCCGTGGAGCTGCCGTGATATTTAGCACAGTGGCTCATTTACATGGAGGGGGCTCCCGATGACATAGAGGGGTGGGTGCTTTGTCCCCGGCAACGGCGTCAGGAGCCACCACGCTGGCATGTTTTTAAAGGGTTCAGGCCCTTCCGCATCATTTCAATATTTAAAGTGAAAGGGGAGAAAAAAATCAAACCTAAAAATGTATTCATAGTTTCAATCCCCAATCCCACTCCGCCAATGACTGATCACTTTATTAATTGCCCTCTGCCCCCCAAAAGACTTTTCTTCTGATCCCGAACTTTCCCCCTCGAACATTAGTCACTTTAACGCTCGACCCCTTCCCATCATCCCCTTAACCAATAGCAAGAGTTTTCCCCACTGCCCCCGTCCCACCCTAAAAACTTCACTCTTCCTCCCTCCCCAACAGTGTTCCTCCTTAGATCCGAAGGCGCAGGAGTTCCGGCAACTGGCCGGAATATCAGAGCAGGGCAGCCTTCTCAATGAGGTAAGTATTTATTGACTCATTACCATTTATTTAAATATTTAAATTAAGTTTCCATCACCGAGCGGCAGGGACGTGATCACGAGGCCTCGTGCTGCCGGTAAAATGGGGAGGGTCCTTGTCGGCGTGAAGTCTTGTGGCGGGCCGATATCGGAGGCAATTTCTGGGCACTCCCATCACAACCTTTGACGTCGGGGAGGGGGCCGGGAGTGCTGGTAAAGTCCACACCCTCCTCTTGTTTAAACTTTTTATGATTCTAGGGTTCACTGGATTGGTTCCTGGGGTGAGAGGGTTGGCCTGTGATGAGACACTGAGTAAATTGGGTCTGTACTCTCAAATTTAGAAGATTGAGAGGTGATCTCATTGAAACATAAAAGATTCTTAAGGGGTTTGACAGGGTAAACACTGAGAGGATGGAAATCTAGAACACAGGGACATAATCTCAGGATGATGGGCCAATCATTTCGCACTGAGATGAGGAGGAATTTTAACTCAAAGGGTTGTGAATGTTTGGAATTCTCTTCCACAGAGAGCTGTGAATCCTTCATCATTGAAAACAGTTAAGGCTGAGATGGAGAGATTTTTGGTCTCTCAGTGAATGAAGGGACATGGGGAGTGGGCAGGAAAGTGGAGTTGAAGCTGAAGATCAGCAATGATTGTATTGAATGGTGGAGCAGGCTCGATGAGCTGTATGGTCTAATCCTGCTTCTATTTATTATGTTCATATGTTCTTCAGATAGTGATAGACTTCAAGAGGATGTAGACAGACTGGTGAAATGGGTGGACAAGTGACAGATGAAATTAATGCAGAGAAGTGTGAAGTGATTCCTTTTGGTGGGAAGAACAAGGAGAGTCAATATAAAATAAACGGTTATGATACAGTCAGGATGACAGAGGCGTGGCTGCAGGGTGACCAGGGATGGGAAATGAACATCCAGGGGTACTCAGTATTTAGGAAGGACAGACAAAAAGTAAAAGGTAGTGGAGTTGCATTGCTGGTAAAAGAGGAAATTAACGCAATAGTGAGGAAGGATATTAGCTCTGACGATGTGGAATCTGTATGGGTAGAGCTGAGAAACACTAAGGGGGAAGTAACATTACTGGGGTTGTATATAGACCCCCAAACTGTAGTGGTGTTGTTGGAAATGGCATTACACAGGAAATTAGAGATGCATGCGATAAAGGAACATCTGTAATTATGGGTGACTTTAATCTGCATATAGATTGGGCAAATCAAATTAGTTACAATACTGTAGAGGAGGAATTCATGGAGTGTTTCTGGGATGGTTTTCTGGACCAATACGTTGACGAACCAATTAAGAGAACAGGCCATCCTAGACTTGGTATTGTGTAATGAGAGAGGAATAATTGACAATCAATTTGTGCGAAACCCCTTAGAGATGAGCAACCATAGTATGATAGAATTCTTCACAAGATGGAAAGTGACCTTGTTGATTCTGAGATGAGGGTCCTGAATCTTAATAAAGGAAACCAAGAAGGTATGAGGTGCGAGTTGGCTATGATGGATTAGGAAACGTTACTTAAAGGGATGATGGTGGATAGGCAATGGCAAACATTCAAAAAGCACATGGATGATCTGCAACAATTGTTTATTCCTGTCTAGCACAAAAGTAAAACGGGAAAGTTAGTCAAACCATGGCTTACAAAGGAAATTAGAGATAGCATTAGATCCAAGGAAGAGGCATACAAATTTGTCAGAAAAAAGCAACAGACATGAGGATTGGGATCAGTTTAGAATTCAGCAAAGGAGGACCAAGGGATTGATTAAGAAGGGGGAAATAGAGTACAAGAGTAATCTTGCGGGGAACAAAAAAACTGACTGTAAAAGTTTCTATAAGTATGTGAAGAGAAAAAGTTTGGTGAAGACAAATGTAAGTCCCTTACAGTCAGAGACAGGGGAATTTATTATGAGGAACAAAGAACAACTAAATGTATATTTTGGTTCTGTCTTCACAAAGGAGGACACAAATATTATACCAGAAATGTTGGGGAACACAGTGTTTAGTGAGAGAGAGGAACTGAATGCAATCAGTATTATTAGAGAAATGGTGTTGGGGAAATTGATGGGATTGAAGGCCGATAAATCCCCAGGACCTGATAATCTACATCCCAGAGTACTAAAGGAAGTGGTCCTAGAATTAGTGGATGCATTGGTGGTCATCTTCCAAGATTCTATGGACTCTGGAACAGTTCCTACAGATTGGAGGGTAGCTAATGTAACCCCACTATTTAAAAAGGGAGGGAGAGAGAAAACGGAATTATAGACCAGTCAGCCTGACGTCGGTAGTGGGGAACATTCTAGAATCCATTATCAAAGATTTTATCGCAGAGCACTTGGAGAACAGTGGTAGAATCGGACAGAGTCAGCATGGATTCACAAAAAGGAAATCATGCTTGACAAATCTACTAGAATTTTTCGAGGATGTAACATGTAGAGTTGATGAGGGGGAGCCAATTTATGTGGTTTATTTGGACTTTCAGAAGGCTTTTGACATAGTCCCACATAAGAGATTAGCGTGTAAAATTAAAGCACATGGGATTGGGGGAAGTGTATTGTGATGGATAGAGAATTGGTTGGCAGACAGGAAACAAAGAGTTAGAATAAACAGGTCTTTTTGCAAATAACAGGCAGCGACTGGTGGGGTACCACAGGGATCGGTGCTCGGACCCCAGCTATTCACAATATATATTTATGATTTAGATGAGGGAACTAAATGCAATATCTCCAAATTTGCAGATGACATGAAACTGGGTGGGAGGGTGAGTTGTGAGGAGGATGCAGAGAGGTGTCAGGGTGATTTGGACAAGTTGAGTGAGTGGGCAAATGCATGGCAGATGCAGTATAATGTGAATAAATGTGAGGTTATCCACTTTGGTAGCAAAAACAGGAAGGCAGATTATTATCGGAACGGCTATAAACTGAGAGGGGAATATGCAACGAGACCTGGATGTTCGTATGCACCAGTCACTGAAGGTAAGCATGCAGGTGCAACAGGCGGTAAAAAGGGCAAATGGTATGTTGGCCTTCCTAACGAGAGGATTCGAGTACAGGAGCAGGGATGTCTTGCTGCAATTATACAGGGCCTTGGCAAGGTCACACCTGGAATTCTGTTGTGCAGTTTTGGTCTCCTTATCTGAGGAAGGATGTTCTTGCTATAGAGGGAGTGCAGCAAAGGTTTACCAGACTGATTCCTGGAATGGCAGGACTGACGTCTGAGGAGAGATTGAGTCGGTCAGGAATATATTCGCTGGAGTTCAGAAGAGTGAGGGGGGGATCTCATAGAAACCTATAAAATTCTAACAGGACTTGACAGGTTAGATGCAGGAAATATGTTCCTGATGGTTGGGGAGACCAGAACCAGGGGACATAGTCTAAGGATACGGAGTACACCTATCAGGACTGAGATGAGGATAAATTGCTTCACCCAGAGTGTGGTGAGACTGTGGAATTCGTTTCCACAGAAAGCAGTTGAGGCCAAAACATTGTATGTTTTCGAGAAGGAGTTAGATATAGCTCTTGGGGTGAAAGGGATCAAAGGATATGGGGGGAAAGCCGGAACAGGTTACTGAGTTGGATGATCAGCCATGATCATAATGAATGGCGCAGCAGGCTTGAAGGGCCGAATGGCCTACTCCTGTTCCTATTATCTATGTTTCTATGTAAAAGATACAATTCTAAAGGGAGTGTAGGAACAGAGAGACCTGGGGGTAAACGTGCACAAACTGTTGAAGGTGGCAGCGCAAGTTGAGAAAGTGGATAATAAGGCAGACGGGTTCCCGGGTTTTATAAATAGAGGCAGAGAGTACAAAAACAAAGAAGTTATGGTGAATCTTTATAAAACACTGGTTCATCCTCAACTGGAGTATTGTGTCCAGTACCAGGCGCTGAACTTCAGGAAGGATGTGAAGGTGTTAGAGATGGTTCGGAAAAGATTTAGGAGAATGGTTTTAGGGATGAGGGATTTCAGTTCTGTGGATAGATTGATGAAGCTGGGGTTGTTCTTATTAGAGAAGAGAAGGTTGAGAGGAGATTTAATAGAGGGGGCAAAATCATGTTGGGTCTGGATGGAGTAGATGGAGAGAAACTGTTCCCATTGGGGGAAGGGTCGAGAACCAGAGGACACAGATTTAAAGAGAATGGTAAAAGAATCAAAAGCAATATGAGGAAATACTTTGTTACACAGTGAGTTTTTTGGATCTGGAATGCACTGCCTGAGAGTGTGGTGGAGGCCGATTCAATCCTGGATTCAAACAGGAATTGGAGAATTATCTGAAGAGAACAAACTTGCAGAGTTACTGGGAAAAGGCGGTGGAATGGGACCAACTCAGTTCCTCTTGCAGAGAGCCAGCACAGAGTCAATGGGCTGAATGGTCTCCATCTGTGCAGTAACTATACTATGAATCTATGACTCTATTATCTTGTAGATGGTAAACACTGCAGCCACAATGTGCCGGTGGTGTAAAGAATGAATGTTTAAGGTGGTGACTGAGGTGCCGAGCAAGCGGATCACTTTGTCCTGGATGTTGTCGAGCGTCTTGAGTGTTGTTGGAGCTGCACCCATCCAGGCAAGTGGAGAGTATTCCATCACATTCCTGACTTGTGCCTTATAGATGCTGGACAGGCTTTGTGGAGTTGGGAGGTGAGTTACTCGCTGCAGAATTCCCAGCCTCTGACCCACTCTTGTAGCCACCTGACTGGTCCAGTTAGGTTTCTGTTCAATGGTAATCCCTAGAATGTTGATAGTGAGGGATTCAGCGATGGTAATGCCGTTGAATGTCAACAGGCGATGGTTAGATTCTCTCTTGTTGTAGATGGTCATTGCCTGGCATTTGTGTGGCACAAATGTCACTTGCCGCTTATCATGTTATCCAGGTCTTGCTGCAAGTGGACACGGACTGTCTCGGTATCTGAAGATAACGCCTGCCATTATTTGTATGTTTCAGCAAGCTGCTTTTATAATTCCTGTCCACAGCTTAAATATGGAATAAGTTTTACATTCAAACCTGAGTTTTCTCCTCCCTGCCACCCAGAAGAGACAAACTGTGAAAGACAGCTATCAGTAGTGAAATCAGCCTGATGCCTGTTCCTGATTTGCTAAACAATCATTAAGCATCCATGGGAAGATCAGACTTGGTTGTGAGTCATCAGCTCTGCCGATTTGTCGTACAGCCTGCCAGCAATCAATGAGGAGGCTCTCCAAATTAAAGAGTGGAAACCTTGGTGAGGTAGCAGCATCCCTGAATCGAACTACATTAAACATGTCACCACATTCAGGAAAAGAAAGGAGGGGAACTGCTAATAGATGGACTGCCATTGTTATACCATTGTTTTCAAAGGGAGAAAGGGATTGACTGAATAATTACAGGCCAGGCAGCCGAACCTCCGTGTTGGGAAAATTAGTGGAAAAAAATCTAACAAGAGGGTATAAATCATCATTTAAAAAACATGGATTAATCAAGGACAGTCAGCATGGATTTGTTAGGATAAGATCGTGTTTGACTAACTTGATTGAATTTTGAGCAAGTAACAAGGAAGGTCGATGAGGGTAGTGCATTTGGTTCCATCCACCTGTATCTTCGGAAGGTTTTTGACAAGGCCCTGCAAAGCATGCTGGTCAGTAAATTAAAAACTCATGTGATCCAAGGGAAAGTGGCAAGTTGGATCCAAAATTGGTTCAGTAGCAAGAAGCAAAGGGTAATGCAGACATCAAATATCACAGCATCTTTATCAATGAGACAATTTTCAGCATCTGCAGCATTTTGCTTTTATTTTAGTGGACAATTTAATCTACCAGGTGTGTCAGATTTTGACAGCAAAAGCCCTCCAGGGACCTTTTGTGTCAAAATAATTGCGGGGTGTATAAGAAAAGGAGCCAGCAATCAAACCAGCATTCAAAATTTATTAAACGGACAACAAGCTCCAATTACCACGGTTAACCCCACATTCTAATTACTAACGAGTAAGGTTCCGACCCAACAGCCACAAGTGACTGGTCTCCCTTGCCCGGCCTTGACTACAGAACCAGAAAATGGACTTGCGATAATAAAAACTAATAAAATTGTATATGATAATATAAAGCTTGAGTTGGTACCGGTAATATTGAATATCTCAGATATCCAGCTATCTGGCTGGTGCCCTGAGAAGACCCGAGAGTTGTACAAGGTATTACTGTAACAATTGCTAAGACAGGAATTTGGTAATGAGGGAATTAAGGCTCAGGGTGGGCCAATCCGTAAAACTCTACCACCAACTGCAGACAAAAATCAAAAAGCGAGAGAAAGATACGGACACAGAATTGCAGGACCAGAGTTGGGAGGAGAAGATTTGGGATTGGGGGATGAATTTGAATATCCACCCTTGGATTAGGATAATTTCTCATATGCTTGTTGGAATACAGTTAATACTGGCCATAACATGGGGCATACTAGCTTGCCGATCATACAGGCGCTATGTGCAGCGAAGGAGGATGAAAACCAGAGCAAAGGCAAGGGAGACTATTTGTCTATCTAGAAATATTATTTGAGTAACCAGTAACATATAATATTCGTGAACAGTGACATTTTCAAATCATGAGAATGTTTGTAGTACATACAGTTCGTGAATGTTAGAACAAATTCGAGAAAATTCGAGGCAAATTGATGCAGGACAGGTACCAGTTTGGATCAATGACACCCAGTTGGAATACTTAACTAGTCACACAAATGATAAAATTACCAGGTGCCAAATCAGAAAACTTAAAGTTTGGAAAGATCAGGAATGTGTAAATACAGGATCTATGAGTATTGGAGTAGTGTTGGGAATACCTGTAATTCTGAGAGATAAGTTCGAGATGCAATTATACAAAGTAGAAAATATAGGGGTGATAAGGGGAAAAGATTACATAAAATACTATGATATTTTACCCTATGTTATGGAAATTGGAAAAGAGGTAATTGGAACAATATTGTCCATTGTCTGAGTGTAGTCTGGAAAACCAGGTGATCATATGCCCTCATCCTAAATATAAAACGGCAGAATCAAAATGTGGGTTTGATGCCACTGTAAATTACACCATGGAGACTAGGAAAGCATTGTCAGAGCTAACCCATGTGGCCTATATGGGAAAGGGGAGATATCGCTTAACCACCACAGCGAAGGAGTACCAGTATGGACATAAACGGACTTGTCCGGTGAGCAACAGTACATTTTGGTTCAACCCACAAATACCAACCCGAGTAGGGAAGATGGAGTTGGTAGAGATACAAAAACAAAAGACAGAAACGATAACTGTGACAGAAAGTATTAAGGAGGATTTGACAAATTACCTCCGGGACTATGAATATACTATTCAACCATTGCCCACACGCTTGGGTAAAGATAGACAGCAGCTAGAAGTCATTGCTGTCGTGTACTACAATCTGGAACAACAGTCGAAGATGCAACAAGATGAAATTGACGAGATAAATGATTCTACCTGGCAGGAGGACTTATGGAACTGGGGGTCAGACGTGCAGATACACCCCTGGTTTAGAATGATCTCCCATGTCCTGATAGTGGTTTTGGGTATCATGGTGTTACATGTGACCTACTTAATTTGACAATTTAAGAAATTAATTAGGCGATGTAAGAGGATGTATGAACACAGGTTGGACAGCTACCCGAAAAAGCAATCTGTATTCGAACTTACTCTGTCAAAGGAGGGACAATTAGTTATGCCATAGAAGGGGTAATTGTATAACCTTTTCATATATACTGAAAATGAATTAATGAATGATCAATGTACTTTATGAAATTGTATTATGTTTGTACAATCGATTATGTAACAGTGAAGCTTAAATAAGATGGTAATTGTACAAGTGTTCCACCCTTTTATATTGTAAACGAGTAACTGAAGCCCTTGCAAAACTTATGCCTTCACAGAGCTCCCGCAGGCCCCTCTTGTGACACAAGCAGGCAACGTATTGAGTGTGACCCCTCTGGGTGTTGAAGGCTGTTTTTAGACAAATAGAGACCATTAAAGGCACCTAGGTGGGATCAAGGGATTGACTTTTAAAAATGTTTTGAAGAGTCAAGAGCGGGACTGTGGGAACGAAATTTTAGAATTTTAAGAACAGAATTTTATGGGGGCATTTAAGATGAAATAAATTAATCAATCATGTACTGCTAACAAGCTAGCTTCAGTGCTGCAGGGAGGGACAGCTTATCAGAAATGACTTCATAACTTCAGGGCTGCAGAGGCAACTTGGCCTTGCAGCTAGTACAGCGAGAGAGAGAGAGAGAGAGAGAGAGACATTGTGCTTCAACAGCACTCTTCTTATCTCATCACCCAGACATGACACAATCCTAAGGAACAGTTAGTGTGAGAAACCTACCTTCCTGATTCAGCAGTTTGCTGAGCTTTTTGCTTCCATATTATACTGTTTAAATGTTATTTGAGTAAATAGATTCATATAATCCTAGTGAATATATATACATTCATATACAAGTTGATCAGTAGAGAGAAGGTTATCATAGAATGATAAAAGGAGGGAATGTGGAAGTGAGCAGAAAGGCATGGCACTATGCTTCATGGGAAATTTAGCCAAGTTAGGAATAATAGGAGCAGTTTGCTGAGCTTTGCTAGTATGACTTAATTGTTAAGAAACAGCCAGAGCAGAATGCAGCTTGCAACTAATCTAACCCACAACCATCAGTCACAAGGTATCAGCAG
Source organism: Heterodontus francisci (assembly GCF_036365525.1). Lineage (NCBI taxonomy): Eukaryota > Metazoa > Chordata > Chondrichthyes > Heterodontiformes > Heterodontidae > Heterodontus > Heterodontus francisci. The sequence goes on from NW_027142285.1 coordinate 107,987, forward strand.
AACCATGACAGATGTGGGGAGTGAGACCAGAATGTTCGTTGCTGACTCCCTTGCTTCTGCTTTTTTATCTGACTCCTCTGCTCCTGCTTTTTATCTTGCCTGTGTAAAACAATATAATATTAGTAACAAGTATGTATTGAGAATGGAGTTTATTGTTAACCTCAATAACAGATGTACTGCATGTTATTGAAGTTGAATTGTACCACACTGATTGGTTAAACAAGGAGGTGTAGCATGAATCTTAATGTATAAACAGTAGTATCTGTATCACGAACGGTCACTTACTCTGGTGGACCCGACAGACTCTGTTGGAGTCAGTGCCGCTGTGTCAGAGTAAGTCCGCCGGCTAATGCGCAAATAAAGTAATTGATTTTACCTACACATCCGACTCGGTATATTTACTGAACCAGACTGAAGGCAAAAAGAACTCAGATTAACATTTGTATGGCAGGAAGGTTGTTTCCAGTGGGGTTCTGCAGTGCTCAGTACTGGCTCCCTTACTGTTTGTCGTATATATCATTGATTTAAACTTGTGTCGGGGGCCTGAAGAAGAAGTTTGTGTGTGATACAAAAATTGGCTGAGAGTGAGGAAGAAAGCTGGAGACTGTAGGAACAGTGGCAAATGAAGATCCAATCGGAGAAATGTGAGGTAATACATTCAGGAAGGACAAACAAAGCAAGTGAATACACAATAAATGGTAGGAATCTGAGAAATGTAGAAGAACAGAGGGACCTTGGAGTGTATATTCCTTGTAAATATGGACTGAAATGACGATGTAACTGACCAATTTTCGGCTGCATACCATGACTACAGTTATGCCTGTAATGATATAAGAATGTACATAAGGCATGATATATGAAGTCTAATTGGCCACTGTTGAATTTGTTAGCTTGATCTTTGTGGGAACACAAGAGTTAAGGGAGTGAAAATAGAAAAGAAAACCTGGGAAATTCACTGTGTGCTTCATTCTTAAGACAAGATATGAACAGTAAATGACGAAAGGCTTGTAATTATAAGAAGGCAGGATATGGACAATAAAAAGATCAAAAGACTGTAATTATAAGAAATGAGGGATGGGATCTGTTCTTCTGTTCTTATCACAAACATTCCAATGGTACAAATACCTATGATTATCAAAATACTGGCAGGATGAATCTCATTAAGGGTATCTTGTAATATCTTCTGGTTCCATGGTCATCATTATGGTCAGGGGAATGTGGAACCTTGAAACAGTGTGAAGGAAGCCACCTGGGTGATTGAGAAAGGGACAGACATTCACAGCATGGTTGGTAACAGAGGCCGTCTATTTTGTCCTTATCACTAGCATCTGCTAGGGACTCTGTCCATGAGAGGTAACATCCACCCCTGACCACTCACAGAGCTGACATTGCAGGGAGTAAACAATCCCTGATCACCACAGGTTCTGAACACATGTACAGAGGGGTATAAGAAAGGTGAACCTTCCTTTGTTCTTCACTGTACAGCCGGACCATAGGCTGACCTGTCAGAATTAAATCTTTTCCTCGGGTTGTCTGATCAGTGCTCCAGGTGTGAACAGAGACTAGAGGGAACAACTGGGCTGGGTAAGAGAAAAGCGTGTGTGTATCATTCTGGGAACATGTAACCCTTTATCGTCCTGTTTGAGTTAATGCAGAAAGCTGGAGGGGGATGTACAATTTCTCTGTGGTTGAATTAAAGAGATTGAAGGGCAAGGCCGGGGACTGTGTGGAAGATTCATCTTTGTGGATATCATCCAGACAACTGAATGTGTAAACCTTTGATCTCATAGGTAAAAGTAAGAAAAGCCAATAGATTGGGGAGATTCAGCTTCTGTGGGGTATTTATAAAAAGACTCAATTGAATTGAAAGATAACAATGAGGCAAATTTGGTTAAGGGACAGTTTCCTTAGGTTCCATGTGGCCATGGATCCCAGGGTTCCATGTGCAGGCTTCCATTTTCTCACGAGCCGCAGGAGCGACAGCGGGATCTTAAAATTCAGCCTGTTATAGCAGGGCACTGAGAAAAATTCATGGTAATCAAGAAGAGTCTACATGGTTTTGTGAAAGGGAAATCATATTTAACCACTTTATTGGAGTTCTTTGAAGAAGTAACATGTGCTGTGGATAAAAGCTCATGGTATAGGGGATAACATATTGACATGGATAGAAGATTAGCGAGCGAACAGGAAACAGAGATTAGGCATAAATGGGACATTTCTGGTTGGGAAGATGTAGTGAGTGATGTCTTGTTTCATTCATTCATGGGATGTGGGTGTTGGTGCCTAGGCCACCATTTATTGCCCATCCCTAATTGCCCATTTGAAGGTGGTGGTGAGCTGCCTTCTTGAACCGATGCAGCCCATGTGAGGTAGGTCGACCCATATTGCTGTTAGGGAGGTATTTCCAGGATTTTGACCCAGCGACAGTGAAGGAACAGCAACAAAATTCCAAGTCCAGATCGTGTGTGACTTGAGGGGATGTTGCAGGAGGTGGTATTCCCATGTATTTTCTGCCCTTGTCCTTCTAGGTAGTAGAGGTTGTGGGTTTGGAAGGTGCTGTCGAAGGAACCTTGGTGCGTTGCTGCAGTGCATCTTGTAGATGGTACACACTGCTGCCACTGTGTCGGTGGTGGAGGGAGTGAATGCTTGTAGATGGGGTGTCAGCCGAGACGGTTGCTTTTTCCTGGATAGTGTTGAGCTTCTTGAGTGTTGTTGAAGCTGCACTCATCCAGGCAAGTAGAAAGTCTTCCATCAGACTCCTGACTTGTGCCTTGTAGATTGTGGACAGGCTTTGAGGAGTCATGAGGTGGGTTACTCACCGCAGGATTCCTAGCCTCTGACCTGCTCTTGTAGCCACAGTATTTATATGGCTACTCCAGTTCAGTTTCTGGTGATACAATTGAAGGAAGGGCATTGATGAAGCAACTGAAGATGGTTGGGCCTAGGACACTATCCTGAGGAACTCCTGCAGTGATGTCCGGGAGCTGAGATGATTGACCTCTAACAATCACAACCATCTTCCTTTGCGTTAGGTATGGCTCCAACCAGTAGAGAGTTTTCCCCCTAATTCCCATTGACTCCATTTTTGCTAGGGCTCCTTGATGCCGTAATCAGTCAAATGCTGCTTTGATGTCAGGGGCAGTTACTCTCACCTCACCGCTTGAGTTCAGCTCTTTTGTCCATGTTTGAACCAAGGCTTAATGAGGTCACGGGCTGAGTGACCCTGGCGGGACCCAAACTGAGCGTCACTGAGCAGGTTATTGCGAAGCTAGTGCTGCTTGATCACACTGTCGATGACACCTTCCATCACTTTACTGATGATAGAGAGTAGATTGATGGGGCGGTAATTGTCTAGGTTGGACTTGTCCTGCTATTTGTGTATAGGACATACCTGGGCAATTTTCCACATTGCAGGGAAGATGCCAGTGTTGTAGCTGTACTGGAACAGCTTGGCTAGGGGCATGGCAAGTTCTGAAGCACAGGTCTTCAGTACTATTGCTGGAATATTGTCAGAGCCCATAGCTTTTGCAGTATCCAGTGCCTTCAGTCGTTTCTTGATATCACATGGAGTGAATCGAATTGACTGAAGTCTGGCATCTGTGATGCTGGGGAATTCAGGAGGAGGCCGAGATGATCATCAACTCGGTAATTCTGGTTGAAGATTGTTGAAAATGCTTCAGCCTTATCTTTTGCACGATTATGCTGGGCTTCCCCATCATTGAGGATGGGGATATTTGTGGAGATTCGTCCTCCAGTTAGTTGTTTAATTGTCCACCACCGTTCACAACTGGATGTGACAGGACTGCAGAGCTTAGATCTGATCCGTTGGTAATAGGATCACTTAGCTCTGTCTATCGCATGCTGCTTATGCTGTTTGGCACGCAGATAGTCCTATGCTGTAGCTTCACCAGGTTGACACCTCATTTTGAGGTCTGCCTGGTGTTGCTCCTGGCATGCCCTCCTGCACTCTTCATTGAACCAGGGTTGATCCCGCAGTTTGATGGTGTGGTAGAGTGGGGGATATGCCGGGCCATGAGGTTACAGATTGTGGTTGAGTACAATTCTGCTGCTACTGATGGTCCACAGCGCCTCATGGATGCCCAGTTTTGCATTGCTAGATCTGTTCGAAATCTATCCCATTTAGCGTGTGGGTAGTACCACGATGGAGGGCATTGTCAATGTGAAGACGGGACATTGTCTCCACAAGGACTGTGCGGTGGTCACTCTTACCAATACTATCATGCACAAATGCATCTGTGGTAGGCGATTGGTGAGGATGAAGGTGTGTGTTTTTCCCTCTTGTTGTTTCCTTCACCACTTGCCACAGATCCAGTCTAGCAGCTATGTCCTTTAGGACTCAGCCAGCTCAGTCAGTAGTGTGCTACCAGGCTACATTTGGTGATGGACATTGAAGTCCCCCACACAGAGTACATGCTGTGCCCTTGCTGTTCAAAATGGAGGAGGACTGGTTCATCAGCAGGAGGTTTCCTTGCCCATGTTTGACCTGATGCCATGCGACTGTATACCACTGTGCCGTTACCTCTACTGGGTCTGTCCTGCCGGTGGGACAGGACATACCAGGGGATGGTGATGACAGTGTCTGGGACATTGTCTGTCAGGTATCATTCTGTGAGTATGACTATGACAGGCTGCTACTTGACTAGTCTGTCAGATAGCTCTCCCACCTTTAGTACAAGCCCCCAGATGTTAAGAAGGAAGACTTTGCAGGATCGACAGGCCCGGGTTTGCTGTTGTCATTTCCACTGCCTAGGTCGATGCTGGGTCGTCCATCCTGTTTCATTCCTTATTGACTTTGTAGCGGTTAAATACAACTGAGTGGCTTGCGAGGCCATTTCAGAGAGCATTTTAAGAGTCACATTGCTGTGGGTCTGGGGTCACATGTCCGCCAGACCATGTAAGGACAGCAGATTTCCTTCCCTAAAGGACATTAGTGAAGCAGATGTGTTTTTACAACAATCGACAATGGTTTCATGCCCATCATTAGACTAACTTTTAATTCCAGATTTATTAATTGAATTCAAATTCCACCTTCTACTGTGGTGGGATTTAAACCCATGTCCCCAGAGCAATACCCTGGGTCTCTGGGTTACTTGTCCAGTGACAATACCACTGCGCCACCACCTCCCCACAGTGATCAGTACTGGGGCCTCAACTTTTTACAATTTATACAAACGACTTGGATGAAGGGACCAAAGGTCTGGTTGCGAAATTTTCTGATGACACAAAAATAGGTAGAAAAGTTAGTAGTGAAGAGGACATAAGGAGGCTACAAAGGGATATAGATAGGTTAAAGGACTGGGCAAAGATCTGGCAAATGGAGAACAATATGGGAAAAAAATGTCCATTTTGGCAGGAAGGATAGAAAAGAAATATATTATCTAAATGGTGAGAGATTGCAGAGCTCTGAGATGCAGAGGGATCTGGGTGTCCTCGTGCATGAATCACAAAAGGTTAGTTTGCAGGATCAACAACTAATTAGCAAAGCTAATAGATTCTTAACGTTTATTGCGAGGGGAATTGAATACAAAGTTGGGAGGTTATGTTTCAGTTATACAGGGCATTGGTGAGACCACATCTGGAATACTGTGTACAGTACTGGTCTCCTTACTTAAGGAAGGATGTAAATGCATTGGAAGCAGTTCAGAGAAGGTTTACTGGACTAAAACCTTTTTTTTAATTCATTCATGAGATGTGAGCATCGCTGGCCAGGCCAGCATTTATTGCCCATCCCTAATTGCCCTTCAGAGGGTGGTGGTGAGCTACCTGGAATGGGCAGGTGATCTTATGGGGAAAGTTAGACAGGCTCGGCTTGTATCCACTGGAGTTTAGAAGAGTAAGAGATGACTTGATTGAAACATATAAGATTCTGAGGGATCTTGACAGGGTGGATGTGGAAAGGATGTTTCCTCTTGTTGGGGAATCTAGAACGAGGGGTCACTGTTTAAAAATAAGGGGTCACCCATTTAAGACAGAGATGAGGAGAATTTTCTTCTCTCAGAGGTTTGTGAGTCTTTGTAACTCTCTTCCTCAAAAGGCAGTGGAAGCAGAGACTTTAAATATTTTACATCAGAGGTCGATAGATTTTGATACGCAAGGGGTGAAAGGTTATCGGGGCAGGCGGGAATGTGAAGTCGAGGTTACAATCAGATCAGCCATGATCTTGTTGAATAGTGGAGCAGGCTCAAGGGGTTGAGTGGTCTACTCATGTTCCTAATTCATATGTACATATATTCGTAGGTCAGTTTGTGAGTTTTGTTTTCCATTGATAGATCCTGCATGGTGATATTCACCTGTTCATCAGCTATCAGTGTCATGCACAGGGATTGATCACACAGGGAAAGACTCTATCAGTGACTCCAGTAACATCATGCCCAAGGGGAGAGTGAGGGTCAATCCTGGATATAAGGGGGTCTTTTCCTTTATCTGACACTGCAGTCGAGATAGCCTGGCCAGATATTGGAAGAGGATCCTTCTTGATTGATTGATCATCGATCAGTGGGAACTTGGTGAGATTAAAGACAGACGGGGTGAGAGTCTGTGGGTATCATTGGTAACAGTGATTTCAAAGTCATATTCACTGGGATTGTCGTGCTATTTTACTGGAATTCTATGTAATCTACGTGTAATCTTTAATCATGTTCTTGAAAGCCACGCGGAGTAAAGCTAAGGGTACTTCAACAGACTCATGAGTGTTAGCATTTATCTCCTTATTGGATCAAATCCATACGACAGCTAGTGAACTGTGTACAGTTCTGGTCACCACATTACAGGAAAGATGAGATCACACCAGACAGGATACAAAAAAGATTCACAAGGATGTTGCCAGGAAAGGAGAATTTTAACAATGAGGAAAGGTTAGACAGGATGGAGTTATTTTCTTTGGAACAGAGGAGGCTGAGGGAAGGTTTAATTGAGGAGTATAAATTTGAGCAGCCCAGACAGAGTGAAGAAGAAGGACCCATTTCTGTTAGCAGAGAGGTCAATAACCAGGGGACATTGATGAAAAGTAATTGAGAAAAGGATTACAGGGGAGTTGAGGAGAATTCTTTTCACCCAGGAGGTGGTGGGAGTCTGGAACCGACTGCCTGAAAGGGTAGTCGAGGCAGAACCCCTCATTGTATTTGAAAAACACCTATATATGCAGATGTGATGCTGTTACTGACAGGGCTCCAGACCAAGAACTGGAAGGTGTATTAGACTGGATAGCTCTTTTTCAATCAGCACAGGCACAATGGGCCGAATGGTCTCCTCAGTGACAAAAATCTTTCTATGTTTCTACTTCCTGGGAGTGTTTGATGGGGACAGTGTAGAGGGAACTTGACTCTGTATTTAACCCTGTGCTGTACCCACTCAGGGAATGTTTGATGGGGACAGTGTCGAGGGAACTTTACTCTGTATTTAACCATGTGCTGTACCCACTCAGGGAATGTTTGATGGGGCAGTCTAGAGGGAGCTTTATTCTGTATCTAGCTCAAGCTTTACCTGCCCTGGGTGTGTGTGAGACAGTGTGAGTGAGAGTGAGTGTATGAGAGAGATAGCCAGTGTGTTTCTGAGAATGTGCGAGATCGGTGGATGCGAATGAGACGGAGAGAGTGAGTGTGTGTGAGACAGTGTGAGAGAGTGAGTGTGTGTGAGTGTGAGAGAGTAAGTGTGTGTGAGACAGTGTGAGAGAGTGAGTGTGTGTGAGTGTGAGAGAGTAAGTGTGTGTGAGACAGTGTGAGAGAGTGAGTGTCTTTGAGACAGTGTGAGAGACTGAGTGAGTGTGAGACAGTGTGAGAGAGTGAGTGTGAGACAGTGTGAGAGAGTGAGTGTGTGTGAGTGTGAGAGAGTGAGTGTGTGTGTGACAGTGTGAGACAGTGAGTGTGTGAGACAGTGTGAGAGAGTGAGTGTGTGTGAGACAGTGTGAGAGTGAGTGCGTGTGAGACAGTGTGAGAGAGTGAGTGTGTGTGAGACAGTGTGAGAGTGAGTGTGTGTGAGACAGTGTGAGAGAGACTATTGATAAAGATTGTGAGAGAGAGATAGTCTAATAGAGAGAGTATGTCATACAGCTCCTAAACCATAGCCCAGCTCAGTCTGACCACCCTATTGACTCGGGAAGCTGCAAATGAAATACTGCACTAAATAGCTGAAGTCACTGTTTACAGAGGAGCTCAGACTGAATGCAACAAAATAGTGGATCAGTCCTGAAAGAAATTAGAATAAATTTTAATCTAAAATAGAGCCATGTACTAAACACAGGAGCTGTGTCCTAAACACAGTGTCTGCTCTCACTGCTGGGAGCATTTTCAGATCCCCAATGATTTCTGGTGTCATTCAGTTAATGGAAGTCTGTGGATAAATATTACATTCATGGACTGGAAACACTGGGTCCCACCTCTCGTCTGCTCTCAGTTGTTTTGTTTATTTATTAATTGAATAATTGATATAACCGGATATTTCACCGCACTCTTTACCTGCTCTCTGAACTTGGACTGAGTAGCTCCATAAATAAATGTGTTTGTGCAGCAACTTAAATTAAGCAGCACAGTTCCAACATGTCCAAAGTAATATACAAAATCTCTGGAATTGTTGGGATCACTTCCTGCGATGTTATAATATAAGAAATATAGAACATATACTGACCACAGAAGTATGAAGTTGGTGGATATAGTGAAGAGTAAAATCATAGACTTCCTTCTGCTCTCCATCTCTGGGTCACTGCGATTCTCTCCCTTGTTCTGACCCCTCAGTCCCTTACGGACTCGACTGGCCACTAAAATGTGTCTGACTGTTAGAGCGTTGAGCAACAGAATTAAAGCAAATGGGAGCAATGGAGTTAAAACTGTATGAAACCATTTAAATCCCACCCATCTGGGATCAGTATAATAGATTGGCTTTATAATACAGAGATAAGGTACATTGTCGATTCTCCCATAAGATTCATATCTAAAGTAGAAGGGGATGTTTCTTGAACAGAGCAGAATGCAGGTTGTTGCTAGAACCACAGCCGCAGTTTTCTCGGTGCAATATTTAGTTTTTAGCTTCTGGCAACAAATGGCCACAAATCGATCAAAGGTGAAGGTGACGGTGAACCAGACAGAACACTCTGTAGCTGCACAACTCAGGACATAGATAATACTACACACAGGGGTGATGTGCAGAAAACACAATGGGAAATAATAAGAACGGATCTGTCTCAGTATGACCTCAGTGATAATGACCAGTAGATCTGCCGTTGCCATGGCCACCAGGTAGCGAGTGGTGCAGGTGGAGAGTCCACAGTATCCACGGGACAGGATCACAATCGTCACTAAATTAACTGTAAGGGAAAAGAGACTGGAAATTACTGATCAAATATTCTCCATGTCTGAGAAGAGATAATAAGTATTTGAGTAAAAATAAAATAATGAGACTGTGATAATGTTGAAAACACTCAGCAGGTCAGGCAGTATCAGTGGAGAGAGAAACAGAGTTAATGTTTTAGGCTGACAGTCTTTGAGCAGAACTGGAAGATATTAGAGATTAACAGTTTTCAAGCAATGATGGAACCAGTGAAAAGTGAGCTGGAGGGAGAGGAAAGAACAAAGGGGAAGGTCTGTAATCGGATGGAGGGCAGGAGGGATTCAATGACAAAAGGGATGATGGTGTAAGGAGAAAGGGGCAATTAAAGAAACAGAAGATGGGTCCAGAGGAGGTGTAAATGGTTCCAGCAGAATAACAGAGGGAGAGGGAAGCATGGAAAATCTTTCCAAGAGCAGGAGGCTCCAGTGGTCTGGGAATATGGCGGAGAATGGTGGGTGTGTAGTGTAGTGTTTGATTGATCTGGGTTTGATTGTATTAGTCTTTCCAATTATCTGTGTTCACAGTGTTTGAGTGCTTAAGCCTCTGGATGGAGCTGAAGAGTTGAATTTGAAAGCAAAAGAGAAAGATCAGAATGTACTGCAGAAAAACACAGACTGTTCTAAAGAAGAGATTGTACTAAGATCGAGAGTGAACCACAATTTAAAGTTGGAGATTAGGTTTGAATCAAATATCCAAATTGCAACCACAAACCTGCTTCATCAATATCAGGTCCAAAGTAGATTAAACGTTTGTTCAGTACCAATGCTTACCTGTTGTCTGACAACAGCAAGTGGAATGTGAGATGTTTGATAAAGAGCAGACCAGGATATTCTGAGGATATTGGTTATGAGGATACATTTCCTTTTCCTATGAGTGATATTGATCATTCGCTTCATCAAGCTGATCAAACAGATCCATAACCTTAAATTCATAAATGTAATTGCAGAGCGAAGAGACTTTCCTAACTCAAAGACTATTTCTGTACTTAGAGAAAACAGACAAGTCGAACACTAAGAAATAACTTGATGTATTTATGTTTGATGTTTAGAATACTTTAATTCAAAAATAATATCTTCAGTCTAAAGGGGGAAAATGTAATGTTTGATTGAAATGAGTTTGATTCTATTAGCCTGTCCACTTATCTGTGTTCATTGTGTTTGATTGCTTAAGGCAATGGGTAGAGCTGAAGAGTTGAAACTGAAACCAAAGGAACAAGACTAAAATGTTCTGAAGAAAAACACAGACTGTTATGAAAAAGACATTGCACTGAGATCTAGTCAAAGCTGAGATAGTTTAATCTGCTCTAAATAAACTAGCTGGTGATTTAATACAAGTGTGATATCTGCATTGCTTTGAGATAAATCAGAGATACAAAATATATCCAGCAACCCGGCATGTACAGAACAGGTAGACCCAGACATCGGAACCAGCTGATTGGCCATGTCATTGGGCGGGGCTGGGGGGTCCGACCCGGCAATTTAAATGAGCTGCTACACTGATTAACGTGGCAGCTCTGCAATGTGCTACTACATGAAGTAAATGAGGTGAATAACATTTAAGGGGAAGCTAGATAGGTATGTGAGGCAGAAAGGAATAGTAGGACATGCTGATGGGGTTCGATGAGCTGGGACAGCGAGAGATTTGTGTGGAGCATAAAGACAAACATTAACCAGTTGGACTGAATGGCAAGTTTCTGTTCTGTAACTTTTATGCAGCGCACGATTTATTTCATTTGTCTTGCTCGGCCCCCACCTGCCAAGAATGAGGCACATTCATTTTGTGAACATTTAATTTGAAACTGTTACTGGAGTGAAGAAAGGACTTGTTAAACAGATCAGCCGTGGCTGGAAAAGACATTTGCATATTAACAGACAGTGATTGGAAGGACAAAGGACCATTCCCAAACACATGTCTTCAGATGAAGGGTCACTGACCTGAAACGTTAACTCGACTTCTCTCTCCTCAGATGCTGCCAGACCTGCTGAGTATTTCCAGTGTTTCTTGCTTTTATTATTATTAATTCTTTACTGCTGTTATTAACTGCCCCTGGACTCATGTCTATATTGTGGAACCCTGAAATGTGTGTTCCTCAGTAAAACGTGTCTCTCCTCGCAGTGACACATCTCACTGAGCTAAGGGCAGAGCTCACTGCAGCTGACATGTGTAGAGACTGTGAATCAGAGATAAAAACTGGATCATCAAACCTGAATCAGTTTGCAGAAGTGAACGATTAAATAACCACAGCCCAAAATTCATCCTGTGTAACAGCAAGATAATAAAATTCAGCACTCAGGACTCACAGATTCTCAGGACCGTGTTGGGGTAGGAGATTAATTAGCACCAGAAGGTGTTCACAATAACTCTATGTAGCGTTAGGAGATCATTATACAGAGGATTTGAATACTGTAGCAGTGTGGTCCTGCTGTTTAACTGTCAGTAAATTGTTAGTATCTGTTTCTGTTGGTGCAGTTCAATAGCAAACAGAGCAATATCAATACATTTCACTTCATAAAATTATTACCAAACATCTGCAACCAATAAAACTCTCCCTCTTCACCATTGATTACAATTGTAAAACATGAAGTCAGCTCCATGGAAGGTGGAGATTAGTGTCCTAAAATAATGATTTCAAGTAGAACCTGATTGTTCCACTCAGTACAATTCTACAGTGACAGATTCTCCCAGTTATACATGGTCACTGGGATCAGGTGTTCCACTCCGGTTAGTGACCCACACTCAGTACAATTCTGCAGTGACAGATACTCCCAGTTATACATGGTCACTGGGATCAGGTGTTCCACTCCGGTTAGTGACCCACACTCAGTACAATTCTGCAGTGACAGATACTCCCAGTTATACATGGTCACTGGGATCAGGTGTTCCACTCCGGTTAGTGACCCACACTCAGTACAATTCTACAGTGACAGATACTCCCAGTTATACATGGTCACTGGGATCAGGTGTTCCACTCCGGTTAGTGACCCACACCCAGTACAATTCTACAGTGACAGATACTCCCAGTTATACATGGTCACTGGGATCAGGTGTTCCACTCCGGTTAGTGACCCACACTCAGTATAATTCTACAGTGACAGATTCTCCCAGTAATACATGGTCACTGGGATCAGGTGTTCCACTTCAGTTCGTGGCCCACACTCAGTACAATTCTACAGTGACAGATACTCCCAGTTATACATGGTCACTGGGATCAGGTGTTCCACTCCGGTTAGTGACCCACACTCAGTACAATTCTACAGTGACAGATACTCCCAGTTATACATGGTCACTGGGATCAGGTGTTCCACTCCGGTTGGTGACCCACACTCAGTACAATTCTACAGTGACAGATACTCCCACTAACACCTTCCTTCAGACAGTTACTTGCACTGAGTTCTGATTTAGCAGTATACAATATTCCACTAAAGGCAGTAACTGGATAATTTAGAAAGTCTGTGAGTTACAAACAGAGATTAATTTTCAGTTGAGGTAATGGAATAAAACCACAGAGATAATTCAGTTCATTTAACTTAAGGAAATGATATCACTGATCTGGTCTCTGTGTAACAGTGAGCAATAGATCAGCCATGTAACATTATCAGTCACAGACCAAAAAAAATAGAGACACAAATTAACACAATCTCACTGGTTAGAGTCACTTACCAGGAACACCAATTACTGCAAGGATCAGGTAATATATCTTAACGACACTCCCAAATGTTTCGTACATTTTCTGTGAAGTGATCTGTCCCTTCGTACTGCAGACAATCTCTCTCTGTATTAAACTCTGAGTCAGTACGTTCCCTGATCCTTTAATTTATACCCTGTGGAATCTCCCTGGGGGATATTGAGGTTGCAATACTGTTCAAATTGTTTTCTTGAATTTGAACAAACCGATTTCAACATCGAGTTCAGTTTGTGTTGTGATCGAATATATTTAGTGCTGAGATTTATTTGGAAAACTCCAAAGACTGAACAATTCTGATTACATTAATTAACTAATGAAAATTAGAAACTCTATTCTCCCAGCAATGAGTTTGTTCTCTCAAACACCATCAGTCCCATCTCCAGATCTCACATTGTTTCAGTGACTGTGACCATTGTGATATTAAATTCCAACTGTTCGAGTGTCTCTCTCAGGACTGTTCCACTGCACTCTGGGATGTGGCCACCCTCTTTAACTGTGGACAATCAGTTAAGTGATTAAAGTGGGTTATTTGTGACAATACATTGCAGAATTCAACTCATCCAGAGTCTGAAACTAATTCAACTACACAAACTGATACAACAACTCAATCTAATACAGCACCTCAAAATAATACAATGCTTTAATCCAAAAGTCGAAGAGATTTAGTAGTTGGCAGGAAAAAAGACAGAGGTGCAAGGGGAGAGTCAACTGTGCAACAGCCCCGACAACCAATTTTATCTGCAGCACCTGTGGAAGAGCCTGTCACTCTAGAATTGGCCTTTATAGCCACTCCAGGCACTGCTTCACAAACCACTGACCACCTCCAGGCGCCTATCCATTGTCTCTCGAGATAAGGAGGCCCAAAAGAAGAAGAAGAAGAATCCAAAAGAGCACTTCATTCTTTTAATTCTGTTGGTGGGATATTGGGCATTGCTGCTCGGTCAGCATTTATTGCCCGTCCCTAATTTCCCTTGAGAAGATGCTGATGAGTCACCTTCTTGAACTGCTGTTACCATGTGGTGTAGATTACACCCACAATGCTGTGAGGGAGGGAGTTCCAGGTTTTTGACCCAGCAACAGTGAAGGAACGACGATATAGTTCCAAGTCAGGATGATGGGTGACTTGCAGAGGAACTTGCAGGTGGTGGTGTTCCCATGTGTCTGCTGTCCTTGTCCTTCTAGGTGGTAGAGGTCATGGGTTTGGAAGATGGTACACCCTGTTGCCGCTGTGCGTTGGTGATGAAGGGAGTGAATGTTAAAGTGGTGGATGGGGTGCCAATCAAGTGGGTTGCATTGTCCTGGATGGTGTCGAGCTTCTTGAGTATTGTTGGAGCTGCACCCATCCAGGAAACTGGAGAGCATTCAATCACACCCCTGATTTATGCTTTGTAAATGGTGGACAGGCTTTGGGAGTTGGGAGGTAAGTTACTCGTTACAGAATGTCCTGCTTCTGACCTGCACTGAGAGTCACACTATTTAGGTGGCTGATACAGTTACGTTTCTGATCAATGTTAACCTCCAGGATGTTAATGGTGGAAGATTCAGCAATGTTAATGCCATTGAATGTCATATGAAGATATGAACATGCAAATTAGGAGCAGGAGTAGGCCACTTGGCTCCTCGGGCCTGCTCCACCAGTCAATAAGATCAGGGCTGCTCTGATTGTAATGTCAGTTCCACATTCCCGCCTAAGGGGTAAAAGGTAAAAGGGATTTTGATTTACACCTGTTTCTTAGGAGTAGAAGGAATAATAAAAATAAATAAGTTTGTCACATTATGGTGGGATGTTTTTGGTACAGTGAGGTGTCCCAAAGTCAAATAGTCAGATGCCACTCGAAGTCTCTCCAGGCGAGGTTGATGAACAGTCTTTGATGGGTAGGTGTTCAAGGCAATTTGACTGCAGGACTAGCAGGTGTCACACAGGTCTTTCAGCAGGGGTGTAGCAAATGGTCTGCTCAGGACTCACAGCAGCAACACAGCAGTCGAAGTTTTGTTCAGGTTCCAGGATTTCCCAAAACACAGGAGGTTGCAGGAACCACACTAGATGCAGGAATTCTTCAGAGACAGGAGGCAATAGGAATCTCACTGGATGCAGGAATTCTTCAGAGACAGGAAGCAATAGGAATCTGCCAGCTTTCAAATGCAGGATTTCTTTTCAACACCTCCCAACTCCCAAAGCCTGTCCACCATCTACAAAGCATAAATCAGGGGTGTGATTGAATGCTCTCCAGTTGCCTGGATGGGTGCATCTCCAACAATACTCAAGCCTCATTTACAGAGGGGGGTCTTTTTCCCCAGTCTCCAGGCAGGTCAGGTCTAAGTTTCAAATGCCTGCTCTTTGTCCAACTCACTGGTTTTTAAAAGTCCAGAGTGAAAGCAAAAAGCCTTCCTGAGCTGATCACGTGACCAGACAGAGAATCTCCACTATCATTCAAAGTGTTGCTTTGAGGAGGTCAAACCCTTTGCTGGCTTCCTTGTAACCCTTTGCTTTCCTATTATTGCAAACAAAGTCAACATCCAAAAATTCCAGCTATTTGCAGGTCCAAGACCATTGGAAATCCTTTTTTTTTCAGTTTATAAAACACACACAGAATTTTAAGATTTTGGTGCAAAAATACAACTTCTTGTAACAAGTGTCTGTGGTGTCTAGTGTTTTCTACATAACCCTTTGGGAATTTCATGCTCCTCTCCACCTATCTTCCTTACACACGTAATGACCCTGACATGAGAAACTGCTTCTCTGTCCCTTTTGAGAGAGAGAGGAAAACAGCTCCCATGTGGCTCTGTTTCATACAATGCCTACTGTTTCGATAAGAATTGTGTATCACCCTGAGAATTATCATTTATTAAAGGGTTCCATTTCTTACACATTGAATTCAGCCTTACCTAAATCTAGAATCATAGCAGCTGTTTTACATTTCTTTCTTTCAAACACTATGTTGATCTCAATCATATTATGATTGCTATTAGATAAATGTTCACACAGCATTAGACCGTTGACTAAACCTGGCTCATTACTCACTACTAAATCTAACATGTACTGCTCCCCTGTCGGTTCCAGGATGTATTGTTGCAGAAAATTATCTCGGAAATACTGAAGAAATTCACTATCTTTCTGACATGTGCGAGTCTGTTTATTCCAATAAAATGAAAGTTAAAATCCTCCATTAAAACCACTCTACCTTTGTTACATGCTTGTCTAATTTCTGCATTTACAAGCTACCACTCCACAGATACTTCCAGGGATCTATATTCAACTCCCGCTAGTCTTAAATCATTTTCTCCTTCTTAATTGTACTCATAAAGTCTCCACCACACGATGGCCAAATCTAAAGCCCCCTGGATGTCAAGGAGCGGACAGGGTAAGATAGGGTAGACAAGGAAAGCTTTTGTCTGACACCGAGAACTCAATACTACAGAAAACCGAGAGGAGTATAGAAAGTGGACGGGTGAAATCAAAAAGGAAATTAGGAAAGCAAAAAGATGGCAAGAAAGAATATTAGCAAGCAAAATCAAGGAGAACCCAAAAATATTTTATCAAAACATTAAGAGTAGGAAGATAACTAAGGAATGAGTAGGGCCCATAAAAGACCGGAAAGATAACCTATATGTACGGATGGAAGATGTTGGAGTACGTACTGACTGTATTCACGAAAGAGGGGATGATGCAGGTATTGTAGTTGAGGAAGGGGGGGGTGAAGTATTGGATCTGATAAACATAGGGAGACAGGAAGTATCAATGGGATTAGCATCTTTGAAATTGGATAAATCACCAGGGCCAGAGGGAATGTACCACAGGCAGTTAAAAGAAGCCAGGGAGGAAATAGTGGAAGGTCTGACCATCATTTTCCAGTCCTCACTGGATACAAGTGTGGTGCTGGAGGACTGGAGGATTGCTAACCTTGTATCACTGTTTAAAAAGGGAGTGAGGAATAGACCGAATAATTACAGGGCAGTCAGTCTAACCTTGTTGTGGGCAAATTACTGGAATCAATTCTGAGAGACAGGATAAACTGTCACTTAGAAAGGCACAGATTAATCAAGGATAGTCAACATGGATTTGTTAAGGGAAAATCGTGTCCAACGAACTTGATTTTTTTCAAGAAGTAGCAAGGAGGATTGATGAGGGTAGTGCAGTTGATATGGTCTATTTGAATGTTAGCAAGGCTTTTGACAAGGTCCCATATGGAAGACTTGTTAAAAAAATAAAAGCCATGGGATTCAGGGAATGTACCAAGGCGGCTCAGTGACAGGAAACAAAGGGTAATTGTTGATGGAAGTTTTTGCGACTGGAGGGCTATTTCCAGTGACGTTCCTCAGGGCTCAGTACTAGGTCCCCCGCTGTTTGTGGTATATAATAACGATTTGGATGTAAATGTAAGAGGAATGATCAAGAAGTTTGCAGTCGCCACAAAAAATGGCCACATGGAAGATAGTGAGGAGGATAGCAATAGACAGCAGGAAAATAGACTGGTCAGGTGGGCAGAAAAAGTAGTAAATGGATTTCACCAGGAGAAGTGTGAGGTGATGATTTGGGGAGGTCAAACAAGGGAAAGGAATACACAATAAATGGGAGAATACGGAGAGGTGTTGTGGGATCTCAGTTGTAGGATCTCATTAGTTGCACACAAAGTCCGACTGTAGCTTTAAGAAACTTTATTGCAGTACGAAATGGTTGCATCACCAGATCAGCAAAGTGAACAACAACACCTGCGCTCTCCTCTCTTCTTCCTGCGCAGGGAAATCAAGCCTTTCTTATAGTTCTTCATACAAATCAGTGACACCCCCTTTATATTTCCAATTGGTTTACAAACTTTGCAGTTTCTTGGTGTCAGGGCCTGATTGGGGTACTGCCTTGTCACCTTCTTACTCCAGCAGTTTCTCATCCCCCTATCTCCTTGCACCGTTAGGCTGATTGTTATACAATAGGCTACTATTAAGCAGTCTGCAGCTGTCCTGTTAGTTTCTGCATGTTTGCTTCTACTGATAAGCTGTCTCTGCAGCACTGAAGTTACTTTATTATTTCTGATAAGCTGTCTCTGCAGTTCCGAGGTTAGTTTGTTAGTATTCTATAATTAATTGATTAGTTCACATTAAATGTCCCCATTGTTCTGTCCCCACAGGTGAAGAGGAAGTGAGGACCTTGGGGGAGTAAATGTCTACAGATCCCTGAAAGTAGCAGGACAGGTCAATAAGGTGGTTAAGAAGGCATTTGGAATCCTTTTCCTTATTAGCCGAGGTATAGAATATAAGAACAGGGAGGTTATGCTGCAACTGTATCAAACATTAGTTAGGCCACAACTTGAGTACTGTGTGTTGTTCTGGTTACCTAATTACACATAGAATGTAATTGCACTGGAGAGGGTACAGAGATTTACAAAGATGTTGCCAGGACTGGAAAAATGCAGCTATGATGAAAGGTTGGATAGGCTGGGCTTGTTCTCCTTGGAACAGAGGAGGCTGAGAGGAGATTTGTTTGAGATGCAAAATATTGTGAGGGGCCTGGGTAGAGAGGATGGGAAGGGCCTATTTACCTTAGCAGAGGGGTCAGTGACTAGAATAGATTTAAAGTGAATAGTAGAATGATTAGAGGGGAGATGAGAAAAAATGTTTTCACCCAGAGAGTGGTGGAGGTCTGGAACTCACTGCCAAAAATCCTCAACTCATTTGAAAGTTGGCTGGATATGTACCTCAAGTGCCGGAACCTGCCGGGCTATGGACCAAATGCTGCAAAGTGAGATTAGGCTTAGTGAGTCTTTTTTGGTCGGCACAGACACGATGGGCCAAGTTGCCACTTTCTGTGCCGTAAATGTTCTATGATTCTATGACTACCTGTTTACCTTTCGATATGTTCTCTTTCATCATTGAACTGATTTCATCATTAATCATGAAGGCTACTGCTCCCATTCTACCATTTCCCTCGTTTTTCCTGCAGATGTTACATCCTGGTATATTTAGCTCCCAGTCCTCACCATCATGCAGCCATGTCTCAGAATTCCCTACATTCTGGAAAGGTCCCAGCCGACTGGGAAACTACAAATCTAACACCTCTATTCAAGAAAGGAGTGAGGCAGAAAGCAGGAAACTGTAAGCCAGTTAGCCTAACATCTGTCATTGGGAAAATGTTAAATTCCTGCAATAAGGAAGTTGTAGCAGGACATTTAGCAAATCCTGATAAAATCAGGCAAAGTCAACATGGTTTTGTGAAAAGGAAATCGTGTTTGATAAATTTATTGGAGTTCTTTGTGTCTGTAACAAGCAGGGTGAATAAAGGGGAACTGGTGGATGTAGTATATTTGGATTTCCAAAATGCATTCGATAAGGTGCCACATCAAAGGTTACCACACAAAATAAGAGCTCATGGTGCTGGGGATGTTATATTAGCATGGATAGAGAACTGGCTAACTAACAGGAAAGAGAGAATTGGAATAATTGGGGCATTTTCAGGTTGGCAAACTGTAGCTAGTGGAGAGCCACAGGGATCAGTGCTGGGGCCTCAACTATTTATGATCTATATTAACGGCTTGAATGAAGGGACTGAATGTATTCTAGCCAAATTTGCTGATGATCCAAAGATAGGTAGGAAACCAGTTGTGAAGAAGACACAAAGAGCCTGCAAAGGGATATAGATAGGTTAAGTGAGTGGGCAGAAAAACTGGCAGATGGTGAATAATGTGTGAATAGATGAGCATGTACACTTTGGTAGGACAAATAGAAAAACAGAATATTATTTACGTGGGGAGAGACTACAGAATACTGTCGTGCAAGGGATCTGGGTGTCCTTGTACATGAAACACAAAATGTTAGCTTGCAGGTATAGCAAGTAATTCGGAAGGCAAACAGAATGTTGGCCGTTATTGCAAGGGGGATGAAGTACAAAAATAGAGAAGTCTTGCTACAACTGTACAGGGATCTGGTGAGACTGTATCTAGAGTACTGCATACAGTTTTGGTCTCCTTACTTAAGGAGGGATACACTTACATTGGAAACAATTCAGAGAAGATTCACGCTGCTGATTCCTGGGATGAAGGATTGTCTTATAAGGAAAGATTGAGCAGGTTGGGCCTATACTCAATGGAGTTTAGAAGATTGGGAGATGATATTATTGAAACATGTAAGATTCCGAAGGGGCTCGTCAGGGTGGATGATGAGAAGATGTTTACCCTCGTCTAGAACCAGGTGACACAGTTTCCAAAATTATTGGTCACCCATTCAAGACAGAAATGAAGAGGAATTTCTTCTCTCAGAGGGTCGTTAATCTTTGGAATTCTCTTCCCCATCGAGCAGTGGAGGCTGAGTCATTAAATATATTCAAGGCTGAGAGAGACAGAGTTTTGAACTATCGGGGAGTCAAAGGTTATGGGGAACAGTCAGAAAAGTGGAGTTGAGGTTCGAGTGGCCTACTCCTGCTCCTATTTCTTATATTCTTATGTTTTTACACAATAAAGTTACAGTTAATTGTTCAATTGGGCTTGATAACCATTACACAGAGTCGTAAAGTTACAGTTAATTGTTCAATTGGGCTTGATAACCATTACACAGAGCAGTAAAGTTACAGTTAATTGTTAAATTGGGCTTGATAATCATTACACAGAGTCGGAAAGTTACAGTTAATTGTTCAATTGGGCTTGATAACCATTACACAGAGCAGTAAAGTTACAGTTAATTGTTCAATTGGGCTTGATAACCATTACACAGAGTCGGAAAGTTACAGTTAATTGTTCAATTGGGCTTGATAACCATTACACAGAGTCATAAAGTTACAGTTAATTGTTTAATTCACATAATATCCAATTCACAGGTGTAAGAATCTCCACTTAATTGTTATAATTCCTTTGATAATTATACACTGAGTCTAATGTTGTTATATTGGCCTTGATAACTAATACACAAGTTATATTGTTACGGCAAATTGTTCTATTGAACTTGAAAACTATACAAAGGAAATCTGCTGTCCCTACCTGGTCTGGCTGGAAAAGACATTTGCATTTTAACAGACAAGATTTGGAAGGACAAAAGAGCCATTCCCTGACACATTCAACCCACAATGGACTTTTGATCACCAGACATTGAAGGTGGGGGAGCTCACATTCCAGGTTGACTGCTAAGATTGCCGAATACACAAATGGGCATGGTCAAACCAGCTGGTCACATGAATAATTTGCTGGGCAACCTGAGTTTTTTGAATTTCTACAAACAGTTTGGGCAGAAAGCTGTTTGCTCCAGGACTGAGAAGATCTCTCCTGTCTGCTCCCATCTCTTTCTCACAAGCCTCTGAATCCACTGAAAGCACATGAACCCGAAGAGAGAAAAGTCTCCGACAGCGAACAAGGTTTAAGAAGAATACAGGGCTAACTGAAAAGCAAGATCTATCTACAATCAAAGGCTCTACAGTGAGCTCGAAGATCCAAAACACAAAAAAACCTCCTCAGATATTGCCTCAAACTTTTCCACTTTAATTCTTCTGTTTTCTTTCTGTCTCTATTTGCATGTGTGCATCACGTGTGCATGCTCGCGCAGGCGCATTGTGTATCCATAGACATCAACCAGATTAGAGTTTAAGTTTAAGTTTAATAAATTTCAACTTTCCTTCTTTAAAGTTAAGAAAGGCTGTTGTGCTGATTTCTTTGTCTTATAACTGGAAAGCGGTGGATAAAGATTCACCAAGGGGGGACTAAAAACACTGTGTGTTTAAAATTAAACCCTGTTACGGTAAGACCAGGTGAAGGCTGATAGGGACCCCCAGACACCTTTCTCACCTGGTCAAAGCAACCAAAACTGAGGGAAATAAAATTGTTAAATTGGACTTGTTAACCGAAACACAGGGGAATAAAGTTACATGTAATTATTAAATTGGAACTGTTAAACAATATGTGGGGAAATAAAGTTACAGTTAATTGTGATCGAGAATATAACAAAAACACTGGATAATGAAATTAATTAATCATTAATTTGGTCCTGATAGCGAATGCCTGGGGTACAATGCTATAATGAAATTATTTTTACAGTTAAATGTGAAATAATTGTGAAATAATAACTAATATGTAGTTGGATAAAGCTACAGTTAATTGTTTGGCTTGATAACCAGTACACAGAGTAATGAAGTTAGAGTTGGGTGTTAAACTGGACTTGATATTTAATACACAGGACTATAATGTTACATTTCATTGTTAAATTGGACATGGTAATTGAAGCATACTTTAAACAATTAAAGATGATTGTTCAATGGGACTTGAACTTGATTACCATTACGAAGGGCAATTACCTTACAGTTAATTGTTAAATTGGACATGATAACCAATGCACAGTGGAATGAAATTGCAATTAAATTGGGCTCAATCACCATTCCACAAGATTCATAGAGTTACAGTTACTTGTTCAATTTATCATGATAACCAATGCACAAGGTATTTTAGTTACAATTAAATGTTACGTTGGACTGCAAAATGAATACACATGATTATCAATTTAATTTAATTGTTATGTTTGTCTTCAACTAATACAAAGGTTATAATGATACAGTTAATTGTTATTTCGGGCTTCACAAGTTAGTTATGACAATTATTGCACAAGTTAATAACCTCCTTCAACACTACACCCCTCTCTATCTCTTGTCCCTCCTCCTGCCCTTCAAACCCGTCTCTCTTTAACCTCCTCCAGACCTAAACCGTCCCTATCTCTGTAACCTCCTCCTGCCCTACAAACCTCCTTCTTTCTGTAATCTACTCTTTCCCTAGAGCCCTCCCTATATCTGTAAACTCCTCCAACCCCTACAACTCTCCCTATCTCTGTAACCTCCTCCAGCCCATACACCCCTCTCTTTCTCTGTCACCTCCTCCAGCCCCTACAACCCTCCGTATCTCAGTAATCTTTTCCTGCCCATACAACCCGACCTATCTCTGTAACCTCCTCCAGTCCCACAACCCTCCCTATCTCAGTTAACTCCTCCTACCCTACACCCTCCCTAAATCTATAACCTCCTCCTGCCCGACAACCCTCCTTCTTTCTGTAAACTACTCCTTCCCTAGAACCTTCCCTGTCTCCGTCAACTCCTCCAGCCCCAACAAACCTCCCTATCTCTGTAACCTCCAGCCCATACAACCCCCCCATCTCTGTTATCTTCTCCAGCCCCTACAAACCTCCCTATCTCTGTAACCTCCAGCCCATACAACCCTCCCTATCTCTGTAATCTCCTCCAGCCCTAAAACCCTCCCTACCTGTGTCACCTCCTCCAGCCCTACTTCTGTTTGTGATTTCTCTGCTCTGCTAATTCTAGCCTCTTGAACATGCCCCAGTTCCATTGCTCCACCAGTGGTGGATGTGCCTTCTGCTGCTCAGGCCCTAAGATCTGGAATTCCCTCCCTAAACTTCTCCGTCTCTCTCTACCTCTCTCTCCTCTTTAAAAACCTACCTCGTTGACAAAGCTTTTGGTCACTTTTCCGAATATCTCCTTGTGTGTCTTGGTTTTGACTGATTTGCATTCCTGTGCAGTATCTTTGGACATTTTTATTCTGTAAAGGTGCTGTATAAATGCGAATTGTTGTTGTTCAAACTCAGGAGCTATCACTATTTAAAATATTTGTAATTGCTGAAATGTCTCTTCGTGTTAAATGTATTGAGTGTTTGTACTGTATCTGTGAGAGGACACACTCTGTCTATAATTAAATATTAATGTTGTACCAATGGAGATGATAAGATCTGTAATGTTTAGTGGGTGTGAAGGACAGGCAGAAAATGCATAACCCAGTGAAACCATCAAAGTGCAGAACCCATCCCCCAATTTTAATGCCTCCACCATTGACAGCCGTGCTTTCAGCTGCCTGAGAATGAAGCTTTGGCATTTTCCCCTAAACCTCTCCGTCACTCTCTCTCCTTCGTTAACACGCTCCTTAAAGAACAAAGAACAGTACAGCACAGGAACAGGCCATTCGGCCCTCCAAGCCTGCGCCGATCTTGATGCCCGCCTAAACTAAAATCTTCTGCACTTCCATGGTCCGTATCCCTCTATTCCCATCCTATTCGTGTATTTGTCAAGATGCCTCTTAAATGTCTCTATGGTACCTGCTTCCACCACCTCCCCCAGCAACAAGTTCCAGGCACTCACCACCCTCTGTGTAAAGAACTTGCCTCGCACATCCCCTCTAAACTTTGCCCCTCTCACCTTAAACCTAAGTCCCCAAGTAACTGATTCTTCCACCCTGGGAAAAAGTTTCTAACTATCCACTCTGTCCATGCCGCTTATAACTTTGTAAACCTCTATCATGTCGCCCTTCCACCTCCGTCGTTCCAGTGAAAACAATCCGAGTTTATCCAACCTCTCCTCATAGCTAATGCCCTCCAGACCAGGCAACATCCTGGTAAACCTCTTCTGTACCCTCCCCAAAGCCTCCACATCCTTCTGGTAGTGTGGCGACCAGAATTGCAAGCAATATTCTAAGTGTGGCCTAACTAAAGTTTTGTACATCTGCAGCATGACTTGTCAATTTTTATACTCTATGCTCTGACCAATGAAGGCAAGCCTGCTGTATGCCTTCTTGACTACCTTATCCACCTGCGTTGCCACGTTCAGTGACCTGTGGATCTGTACACCCAGATCTCTCTGCCTGTCAATACTCCGAAAGGTTCTACCATTTACTGTATACTTCCCACCTGCATTAGACCTTCCAAAATGCATTACCTCACATTTGTCCAGATTAAACTCCATCTGCCATTTCTCCGCCCAAGTCTCCAACCGATCTATATCCTGCTGTATCCTCTGACAATCCTCATCACTGTCTGCAATTCCACCAAACTTTGTGTCGTCCGCAAACTTACTAATCCGACCAGCGACATTTTCCTCCAAATCTCCACTAGCCACATCCCTCCATTCAGAAAAGCACCCTTCCACTGCTACCCTCTGGCATCTATGACCGAGCCAGTTCTGTATCCATCTTGCCAGCTCCCCTCTGATCCCATGTGAATTCACCTTTTGTATCAATCTGCCATGAGGGACCTTGTCAAAGGCTTTACTGAAGTCCATATAGATAACATCCACTGCCTTTCCTTCATCAATCATCTTCGTCACTTCCTCAAACAACTCAATCAAATTAGTGAGACACGACCTCCCCTTCACAAAACCATGCTGCCTCTCACTAATAAGTCCATTTATTTCCAAATGGGAGTAAATCCTGTCCCGAAGAAACCTCTCTAATAATTTCCCTACCACTGACGGAAGGCTCACCGGCCTATAATTTCGTGGAATATCCTTGCTACCCTGCTTAAACAAAGGAACAACATTGGCTATTCTCCAGTCCTCTGGTACCTCACCTGTAGCCAATGAGGATGCAAAGATTTCTGTCATGGCCCCAGCAATTTCTTCCCTTGCCTCCCTCAGTATACTGGGGTAGATCCCATCCGGCCCTGGCGACTTATCTACCTTAATGCTTTGCAAGACACCCAACACCACCTCCTTTTTGATAATGAGATGACTGAGACTATCTACACTCCCTTCCCTAGGCTCACCATCCACCAAGTCCTTCTCCTTGTTGAATACTGATGCAAAGTAGCATTTAGTACCTCTTCCATTTCCTCTGGCTCCACACTTAGATTCCCATCTCTGTCCTTCAGTGGGCCAACCCTTTCCCTGGTTACCCGCTTGCTCTTTATATACGTATAAAAAGCCTTGGGATTTTCCTTAATCCTGTTTGCCAATGACTTCTCATAACCCCTTTTAGCCCTCCTGACTCCTTGCTTAAGTTCCTTCCTACTGTCTTTATATTCCTCAAGGGATTCGTCTGTTCCTAGCCTTCCAGCCCTTACGAATGCTTCCTTTTTCTTTTTGACGAGGCTCACAATATCACAACCTCCTCTTTGACCAAGCTTTTAGTCACCATCCTAATATCTCCCTATAGAGCCCAGAGATAAATTCCGTCTGATTTCCACTCCTGTTAGGCACCTTGGGATGCTTTACAACATTAAAGGTGCTCCCTCCTGGGGGAGGTGGTCAGTGAGGGGGTGACGGAGTGACTGACTGACCCTTCTTTCCCCATTACCTTGGGGGGCGGTCAGTGAGGGGGGTGACAGAGTGACTGACTGACCCTCCTTTCCCCGTTACCCTGGGGGGTCAGTAAAAGGGGTGACGGAGTGACTGATTGACCCTCCTTTCCCCATTACACGAGGAGGGGGGTCAGTGAGGGGGGTGACGGAGTGACTAACATACCCTCCTTTCCCCATGACCCTGAGTGGGGGGGGGGGCGTCAGTGAGGGGGGTGATGGAGTGACTGATTGACCCTCTTTTCCCCATTACTCAGGGGAGGGGGTCAGTGAGGGGGTGGGGGGGGACGGAGCGACTCACTGACCCTCCTTTGCCCATTACACTGTGGGGGGGGGGGGTCAGTGAGGGGGGTGACGGAGTGACTGACTGACTCTCCTTTCCCCATTACCCTGGTTGGTGGGGGGGGGGGGGTCAGTGAGGGGGGGTGATGGAGTGACTGACTGACCCTCCTTTCCCCATTACCCTGGTGGGAGGGGGTCAGTGAGGGGGGGTGACATAGTGACTGACTGACCCTCCTTTCCCCATTACCCTGGTGGGTCAGTGAGGGGGGGTGACATAGTGACTGGTTGACCCTCCTTTCCCCATTACCCTGGTGGGTCAGTGAGGGGGGTGACGGAGTGACTGATTGACCCTCTTTTCCCCATTACTCAGGGGAGGGGGTCAGTGAGGGGCGGGGGGGGACGGAGCGACTCACTGACCCTCCTTTGCCCATTACACTGGGGGGGGGGGTCAGTGAGGGGGGTGACGGAGTGACTGACTGACCCTCCTTTCCGCATTACCCTGGGGGTGGGATGTTCAGTGAGCGGAGTGACGGAGTGACTGACTGACTCTCCTTTCCCCATTACCCTGGGGGTGGGGTGGTCAGTGAGCAGAGTGACTGACTGACCGTCCTTTCCCCATTACCCTGGTGGGTCAGTGAGGTGGGTGACGGAGTGACTGACTGACCCTCCTTTCCCCATTACCCTGGTGGGGGGGGTCAGTGAGGGGGAAGACGGAGTGACTGACTGACCCTCCTTTCCCCATTACCCTGGTGGGTCAGTGAGGGGGGTGACAGAGTGACTGACTGACCCTCCTTTCCGCATTACCCTGGAGGGGGTGTCAGTGAGGGGGAAGACGGAGTGACTGACTGACCCTCCTTTCCCCATTACCCTGGTTGGGGGGGGTGTCAGTGAGGGGGAAGACGGAGTGACTGACTGACCCTCCTTTCCCCATTACCCGGGGGGTCGGGGAAGTTGCGGAATTCTGATTCTCCCACCTCCCGACACCTGACATTTAATTCCTCAAGTTCACTATTAAACCTAGGAACGGGATGAGGCCATTCAGCCCCTCGACACTGTCCACTATTTAATGAGATCATGGCTGATCTGTATCTTAACTCCATTCCTGAATTATCCTGCAGAGCAAAAATCTATCAAACTCAGATTGAAACATTATTCATTGAGCTAGCCAATGGTGGGAGAGAGTTCCACATTTCTACCAGGCTTTCTGTGAAGAAATGTTTCCCATCTTCTCTCCTGAAAGGCCTGTCTCTGATTTTCAGGTTCTGTCTCCTTGTCCTGGTCCCCCAATCCAGCCGGAAAAGAGTTTCCCTTTCTAACCCTATCAATTCCTTTCAAAATCCTAATCCCCCCAATCAAACCACCCTTTCACCTTCTTTATTGAGGGGAATATCATCCTAATTTGTATAATCTTGGCTCATTATCTAACCCTGGGAGCCCTGGTGACATTCTGGTCAATTTGCTCTGCTCTCCTTGCATGACCAATATCTCCTTTCTAAGGTCCAGTGACCAGAACTGTACACAGTATTCCAGGTGTGATCTCCCCATTGGAAGATGATAGCTCAGGACAGAGTGAATGAGGATACAGATCGTGTGAAATCATTGCTGTTACTTGACTGTTTCCTGCAAACATGAGCAACTTCCTTGGTTGGTTGTCTCCAGGCACTTTCCTGGGCCTCATTTTCTGTAAAGTGGTCACTGTGTTTTTGTGCCTGACTGTCACTGGACCTCAAAGTAATTACATCAAATATACAGCACAAAAACAGGCCATTCGGCCCAACAGGACCATGCCAGTGTTTATGAACCACGTGAACCTCCTCCCACCCCTACTAATATTAACAGATACAATGAATGGGCAAAACTTCAGCAAATAGATTTCAATACAGGCATGTGAGAGATCATCCAGTTTGAAGCTAAAGAGATTGAACAGGGCACTTCCTTAATGGTGAAAAGCTAGAAGCAGTGGAGGTTCATAGAGACTGATGGGTCCAGGTACATCGATCATTAAAATGTCATCAACAGGTTCAGAAAATAATCAAAAAGGCAACTGGATGCTGGCCTGTATATCGAGAGGATTTGAATACAAGAGATTAGAAGTCGAGCTTCAGCTATACAAAGCCTGGGCAGGATTTGGATCTCTCACCACCTGCTGTAGACCCAGTCTGACAGATAGGTGTTTCAGCACTCGGCCAGCTCAGTCAGTAATGGTGTTACCAAGCTGCACTTGGGTGATGGATATTGAAGTTCCCCAACAGAGTATATAATATATTATTATCAACAGATATACATTCCTTAAAGGCACAAAAAAACACAGAAAAAGTGGTCCAACCGTTACTAACAAGAGGAATTAAAGATACTGTTCGATCAAAGGCTTCAATGTTACCAAAAGGAGTAGTAAGCCTGAGGATTGGGAGGATTTTAGAATTCAGCAAAGGAGGACAAATAAATTGATAAGGAAAGAGAAAATAGAAGATGAGAGTAGACCAGCAACAAACATAAAGACAGATTGTAAACATTTCTATAAGTATGTAAAAATGAAGAGAATAGTGAAAGTAAACATGTACCCATTAGAGGCAGAAACAGGTGAAATTATAATGGGGAATAAGGAAATGGCAGAGACAATAAGCAAATACTTTGTATCAACATGATAGAAGACATCAAAATATTCTGAAATAATGGGAAATGGAGGGTCCAACGAGAATGAGGAATATAAAGAAATCAGTTTCAGTAAAGAGATTAATGGGATGAAGTGGTGAAAAATTCCCTGGACCTGACGACCTGCATCCGAATGTTTCAGAAGAGGTAGCTGGAGAGATAGTGGATGCATTGGTTTAACCTTCCAGAATTCCTTAGATTCTAGAACAGTTCCCAAGGATTGGAAGGGAACAAACATAATTCTGCTATTTAAGAAAGGAGGAAGAGAGAAATCAGGGAACTATAGGCCAGTTAGTCTAACAGCAGTAGTAAGCAACATGCTAGAATTAGAATCCTGCTTTTTAATTCAATCATGGGATGTGAGTGTCACTGGCGAGGACAGCATTTATTATCCATCCCTAACTGCCCTTGAGAAGGTGGTGGTGAGTCACTTTATGAATGGCTGCAGTCCACCTGGTGTAGGTACACCAACAGTGCTGTTAGGAAGGGAGTTCCAGGATTCTGACCCAGCGACAGTGAAGGAATGGTGATCTATTTCCAAGTCAGGATGGTGTGTCTTGGAGGGGAACCTGTAGATGAGGTTTAGAAGGTGCTGTCCAAGGAGGCTTGGCGAGTTGCTGCAGCACATCTTGTAGATGAAATACACGGCAGCCACTGTGCACTGGTGGTGGAAGGAGGGAATGTTTAAGGTAGTGGATGAGGTGCTGATCAAATGGCTGTTTTTGTCCTGGATAGTGTTGAGTTTCTTGAGTGTTGTTGGAGCTGCTCCCATCCAGGCAAGTGGAGAGTATTCCATCACACTCCTGTCTTGTGCCTTGTAGATAGTGGTCAGGGACTGGGGACTCAGGAGGTGAGTTATTTATCGCAGAATTCCCAGCCTGACTTGCTCTTGTAGCGACAGTATTTATGTGGCTGATCCAGTTCAGTTTCTGGTCAATGGTAACCCCCAGGATATTGATAGTGGGGGATTCAGCGATGGTAATGCCATTGAATGTCAAGGGCAGATGGTGAGATTCTCTCTTGTTGGAGATGGTCATTGCCTGGCACTTGTGTGGTGCAAATGTTACTTGCCACTTATCAGCCCAAACCTGAATGTTGTCCAAGTCTTGCTGCATATGGGCACGGACTGCTTCAGTATCTGAGGATTTGTGAATGATGCTGAACATTGTGCAATCATAAGCGAACGTCCCCATTTCTGACCTTATGATGGAGGGAAGGTAATTATTGAATCAGCTGAAGATGGTTGGTCTGGGGATACTACCCTGAGGAACTCCTGCAGTGATGTCCCGGGACTGAAATGATTGATCTCCAACAGCCGCAACCATCTTCCTTTGTGACAATCATGATATCCTCAAATCAGCCTGTAATATTTACCAATCAGATTCCACTCCCTCACTGTTCATCTGCTTTGTGATTACCAGAAGGTTTCTGTACATGTCTGTGTAAGATATCCAGGAGGCTGCCATGATTCATTCATTCTGCGACAGTCACATCTCCCACAGATTTTCACACCTCCACAGAGTGAGCGGGTGGCTCCTTGGACACAAGGGCTACCCTCTGAGGACCTGGCTGATGGCCCCTGTGAGGAATCGTATCACTGATACAAAGGAAACATAGAACAAGAGCCACACGAGCACAAGGGTGAGCTTGAGCAGGACACTGGGTACCTGAAAGTATGATTCAGGTAACTGGGTACATCTGGGAGAGTGTTTCAGCAAAGGTCTCCAGAATGGGAGTGGTCTGCTGTGCCTTGTTTACCATGGTGCTACAGAGAGGAATGGAGCTGCAGTAGGAGGAAGATTCAGAGTGTTCGCTATCCTCCTCCAAGGAGAAGAGGAGGGTGAGGAGGAGGAGCCAGATGTCACCATGGTGCCTGCAGCCACTTACCTGGTTGCCAGAGAAGTCCTGAAAACAGCAAGGGACCAAACACTGAGCCCTGTGGATCACCACTGGAAATCGCTATCCATTCGTAAAAACATCCGTCGACCATTACCCTTTGTTTCCTGTCACTGAGCCAATTTTGGATTCAATTCACAACATTCCCCTGTGTCCCATGGGCTTTTATTTCTCTGACTATTCTGCCATGTGGGACCTTGTCAAATGTCTTAGCAAAATCCATGTAGACCACATCCACTGCACTGCCCTCATCAATCCTTCTTATTACCTCCTCAAAAAATTCAATTAACTTCGTCAGACATGACCTTCCCTGAACAAATCCATGCTGAGTATCACTGATTAATCATGCCTTTCAAAGTGACAGTTTATCCTGTCTCTCAGAATTGATTCTAATAATTTGCCCACCATTGAGGTCAAACTGACCAGCCGATAAAAGTTTGTCCTATCCCTCGCACCCTTTTTAAACAACGGTCGTGGAGTCATAGAGTTATACAGCATCGAAACAGGCCCTTCAGCCCATCATGTCTGTGCCGGCCGTCAAGCACCTAACTATTCTAATCCCATTTACCAGCACTTGGCCTGTAGCCTTGTGTACTATGACATTTTCAAGTGCTCATCTAAATACTTATTAAATGTTGTGAGGGTTCCTGCCTCTTCTGGCAGTGCATTCCAGATTCCAACCACCCTCTGGGTGAAAACATTTTTCCTCAAATCCCCTATAAACCTCCTGCACCTTACCTTAAATCTATGCCCCCTGGTTATTGACCCCTCCGCTAAGGGAAAAGGTTTCTTCCTATCTAAGCTATCAATGCCCCTCATGATTTTGTATACCTCAATCATGTCCCCCCTCAGCCTTCTCTGCTCCAAGGAAAACAGCCATAGCCTTTTCAGTCTCTCTTCATAGCTGAAATGCTCCAGTCCAGGCAACATCCTGGTGAATCTCCTCTGCACCATCTCCAGTGCAATCACATCCTTCCTATAGTGTGGTGCCCAGAACTGCACACAGTCCTCCTGCTTTGGCCTAACTAGCATTTTATACAGCTCCGTCATAACCTCCCTGCTCTTATATTCTATGTCTCGGCTAATAAAGGCAAGTATCCCCTATGCTTTCCGAACCACCTTATCTACCTCTGCTGCTGCTTTCAGTGATCTCTGGACAAGTATACCAAGGTCCCTCTGACTCTCTGTACTACCTAGTGTCCTGCCATCCATTGTTTTTTCCCTCGCCTTGTTAGTCCTCTCAAAATGCATCACCTCACACTTCTCAGGATTAAATCCCATTTGCCACTGCTCCGCCCATCTTACCAGCCCATCTATATCATCATGTAATTTAAGGCTTTCCTCCTCACTATTTACGACACCACCAATTTTCGTGTCATCTGCGAACTTACTGATCATACCTCCTATAGTCACGTCTAAATCATTAATGTTCACTACAAACAGCAAAAGTCCCAGCACCGATCCCTGTGGTACACCACTGGTTACAGGCTTCCACTCGCAAAAACAACCCTTGACCATCACACTCTTCTTCCTGCCACTGAGCCAATTTTGGATCCAATTTGCCAAATTGCCCTGGATCCCATGGGCTCTTACCTTCTCAACCAATCTCCCATGTGGGACCTTATCAAAAGCCTTACTGAAGTCCAGATAGACAACATCACCTGCTTTACTCTCATCTACACATTTCGTCACCACCTCAAAAGATTCAATCAAGTTAGTTAGACCTGATCTCCCCCTGATAAAGCCATGCTGACTATCCCTGATTGATCCTTGCCTCTCCAATTGGAGATTAATCCTATCCCTCAGAATTTTGTCCAATATATTCCCTACCACAGATGTTAGACTCACCAGCCTGTAATTACCTGGTTTATCCCTGCTACCCTTCTTGAATAATGGCACCACATTTGCTGTCCTCCAATCCACTGGTACCTCTCCTGTGGACAGAGAGGATTTGAAAATTTGTTTCCAAGCCCCCGTTATCTCCTCCCTTGCCTCACATAGCAGCCTGGGATACATTTCATCTGGGCCAGGGGATTTATCCACTTTTAAGCCTGCTAATACAGCTAATACTTCCTCCCTTTCAATGCTAATATGTTCAAGTATATCACAATCTCCCTCACTGATCTCTACACCTACATCATCCTTTTCCAAAGTGAACACAGATGAAACGTAATCATTTAAAACCTCACCTATGTCCTCTAGCTCCACACATAGATTGCCACTTTAGTCCCGAATGGGTCCTACTCTTTCCCTTGTTATCCTCTTGCCCTTAATATACTTATAAATCGCCTTAGTGTTTTCCTTGATCTTGTCTGCCAGTGTTTTTCACGCCCCCTCTTTGCTCTCCTAATTACTTTTTTAAGTACTCCCCTACACTTTCTATACTCCTCTTGTGCCTCCACTGTTTTCAGCACTATGACTCTGCCCTAAGCCTCCTGTATTTTACTGATCCAATCCCATTGACATCCAGGGTTCCCTGGACTTGTTGGTCCTATCCTTCACCTTAACGGGTACATGTTAGCTCTGAACCCTCACTATTTCCTCTTTGAATGACTCCCACTGGTCTGGTGTCGACTTTCTTACAAGTCGCTGCTCCCAGTCCACTTTGGCCAGATCCTGTTTTATCATACTGAAATCGGCCTTCCCCCAATTCAGTACCTTTATTTTCGGTCCATCTTTGTCTTTTTCCATACCTCCCTTAAATCTTACAGAGTTATGGTCACTATCCCCAAAATGTTCCCTCACTGACACTTCTACCACTTGTCTGGCTTCATTCCCTAGGATTAGGTCCAATACTGCCCCTTCTCTTGTAGGACATTCTACGTATTGGCTCAAAAAGCTCTCCTGTATGCATTTTAAGAATTCCACCCCCTTTAAGCCTTTTGCACTAAGACTATCCCAGTTAATATTGGGGAAGTTGAAATCCCCTACTATTATTACCCGATTATTTTTAAACCTCTCTGAGATTTGCCTACATATCTGCTCCTCTATCTCTCCCTGAGTGTTTGGCAGCCTGTAAGTACACTCCCAGCCAAGTGATTGTCTCCTTTTAGCTTTTAAGTTCTGCCCATATGGCCTCATTTGAGGAACCTTCTAATATATCATCCATCCTTACTGCAGTAGTCGACTTCTTGTTCATCAGTACAATGCCACCTCCTCTTTTACCCCCTGTCTGTCACGCCTGAAGATTCTATACCCTGGAATATTGAGCTGTCAGTCCTGCCCTTCCTTCAACCATGTCTCTGTGATAGCAATAATATCATATTCCCATGTGCTAATCAATGCCCTCAATTCATCTGCCTTACTGCTAAGACTCCTTGCATTAAAATAGATGCACTCCAGACTTGCATTTTTCACTTGTGCCTTAACAGGTCTATATATGTTCTGTCTTCCAGACTGACTCAATTTCTCTTCTATATTTGACTGTGTATCACCCCCTACTGTCCCTCCACTCTGTATCCCATCCCCCTGAAAAAATATTTTCACACCCCAACCCCCACAACAACACTAGCAAACTTCGCAGCAAGGATGTTGGTCCCTTTCCAGTTCAGGTGCAACACGTCCAACTTGTACAGGTCCCACCTTTGCCAGAAATAAACCCTGGTTGCGCAACAGTTCATTTGCCTTGTCGGCATGATTTCTAATTGTTTTAGTGTGTTTATTTCATTGATGAATTATCTCTTTTGCCTCTTCTGCTATTTGTGCCCAATCTGTGGGATGGGTGGTAATTCGGTGGCAATATATTCCCGTACCTCTTGATCTGTATCAGTACGCTGGATCGTGAGATTCTCCTTTATCACTATCCTCTTTATTGGCTTAGGCAGTACTTGTCCACCAACAACCAAGTCCGAGGTTACATTGTGAATGGCTACATTGTGTCCCTCCAGAGGGCACTGTCTCCATCCTTTGTTGTAATTTATAGCAGCCGTGGCTATGTAATACGTTTGCCCCACTAGGGCATATTGTAAAAAGGTCTGGTTATTTACAGGCAGAATGGACAATGAACAATTTTCATAGGTGCTGAGCCCGCAATTTGTAAGTTTCTGTCTCGTTGTCTCTTCCGGACAGGCCCAGTGATTCCCCACTTGATGACATTTTGACAAATCTACCCCTTTCTCAACACCATCCATTACAATGGCATGAGATGGTGGGTTACTTAAAGATATCTAAATACCCTCCTGGTACTTGCCCATGTTATGGACTCTCTTTAAAGGGTAGGTCAAATTACTACCGTGTCGGGGAATATGAAACACTGCCCCAACATAATATCTTCCTCTATCCTCTTCACAGGTAGCTAACACTCTATTAGTTAAGGTCAAACTTCTGTTCCCTTCGATATACCCAATGTTTTTCCCGCGCACGCCAACCCATCCACTCCCGCAGAAAACAAATTTAAATCTTCTCACTTTCCTTTGTTGGTTCGAACTATCTTGATCTGCCGAGCAAAGTTGTTTCTGGCCACGGGATAGTCTTCCCACGTCGACACTGCTTCAGGTGTGTTCATTCGTCGTGATAGCTCTGATGCGGGTTCACCTATAGTCCCAAATATGGTCAATCCAATTGCAATGCAATGTTTCACCCTCTTCATTGTGGGCTGGACCTGTAATATACAAGTGTAATTTCTGCTCTTATTTACAGTTTCTTTCTTATCCTATTTTAAGTCCAGTCTCTCCATACACTGAGCCGGACTGTCTGTATCTTGTTCCCAATTTGTTTCTGATTCTAACCGTCCATTTCTGCTAGCCCACTTACTTTCCCTGTTTTCTTTATTTTTCTTTCGTTTTTTCCCTCGATTTCTCTCTGTATGTGGACGTAAAATATCAGGTTGTCTTTCAAAAACTTCCGCTTGGATCCGCAGTTGATCCTGCTCTTGATCTCCCTGACCTTCGATCGAAACATCGGTAGCCTCAAGCATCACATGCCAACTGTGTTTATCTTGTTTTTCTCCTACTAACTGTAACTGATTAGTGTGATACCAGTCACTCTTATCTGGTGCCGTCAATACTTTGTATACAGATGGACTAGTTTTATCTACTATCTCATAGGGACCGGTGAACTTTGGACTCAAAAATTAGGCGGGCTGGTATATTCTGATCATTACCCTTTGTCCGGGGCTCAACTCTATCGGGCTGGCTTTCGCATCGAAATAAGCCTTGCTTTGCTGTCTCTTCTTTCTCTGTTGGTGAGCTGCCACGTAATTTGCTTCTCACTGTTTCTATTAATTGCTGTACCCATTTTTCTGATATAATACTGTCCACCTCGGGTTCGGACAAGTCCAAACCTACCAACCCCTCCATTCTTCTCATGTCCCTTCCCGTCATGAGTTGACAGGGAGTATAGCCTGTTGATGAAGCTGTGGGATTCCTGATTACCATCAACACACAGGGCAAAACAACCTGCCAGGTCGCCGTGTGTTGCTGTACCATTTTAGCTATCATGTTTTTCAATGTCCGATTCATCCTTCCCACAATTCCACTAGACTGTGGTCTATAGGGTATGTGGAATTTCTGTTTGACCCGAATGAGGGTCATTACATTTTGCATTACTTGGTCTGTAAAATGTGTTCCCTGATCTGATTCTATGCTTCGGGTAAACCCCATCGAGTGAATACCCTTTCTAACAGAATTTTCACGGTGATTTTGGCTGTACTTGTTCTGGTTGGGAAAGCTTCCACCCATTTGGTAAACATATCTACTATTACTAGAATGTATTTAAACCCTCCTGGAGTGGGGGGTAAGGGTCCTACATAGTCTATCTGTAAATTAGTCCAAGGCCCTTCTACTGGTCTAGTATGTCGGACGGCCCCTTTCTTGACATTCCTATCGGGGTTGTGTTGTGCACAGATTAAACAATTCTTGACGTAGTGTTCCACGTCACCTTTCATTCCAGGACACCAGCAAACCTCCTTTATCCTTTCCAGGGAACTCTCTGTCCCTTTATGTCCCCATAAGTCATGGTACCAGTGGATTATTTGGTTTCGTCCCCCCTCTGGCACTACGACTTTTCCTTCACATAAAACCACTCCATCCTGAATATTTATATGTGTGTGTCTGACTCGACTCCTTCTATCAGTTTTTTTCAATTCTCCATCTTTCTTCTGCTCCTCTGTTAAATCCATTACCTTAACCTGTTTTCCTTTCTGTTCTCCAATGTCCTCAATCGGTGGCTGCCATTCCTGCCCACTAACAGCACCATGTTCGGCTAGCTCATCCGCTTTCCTGTTCCCTTCCGGAGTAAGTTTTGAATGAGCTTTTACCTTCGTGATCCCATATCCTTTCCCCTGTGCTCCTTCAAAGATGTGTTTTAATAATGGGGCCGATGGAAGGGGCTTCCCATTCGCTGAGACAAATCCCCTCGCCTCCCATAAGGGCAAATATTCCGTGAGGCTATTACAGACATTCATGCTATCAGAATATATAACTGATCCGGGCGGGAAGTATTCTGGGTGGCCAACCACATATGCGATGGCTGCTAATTCTGCTGCCTGCGCACTCATGGTTTTAGGCAATCTTAAGGCTGCGCTAAACTTTTCCTAACAGTGTTCGTCTTCTACATATATCCCACACCCAGTCCTCCTCTCGCCATCCTGAACTGATGAGGAACCATCCACAAAAATTTTTAAGTGGAGTTCTTCCTGTTCCTTTGCATCTTTACTTTCTGTCCCCATTGCTTTCTCCAATCCACTCCTACCCCCTCCTTTTTGTTTTGATACAAATGGTCCCTTGGGATCATTTGCTATCATGACGTGACACTCATGTTTCTCTCCTTGATATACTCGGTTGTCTGCCAACATAGTGGTAGTTTTTACCCCTTTTACGCTTATGTTTCTTCCCTGCAACAACAGTGTCCACCAAACAATTCGGTTCTGACTTACTGACCCATCTTTGATCCTACCGTCTAATAGTAACTGTACGGGGGTATGTTCTGTCAATATTGTAAGTGGGTTCAGTCCCACTATGTAAGTAAAATACTGTACTGCCCAAAAAACTGCGAACAAATGTTTCTCGTACGTTGTGTACCCCTGCTCTACCGGTGAAGGCATACACTACTGGTCTCACTTTCCCGTGTCTCCTGTAACAGAACTGCCAAGAGGGTGGTGTCTGTGGTAGCTACCTCCAATGAAAATGGCTCAGTTGGATTTGGGGTTTTCAGAGCAGGCGCAGCAGCTAGTGCCCGCTTTAAATCTGAAATGGCCTGTGTGTGTTCGATTTTCCACTC
Source organism: Heterodontus francisci (assembly GCF_036365525.1). NCBI lineage: Eukaryota > Metazoa > Chordata > Chondrichthyes > Heterodontiformes > Heterodontidae > Heterodontus > Heterodontus francisci. The sequence goes on from NW_027142285.1 coordinate 146,094, forward strand.
CCACGTCACATTCTTCTTCAAGAGTTCCATTAATGGGGCCGCTTTTGTAGCGAATCCATCAATGTGGTCCCTGCAATATCCCACCAAACCCAGGAAAGATCTTTTACATCCCTCGGGACAGGGAGTCTGCCAACTACTACTACCCTTTGTTGGTCAATTTCTCTCTTTCCTGGTGTCAAGATCATTCCCAAGTAAGTAACCTTCTGTTTCATAACTTGCGCTTTTTTAGGGTTTGCTTTTAGTCCCAATTCGTGTAACAATTGTAGTAATTCACTTAGTAACTGATAATGTTCCTGTTCCGTTTCAGTTTGTAGCAGTAAGTCATCTACATACTGCACCAGACAGACAGGCTTAGAGAACCTTTTTAACCCTTCCCTTAAACATTGGTGAAATATAGACGGGGAATTATGAAATCCCTGTGGCAGGGCGGTCCATGTATATTGTTGTCCTTGAAAGGTAAACGCAAATTTATGTTGTCATTCTGCCTCCAGTGGAACAGACCAAAAACCATTACTTATGTCGAAAACAATGAACCACTGTGCATCCTCATTTTGTTTAACTACCGTCTCTGGGCTAGTTGCAACGGTAGGGGCCGTTAACGGGGTTACCTTATTTAATTCTCGATAATCTATCATTAGTCGCCAGCTGTAGTCCGGTTTCCTCACCGGCCAAATAGGTGAGTTGTTAGTGGAGGCTACCTGTCTTAAATAAAAGCAAAATACTGCGGATGCTGGAAATCTGAAACAAAAACAAGAAATGCTGGATTCACTCAGCAGGTCTGGCAGCATCTGTGGAAAGAGAAGCAGAGTTAACGTTTCGGGTCAGTGACCCTTCTTCGGAGTTCCGAAGAAGGGTCACTGACCCGAAACGTTAACTCTGCTTCTCTTTCCACAGATGCTGCCAGACCTGCTGAGTGAATCCAGCATTTCTTGTTTTTGCTACCTGTCTTAATATCCCTTGGAGCAACAAACTCTGTATCACCTTTCCTACCTCCTCTTCTGCGTGTTTCGGAAAACCACACTGCTTCTGTGGTTTGGGGTCTGGGCCCTGTATACACACACTCCCGGTCATTTTCCCACAATCATGTTTATGTCGAGCAAATACTACTGAATTCTGTGTGATAATTTGTTGTACTTCACTATCGCGACTCAATTCTTCTGGTCTTGTCCACAGTTCCCCGAACATGCATATCCTATCCTGGGATTCCCCCACTGGGACGGATGTGTGATCTGTACTACCCCTGCCCAAGGGCATTTGTCAAATCACGCAATTAACAGGGTCAAAACAGAGTCCCGCTTTAGCCATGTAATCACACTCTAATATATGTTCTTGTTCTCTGGGTAACTCAATGAGAACCACTGAGTGCTCTATTGCTACGTCCCCCACACTGACTTCCAACGGTATGCTCACATATCCCACTTGTGAATGTCCTGTAAATCCACGTAAAACAAGTTTACTTTGAATTTTCCAATTTACTTTACTAACATTGGTGGTGTTTACGGTGGTTCGGGATCCTGCAGTGTCCCAAAGGAACGTGACAGGGCGGCCTCCAACCCTACCATTCACTAGGGGTCTGCCTGTGTTATCCCACCACGTGTCTCACACCCATAACGGAGAGGCCTGCGACCGTCATTGTGGTTCAGGGTACAACCCCGAAGAGGATTTGAGGATTTGACCTATTCAGTCCTTCCACGGGTAGGCTCTGGCATTTGTTGTGGCCTCCTCCTGACCTACATTTTCTTGTCTCAGGTTTGGGCATTTTCTTTTGAAATGTCCCTCCTGGCCACAGTTATAGCAGTGGGTTGGCCAGCCCGGAATTCTCCCTGTTCCTGGGACGGATCCTCTCCCAATGCCTCTACCCCTTCCTCCTGTCTGAAAGGCTGGGTGGGGTGCCACTTGTGTAATTCCCCTCCCTTCATTTCTCCAGGTTATTGTCTGATCTTTTACAGGCATTGCCTTTCCCCCAGGGGCCTTGGAGAATTTTGTTGTTTCCTTCTCCCATGCTCTAACCATCCTCCTGAGTACCCAAGCCTCTGTGTGCGTGTTATCAGAGGGATCAAATTGATCTAGTGTCCTTCTTGACTCCTCAGTGCCATGTGACACCAGCGTTCTCAGCCATCGGTTTCTAATCTCTGGCGTTGGATTGGCTCTAACTAGGTTCGCGCCATATACCCCTTGAAACACCGCCCAGATGCGAGCCGCAAACGCGACAGGGTGTTCATCTTTTCTTGGATAACATTTCGTTAGTGCCTCCACTGGATCCCCTCTCTTAGCGCCCATGACATTTAATACTTGTTCTTTTAAATCCTCATTTGTGCCTCTACCGAGTTTTTGTTCCTCCGGTAGGGCACATTATAATTAATTTTCTTCCTTCAGCATCAACTAAGCCGTGTATTCCTCTCTGTTGACTGACCACTTGGAACAGCTCCCTAGGATCATCCCCGGGTGCACACGTCCCAATATCCTTCGCAATATCCCTCAATTGCAAGCCCCCATTGGAGTGGAATATGTCATACGCGGGTCAGCTGACACCTGACCACCTGCCCCTATCGCTGCCCTAGTGGTCACAAGGGGGGCCATGGGGGCCGATGACTCCTTCGGCTCTGGCTCATATGCTGGCGGAGGATCCTCGGATAGAGGGTCTCCATCATCATGGCCGTATCTAGCTGCTTCGTCTGCTAACTCATTCCAATCTATGTCCCCTTCCCCGTTCTCCTCACTTCCTTCGGGTGCAAAAGCACAGATTCTACCTCTCTGCGTGGCTAGCTGCTCTTGCACTCTCGCTATGTATTTTTGATACTTTGTGTGATCAGCTGAATTACTTCTCTTTTCCTGAGCTGCTCTCTGAATCACATTCATGGCAGTTTTTAAATCACTACATTGCTGTTTCCATCCTTCCACCTCAGCTTTAGCTGTTTGGACTTCTCCCTCTCGCCGACTTTTTTCCCTAACTAGTTTTTCACACTGTAACTGATATTGGTTCATATGCATCAAATCCGCACTTCTCTGTCCCTGCAAATCAGTTCCTTTTTCATTAAGGCGGGCTGCCTCCTCACGGAGTTTTTTATTCTCTTCCTCTAGTCTGTTCTGCTCATTTTTAGCCTGCTGTTGGCATTCTATCCATTCCTCAAGGAAGCATCCGATAGCTACTGACTTCTGTATCTTTTTAAATTTCCTAGCTGACATCTTTGCTTGTGCAATCTTCCAAAGGGCTTCCCCTACGGGTTTTCCCTTGTCGTTATATAAATGATTTGGAGGAAAATGTAGCTGGTCTGATTAGTAAGTTTGCGGACGACACAAAGGTTGGTGGTGTTGAGGATAATGATGAGGATTGTCAGAGGACACAGCAGGATATAGATTGGTCGGAGACTTGGGCGGAGAAATGGCAGATGGAGTTGAATCCGGACAAATGTGAGGTGATGCATTTTGGAAGGTCTAATGCAGGTGGAAGGTATACAGTAAATGGCAGAACCCTTCGGAGTATTGACAGGCAGAGAGATCTGGGCATACAGGTCCACTGGTCACTGAAAGTGGCAACGCAGGTGGATAAGGTAATCAAGAAGGCATACGACATGCTTGCCTTCATCGGTCGGGGCATAGAGTATAAAAATTGGCAAGTCATGTTGCAGCTGTACAGAACCTTAGTTAGGCCACCCTTGGAATATTGTGTGCACTTCTGGTCGCCACACTGCCAGAAGGACATGGAGGCTTTGGAAAGGGTACAGAGGAGGTTTACCAGGATGTTGCCTGGTCTGGAGGGCATTCGCTATGAGGAGAGGTTGGATAAACTCGGATTGTTTTCATTGGAACGACGGAGGTGGAGGGGCGACATGGTAGATGTTTACAAAGTTGTGAGCGGCATGGACAGAGTGGATAGTCAGAAGCTTTTTCCCAGGGTGGAAGAGTCAGTTACTCGGGGACATAGGTTTAAGGTGCGAGGGGCAAAGTTTAGAGGGGATGTGTGAGGCAAGTTTTTTACACAGAGGGTGGTGAGTGCCTGGAACTTGCTGCAATGGGAGGTGGTAGAAGCAGATACGATAGAGACGATTAAGAGACATCTAGACAAATACATGAATAGGATGGGAATAGAGGGAGATGGGCCCCGGAAGTGCAGAAGGTGTTAGTTTAGGCAGGCATCAAGATCAGCGCAGGCTTGGAGGGCCGAATGGCCTGTTCCTGTGCTGTACTGTTCTTTGTTGTTTGTTATTGTGACCGGTACACGCTCCGTATTGTGGCCACTTCGCTATTGCGTATTTTTGGAGGAATCCCTTCCAATCAAAACAATCCGAGTCTGCAAGGTTTGGAGATTCCCTTTCTTTCGTCATCTTATGTTAGTAGCTACAAATTATCCCCTAAGTTCCTGTTCTCTCTGTACTTTGCCAATTCGGTTTGGCTCGAGTCTCCCACTGATTCAACGGACAGATTTATCCTTGAGTCCACCCAGGGACGCCAATTATTTAAACCTTGGCGAGGAGTCAACTCCCCCTTGTCCCCTTTATTCCCTGCACCTACTTGATCCTGGCCGTCACGTGGGACTGAAGTTCTCTTAATTCAGGCTCAGGCTGGGTGTTTGGGATATCAGGTTACAGGAGAGCCACCCTCCAGCTTAATCCACAGCTGCAGTTAATGGCTTAGGACAAAGAGGAGGAAACTCAGTCCTTTCTTTAACTATCAATTTACTTTATTCACATTGTTGTGCAATGTAAGAAAAAGGCTTATACACTTAGTTAGACAAACGCATGCAACTCCAACTGGGTTATACAGTTAATAACAAAGCTAGCTAGATTTCATAAGCACCCACTAGGTTCCTCTGACCTTTCCCTGACCTAGTCACAGAAAACAAATGCTATTACCCGAAAAAGGGAGAGTTAGTGCTGGCCAGGCATTCCGTTCTCTCTCTCTCTTCTACGTCGTCACCGCATTGCTCACGCAGGGTCTTCCGCTTCCACGATTGTTGATCACCGGAGTTTTCGCTGGCTCTATGACCAAAAAGCTCTCTTCTTATTCTCTCTCTTATCTCTCCAAATCTGAGCTGTGTCTTTCCGGTTGGTTTAAACTTGCTCACCTCGTTCACATCTTCTCTTAATTGGCCCAGGCCCAAAGACCCCAGTATCACACCATGTCCAAATAAGGCTGTTTTTCTGTGATCGATCCTTTGTCTTGTCTCATAAAGTAATTAGTTCAAACTGATTTTTACCAGCACAGGCCAGTGTCCGAGCTCCAGGTTACTACAGGTCAAACAATCCCAGCAGTTTGTAACTGATTCTGTATTTCTTACAGCCCCTGGCCAGCACCCCGCAAGTTCCACCCTTACTTCCTTCAGTACTGGTCCCGGTGACATTTGAACTTCAAGAACAGCCAGCCATTCTAAAACTTCCTCTTTATCAACGTAAAGCCCAGAGAGTGTCCCAATTACTCCCTCTTTCACTATGAGCTAGGCAGCATCTTCTTCTTGGTAAAAAAAATGCAAAGTACTCATTTAGTATCTCAGCCCTCACCTCTGCCCCGATGCATAAATCCCTTTCTTTGTCTTTAATTGGTACTACTCCTCCTTTTACATTACTTTTACTATTAATATTCCTATTGAAGAATTTTGGATTCTCCTTTCTGTTAGCTGCCAGTCTCTTCCCATGCTCTCTCTTTGCTTTTCTTATTCATTTTTACACTTCCTTTCTGAACTTCCTCCATTGACTCTGGCTCGACCAGACAACTGGAATACATACTCTTTTTCTTGTTCACCTTACTCTAAACTCTCTCATCAGGGAGCTGTGGCTTTGTTCATCCTACCCTTGTTCCACATGGTATCATACCTCGACTGTACCTGAACCACCTGCACTTTACTATTGTTCTGTTACAATTTTGCCTGTCTGTCTTTGATTCCAGTTTACATGGGCAAGATCCGTTCTCACCACACTGAATTTGGGCCTCCCCAATTCATTAGTTTTACTCTGGATTGCTCTTTGTCCTTTTCGATAGCTAACCTAAACCTTATGATACTATGATCACTGTCCCCTCAATGTTCCACTACTGACACCCAATCCACTTGATCCCTCATTCCCCAGAACCAGGTCCAGCAATGCCTCCTTCCTCATTGGGCTGGAAACATACTGATCTGGAAAATTCTATCGCTCACACTTAATAAATTCTTTCCCCTCTATATTAGAATAATTAAAGTCCCCCATTATAAATAGATTTTGCAACTCCCTGTGATTTCCCTGCCAATATTTCCTCGATATCTCTCCTATTATTTGGTAGCCAATAGATTCGTGTAGTGCAGTGGTACCTCTATTTTTCCTTGGCTTTAACCAAACAGATTCTGTCTTTGAAACCTCTAGGACTTCCTCTCTCTCCAGTCCTTTAATGTTCTCCTTAATCAATACTGTTCCTGTTCCTCTATTCTCTCCTTCCCTATCTTTCCTGAATACTTTGTATCCAGGAATAGTTAATACCCAGTCTGCCCTATTTCACCTGCATCTCCATTATCAACACATCATTATATTCCCACTTGGCTATCTGTGCCTGTGAATCACTAATCTCACTGACCACACTCTGTGCTTTCACATACCTGCACTGTCAACGTAATTTAGACTGTTTTGCATTTCCTGTTACTAACTGGCCCAGCTAATATCTTACTATTTCTCAAATTAGTGCTATCTGTCTCTCCCAATTCTTTGTGCATCTTTTTCTCTAATTTTACATCCTTTTTCCCATCCCCTCACTTTAAATCTGTCCTTTAAACTAGGGTCCATTAATAAACATTTCTTATTAATAAATCCAACAAGGAATTCAGAAGAACATTCCTGACTCAAGACAGTGTTGAATATGTGGAATTCACTGTCAGATAGTGTATTTGAGGTGAAAAACATCGATGCATTAAAGTGAAGGTAGATAAATACATGAGGGAGAAAGGAATAGAATGGTACGTTGATCGGATTCGAGGATGTAGGTCAAGTGGCAGGATGCACATGAGGAACAGTCACACAGATATAGAACAGCTGGGCCGAAGGGTTAGTTTCTGTGTCTTAAATTACATGTGAATAAGAGGAAACTGTTTCCATTGGCAAATAGCTTAGATATCAGAGGGTGTAATTTTAATCTCAGTGAGAAAGGAACAGAAGGGTAGGGGAGATATTGTTTTATGCATTATGGAAAGCATTGCCTGAAATGATGGTGGAAACAGATTCAACAGTAATTTTTGACCAAGAATTGAACATAAAGTTGAAAAGTTGAAATGCAATTCTATGGAGGAAGAGCAGTTTGACTGATTATATGAATCTTGTAAAGAGCCTGCAAATTCACGATGGATCGAATGGCCTCCTTCTGTAATGTAAGATTCTATGACTCTGACTGTCGAGACCAAGTTGTTTCTGTTCACTGACAGTTGTATCAAATCCACATCCTTCAGGTCTCTTCAGCTGCTTGGAGCAGATGGTTTTTAGCCCAGTAATTGGATGTCCTCAGTGGTGGAGCTCGTTCTCAACAGTGTCAAAGGCTGCAGTTAATTTAATGAAAATAACCCTAACCCTAACCCTAACCATAACCCGAACGTGCACCATGGTCACAGACACACAGGATGTCTTTCGTGAATTCCATTATGACTTTGGTGCTGTGGCAAGGGTGGAAACATAATTCAACAAATACAAACATGGGGTGACTGGAAAGAAGGATGCAAGTTTGTGTGGTGACAACACATTGAAGGAACTTGGAACAGAGGCAGTTGTTTACAAGATCAGCAAGTGTAGAATGTGGGTTTTTTGCTCATCTCTGATTCTGAGTAATTGTGTTTTTAAAAGTCTCTGAGGAGGCATAAACTGGAGACGCCCCAGATTCAAAGCCGACAATAGAAATTGTGAGTGTAAGATTGTTGGGACGCTGATTGTTTCCAGAAAGCAGAGAATGCTCTTATGCTTGTTTGAACAAGTTCAATGAGGAGTGCAAGAGGACATATGAGGAGCAGCACCAGGCACACCTAAAAAAAATGAGGTGTCAGCCTGGTGAAGCTACAACACAGGACTACTTGCATGCCAAACAGAGGAAGCAGCATGCAATAACCAGGGCTATGTGATCGCACAACCAACTGATCAGATCTCAGCTCTGCAGTCCTGCCACATCTAGTCATGAATGTTGGTGGACAATTAAACAACTAACAAGAGGAGGAATCTCCACAAATATCCCCATCCTCAATGATGGGAGAGCCCAGCACATCAATGCAAAAGTCAAGGTTGAAGCATTTGCATCCACCTTTAGCCAGAAGTGCCGAGTGGATGATCCATCTCAGCCTCCCGCTTGTGATCACCAGCAAGATGGATGCCCCTCTTCAGCCAATTCGATTCACTCCATGTGATATCAAGAAACGGCTGAAGGCACCTGGAAACTGCACAGGATATCGGCCCTGACAACAGTCCAGCAATAATACAGTAGACTTGTGCGCCAGAACTAGCTGTGCACCGAGCCAAGCTGTTCCAGTACAGCTACAACACTGGCATCTACCCGGCAAGGTGGAAAATTGCCCAGGTCTACCCTATGCACAAAAAGTAGGACAAGTCCAACCAGGCCAATTACTGCCCTATTAGTTTACTCCTGATCATCAGCAAAGTGATGGAAGGGGTTGTTGACGGTGCTATCAAGCAGCACTTGCTCAGCAATAACCTTGTTAGCGGGAATGAATCTAGAAGAATCACTCGACACTCAGGTCCGCTCCAATGTCAAACAGTTTATTACGCCAGCGGGGTGCAGGTCACTGGACTGTCCAGGTGCCTCTCCACCGAACAAAGGAAAATCATCAATACTTATACATTTTCAAACAGTTACTCAGCCCATCCTGGCTGGACATGGTCCAATCACAACGATTACAGATCATATACATTGATTATTAGAGCCAATAGAAGTGGTTGCTAGGCATGGAGGGACTGCACAACTGGTCCATAGACAGATAGGGGATTACTCATGATGTTTTCCATTCCCTCTTATCCATTATCCTTGGTTCTCATGTACGCATACCTTCTTATCTTGACTTCGTTACAGGCTGGTACCTTTGTCAGCATTCCACCAGGACATCTGCTTTCCATTAAATGAGTCTTTGTTTGAATTTATGTTACTCAGCTCCTGTGTGGAATGTGGTCAAGTTGGCTAAGCCCCATGATGCCTTGCAACCTCTTCATTGTTCACTAAGGTTATACGTTACTGGTTACTCAAATAACATTTAAACAGTATATTTACTGCAGGTGCCTCTGCGCTTGGGAATACCCTACAACAACCTGCTCAGTGACGCTCAGTTTGGGTTCCGCCAGGGCCACTCAGCTCCTGACCTCATTACAGCCTTTGTTTAAACATGGACAAAAGAGCCGAACTCCAGTGGTGAGGTGAGAGTGACTGCCCTTGACATTAAGGTAGCATTTGACTGAGTATGGCATTAAGGAGCCCGAGCAAAACTGAAGTTAATGGGAGTCGGGGGGAAAACTCTTCACTGGTTGGCGTCATAACTAGCACAAAGGAAAATGATTGTGGCTGTGGTTGCTGAAGGTCGTTCATCTCAGCTACCGGACATCACTGCAGTTCCTCAGGGTAGTGTCCTAGGCCCAACCATCTTCAGCTGCTTCATCAATTACCTTCCCCCTATCATTAGGTCAGAAGTGGGGATGTTCACTGATGATTGCAGAATGTTCAGCACCATTCACAACTCCTCAGATACTGAAGCAGCCCATGTCCATATGCAGCAGGACCTGGACAACATCCAGGCTTGGGCTGATATGTGACAAGTAGCGTTCGCACCACACAAGTGCCAGGCAATGAACATCGCCAACAAGAGTAGCATCTACCCATCTCCTTTTGATGTTCAAAGGCATTACGATCACTGAATCCCCACTATCAACATCCTGGGGGTTACCATTGACCAAAAAACTGAACTTGAGTAGCTACATAAATGTGACTACAAGAGCAGATCAGAGGCTAGGAATTCTGTGGTGAGTAACTTACTTCCTGTCTCCCCAGTGCCTCTCCACTATCTAGAAGGCACAAGTCAGGAGTGTGATGGAATACTCTCCACTTGCCCGGATGGGTGCAGCTCCAGCAACACTGAAGAAGCTCAATACTATCCAGGACAAAGCAGCCCGTTTGATTGGTACCCCATTTACCACCTTCAACATTCACTCCTTCCAACACCGATGCACACTGGGAGCAGTGTGTACCATCTGCAAGATGCACTGCAGCAACTCAACAAGAGTCCTTCGGCAGCACCTTCCACACTCTCCGACCTCTACTACCGAGAAGGACAAAGGCGATAGGTGCATGAGAACACCACCACCTACAAGCTCCCCTCCAAGCCACACATCATCCTGACTTGGAACTATGTCGCCGTTCCTTCACTGTCACTGGGTGAAAATCCTGGAACTCACTTCCTAACAGCACTGTGTGTATACCTGCACCCCAAGGACTGCAGTGGTTCAAGAAGGCAGCTCATTACCACCTTCTCGAGGGCAATTATGGATGGGCAATAAATGCTGGCCTAGCCAGCAAGGCCCACATCTCCTGAATGAATAACAAACACAAGTGGAACAATGCCGCCTGAATAGTGAGATAACTAAGTTGTTGATTGCATGCTTTGTAATTATTAAACACTGATTTCCCCTCCTGTCATTTCCATAAGATTTAGAAGTTTATTTTTGTATCAAGTTCAAAAAGATCCTCTTGCACTTTGCTTAACGTTAAAGGTAACGACACACAAAATGTTCCTGACCTGCAAATCCCAACCTAATGCTGAGCACAGGAATCAGCTCCATGGAAAGTTCACACGTGACTTCAATGGCTTGGATAGACAGCACATCTTGGTGAAGAGATCTTTCAACACAAAATCCAACCAAGACCATGCTCTGGATCCATCTTCTGTGAAATGAGACACAGTGACCTCTATGTATCATGTTGCCTTCTCTGCAGTTCAAAGATTGGAAGTATTCAGCTCACTGGATCGCAAACTAAAGCTCAGCGAAACTTTGGAAGACTTTAGAATGACTGCATTGAAATGGAAATGCACCCCAAGGGGAGGGAACCATTGACAATATCAGCTCACAAGCGGAAGGAAGGGAAACTGACTGTCAGAAGTGTAGTATAAGAAGGGTCCAGAGTGGAGATGTCGGGTCCCACATACATGATAAGGTCACAAGGGCACAGGAGAAGATACGAGGGGAAGGAATCGGACTGAGGAGGAAGGCTGGGAATGGGTTTTGTTATATAGGCAAGGGGAACAGATATGTGCCCGAGGAACATGAAAGGACAACCCAAGCACCCTGGACTTGATGGTGTGAAGCTAGAACCTGTAACCAAAGACTGGACGTTAGTAAAGATTTTATTCGGGACAAGTACATCAAAGTTCAAGATGAGGAAACAACAATAAGAACATAAGAAATAGGAGCAGGAGTAGGCCATTCATCCCTTCGAGCCCACTCCACCATTCAATGAGATCATGGCTGATCTTCTCCTTCAACACCATTTTCCTGCACTATCCCCATATCCCTTGATGTTGTTTTTAATATGTAGAAATCTATCGATCTCAGTCTTGAACATACTCAACGACTGAACCTCCACAGCCTCCTGGGGCAGAGAATTCCAAAGATTCAACACCTTCTAAGTGAAGAAATTCCTCCTCATCTCAGTCCTAAATGGCCTGCTCTTTATTCTGAGACTGTGTTCTAGACTCCCCAGCCAGGGGAAACACCCTTCCTGCATCTACCCTGTCGAGACCAGGAAGAATTTTATACATTTGAATGCGATCACCACTCATTCTTCTAAACTCCTGAGAATAAAGGTCCAGTCTATTTAATTTTTCCTCATAGAAAAAGTCCTCAATCCCAGGAAGTAGTTTGGTGAACTTTTGTTGCAATTACATTTGTTACAATTGCATTTTGTTACAATTACTTGCCTCTGTGGCAATTATATCTTTCCTGAGGTAAGGAGATGAAAACTGCACACAATACTCCAGGTGTGGTCTCACGAAGGTGCTATATAATTGCAGTAAGACATCTTTACTGCTGGACTCAAATCATCTTTTAATAAAGGCCAACAGACCACTTGCCTTCTTCATTGCTTGTTGCACCTGTATGTTAGCTTTCAGTGACTCGTGAACAAGGACCCAAGTCCTGTTGAAGTTGAACACTTGCCAGCCTCTCACCATTTACGACTGCTCCATGGGCTGGATTTTACCAGGACCCCGATATTGGGCTCCATGGTGGGGTTGCTGGAAGATGCTGCTGGTAGAGGCCCGACACCGACTCCAACACCAGGAGACCCCAGCCCGATCATCCTGGTGGCGGTAAGGCTCCATAGCATTCCGCCCCATCGCTAGGTGACAGAACCTGAATTTGAATATTTAAATAATAAAATTAATACATTTAAATGAACCTCAGTGCAGTGGCCATCACTCCCGGGCTTTCACTTCTCTGTCTGGGAAAAGCAGGTGTGATACTGGCGGGGAGGGGGAGGGAGTTAAGATATTTTGTGCGGTGGTGGGGAGGGGGAATGGGGTCAAATATTCCTAATGAGTGTAGGGGATGGTGGGAAGTGGGAACTTTAAACTTGGTACAGTCTGGGTGGGGAAGGTCATATTTCACAGGTAACTGTTTAGTCAAGGAGAAAGCGGCAGATACTTAATTTAGTTGTTATTGGGGGGATGGGAAAGGGTCATTAGAATTTTATTCTGTATATTTTGGGGAGGAGTGTTTCTTTATAAATTTACATTCACCGACAGGGCTGACTGTCCTTTAAAAAGGGCTCCAGTACCTGCGCACAGGCAGCTGAGGCCATTGCCAGTGTCAGACAGCCCGTCCCCTCCACGTGATTGGGGAGACGGGCCGCCCCGGTTATTTAAATGAGGTACAGTAGGGAGATCGTGGCAGCTCTGTGACTTGTGGTCCTCACATGCAGACAGCCAATTTTGTCACCTGTCACTGGGAGAGGCAGTGGCCTGTTAAAATCCAGCCCTGTATTTCTGTTTCTCCGACCAAAGTGGATAACCTCACATTTCTCTACATTGTATTCTATTTGTCAAATATTTGTCCACTCGCTTAACCTCTCCAAATCCCCTTGAAGCATCTTTTCATTCTCCTCACAATCCACACTTCCATCAAGTTTTGTGTCATCTGCAAACTTGGAAATATTACGTTTAATCCCCACATCCAAATTACTGATATAGATTGTTAATAACTGGAGCCCGTGCCACTGATCCTTGCAATACCCCACCAGTCACAACTTGCCCATCTGAAAATCACCCATTTATTCTCACTCTCTGTTTTCTGTCTGTGAACCAGTTCTCAATCCATGTCAGTATATTCCCCCCAATCCCATGTGCTCTCATCTTGTTTACTAACATCCTGTGTGGGACCTTATCACCAGTTTTCTGAAAGGGATAGAGATGAGATGATTAATCAGTCAAATGTCACTTGTCATATGAACATAACAAATAGGAGTAGGAGTAAGACACACAAACACACAAACCTGCTCCACCATTGAAGAGGATCATGGCTGATCTTCAAACTCAACTCCACTTTCACACCCGATCTCCATATCCCTGGATTCCCAGAGAGTCCAAAAAATCTGTCGATCTCATTCTTTGACTATACTCAGTGACTGAGCATCCACAGCCCTCAAGAGTAGAGAATTCTAAAGATTCATAAACGTTTGAGTGAGGAAATGGCGTACTTTATTCACAGTGCTAAGGCCTTCCACCGACTGTTCCAATTTCCCATCATTTCAAAAGATCAAGTACGTTGGAATATTTAGTTCCCAACGTTGGTCACAATATAACCACATCTCTGTAACTGCATCTCTGTAATGACAAATAGATCAAACACATTTATCTCCACCTGTGTCATTAATTTGTCCGCCATGTTACCAGCCCATCATGCATTCACAAAAAAACACCAGCATGGATTTGTAAAAGGCAGATCATGCTTGACCAATCTAATTGAATTTTTTGTTTTATGAAGTATTAGAGAAGGTTGAAGAAGAGACCATAGAAACATAGGAAATAGGAGCAGGTGAAGCCATTTGGCCCCTCCAACCTGCTCCACCATTCAACTAGATTATGGCTGATCTTCTACCTCAAGGCCATTTTCCCACATTATCCCCATTTTCCATGATAGCTTTACTATCTAGAAATCTATTGATTTCTGTCTTGAACATACTCAATGATTGAGCCTCCTCAGTCCTCTGGGGTAGTGAGTTCCAGAGATTCATCATCCTATGCGTGAAGAGATTCCTCCTCATCTCAGTCCTAAATGGCCTACCCTTTATTCTGAGACTATGTCCCCTGGTTCTAGACCCTCAACCAGGGGAAACATCCTTTCTGCAGCTACCCTGTTGAGCCCTGTAAGAATTTTGTATGCTTCAGTGAGATCCCCTCTCATTCTTCCAAACTCTAGAGAATACAGGCCCAGTGTCCTCAATCTCTCCTTATCGGACAATCCCACCATTCCAGGAATCAGTCCAATGACCCTTTGTTGCACTCCCTCTTTGGCAAGGATATCCTTCCTTAGGTAAGGAGGCCAAAACTATACACAATACTCCGGTATGCGGCCTCACCAAGGCTCTATACCATTGCAGCAAGACTTCTTTACTCCTGTACTCAAATCCTCTTGCATTAAAGGCCAACATACCAATTGCCTTTATGATTGCTTGCTGCACCTGCATGGTAGCTTTCAGTGGCTTATAAACAAGGACACCCAGGTCCCTTTGGACATCAACACTTCCCAATCTCTTACTATTTAAGAAATACTCTGCACTTCTGTTTTTACTAACAAAGTTGATAACTTCACATTTTCCGCATTATATTCCATCTGCCGCTCTCTTGCATATACATTTAGCCTGTATAAGCTCCTTGAATCCTCTTTGCATTCTCCTCACAACTCACATCCCAACTTAGTTTTGTGTCATCAGCAAACTTGGAAATATTACATTTAGTCCCCACATCCAAATCATTGATACAAATAGTTGGAACCGAAGCACTGGTCCTTGCAGTACCCCACTGGACACAGCCTGCCAACCTGAGAATGACCTGTTTATTCCTACTTTCTGTTTTCTGTCCACTAATCAATTCTCAATCCATGCCATTATATTATCACCAATGCTATGTGTCCTAATTTTGCCTACAAGCCTCTTGCATGGAACCTTAACAAAAGCCTTGTGAACATTTAAATAAAACACATCCACTGGTTCCCCGTTAACTACTCAAATGAAAAACTCCAACCGCTTTATCCTGGGGTTACTATTGACCAGAAACTGAACTGAAGTAGCCATATTAATACAGTGGCTACAACAGAAGGTCAGAAGCTAGGAATCCTGCAGCGAGTAACTCACCTACTAACTCCCCAAAGCCTGCCAACCATCTACAAGGCACAAGTCGGGAGTGTGATGGTATACTCTCCACTTGCCTGGATGGGTACAGCTCTAACAACACTCAAGAAGCTCGACCTCATCCAGGGCAAAGCAGCACTCTGGATTGGCATCCCATCCAACACCTTCAACATTCACTCCCTTCATCACCGACACACATGGCAACAGTGTGTGCCATCTACAAGATGCACTGCAGCAACTGACCAAGGCTTCTTAGACAGCACCTTCCAAACCCGCGACCTCTACCTCAAGCACAATGGAAAAATACGGAAATTCTCTCGACAGAGATCTGTCAGAAGAAAATGACATCAGGGGTTTCAGTCAACACACTTGAAGCACAGGGTTTCCAGCTTCTCAGGAGAGATTCAATACCAGGGATTTAAGCTCTCCCACACTAGATCTTTGCAGGGTCTCTTCAAAGAGGTAGAGGAAGAGGTGAGCTTGGTGGTTCCATTCTCATTTGCAGGCAAAACCTGTCTTCAAAACAATTCACACCCCAACTGAACTGAAAATAATATCCAAAACCCCAAACAGAATGTCAAACCTCTTGACCTCCTCAAAATATGTGGCTTCTCTGTAAACATTATCCCCAGGTCACCAAGGTTGCTGTTGTTTATTGAACTTAAAGCACATGACATCTAGGAAGGTTGTTTTTGAACAACATTTCAGTGTCCTTTCAATGAACTGTCAACAACAAAGCAAAGTCCAGCTTCTGTGAAATCTTCAGCCTTCTAATGAACCCATCTCCACAATTTAAATATGAGTCTTCAAAAAAAATTAAGTAAAAATTTAGAAGCATCTTCAAAACAACCTAGAGAAATTTTTACAGTCCATTTTTATGTTTCTCTCCATTTACTTTCATATTCTATTTGCCCTTTCTTTGACAATTTCTTGGTGCTCCTTTGCTGAATTATAAATTCTTCCCAATAGAACCATAGAAAAATTACTGCACAGAAGGAGGCCATTCAGCCCATCATGTCTGCACCAGCCGGAAAATAAAACTAGCCGCCCAATCTAATTCCACCTTCCTGCACGTGTTCCATAGCCTTGCAGGTTACAGCAATTCAGGTGCATGTCCAGGAACATTCGAAAGAATTGAGGGCTTCGATCTCCACCACCATTCCTAGCAGTGAATTCCTGACGCCCACCACCCTCTGGGTGAAAAAGCTTTTCCTCATGTCCCCTGTAATCCTTCTACCAATCACCTTAAATCTGTTCCCCCTGGTAATTGACCTCTCCACTCGGGGAAACAGGTTCTCCCTGTCTACTCTATCTGGGCCCCTCATAATTTTGTACACCTCAATTAAGTCGCCCCTCAGCCTCCTCTGTTCTAAGGAAAGCAAGCTTACCCTATTCAATCTTTCTTCATAGCTGCAACTTTCAGACCCTGCCAACATTCTTGTAAATCTCCTCTGTACTCTCTCCAGAGCAATTATGTCCTTTCTGTAATGTGCTGACCAGAACTGTACGTAATACTCCAGCTGTGGCCTAACCATCATTTTATACAGTTCCAGCATGACATCCCTTCTATACCTCGACCAGTAAAGGAAACCATTCCATATGCCTTCTTCACCACTCTATCTACTTGTCCTGCTGCCTTCAGGGACCTGTGAATATGTACTCCAAGCTCTCTCACTTCTTCTAGCCCCATCAATATCCTCCTGTTTATTGTGTATTCCCTCGCTTTATTTGCCCTCGCCAAGTGCATTATCTTACTACTCTGGATCGAATTACATTTGCCACATTTCCACCCATTCAATCAAACTATTGATATAATTCTGCAGTCTACAGCTACCCACTTCACTATCAACTAGACGACAAATTTTTGTGTCATCAACAAATTTCCCAATCATGCCTCCCACATTTAAGTCCAAATCATTAATATATACCACAAACAGCAAGGGACCCAGCACTGAGCCCTGTGGAACGCCACTGGAAACAGCTTTCCATTCGCAAAAAATCATTTGACGACTGCCCTTTGTTTCCTGTCACTGAGCCAATTTTGGATCCAACCTGCCACATTCCCCATGGGATTTCATTTTACTGACCAGTCTGCCATGCGGGAATTTGTCAAATGCCTTACGAAAATTCATGTAGACCACATCCACTGCACTACCCTCATCAATCCTCCTCGTTACTTTCTCAAAGAAATCAATTAAGTTAGTAAGACATGACCTTCCCTTGAAAAATCCATGCTGACAATCCCTGATTAATCCTTTCTAAGTGGCAGTTTATCCTGTCCCTCAGGATTCTAATCACCACCGAGGTCAGACTGACCGGCCGATAATTATTTGGTCTATCCCTTGCACCCTTTTTAAACAATGGTATAACATTCGCAGATCTCCAATCCTCTGGCACCTCACCGTATCCAGTGAGGATTTGAAGATGATCCTCAGCGCATCCCTTATTTTCTCCCTGGCTTCCCTTAACAACCTGGGATGCAAAACATCCGGTCCTGGAGATTTATCCACTTTTAGGAATGTCACACTCTCTAGTACTTCCACTCTCATTATGCTAATTGTATCTAATATTTCACACTCCTCCTCTTTTACTACAATGTCTGCATCATCCCTCTCCTTTGTGAAGAAAGAGGCAAAAAACTCATTATGGACCCTGCCCACATCATCTGCATCCATGCAAAAGTTCCCTTGTACATCTCTGATAGGCCCGACCCTTTCCTTAGTTATCCTCTTACTCTTAATGTCCTGAGAAAACATATTCGGGTTTTCCTTGATTTTACCTCCCAATAATTTTTCACGTACTTTACTTTTATATAATTTGCTTTTTTACATCACCCCTGCTCTTTCTATACTCCTCCAGGCTTTCTTCAGTATTAAGATATTTGTGATCATCAGAAGCTTTCATTTTTTGCTTTAACTTACCCTGTAAGCTTCTATATAACCAGGGAGCTCTAGATTTGACAGAACCACCATTTACCTTTGTGGGGACATGCCTACACTTTGCCTGTAGTATCTTTTTCCTGAATGCCACCAGTGGTTTGCCACTGATTTTCCTTCAAGTATCTGTATCCAGTCCACTGTTGCCAGGTCACTTCTCAGTTTTTATGATTATTTGGAAAAGCATAGTTTGATTAGAGACAGTCAGCATGGCTTTGTGAGGGGCAGGTCATGCCTCACAAGCCTTATTGAATTCTTTGAGGATGTGACAAAACACATTGATGAAGGAAGAGCAGTGGATGTGGTGTATATGGATTTTAACAAGGCGTTTGATAAGGTTCCCCATGGTAGGCTCATTCATAAAGTAAGGAGGCATGGGATACAGGGAAAGTTGGCTGTCTGGATACAGAATTGGCTGGCCCAGAGAAGACAGAGGGTGGTAGTAGATGGAAAGTATTCAGCCTGGAGCTCGGTGACCAGTGGTGTTCCGCAGGGATCTGTTCTGGGACCTCTGCTCTTTGTGATTTTTATAAATGACTTGGATGAGGAAGTGGAAGGCTGGGTTCGTAAGTTTTCCGATGACACAAAGGTTGCTGGAGTTGTGGATAGTGTGGAAGGCTGTTGTAGGTTGCAATGGGACTTTGACAGGATGCAGAGCTGGGCTGAGAAGTGGCAGATGGAGTTCAACCTGGAAAAGTGTGAAGTAATTCATTTTGGAAGGTCGAATTTGAATGTGGAATACAGGCTTAAAGACAGGATTCTTGGTAGTGTGGAGGAACAAAGGGATCTTGGGTCCACGTCCATAGATCCCTCAAAGTTGCCACCCAAGTTGATAGGGTTGTTAAGAAGGCGCATGGTGTGTTGGCTTTCATTAACAGGGGGATTGAGTTTAAGAGCCGCGAGGTTATGCTGCAGCTCTATAAAGCCCTGGTTCGACCACACTTGGAATATTGTGTTCAGTTCTGGTTGCCTCATTATAGGAAGGATGTGGAAGCTTTAGAGAGGGTGCAGAGGAGATTTACCAGGATGCTGCCTGGACTGGAGGGCATGTCTTACGAAGAAAGGTTGAGGGAGCTAGGGCTTTTCTCATTGGAGCGAAGAAGGATGAGAGGTGACTTGACAGAGGGGTACAAGATGATGAGAGGCTTAGATAGAGTGGATAGCCAGAGACTTTTTCCCAGGGCGGAAAGGGCCCAGGGAGCCTAATTTTAAGGTGATTGGAGGAAGGTTTAGGGGAGATGTCAGAGGTAGGTTCTTTACACAGAGAGTGGTGGGTGCGTGGAATGCACTGCCAGCGGTGGTAGTTGAAGCAGATACATTAGGGACATTTAAGCGACTCTTGGATAGGTACATGGATGATAGTAGAATGAAGGGTATGTAGGTAGTTTGATCTTAGAGTAGGTTAAAGGGTCGGCACAACATCGTGGGCCGAAGGGCCTGTACTGTGCTGTACTGTTCTATGTTCCATGTTCTATGTTCATAAAATTCGCCTTCCCTCAATTTGGAACCTCTGCTCCTGTTTTATTTGTGTCCTTTTCCATTATTATGCTAAAACTAACTGTATTGTGGTCATTATCTAAAATGGTCACCCACTGTGACTTCATCCACTTGCCCAGCTTCAACACCGAAAACTAAATCTTGATTTGCGTCCCCTCTCTTGTTGCGCTTGTTACGTGCTGGGTAAAAAATTTCTCCTCAACGCAGTTCAAGAATCTTCTCCCCTCTGCCCTTCACACTGTTAATATCCCAGTCGATATTGGGGTAGTTGAAATCCCCAACCATCACAGCCTGAAAGTCATTGCACTCAGAAATGTGCTTACATATTTGTTCCACTATCTCCCTCTCACTATTTGGGGGTCTACAGTCTTCTTCTTTGGCCTCTTTGTGTCGAGAGACAATGGGTAAGCGCCTGGAGGTGGTCAGTGGTTTGTGAAGCAGCGCCTGGAGTGGCTATCAAGGCCAATTCTAGAGTGACAGCCTCTTCCATAGGTGCTGCAGATAAAATTGGTTGTCGGGGCTGTTTCACAGTTGGCTCTCCCCTTGCGATTCTGTCTTTTTTCCTGCCAACTGCTAAGTTTCTTCGACTCGCCACACTTTAGCCCCACCTTTATGGCTGTCCGCCAGCTCTGGTGATCACCGGCAACTGACTCCCACGACTTGTGATCAATGTCACAGGAATTCATGTCGCGTTTGCAGATGTCTTTAAAGCGGAGACATGGACGGCCAGTGGGTCTGATACCAGTGAGCTCGCTGTACAATGTGTCCTTGGGGATCCTGCCATCTTCCATATGGCTCACATGGCCAAGCAATCTCAAGCGCCGCTGGCTTAGTAGGTGTATATGCTGGAGATGTTGGCCGCCTCGAGGACTTCTGTGTTGGAGACGCGGTCCTGCCACCTGACGCCAAGGATTCTCCGGAGGCAGCGAAGATGGAATGAAGTGAGACGTCGCTCTTGGCTGACATACGTTGTCCAGGCCTCACTGCCGTAGAGCAAGGTACTGACGGCACAGGCGAGATACACTCGGACTTTTGTGTTCCATGTCAGTGCGCCATTTTCCCACACTCTCTTGGCCAGTCTGGTCACAGCAGTGGAAGCCTTTCCCATGTGCTTGTTGATTTCTGCATCGAGAGACAGGTTACTGGTGATATAATAAAAGCGAAATACTGCAGATGCTGGAAATCTGAAATAAAAACAAGAAATGCTGGAACCACTCAGCAGGTCTGGCAGCATCTGTGGAAAGAGAAGCAGAGTTAACGTTTCGGGTCAGTGACCCTTCATCGGACCTGATCTTGTGTGGAGGAAAATTCCTTCTTCTGACGACTTGAACACATGTGAGAGCAGCAGGGAGAAGATCCCAAACAGTGTAGGTGCGGGAACACAGCCCTGTTTCACAATGCTCAGGATAAGAAAGGGGTCTGATGAGGCACTGCTATCCTGAATTGTGCCTTTCATATTGTCATGGAATGAGGTGATGATAATTAGTAGCTTTGGTGGACATCCGATCTTTTGTAGTCATCTGAAGAGACCATGTCTGCTGACGAGATCAAAGGCTTTGGTGAGATCAATGAAAGCAACATAGAGGGACATCTGTTGTCCACGGCATTTCTCCTGTAGCTGGTCAATGGAGAAAAGCATATCAATGGTAGATCTCTCTGCTCGAAAGCCACACTGTGCCTCAGGGTAGACGCGCTCAGCCAGCTTCTGGAATCTGTTTAAAACGACTCGAGCGAAGACTTTACCCACTATGCTGAGCAGGGATATCCCACGGTAGTTGTTGCAGTCACCGCGGTCACTCTTGTTCTTATAGAGGGTGATGATATTGGCATCGCGCATGTCCTGTGGTACTGCTCCCTCATCCCAGCACAGGCAAAGCAGTTCGTGCAGTACTGAAAGTATAGCAGGCTTGGCACTCTTGATTATTTCAGGGGTAATGCCGTCCTTCCCAGGGGCTTTTCCGCTGTCTAGAGAATCAATGGCATCACAGAGTTCTGATTTTGTAGGCTGCACATCCAGCTCATCCTTGACTGGCAGAGACTGGGCTGCATTGAGGGCGGTCTCAGTGACAACATTTTCCCTGGAGTACAGTTCTAGGTAGTGCTCCACCCAGCGGTCCATTTGCTTGCATTGGTCAGTGTTTGTGTCCCCTCATTTCGATTTGATGGGGGCGATCTTCTTGTTGGTTGGCCAAAAAGCTCTCTTAATGCCATCATATATTCCTCTGATGTTTCCGGTGTCTACAGTACACTCCCAGTAATGTGGCTGCCCCCTTTTTATTTCTGAGTCTCCACCCATATGGCCTCGTTTGATGATTCATTTAGCATATCATCCCTCCTCACAGCTGTTATTGATTCCTTAACTAATAATGCTAACCCTCCCCGCCCCACTCTTTTTAATCTCCCTCTCTATCATGCCTGAATGCTCTAAATCCAGGGATGTTGAGCTGCCATTCTTGCCCTCTTTAAGCCAAGTTTCCGTTATTGCAATGATTTTGTGTTGCCATGTGTCTATCTGTAATCTCAACTCACTGGCTTTATTTATTATACTCTTTACATTTAAATATCCTTTAACACTTCCAAATTCCTGTGTTGCACACTTTTTACATTTTTCTTCTGTCTTTCAGAGTCATTCGCCAATTTTGCTAATTTTCTGTGTCCTGTTCCCTGCCCTGAAATTGTCCTATCTAAAACTATGCTCAGTTCCCATCCCCTTGCCAATCTAATTTAAACCATCCCCAACTGCACGAGCAAACCTTGTTGCAAGGATATTTGTCCCAGTGCTGTTCAGGTGCAGACTATCTGGCTTCACAGGTCCCACCAACCCTAAAACTGGTCCCAATGGCCCAGAAATCTTCAGCCTCCCTTCCGCACCAATTCTCTCGCCGCACATTCATCTGGTGAATTTTCCTATTACTAATCTCACTAGCATGTGGCCTTGGGAGTAATCCGGAGATTACTTTCCTTTTTGCTGGGTAATCTCATTCGCAACTCCTTAAACTCAGTCTGCAGGACCCTATCCCTCTTTCTTGCTCTCTCGTTGGGTACCAATGTGGACCACGACCTCCAACTGTGTACCCTCACCCTCCAGAATGCTCCATAGCTGCTCAGTGATATCCATGGCCCTTGCACCAAGGAGGCAACATACCATCCTAGAATCACATCTGCTACAACAAAAACACCTATCTGTTCCTCTAACCGTGGAATCCCCTACCACTATTGCTCTCTTGTCCTGTTCACTCACTCCAAGCACAGCTGAGTCACCCATGGTGCTCACTGCACTCTACAGAGGAACTACTATCAACATCCTAGGGGCTACCACTGACCAGAAACTGAACTGGAGTAGCCATATAAATACCATGGCTACAAGAGCAGGTCAGAGGCTCGGAATCCTGAGGCGGGTAACTCACCTCTTGACTCCCCATGGCCTGTCCACCATCTACAAGGAACAAGTCAGGAGTGTGATGGAATACTCTCCACTTGCCTGGATGGGTGCAGTTCCAACAACAGTCAAGAAGCTCGACACCTTCCAGGACAAAGCAGCCCGCTTGATTGGCACCCCATCTGCAAACATTCACACCCTCCACCACCGACACACAGTGGCAGCAGTGTGTACCATCTACAAGATGCACTGCAGCAATGCACAAAGGTTCCTTACACAGCACCTTCCAAACCCCCAACCTCTACCAACTAGAAGGACAAGGGCAGCAAATGCATGGGAACGCCACCACCTGCAAGTTCCCCTCCAAGTCACACACCATCCTGACTTGGAACTATATCGCCGTTCCTTCTCTGTCGCTGAGTCAAAATCCTGGAACTCCCTTCCTAACAGCACTGTGGGTGTACCGACCCCAAATGGACTGCAGCGGTTAAAGAAGGCAGCTCACCACCACCTTCTCAAGGGCAATTAGGGATGGGCAATAAATGCTGGCCTAGCCAGCGACGCTCACAACCCATGAATGAATAAAATAAAAGAACTCTCCTTCCCATTGGTACTCAGAACTGAATACCAGTTCAAAAGTAGGATGCCCTGTAGGGACTCCTGCACTACCTGCCCTGATCTTCTTGTCAGTCTGGCAGCAAGACAATCCATCTCTGACTATGCTCGGTTAGCCACTGGGTTGACTACCTCCTGAAACGTGCTATCCACATAGTATTCCACCTCGTGGATGCGCCACAGTGACTACAGCCCCGCCCGAGCTCTGAAACCCAAACTCATCTGCTGTTTTCCTCAAAAATGAGCCAGTAATCTGCCCATTTTTTTTGTCTGTAACAAAGCTCTGAAATTATTATTTTTAAAATCCCTTGTTTTCGGTTAACCAGTGTATATGTGTCTGTGTAAGTGTGAGGGGCCGAAGGAACAAAAGAAAAGAGAACTTTAAAATTTCGATCTGTGTGTTTCTGTTTACTTCACTACTGGTTAAGACTTGTTAATTTTGATAATCTTGTTGTTCAGTGAAGAAACCTGCTTCGTGTGTTCTATTCTGGGAAAAATAGAATATATGATCGACCATATTGATAAGTGGGAAAAATTAAAATAATATGTTGTGACCTGTGGAGAAGTGGGACTAGAATAAACAGTGCACTCCTCCTGCCTCGCTTGTAACAGTGTCTTCAGTGTACATGGGGAAGCTGACCCTATGTGTTCTGATAATATCTTCATAGGGAAGCATGGTGATGGGAAAGAACAGCTGGAGGTCTAGAGTAGATCTTTGGAGGCTCCGAGGAATAAAGTGAGGCTATTATTGGACAGCAGGTAAGAGTAGAACCACACGAGGACAGTACCAGTTATCTGGTGAATGGATCAGAGACATTGACGGAGAATCATGTGTCAACCATGTCAAAGATTGCAGAGAGACTGAGGAGGTCTTGTGGAGGGATTGTACATCATCGTAACAGTCACAGAAGGTGTGATGTTTCACTTTGTTCGGGACCGTTTGATTATTGTGACAGGGGTGGAAACCTGATTGAAGAGATACAAATATGATATTGTAAGAAGGATGTGCACGGATTTTGGAGACAACAACATGTCGAAGGGATTTTGGAGAGGAAAGGAAGGTGTGAGATGGGATTGCAGTTTTTTTTAAGAACCGAGGGGTTGTGCCTTGACTTTTGATGAAGGAATGACAATAGTGGTTTTGAAAGGGATGGGGAAGAAGGTGAGAAGAGGGACACATATCAAATATCAACTAATATGGGACCAGGAACAGAAGCGGTTATTATTCGAGTGGAAAAAAGCTCAAGACTGCAGGAGGTGGTTTTCATGGACTAGACAAATTTACATAGAGATTGAGGGGAGATGGGAGAGAGATTGGTGAAAGCAATTGGTTCAGGACAGAAAGAGTTGGTTTGGTGGACAATCGAAGGCTGATTTCAACAGGAGCAAGTGAACAGTTGCTCTCAATGTTGGAGGCAAAGAAGTCGCTGAGTTTCTCATGTTGTTGGAGATGAAGGAGGAGGAGGTAAGGGAGAGGGGTTTATAAAGGCTGATGGCAGTGAAAAAGAGACACAGGGAATATCTTTGCATTCCAGGATGTCCCTGGAGGAATGACCACACAGACGACAGTGAGGCCGCTTCACGTGGTCCAGCATGAACCAGTTGTGGAGCAGAAACACTCAAGAATCCATCCCGTGGACTAGGAACAGTAAATATGAGGCCAGAACAGGACATTCTATGAGTGAATGAGACAGTATGGGTACCGGCAAACACTGGATATTTCTCTGACATCTGAATCCATTTTGACTTCTCTTTGATGATCATTCTTTTCTGCATTTGTACCTTTCCTCACCAGATGAGTTTGTTCTTGAAAAAACAAATAATTTTCATGGATTGATCCAATGGTGAATTGTAATGAACGTCAGAACATCCTTGTCTGAGGTTGTTCTCTGGGAGCTGAATATGTGATTTAGTGTTACTGCTCCTTTATGGGGAATTAATCTGATGTCTTTTGATGGTTTAGGTTTGCTGGAACTCCACAAATACTACAGTTAAATTGACATCGGAATATTACATGTTATATCGTTTCATTTACCCACATTAAAATTCATCTTTAATATGATAATAGTTATACACTACTGTCCAAAATCTTATTGAAGGTAGTCAGACTTCTCGTTTCCTTCACAAGGATTTCTGGAATATAAAAGCAACTGATTTATAAATCTATAAACCCTGCTCCAGATCAATGTTCGTTACTTGTTATTGACACAATTTCCCATTCAGTGTAAACAAATATTTCACCCCATTCTTCAGCTCCTCTCTGAATTTCCTCTGTGTCAGTCCATAGATACAAGTGTTTGTGCAGGAACTGAGAATCTGCAGCATAAACCCAACTTGTTGGGTAATATATATCGGGTTACTGTAATATTTGTCAGTGTACCTATAGTTTATCACTGGCCAGTTTATTAAATGGACAACATTCGTCATCCACAATAATATAAAATTAGCAGAAATAGTGAAAAGCAAAATCATGGATTTCCTCCGATTCTTCACCTCTGGATCATTCTCACTGTTGCTCCGTAGTCCCCTGCGTGCTCTATTTGCCACCATAATGTGTCTGACAGTCAGAGCATTGAACAACAGAATTAAAAGGATTGGTAATAGAGGGTTTATGATGCTCTCGATCCACGCATAAACCCTCCACAAGGGGGAGGTGAGATAATCAGCTGTAAGAACACAATACCAAGGCACGTTGTCAATTATAAATATCGGCTCAGCGACATAGTAATAGGGAATATTCCTGAGACAGCTCACCACAAACACGGTGGCGATAACCACTGTCGCAGTTCTTTCAGAGCTATATTTTTATTGTCACTTCTGACAACAAATAGTTACAAAGCGATCAAGAGTGAAGGCAACAGTAAACCAAACAGAACAGTCTACAGCTACAACATATGTGACAAAGTTTACCAGACACACAGGAGTTATAAACAGGAAGCTAACTGGAAAGTACATGATATTAATCCGGTGTAATATCACATGGATGATAACCACCATTAGATCTGCCACTGCCATGGCCACCAGGTAACGAGTGATACATTTGGAGAGACCGCACTTTCCTCGGGACAAAATCACAATCGCCACCAAGTTAACTGCAAGAAACAGAAAACATGAAATTTACCTCCACACTGTCCCAAAACATTTTTTGAAATAATCATTTAAAGTTAAAGTTGAAGAAGACATGGAAAAAAATGAGATTTCCAGTTCCAAAGTAAATGTATTTGTTAATTGAATGAACTGTTTATTGGCATCAAGGAAATCTGTGGCAAAATAAGGTTAAAATAGAGAAATAATTGTTCATTTCAGATAGAGAAAAAGACGCTGAGTTGAAAAAAAAAAAGTTTGGAAGTTTTTTCTGGAGATTTACTGGATCCAAAACACCAGAGACCCCAAAGATAATAACTGCAGCCTGTTGGCTGGGGACCGCACTCTCACCTTGTTGGGTTATCGTATGTACAACAGGGAGAGTGAACTCCCACCCTCTTTTTAAACATTGTCCGGACAAAGTGCAGAATGGAAAAGTCTGGTGGGGTCGATCTTGCACCAGTAACAGAAATCGCCAGGTGTTCCATTCCACTTACATTCAGAAACAAAATCAAAGCTGAATTCACATCCATGAAAACAAGAGAAACTTCTGCAGTAACATCATATGTCAACATGAACTAATGTTACAATGCAGTAACTCCTAGAATCTCCATATTACACTTGTAACCCATTGAACAACATCAGCATATTTAGACTTGCTCATTTATTTCTGATCTGATAACCATGAAGACTCAAGGGAAGAGCTTCTGTTATAAACATTGAAGGAAATTGTTTTTTACGCTTTCTGTGGTGGAAATTCAAGGAATGTTATAAAATTTTAAATAAGAAATCAGATTAATAAAGTAAGATAATCGCATGGCACTTAACTTACAGCATCAAACAGGGAAAATATAACATGAACTGTCAACATTGACATGCAATTTGAACTGTGTCATTTCACCATCTTACCAGGAATACCGACGGCTGCAAGAATAGGGTAGTAAATGACCTCTATCAGGTAAATTACAGGGTATTCCATTTCTTGTGTGAAACACCAATGCAGTGACTTCTTCAGAGAAGCCCTTATTAATATCACAGAGCAACCTCCATGGAGACAGTCATCTAGGGAATGTGAGCTGGGATATTACGTTCCACTGAACAAACTGATTCAATTAACTGTTTTTAGATGTGTGTAATAAAACATCGTCATTAGAGGATATAGAAAACAAAATAATTTTATATTCCTCATGAATTTCTTCAAACATGATTTGCAAATTATTTTGTTCTGATCTTAGGTGTTGATATGGATGAACAGTCTCAGGAACAATAACCCTGGTGTTGGTGTGGATGAAAAGTTTCACGAACAATAGCCCGGGTGTTGATGTGGATGAACAGTCTCAGGAACAATAGCCCTGGTGTTGATGTGGATGAACAGTCTCAGGAACAATAGCCCTGGTGTTGATGTGAATGGACAGTCTCATTGGCAGTTGTCCTTGTGTTAGTTGTAGGGATTAAATTGGATTCAATCATATTCTGTACAATCAGAGCTATAGGACAGGGCCGGTTAAGTGTAGGATAGGCTGTGAGTGAGTGATTTATTATTGGATAGTTGCCCAGAATTTTGGTAGGGATTTTGGGAGCGTTCATTTAGAAAGGATTCCGTGTGACAACAGCCTAAAAGGTTAATCATGCGAGGCTTTTGAAGACCAGCTTTGGATGCTCTGTTTCCTTAACTCCATGTAGCCCAGATTAGATACGACTGAATCCACTTATCTGGAGTCTTGCCATGCTGCAGAGTCACTTCACACCTATGATCACAGAAAGAGTGTAGGGGGAGATCTGTCTGTTGAATGGTTTTGTTATGACTGAGGCTGGAGAAATGTACTGTCTTTCTCTAGTTCTACTTCCCCACGGGACAAAAAATATATTTAAATGTTTTACCCAGTTACCAATATGGCCAATTATATAATTTATCTATTTTAATTTCAGAACAAAATCCACCAACCAGGTTTCTTTAATAAACAATAAAACTATGAATTATTATTAAACAAGACTGATTCAATAAATATGCAAAACTTTAACACACAGTTTGAAATATGAAAGTATAAATATATTCCCTTCTAAAATAGCCTGCCACACAAGCACTCACACATACCAGTTAACGAATAAATAAAGAAGCTTTCTCTTCGGAGATCAACTTTACAAAAAAGACAGAAAAGTACTTTGCCCAATACTTGTTAATTCTTGAAGAAAAAGGATAAGATATGGAATGTTCCAGATGACCCTTTGGTCTGGCATCCAGGTAGGGATCGATGGTTGTCACTGGGATCTTTCTGGAGCAGTTCTCTCCAGGTGACGTCGAGGATTAGTCTGGCAGGCATTTCAGGAGAATCACTGCATCAGGGGTTTTAGCTATCACACTGGATTCTCAGGGTTTCTGAAAGAGGTGGAAAAGGATGAGTTGTCTGCTTCTCTCAGCAGGCTGCAAAACCAACAGAACTCCAAAAAATATCCAAAAATGAAACCAAAACTCCTGAGTCATAAACCCAGACATTTGGCTTCTCTGTAAACAACTCAAATATCCTTATGTTTATTCAGCCTTCATTGTCTCTTCATTGTCTCTAAAGTGTTGGTCAAAAAAAATCCAAAGTGCCCCTCCAGTGACCATTTAAAAAAAAATGCATCCATTAAATCTCTTCAGACTTCTTAATGAATCAATTTTCACAATCTTTTGATCATGAGCCCTCAAAAATATTAATAATGGAAGCACCTTCATGGCAGCTTTCTTTCCCTGAAGTATAAGTAGAGGATGGAGCTTGTTATGTAGTGCAGATGAACAGTTGCTGCAGGAAAGGTCTTTCACTATCTAGAAGGTCCCTGCTCTGCTCTCAGCCAGTGTAACTGCTTTTGTCTCAACTTATTTGGGAACGGCAAAGGGCCCTGTGAAGTGCAGCCAACACTGAATATTGTGAGCACAGCCTAATGGCTGAGTAGCTGCCTGTTACTGAGACAGGAAGAAATCCATGTGCATTGCTGTTAACTCTAATCGTGGGTGTAACTCAGTGATACAGTGTCTACTTTGGTTTAAAATCACAGAACCATTAGAAACATCAATTCTTAAAGCACAGAATGAGTCTATTCAGCCCATGGAGCCTCTGCTGGGACTTCAATAGATAAATGTAATTAAACCCACTTCCCCGCTGAGTTCCCTTTGTGCTGTAAATGCTTAATTTCAAAATATATATCCAATTCCCAGCGGAATTGGCTTTTTGCACTTTAGGACAGGATATTAAGGAGATTTACCAGAATTATACAAGACATGAGGGACTTCTCCTCTGTAGATAGACTAGGATTACTGGGAAGCATAAGTGGAGGTTTAATAAATGTGTTAAACTTGGTAGGAGTTTTTTTTTAGAGAATCAGTGTGGTCTTGGTTAGATTACGCTTAAAGAACCGTGCATAGTATTTTCAAAAGGTCATGGTTGATCTGGGCATAACCCAGCTAAAATCCTCAGTCTACCACCCACAGTCACACGGGGCTTTGGAACAGTATCACCAGACCTGAAAGACAATGATCAGGCCATACTGCTATAAGCACCCCCATGACTGGGACAAAGGACTGGGATTTCTTCTGTTTGCCAACAGAGACTCACCCAATAAGTCCATTGGCTTTAGTCCCTTTGAATTAGTTTATGGACACGAGGTGAGAGGTCCTCTAAAACTAATCAAGAAGAGGTTTTTTGGGACAGAGGGACGAATCTTCCATGTTAGACTAAATCTCCATGTTCTGAGAACAGCTCACGAGAGCCTGTGCAGTGGCTCAGGAACACACCAAGGCCAGTACATTTCAGCCCGAAGACCATGTGTTTGTGCTATCACTAATACAGGGAGGAACATTGAAAGCCCAGTTCAGTGGCCTCTACAGAGTCGTAAAGACAATTAGCCAGATGAATTATATAATTGACGCTCCGGATAGTAGGAAAAAGCAAGGCTGTGTCACAACAATATGTTAAAACGGAAGCACAGCCGGGAAGTGGACAAATAAGCACAGGTTTTTCAGGCAGTCAGGAAAGAGGAGGGCAAAAGGCACAGTGAGGATGAGTTAAAGGGAGGCCTGGAGAATTCCCAAATTGAACCCCCTACTGTCCGGTCAGCTAACACTGAAATGTTAGGGGAAATTAGACACCGTCCTCTCCTATTTAAATGCAGAACAGACAGGAGAGCTAACAAGACTGCTCACAGCATTTAAAGGAATCTGCAGGGACAAACCAGGATGCCCAGCCCTAACCCTACACGATATGATGTAGGAGAGACCCCTCCCATAAAACAAAATTCCTATCGCCAAGGTCCCAGGACACTGACCCTGGTTCAGGAGGAAATTCAGTATATGCTGGAAGACAAGCTGATTGAGCCCAGTCAGAGCAGTTGAAGTTCCCCAATTGTGCTTGACGCCCAAATCTGATGGCTCAACGAGGTTCTGCATTGATTACAGAAAGATTAATACAGTGACCAGAGATGATTCCTGCCTATTTCCCCTCCCGGAAGATTGTATAGATAGAGTAGGAAACTTGATCTACGCAACCAAAATAAACTTCATTAAAGGATACTTGCAGGTTCCCATAACCCCCTAGCTAAAGAGATCGCGGCTATTGTCACCGCTTAATCCAGAGCCGGGTGATGTCCTTTGGATTAAGGAAATGCCTCACCACCTTCTAAAGGCTGGTGAACCAGGTAGTGCCCGACCTTCCCAATTGTGTAGTGTACCTGGATGATCTGTTAGTGTACAGTGAAACCTGGGGGTACCACCTAGACCAGTTCGAAGCCTCATCTGAAGGTTATAATCAGCTGACTGATGGTCAGCCTTGCAAAGAGTGAGTTCGTTAATGCTCAAGTAACCTACCTCGGGCATATTGTGGGTCAAGGGAGAATGTTGCCCAGGGAAGAAAATGTACAGGCAGTGATAGATTTTCCCATCCCCATGACCATATGGGGAATAATGCAATTTTTGGGGATATGTGGGTTTTACTGCAGGTTTGTTCCAAACTTCAGCATGATAACCACCTCACTGACAGACATATTCCAGAAAGAAGCAAAGGTAGTGTGGTCAGGGAGATGCCGAACAGCTTTCGAGAGGCTGAAAGCCATCTCAACCAATGAACCAGTGCTTGCAGCTCCAAATATGGCCCATCGAGCCTGCTCCACCATTCAAAATGATCATGGTTGATCTTCGGATTCAATGCCACTTTCCCGCTCACTTGATTCCCTGAGAAACCAAAAATTTGTCTATCCCAGCCTCAAATGTATTCAACGGTAAAGCATCCACAACCCTCTAGGGTAGAGAGTTACTAAAATTCATAACCCTTTGAAGTGAAGTAATTTTTCCTCATCTCAGTCCTAAATGATTGACCCTTATCCTGAGACTGTGCCCCCGTATTTTAGATTCCCTGACGACTGGAAATAATTTCTCAGTGTCTACCCTATCCAGCCCCTTTAGAATCTTATATGTTTCAATAAGATCACCTCTCATTCTTTTAAACTTCAGAGAATACAGGCCCAATTTACTCAGTCTCTCATCTTCGGACAAACCCTTCATTCCAGGGACCAATCTGGTGAACCTTCGCTGTATCACCTCCAATGCAGATATATCCTTTCTTAAATGTGGAGACCAAAACTGCACACAGTATTCCAGCTGTGGTCTCACTAAAACCCTGTACAGCTGCAGCAATACCTCCTTATTCCTGTATTCCAATCTCCTTGCAATAAAGGCCAACATGCCATTTGCCTCCTGTTATGTGAGTGTTTCTGTTTTTCTGTGTAAAAAGTGCTTTAAGAGCTGATATTTGAATTGTGGACTGAATGAAGTGCACACGGACTGCAAGGCACCTGTTTCCAAGCAGCACAACAGGGAAATGACAGGAAGATGTATGACTGTCACATGACCTGATTGTGGGTTTTAGTTTCACTTTGCATTGTGAAAGAAGTGTGGGCTGGAGCAGCAGCATGCAGTGAGCTGTCTGGGACCTGTTTGCAGACCAGATAAAAAGACCTACTCCCTGTAAAAGAAGACATGGCACTCTTGGAAAAGGAAATTTTCATTTCAGGTGTGGCTGGAGTCTGCCTGGAGAGAGGAAAAGAACCCTGGAGACAGAAAAGACCCAGGAAAAGAAAAAGAAAGGCTCTGCAATTTGAAGGGTAACAAATGCTAGTGCCTCCAGTCTCTGGAAAATCTCTGCCTCAAGAGCAATTCCTGTTGCCGTTTGTGTTTTGGGAGATCCTGAAATCTCAAGAAAGCTTTTATTGCTAAAATGTTACTTCAAAACCCAAGAAGCCCTGTTCCTTAACCCTTTTGCTGAAAGATCTATGCAATGCCTGCTGCAGACAAATTGCCTTGAATGCCTACCCATCATAGACTGTTCAACAACCTCGCCTGGAGACACTCGAGTGGCATCTGACTATTCGACTCTGGGACACCTCACCAGCCCGGAAATATCCTACCAGATTGTGACGACCCAGTTATTTTGCTTTCCTAAAAAAACAGTTGTAAACCGAAAAAGCCTTTTCCCCCAATTAACAGGTTTTTGAATGTGTATGTGTGTGCATGAGGGTTAGGAAGAATAAAAACTTTAAAGAATCATTTCACATCTAGAGTTATCTCATTATTATTTCAGACAGTTTATTAATAAATATTTAATTTTGTTGTTTAAAGAAACCTGGTTTGGTGTGCCTTACTCTGGGGGAAAAATAGTATGTTTAATTTGGCAACTTTCTGGGAGGTAGGAAATTTTACGTATATGCTGTAACCTGTCAAGTAGCGTGACTGAATTATCAGGCATGCGCCATGGAGAGGTCACTCCATAGTCACCTCACAGCGACCAAAACACCATGGAAGGCAGCAGTTATAGGTTATAAGCCCAGCTCAATTGGCATAGAGATTGGGCATTACGGGTTGCCTTTGTCGGTGGGTGAGGTCATTGCATCTCACTGGACAGCTACCACCAGCCTCAAACCGGGCAGCCCCCGGTCAAAAAGGTTTTGTCCCGCTACAGTCCACCTGCTTCAATGGGTGCTTGGAGCTCAGGGTCATTGTCCGACAAGTGGACTGTAACACCGCAACAAACAGCATGACAAAAAAAGGAAGGAAGGTATCAGCCCTTCGTTTTGCAAGCTGGAACATCAGAACTATGTGTCCTGGCCTGTCGGGCCACAAATCAATGATTCTCATAAGACTGCCATCATTAACAACGAGCTCAGTAGATTCAATGTGGACATTGCAGCACTTCAGGAGACACGCCTCCCTGCGAGGGATCTCTAAGAGAGCAAGACTACACCTTCTTCTGGCAGGGTAGGGATCCTGAAGAACCAAGACAGCGTGGAGTGGGCTTCGCCATCAGAAACTCTTTGCTCAGAATGATAGAGCGACCTTCAAATGGCTTGGAACGCATACTGTCCACCCGATTGCTCATCGCCTCTGGTCCAGTACACCTACTCAGCATCTATGCTCCAACACTCTGCTCCCCACCTGAAGTTAAAGACCAGCTCTACGAACAACTCCATAATATCATTCGTAGCATTCCCAATACTGAACATTTGTTCCTGCTGGGTGACTTTAACGCCAGGGTTGGGGCCAAACATGACTCATGGACCTCCTGCCTTGGGCGCTATGGCATGAGAATGGACAGAGACTGCTGGAGTTGTGCACCTATCACAACCACTGCATCACCAACTCCTTCTTTCATACTAAACCCTGTCACCAATTTCATGGAGATGTTGTTGGCACCAGCTGGACCTCATCATCACAAGGCGAGCCTCTATAAACAGTGTTGAAATTACACGCAGCTTCCACAGTGTGGACTGCAACACAGACCACTTCCTGGCTGGCAGCAAAGTTGGACTCTAACCAAAGAAGCTACATCACTCCAAGCAGAAGGGCCGCCCACGCATCAACACTAACAGAATTTCTTATCCACCGCTGTTAAATAAGTTTCTAAATTCACTTGGAAAAGCCCTTCAAAACACTCCTGCAGGGGATGCAGAGATGAAGTGGGCCCACATCAGAGACACCATTTATGACTCAGCAATGACCACCTACAGCAAACGTGTGAAGCAGAATGCAGACTGGTTTCAATCTCACTTTGAAGAGCTGGAACCGGTCATAGACACAAGAGCATTACACTGTTGAACTACAAGAAACCCCCAGCGAGTTAACATCCATAGCACTTAAAGTAGCCAGAAGCGCTGCCCAAAGAACAGCCAGGCGCTGCGCAAATGACTACTGGTAACACCTATGCAGTGGTATTCAGCTGGCATCAGACACTGGAAACATCAGAGGAATGCATGATGGCATTAAAAGAGCTTTTGGGCCAACCATCAAGAAGACCACCCCCCTCAAGTCTAAATCAGGGGACAGGATCACTGACCAACGCAAGCAAATGGACCGCTGGGTGCAGCACCACCTAGAGCTGTACTCCAGGGAAAATGTTGTCACTGAGACCGCCCTCAATGCAGCCCAGTTTCTGCCAGTCATGGATGAACTGGATGAACAGCCAACAAAATCAGAACTCAGTGATGCCATTGGTTCTCTAGCCAGTGGAAAAGCCCCTGGGAAGGACGGCATTACCCCTGAAATAATCAAGAGTGCCGAACCTGCTGTACTCTCAGCACTACATGAACTGCTTTGCTTGTGCTGGGATGAGGGAGCAGTACCACAGGACATGCACTTGCCAATATCATCACCCTCTATAAGAACAAGGGTGACTGCGGTGACTGCAACAGTGGCGCAGTGGTTAGCACCGCAGCCTCACAGCTCCAGGGACCCGGGTTCGATTCTGGGTACTGCCTGTGCGGAGTTTTCAAGTTCTCCCTGTTACTGCGTGGGTTTTCGTCGGGTGCTCCGGTTTCCTCCCACATCCAAAGACTTGCAGGTGATAGGTAAATTGGCGGTTGTAAATTGCCCCTTGTATATGGGAATATGGGATTACTGCAGGGTTAGTATAAATGTGGCTTCCGAGCAGCGAGATCCACCATTGACATGCTGTTCTCCCTTCGTCAGATACAGGAGAAATGCCGCGAACAACAGATGCCCCTCTGTGTTGCTTTCATTGATCTCACCAAAGCCTTTGATCTCGTCAGCAGACGTGGTCTCTTCAGCTACTAGAAAAGATCGGATGTCCACCAAAGCTACTAAGTATCATCACCCCATTCCATGACAATATGAAAGGCACAATTCGGCATAGCGGTGCCTCATCAGACCCCTTTCCTATCCTGAGTGGTGTGAAACAGGGCTGTGTTCTTGCATTTACACTGTTTGGGATCTTCTTCTCCCTGCTGCTCTCACATGCGTTCAAGTCTTCAGAAGAAGGAATTTTCTTCCACACAAGATCAGATGGCAGATTGTTCAACCTTGCCTGTCTAAGAGTGAAGACCAAAGTACGGAAGGTCCTCATCAGGGAACTCCTCTTTGCTGACGATGCTGCATTAATATCCCACACAGAAAAGTGTCTGCAGAGACTCATCGACAGGATTACAGCTGCCTGCATCGAATTTGGCCTAACCATCAGCATCAAGAAAACGAACATCGTGGGACAGGACGTCAGAAATCCTCCATCCATCAATATTGGCGACCACGCTCTGGAAGTGGTTCAAGGGTTCACCTACCTAGGCTCAACTGTCACCAATAACCGGTCTCTCGATGCAGAAATCAATAAGTGCATGGGAAAGGCGTCTGCTGCTATGTCCAGACTGGCCAAGAGAGTGTGGTAAAATGGCGCACTGACGCAGCACACAAAGGTCCGAGTGTATCAAGCCTGTGTCCTCAGTACCTTGCTCTATGGCAGTGAGGCCTGGACAACATATGTCAGCCAAGAGCGATGTCTCAATTTATTCCATCTTGGCATCAGGTGGTTGGTCCGTGTCTCCAACGCAGAAGTCCTCGAGGCTGCCAACATCCCCAGCTTATACACCCTATTGAGCCAGCAGCACTTGAGATGGCTTGGCCATGTGAGCCGCATGGAAGATGGCAGGATCCCCAAGGTTGCATTGTACAGTGTGCTTGTTACTGGTATCACACCCACCCGCTGTCCATGTCCCCGCAAACGCAACATGAAGTCCTGTGACATTGACCACAAGTCGTGGGAGTTAGTTGCCAGTGATCGCCAGAGCTGGCGGACAGCCATAAAGGCGGGGCTAAAGTGTGGCGAGTTAAAGAGACTTAGCTGTTGGCAGGAAAAAAAGACAGAAGCGCAAGGAGAGAGCCAACTCTGTAACAGCCCTGACAACCAATTTTATCTGCAGCGCCTGTGGAAGAGTCTGTCACTCCAGAATTGGCCTTTATAGACATTCCAGGCACTGCTTCACAAACCACTGACCACCTCCAGGCGCTTACCCATTGTCTCTTGAGATAAGGAGACCAAAGAGACGAGAGAGAGAAACTCCGCCTTGGTGCAGCACTTCTTAATTGCTTTGTACCTGCCTGTTAACTTTTTGCATTCCTTGTACAAACACACGCAAGCCTCTTTGAACATCGACTCTTCCAAGCTTCAACCCTTTAATAAATATTCTGCTTTTCTATTCTTGCAACCAAAGTGCACAACTTCAAACTTCCCTACTTTATATAAAATAAAAACAAGAAATGCTGGAACCACTCAGCAGGTCTGGCAGCATCTGTGAAAAGAGAAGCAGAGTTAACATTTCGGGTCAGTGACCCTTCATCGGTCCCTACTTTATACTCCATCTGTCATCTTGTTGCCTACTCACCTAACCAGTCTATATCTCTTTTCAGCCTCTCTGTGTTCACCCCACAGCTTACCTTTCCACCGACCATTGTCGCATCAGCAAACGTCGATGCATTCGTCTCTGTTTCTTCATCTAAGTCATTGATATAGATTGTAAATAGCTCAGGCCCCAGTATTGATCCTTATGGCACCCCACTATTTACTGCCTGCCAACTCTTTATGTCCACTCGTTGCTTCCTGTCTGTTAAACAATTATCTATCAATGCTAATATATTACCCCCCAAATCCATGAGCCCTTATCTTGCCAATTAACCTTTTGTGCACCTTATCAGTGTGGTGGGGAGGAGTTACACAATGTGCTTTGTTGAATGATAATTTTCTGTAATTCACTGACTGGAGATTTGAATTTATATTTTTCATAAATATTTTTAAAAGATAAGCTGCCCACAATGTCATCCTTTCAGCTGAAGATGATCACCTAGTTTGTTCCACTATATCCAACATTGCAAAGGACTGTGAGGAGAAAGACAAAATGTCTGCAGGAACCCAGCAAGAACCAAGACCCAGGAAGTTTAAAGGAATTATTTGTTCTTTCAGCAAGTAGAGAAATACTGATAACTGCTGTGTTGAATGACTGAGTGACTGTCATGTGACAAGCCCTTCCCCATCTGTGCTTTTAAGCTAGTGTTTTTGTTGCAGCAGTAGAGGAGAAGCAACTGGACTCTGACATGCACAGACCCGAATTGGAAGTCCCTCTCTTTCTCTATTCAAGCTTGAAAGCTTTCAAATCCTGCTTGTTGATGACCACCTTTGCATAATCCGGCTATAATCAGAAACCCCATTGGAGGAAATCATTCGCATCACTGTTTCTAAGAGATTCACTGAACCAGTCATCAATCTCTTCAAACTAAAAGCCTCAGGATCACAGAATTCAGAAGCCAGCCAAATGACCAAATCCCACAGACTGTATACCATGTTTTTCCTCTGGACTTTGAATCAACCAATCTACCTTTCCCCACTCTGTAACCTGTTTGTGTGTGTAAACCTCCAGAGTGTGTATGTGAGCATGAAAGTTGGTGTGTTGTTTATAATTTTATCCGTTCGGTTTACAATAAAGTTAACTCCTTTTCTTTGTTAAATCAAGAAAACCTGTCCGATTGGTTCTTGTTTTGATTGTAGCAGTAAGTAATCAAACACATACTGAATTGGCCAATACATCCACTTTAAGAAAGAAAGACCTGTTGTGGTCAAGCAAGGAGGGGGGAAAGAGGGAAGCCCTTTGACCCCTCCTCACTTGACCCTAACAGTGTGAACTTCCCAGATACAGGAGTGTGAGAGAGGGGTTAGAAGATCTCTCCAGATACAGGAGTGTGAGAGATGGTTAGAGGGATCTCCCCAGGTACAGCAGGGTGAGAAAAGGGTCAGAGGGAGCTCTCTAGATACAGGAGTGTGAGGGAGGGGTAAAAGGAACCTCCCCAAATACAGAAGTGTGAGAGAGGGGTTAAAGGATCCTCCCCAGGTACAGGAGTGTGAGACCGGGTTAGAGGGATTCCCCCCCAGGTACAGGAGAGTGAGAGAAGGTTTAGAGGGTGCTCTCTAGATACAGGAGTGTGAGAGAGGGATTAGATGGTCCTGCACAACTACAGTAGTAAGAGACACAGATTAGAGGGAGTTAAAGGGATCGCCCCAGGTACAGGAGTGTGAGACCGGGTTAGACCATCCTCCCCAGTTAGAGGGATTATAAGGTGCAATATAATGTACATAAGCTGTATTTGGGTAGATTATGCATATTGACCTTAAGTATCATCACAGGATATATATCATGTGTCTGTACTTCATACTGCTCAGTGTTCATGTGGATACCCTAGTAAGTAGCCCTGGTAGAACCCAAACTGAGCGTCAGTGAGAAGGGTATTGCTGTGTAAGAACCACTTGGTGGCAGTGTTGATGACATTTTCCATCATTGTGCTGATGATCAAAAGTAGAATGATCAGGCGGTAATTGGGAAGATTGGATTTGTCCTGCTTTGTGGACAGGATATACCTGGACAATTTTCCACATGGTCGGGTAGATGCCAGTGTTGTAGCTGTACTGGAACAGCTTGGCTAGGAGTGAGTGTGTCTATTTCTGGAGCACAAGTACTACAGCTGGGATGTTGTCAGAGCCTTTGCAGTATCCAGTGCTTCAAACTTTTCTTAATCTCACTTGGAGTGAATCGAATTGGCTGAAGACTGGCATCTGTGATGTTGGGGACCTCAGAGAGGATGCTGAGATGGATCATCCACTCGGCACTTCTGGATGAAGGTAGTTGCAAATTATTCAGCCTTTTCTTTTGCATTGGGGTGCTGGGTTTTCCCATCATTGAGGTTGGGGATATTTGTGTCGCCACCCGCTTCCGTTAATTGTTTAATTGTCTACAAACATGCACGACTGAATGTGTCAGGACTGCAGAGCTTTGTTCTGATCTATTTTCTGTGGAATCACTTAGCTTTGTCTATTGCATGCTGCTTCTGCTGTTTAGCATGCATGTAGTCCTGTGTTGTAGATTCACCAGGTTGGCAGCTCATTTTCACGTATGCCTGGTGCAGCTCCTGGCATGCTCTCCTGCCCTTCTCATTGAACCAGGATTGATCCTCTGTCTTGATGGTCATGGTAAAGTGAAGGAAGTACCAGACCATGAGATTAATGATGATGGTGGAAAACAATTTTCCTGCTGCTGATGGCCCACAGCATCTCTTGGAGGCTCAGTTTTGAGCTGCTCGATCTGTTCTGAATTCTTCCCATTTAGCATGGTCATGGTGCCACACAACAGGATGGAGGTTATCCTCAGGTGAAGACAGGACTTTGCTTCCACAAGGACTGTGGGGTGGTCACTCCTACCAATAATGTCATGGACAGAGGCACCTGAGACGTGTAGGTTGTTGAGGATGAGGTCAAGTAGTTTTTTCCATCTTGTCGGTTCCCTCACCACCTTCCACAGAGCCATTCTGACAAATCTGTCCTTCAGGACGCGGCCAGCCGTCAGTAGTAGTGCTACCGAAGAACTCTTGGCGATAGATATTGAGGTCACCCACCCTGAGTGCAGACTGTATCCTTGACACCCTTAGTGCAACTTCCAAGTGGTTTTCAACATGAAGAAGCACTGATTCATCAGCCGAGGGGCGGCAGTGATAGGGAGGGGGGTGGTGGTGGTAGGTGGTAATCAACAGGAGGTTTCCATGTCCCCATTTCCATGGGAACATATAGGGGCTTGTGTTCCCATGCCACTGCTGCCCTTGTATTTCTAAGTGGTCGAGGTCACGGGTTTGGAAGGTGCTGTCAAAGGAGCCTTGGCGCGATGCTGCAGTGCATCTTGCAGTTAGTACACATTGCTGCCACTGTACAGTGGTGGTGGAAGGAGTGAATGTTTGTAGATGGGGTGCCAATCAAGTGGACTGCTTTGACCTGGATGGTGTCGAGCTTCTTGAGTGTTGTTGGAGCTGCACCAATCCAGGCAAATGGAGAGTATTCCATCACACTCCAGACATGTGCCTTGTAGCTAGTGGACAGGCATTGGGGAGACAGGAGGTGAGTTAATCACTGAAGAATTTCCAGCCTCGAATGTGCGCTGACAGCCACATTATTTCTGTGGCTGATCCAGTTAAGTTTTGGGTCAATGGTAACGCCCAGGAAGTTGATATTGGGGGAGTCAGCGATGGTAATACTGTTGAATGTCAAGAGGAGAAGGTAATTTGGAGGGCAGGTGTGCGTCCAACCGCCTCAGCAGACTGTGCAGAGTGGAGGATACACTTGTTCTGGACAATTCTTTCACTAACAGTGGTGAAAGCGGTATGTGCTTTGCCAGGCTGTGAAAGGACGATACATCAATGAAGACATCTGATGCCCCAATCATCAGCTCAGCCCAGATGGAAGGAGTGTTGAAGTCCAACGTGGGAAGAAGACACTCATGAGGCTGTCGGTTGAACAGAATGCACTGAGGTAGTACAGTAATTCCAAAGTGCCTTGTGCCAGTTCCAATGTCACCCTGATGACACAAGTGTGTTCCAGTTCCTATGCCAGTATAATGACACTATTGCTCCCAGTCCCAATGTCAGTCTGTTGACACTAGTGCGACCCAGTTCCAATGTCAGTCTGATGACACTAGTGTGTCCCAGTTCCAATGTCAGTCTGTTGACACTAGTGTGTCCCAGTTCCAATGTCAGTCTGTTGACACTAGTGTGTCCCAGTTCCAATGTCAGTCTGATGACACCAGTGTGTCCCAGTTCCAATGTCAGTCTGATGACACTAGTGTGTCCCAGTTCCAATGTCAGTCTGTTGACACCAGTGCGACCCAGTTCCAATGTCAGTCTGATGACACTAGTGTGTCCCAGTTCCAATGTCAGTCTAATGACACTTGAATGTCCCAGTTCCAATGTCAGTCTATTGACACCAGTGCGACCCAGTTCCAATGTCAGTCTGATGACACTAGTGTGTCCCAGTTCCAATGTCAGTCTGATGACACCAGTGTGTCCCAGTTCCAATGTCAGTCTGTTGACACCAGTGCGACCCAGTTCCAATGTCAGTCTGTTGACACTAGTGTGTCCCAGTTCCAATGTCAGTCTGTTGACACTAGTGTGTCCCAGTTCCAATGTCAGTCTGATGACACCAGTGTGTCCCAGTTCAAATTTCAGTCGAATGACACTTGAATGTCCCAGTTCCAATGTCAGTCTGATGACACTAGCGTGTCCCAGTTCCAATGTCAGTCTGTTGACACTAGTGCAACCCAGTTCCAATGTCAGTCTGATGACACCAGTGTGTCCCAGTTCCAATGTCAGTCTAATGACACTTGAATGTCCCAGTTCCAATGTCAGTCTGTTGACACCAGTGCGACCCAGTTCCAATGTCAGTCTGTTGACACTAGTGTGTCCCAGTTCCAATGTCAGTCTGATGACACCAGTGTGTCCCAGTTCCAATGTCAGTCGAATGACACTTGAATGTCCCAGTTCCAATGTCAGTCTGTTGACACCAGTGCGACCCAGTTCCAATGTCAATCTGTTGACACTAGTGTGTCCCAGTTCCAATGTCAGTCTAATGACACTAGTGTGTCCCAGTTCAAATTTCAGTCGAATGACACTTGAATGTCCCAGTTCCAATGTCAGTCTGATGACACTAGTGTGTCCCAGTTCAAATTTCAGTCGAATGACACTTGAATGTCCCAGTTCCAATGTCAGTCTGATGACACTAGTGTGTCCCAGTTCCAATGCCAGTCTGATCACACTAGTGTGTCCAGTTCCAATGTCAGTCTGATGGCATTCGTGTGTGCCAGCTCCAAAGTCATTCTGATGACACGAGTGTGTTCCAGTTCCTATGCCAGTATAATGACACTATTGTCTTCCAGTTCCAGTGTCAGTCTGATGACACTTGTGTGTCCCAGTCTCAATATCAGTCTGATAACACGAGTGTGTCCCAGTTCCAATGTCAATCTGATGACGCCTGTGCGTACCAGTTCCAATGTCAGTCTGATCACACTAGTGTGTGGCACTTTTTATCTCAATCTGATGATAGGAGATTTTGCTAGGTCCAAAGCCATTCTGATGACACTCGTGTGTCCCAGTTCCACTGTCAGTCAGATGATCCTAGTGTGTCCCACTTTCTATATCAGTCTGATGACACTACTGTGTGCCATTTGCAATGTCAGTCGGATGAAACTCGTGTGTCCCAGTTCCAATGACAGTCGAACGAAAAAAGTGTGTCCCAGTTCCAATGTCAGCCTGTTGAAATTGTGTGTCCCAGTTCCAATGTCAGTCTGATAACACGAGCGTGTCCCAGTTCCAATGTCAGTCTGTTGACACTTGTGTGTCCCAGTTCCAATGTCAGTCTGATGACACGAGCGTGTCCCAGTTCCAATGTCAGTCTAATGACACTTGAATGTCCCAGTTCCAATGCCAGTCTGATGACACTAGTGTGTCCCAGTTCCAATGTCAGTCTGATGACACTAGTGTGTCCCAGTTCCAATGTCAGTCTGTTGACACTAGTGTGTCCCAGTTCCAATGTCAGTCTGATGACACTAGTGTGTCCAGTTCCAATGTCAGTCTGATGGCATTCGTGTGTGCCAGCTCCAAAGTCATTCTGATGACACGAGTGTGTTCCAGTTCCTATGCCAGTATAATGACACTATTGTGTTCCAGTTCCAGTGTCAGTCTGATGACACTAGTGTGTCCCAGTTCCAATGTCAGTCTGATGACACTAGTGTGTCCCAGTTCCAATGTCAGTCTGTTGACACTAGTGTGTCCCAGTTCCAATGTCAGTCTGATGACACTAGTGTGTCCAGTTCCAATGTCAGTCTGATGACACTAGTGTGTCCCAGTCTCAATATCAGTCTGATAACACGAGTGTGTCCCAGTTCCAATGTCAATCTGATGACGCCTGTGCGTACCAGTTCCAATGTCAGTCTGATCACACTAGTGTGTGGCACTTCTTATCTCAATCTGATGATAGGAGATTTTGCTAGGTCCAAAGCCATTCTGATGACACTCGTGTGTCCCAGTTCCACTGTCAGTCAGATGATCCTAGTGTGTCCCACTTTCGATATCAGTCTGATGACACTACTGTGTGCCATTTGCAATGTCAGTCGGATGAAACCCGTGTGTCCCAGTTACAATGACAGTCGAACGAAAAAAGTGTGTCCCAGTTCCAATGTCAGCCTGTTGAAATTGTGTGTCCCAGTTCCAATGTCAGTCTGATGACACGAGCGTGTCCCAGTTCCAATGTCAGTCTGATGACA
Organism: Heterodontus francisci; assembly: GCF_036365525.1. Lineage (NCBI taxonomy): Eukaryota > Metazoa > Chordata > Chondrichthyes > Heterodontiformes > Heterodontidae > Heterodontus > Heterodontus francisci. The sequence continues at coordinate 190,380 of NW_027142285.1, forward strand.
CGAGCGTGTCCCAGTTCCAATGTCAGTCTGTTGACACTTGTGTGTCCCAGTTCCAATGTCAGTCTGATGACACGAGCGTGTCCCAGTTCCAATGTCAGTCTGATGACACGAGCGTGTCCCAGTTCCAATGTCAGTCTGTTGACACTTGTGTGTCCCAGTTCCAATGTCAGTCTGATAACACGAGCGTGTCCCAGTTCCAATGTCAGTCTGTTGACACTTGTGTGTCCCAGTTCCAATGTCAGTCTGATGACACGAGCGTGTCCCAGTTCCAATGTCAGTCTGATGACACTTGTGTGTCCCAGTTCCAATGTCAGTCAGATGATCCTCGTGGATTCCACTTCCAATATCAGTCTGATGACACCACTGTCTGCCAGTTGCAATGTCAGTCTGATGATGCTAGTGTGTGCAGGTTCCACTGTCAGTCTGATGACATTCGTGTGTGCAGGTTCCACTGTCATTCTGACAACACTGGTGTGTTCCAGTTCCGATGCCAGTATAATGACCAGTAAGTTTGCGGACGACACAAAGCTTGGTGGAGTTGCGGATAGTGATGAGGATTGTCAGAGGATACAGCAGGATATAGATCGGTTGGAGACTTGGGTGGAGAAATGGCAGATGGAGTTTAATTCGGACAAATGTGAGGTAATGCATTTTGGAAGGTCTAATGCAGGTGGGAAGTATACAGTAAATGGCAGAACCATTTGGAGTATTGACAGGCAGAGAGATCTGGGCGTACAGGTCCACAGGTCACTGAAAGTGGCAACACAGGTGGATAAGGTAGTCAAGAAGGCATGCGGCATGTTTGCCATCATCGGTCGGGGCACAGAGTATAAAAATTGTCAAGTCATGCTGCAGCTGTACAGAACTTTAGTTTGGCCACACTTAGAATATTGCTTGCAATTCTGGTCGCCACACTACCAAAAGGACGTGGAGGCTTTGGGGAGGGTACAGAAGAGGTTTACCAGGATGTTGCCTGGTCTGGAGGGCATTAGCTATGAGGAGAGGTTGGATAAACTCGGATTGTTTTCACTGAAACGACGGAGGTGGAGGTTTACAAAGTTATAAGCGGCATGGACAGAGTGGATAGTCAGAAGATTTTTCCCAGGGTGGAAGAGTCAGTTACTAGAGGACATAGGTTTAAGGTGAGAGGGGCAAAGTTTAGAGGGGATGTGCGAGGCAAGTTCTTTACACAGAGGGTGGTGAGTGCCTGGAACTTGCTGCTGGGGGAGGTGGTGGAAGCAGGTACGATAGCGACGTTTAAGAGGCATCTTGACAAATACATGAATAGGATGGGAACAGAGGGATGCGGTCCCCGGAAGTGCAGAAGGTTTTAGTTCAGGCAGGCATCAAGATCGGCGCAGGCTTGGAGGGACGAATGGCCTGTACCTGTGCTGTACTGTTCTTTGTTCTTTGTTCTTTGATAACGAAGGAAACATAGAACAAGAGCCTCATGGGGACAAGGGCGAGCATTGAGCAGACCATTGGGTACCTGAAGATACGGTTCAGGTGCCTGGGTACATCTGGGATTGTGTTTCAGCATAGGTCTCCAGAATGGGTGTGGTCTGTTGTGCCATGTATACCATGGTGCTACAGAGAGGAATGGAGCTGCAGTAAGGGGAAGATTCAGAGTGCTCGACATCCTCCACAGGGGAGAAGAGGAGGAGCAGGAGGAGCCAGATGTCACCATGGTGCCTGCAGCCACTCACCTGGTTGCCAGAGAAGTCCTGCAAACAGCAAGGGACCCAACACTGAGCCCTGTGGATCCATCGAGCATTACCCTTTGTTTCCTGTCACTGAGCCAATTTTGGATCCAACTCGTCACATTCCCCTGTATCCCATGGAATTTTATTTCTCTCACCAGTCTGCCATGTGGAACCTTGTCAAATATCTTACTAAAATCCATGTAGACCACATCCACTACACTACCCTCATCCATCCTCCTTGTTACTTCCTCAAAAAATTCAATTCTCTTCGTCAGACAGGACCATCCCTGAACAAATCCATGTTGACTCTCCCTGATTAATCCGTGCCTTTCGAAGTGACAGTTTATCCTGTCTCTCAGAATTGATTCTAATAATTTGCCCACCATCGTGGTCAGACTGTCCAGCCTATAATAGTTTGGTCTATCCCTCGCATCCTTATTAAACAATGGTACATCATTCACAGATCTCCAATTCTCTGGAACCTCGCCTGGATCTGATGAGGATTTGAAAATGACCCTCAGCGCATCCATTATTGCCTCCCTGGCTTCCCTTAACAGCCTGCGATGCAGTGCATCCAGCCCTGGTGATTTATCCACTGTCTTGTACTTCCTCTCTCATTATCCTTATTGTATCTAAGTCACTCTTGAAATCTCCAGTTGACCTAAAATCCACCGCCTTTTCGTGGAATCACAGAATTGTTACAGCACAGAAGGAGGCTATTCAGCCCATCATGTCTGCATCTGCTCTCCAAATGAGCAATTTACCTAGTGCCACTCCCAGCCTTCTCCCTGTAACCCTGTACATTCTTCCTTTTCAGATAACAGTCTAATTCCCTTGTGAATGCTTCAATTGAATCTGCCTCCAACACATTCTCAGGCAGTGCATTCCAGACATTAACCATTCGCTGTGTGAAAACGTTTTTCCTTATGTCACTTTTACTTCTCTTGCCAATTACTTTAAATCTGTGTCCTCTCATTCTCGATACTTTCACCAGTGGGAACAGTGTCACTCTATCTACTCTGTCCATTCGAATACCTCTATCAAAACTCCTCTCAACCTTCTTCCCTCCAAGGAAAACAATCCAAATCTATTTTCAGAACTCAAGTTCCTCATCCCTGGAACCATTCTCGTCAATCTTTTCTGTACTCTCTCCAATGCACTCATGTCTTTCCTAACGTGCAGTGATCAGGACTGGACGCAATACTCCAGGTATGGCCGAACTAGTGTCCTATAGAAGTTCAACATAACCTCCTTGTTCTTGTCCTCTTTGCCTCTATTAATGAAGCCCAGGATACTGTCTGCTTTATTAACCGCTCTGTAGTCTATCCCCACGACTGGTCCGGAGGTTTACTCTGGGTATTAATGACTCAAGACTACCAAATTATATTTCACTCATAGCACGTTTATTCAGCATTTCAAATTCTTATCTTCAACAGAGATTATACTCATGTGTCCATGTAAGCTAGGTTACTTAGGTTCATCTGAGAGTCGGAACGGAACAGATGATCAGTCTCCCCTTCCGGTTCTCCAAGTGGTTGATCAGACTACTTAGTACTGAGCTAACTAGCTAGCATTTCGGAGCACACTTTCTTATACCCTTTCATGCATGCTACCTGTGTGATCAGCTCGGGATGGGCCAGACCTGACTACCCGATGTACAGTGATTGGTCAGTCAGCTGTTGCTAACGCCATGGGCGTGCTACGTCAGCCACAGTCGGTCAACCTTTCACTGGTTTTGACATCTGCTTATTTTGGTCGCCTCCTCCCTCAAGTTTCGACGACATTGCATAGCTAGTTCTCCGTTCTCCAGCCTTTGTCTGACAACAAGACATTACCTCACTCCGCCAACACCCCCCCCCCCCCCCACCGTCTCCAAGTAAACAGCCCACATGGTGCGTCTGTTACAAACTTAGCTCCAGGTTAGATATGCCTTCATCATGACCCTGCAGGTGCGAATACATTCACTTCCCCTTTAGCAGTTCAGTTACACCACATTGCTGTCTCAGCACCTATCCCACTTCCCTGCTGTGGACTTGTTGACCACTTGTAGCTGCACACACTACTTCCCCACATACCAGGTTACATACAGTTCATGGTTGGAGGGTGGTCACTTACAGCTCTATCAACCTGTCCTTCCACCTTCAAGGACTTATGTACATATACACCCAGGTCTCTCTGCTTCTGCACCCCCTTTACAATTGTATCTTTTATTTTTTGCTGTCTCTCCATGTTCTTCCTACCAAAATTAATTACTTCACATTTCTCTGCATTGAACTTCATCTGCTGTCTATCTGCCCATTCCACCAACTTGTCTTTGCCCTTTTGAAGTTCTACACTCTCCTCCTAACAGTTCACAATGCTTCCAAGTTTCGTATCATCCGCAAAATTTGAATTTGTGCACTGTACACCAAGATCTAAGTCATTAACATATATCAGGAAAGGCAAGGGTCCCAACACTGACCCCTGTGGAACATCACTACAAGCCTTCCTCCAGCCCAAAAAACATCAATTAACCATTAGTCTTTGTTTCCTGTCACTCAGCCAATTTTGTATCCATGTTGCTATTGTCCCTTTTATCCCATGAGCTACAAGTTTACTCACAAGTCTGTTGTGTGACACTGTATCAAATGCCTTTTGTAAGGCCATTTACACCACATCAACTGCATTGCCCTCATCAACCCTCTCTATTACCTCCTCAAAAAACTCCAGCAAGTTAGTTAAATATGATTTTCCCATAAGAAATCCATGCTGACTTTCTTTAATGAACCCACAATTGCCCATGTGACTGTTAACTTTGTCTCAAATTATTCTTTCCAGAAGTTTCACCCCACCAAAGTTAAACTGATTGGCCTGTCATTGCTGGGCATATTGTTGCATCCTTTATTGAACAAGGTAATAGCACTTGCAATTCTCCAGTCCTATGGCACCACCCCTGAGTCTAAGGAAGAGTGAAAAATGATGGACAGTGCCTCCGCAATTTCCATTCTCACTTCCTTCAGAATCCTTGAATCTCATCCAGCCCTGGTATCTTATCCACTTTCAGTACAGCTAGCCTATCCAATATCCTCTCCTTATCAATTTTAAACCCTTCTCTTTCACCATTGCCTGTGAGGCATCTTCTTCCTTGGTAAACAGATGCAAAGTATTAATTTAATACCTCAGCTATGGACTCTGCCTGCATGCATAAATCACCTTGTTGGTCCCTAATTGGCCCCATTCCTTCGTTTCCCACCTTTTTACTATTTATATGCCTGGAGAAGACTTTGGAATTCCCTTTTACTTTAGTTGCCAATCTCTTTCCATACTCTCTCCTTGCTTTCCTTATTTGCTTTTTCACTTCCCCTCAGAACCTTTCACATTCAGTCCGGATTTCAATCATATTTTCTACCAGACACTTGTCATCAGCACACTTTTTCCACATTTTGTGGGAAAGACTTTCAGACTTCCACAAGTCCATGTGTGAAGAAATGATTCATAATTTCACTCCGGCATTGCGACTATTCAGATAGAGGACTGTACCTCTCCACACACTGATCAATAACACATGTCCCATTATGTAGCACCTATTCAGATAGAGGACTGTACCTCTCCACTCACTGATCAATAACACATGTCCCATTATGTAGCACCTATTCAGATAGAGGACAAACCTCTCCACTCACTGATCAATAACACATGTCCCATTATGTAGCACCTATTCTGATAGAGGACTGTACCTCTCAATTCACTGATCAATAACACATGTCCCATTATGTAGCACCTATTCAGATAGAGGACTGTACCTCTCCACTCACTGATCAATAACACATGTCCCATTATGTAGCACCTATTCTGATAGAGGACAAACCTCTCCACTCACTGATCAATAACACATGTCCCATTATGTAGCACCTATTCTGATAGAGGACTGTACCTCTCAATTCACTGATCAATAACACATGTCCCATTATGTAGCACCTATTCTGATAGAGGACTGTACCTCTCAATTCACTGATCAATAACACATGTCCCATTATGTAGCACCTATTCAGATAGAGGACTGTACCTCTCAATTCACTGATCAATAACACATGTCCCATTATGTAGCACCTATTCAGATAGAGGACTGTACCTCTCCACTCACTGATCAATAACACATGTCCCATTATGTAGCACCTATTCAGATAGAGGACTGTATCTCTCCACTCACTGATCAATAACACATGTCCCATTATGTAGCACCCATTCAGATAGAGGACTGTACCTCTCCACTCACTGATCAATAACACATGTCCCATTATGTAGCACCTATTCAGATAGAGGACAAACCTCTCCACTCACTGATCAATAACACATGTCCCATTATGTAGCACCTATCCAGATAGAGGACTGTATCTCTCCACTCACTGATCAATAACACATGTCCCATTATGTAGCACCTATTCAGATAGAGGACAAACCTCTCCACTCACTGATCAATAACACATGTCCCATTATGTAGCACCTATTCAGATAGAGGACTGTATCTCTCCACTCACTGATCAATAACACATGTCCCATTATGTAGCACCTATTCAGATAGAGGACTGTACCTTTCCACACACTGATCAATAATACATGTCCCATGATGTTGAACCTATTCTGATAGAGGACAAACCTCTCAACTCCACTGCTTTATGAAAATCCAAATGCTCGACATGCACTGGTTCCCTCTTATCTACCCTGCAAATTACAACCTGAAAAAAACAGATATATTAAACAAGATTTCCTTTTCATAAATCCGTGTCAGCTCTGCCTAATCATATTATAATTCTTTAGGTGCTCTGTTACCACGACCCTAATAACAGATTCTATCATTTTCCCATGATCTGATACTTGAACATCTGCATTCGGGGCAATTCTGTGAGAAATGTCTGTTCCACATTCTCATTTTTACATCTTTTGTCACGTGTACTTTGAGAATCTGTGGTGCAGTGGGTTCATTATTAGGACCAAACAGCTTCTCCATTCAGTCTGTCTGCAAAGGGCTGTGAATATTGTCTTATCGTATGGTTTGTATCTCGGGTCTGGGTCTTAACTCCCACTATCCACCTTAAACTGGCACAAGCAGCTGGCAGGACTTATATGGGCACATGACCCAGAGTTACATCATAACTGAGGGATTATGTAACCTGGGCTCACAGTGAAAAACCATGACAACACAGAAACTGCAGGGGTGGAGAAGATACAGCAAAGTGGAACAAACTGTGCACTTGTACCTGAGAGAGCAACGAGGGAGGAGGTAAAGCCAAATGTGTTAATCAGATCAATCCAAATATTGGAAGATCACAGAATCACTGTACAAAACAGCAAAGTGTTAATTATTGCAGAGAAAGAAGTCAGAGAGGAGACATCCAAGCAAGATCTGATTTCAGTCTGTCGGTGAGTGAACAAAGATAGTCTCGAATTCATCAAAAGTTATAGAATTATTCAGTTCAAACTTTTATTCAAGGTATTAGAATTTACAGAAAAAAAGGACAGCTTAAAATCGAGCTGTTATATTCTCGAACACTGAAAGGAATAATTCTAAACTTCGAGTGGAATGTGTAAAGACTGTTAAAATGGACCTCACCATGGATTCATTATCAGCTGTCCTCGAGAACAAAGAACAAAGAACAGTACAGCACGGAGAAGGCGATTGTTGAGAAAGATGAAAATTCTTAACAGACAACATCAAACATCCTCCTGACACTGGGGAATCAGCACCTAGAGCTAGTTCCAATGGTGTTGTCCAGAAGTGGTCAGAGTATAGATAAGTTATAACATTTACCAGTAACTGTGACTATCAAAGATTTTCATTGATCTGGTAAACATTTATACTGTTCTGATTTCAATTATTATTCATCAATAATTATTTCATCCCTATCCATAACACAAAAACAACACTGGGGGAAAATCAGTACATCCGATATGTGTAAGTAAATACCTGTTTTCAGAATAGAATTATTAAAATATTCCATGTTTAAATCCAGCACTTTCATATAATGAGTATTGTACAGTATTAAAATTTAACTGGGAGACCCGGGATTGCTAATCCAATCTAAATAATTAAGTAACCTAAGAAGGGTTCTTCATACAAAAAATGACATCACAAATTTTAATGGTCGCTGTTGTTAACATAATTCATTTTATGAGTTTGTCCCTCCCCAAAATTTGTTATGGTCTCTCCAGCCCAAATAATTCTCCACGTCTGGTTTCATAGGACAAGGAAAGTGTTTATTAGCATATATCAGCAGTGTGTAATTCTGTGGTGGATAGAGGACAGGGAGTTGGGAACAGGACAGAAACCTGGGATTAGGATGACTGTTCATGTGGAGGATAAACTCCAGTAATCTCTTAGAGAATCAGAACACACCAGGGAGACTCACAAAGTAAAACTTGAGTTGAATGTGTGAGCCTTGCTTTGTGGAATATTTTAGTGTTCGCTGAGAATGTTGAACCAGTGAAATTTTGCAGCTGTGGGATGACAGTTTTCTGAATAGATATTATAACATTTATTGCAACATTAAGGTACTGTGTGTACTGAGTGTTACAACGTTAGCAGCATTGTATCAATACAGCTGTGAAATTAAACAAACATTGCTGGTTATTTTGTGACAGACACAGGAAAGGGATTATTTCTGTGAAATTTAAGTGGACCCCTAGATACTGATCATTGTGTGGAGAGGTGTATCCTCTATCTGAATAGGTGCTACATAATGGGACATGTGTTATTGACCAGTGAGTGGAGAGGTTTGTCCTCTATCAGAATAGGTGCTACATAATGGGACATGTGTTATTGATCAGTGAGTGGAGAAAGACAGTCCTCTATCAGAATAGGTGCTACATAATGGGACATGTGTTATTGACCAGTGAGTGGAGAGGTTTGTCCTCTATCAGAATAGGTGCTACATAATGGGACATGTGTTATTGATCAGTGAGTGGAGAGGTTTGTCCTCTATCAGAATAGGTGCTACATAATGGGACATGTGTTATTGATCAGTGAGTGGAGAGGTTTGTCCTCTATCAGAATAGGTGCTACATAATGGGACATGTGTTATTGATCAGTGAGTGGAGAAAGACAGTCCTCTATCAGAATAGGTGCTACATAATGGGACATGTGTTATTGACCAGTGAGTGGAGAGGTTTGTCCTCTATCAGAATAGGTGCTACATAATGGGACATGTGTTATTGATCAGTGAGTGGAGAGATACAGTCCTCTATCTGAATAGGTGCTACATAATGGGACATGTGTTATTGACCAGTGAGTGGAGAGGTTTGTCCTCTATCAGAATAGGTGCTACATAATGGGACATGTGTTATTGATCAGTGAGTGGAGAGGTACAGTCCTCTATCTGAATAGGTGCTACATAATGGGACATGTGTTATTGATCAGTGAGTGGAGAAAGACAGTCCTCTATCTGAATAGGTGCTACATAATGGGACATGTGTTATTGATCAGTGAGTGGAGAGATACAGTCCTCTATCTGAATAGGTGCTACATAATGGGACATGTGTTATTGACCAGTGAGTGGAGAGGTTTGTCCTCTATCAGAATAGGTGCTACATAATGGGACATGTGTTATTGATCAGTGAGTGGAGAAAGACAGTCCTCTATCAGAATAGGTGCTACATAATGGGACATGTGTTATTGACCAGTGAGTGGAGAGGTTTGTCCTCTATCAGAATAGGTGCTACATAATGGGACATGTGTTATTGATCAGTGAGTGGAGAGGTTTGTCCTCTATCAGAATAGGTGCTACATAATGGGACATGTGTTATTGACCAGTGAGTGGAGAAAGACAGTCCTCTATCAGAATAGGTGCTACATAATGGGACATGTGTTATTGACCAGTGAGTGGAGAGGTTTGTCCTCTATCAGAATAGGTGCTACATAATGGGACATGTGTTATTGATCAGTGAGTGGAGAGATACAGTCCTCTATCTGAATAGGTGCTACATAATGGGACATGTGTTATTGACCAGTGAGTGGAGAGGTTTGTCCTCTATCAGAATAGGTGCTACATAATGGGACATGTGTTATTGATCAGTGAGTGGAGAGGTACAGTCCTCTATCTGAATAGGTGCTACATAATGGGACATGTGTTATTGATCAGTGAGTGGAGAAAGACAGTCCTCTATCTGAATAGGTGCTACATAATGGGACATGTGTTATTGATCAGTGAGTGGAGAGGTTTGTCCTCTATCTGAATAGGTGCTACATAATGGGACATGTGTTATTGATCAGTGAGTGGAGAGATACAGTCCTCTATCAGAATAGGTGCTACATAATGGGACATGTGTTATTGATCAGTGAGTGGAGAGATACAGTCCTCTATCTGAATAGGTGCTACATAATGGGACATGTGTTATTGATCAGTGAGTGGAGAGATACAGTCCTCTATCTGAATAGGTGCTACATAATGGGACATGTGTTATTGATCAGTGAGTGGAGAGGTTTGTCCTCTATCTGAATAGGTGCTACATAATGGGACATGTGTTATTGATCAGTGAGTGGAGAGGTTTGTCCTCTATCTGAATAGGTGCTACATAATGGGACATGTGTTATTGATCAGTGAGTGGAGAGATACAGTCCTCTATCTGAATAGGTGCTACATAATGGGACATGTGTTATTGATCAGTGAGTGGAGAGGTTTGTCCTCTATCTGAATAGGTGCTACATAATGGGACATGTGTTATTGATCAGTGAGTGGAGAGATACAGTCCTCTATCTGAATAGGTGCTACATAATGGGACATGTGTTATTGATCAGTGAGTGGAGAGATACAGTCCTCTATCTGAATAGGTGCTACATAATGGGACATGTGTTATTGATCAGTGAGTGGAGAGATACAGTCCTCTATCTGAATAGGTGCTACATAATGGGACATGTGTTATTGATCAGTGAGTGGAGAGATACAGTCCTCTATCTGAATAGGTGCTACATAATGGGACATGTGGGATTGATCAGTGAGTGGAGAGATACAGTCCTCTATCTGAATAGGTGCTACATAATGGGACATGTGTTATTGATCAGTGAGTGGAGAGGTACAGTCCTCTATCTGAATAGGTGCTACATAATGGGACATGTGTTATTGATCAGTGAGTGGAGAGATACAGTCCTCTATCTGAATAGGTGCTACATAATGGGACATGTGTTATTGATCAGTGAGTGGAGAGGTTTGTCCTCTATCTGAATAGGTGTTACATAATGGGACATGTGTTATTGATCAGTGAGTGGAGAGATACAGTCCTCTATCAGAATAGGTGCTACATAATGGGACATGTGTTATTGAGCAGTGACTGGAGAGATACAGTCCTCTATCAGAATAGGTGCTACATAATGGGACATGTGTTATTGATCAGTGAGTGGAGAGATACAGTCCTCTATCTGAATAGGTGCTACATAATGGGACATGTGTTATTGATCAGTGAGTGGAGAGATACAGTCCTCTATCTGAATAGGTGCTACATAATGGGACATGTTTTATTGATCAGTGAGTGGAGAGATACAGTCCTCTATCTGAATAGGTGCTACATAATGGGACATGTGTTATTGATCAGTGAGTGGAGAGGTTTGTCCTCTATCTGAATAGGTGCTACATAATGGGACATGTGTTATTGATCAGTGAGTGGAGAGGTTTGTCCTCTATCTGAATAGGTGCTACATAATGGGACATGTGTTATTGATCAGTGAGTGGAGAGGTTTGTCCTCTATCTGAATAGGTGCTACATAATGGGACATGTGTTATTGATCAGTGAGTGGAGAGATACAGTCCTCTATCGGAATAGGTGCTACATAATGGGACATGTGTTATTGATCAGTGAGTGGAGAGATACAGTCCTCTATCTGAATAGGTGCTACATAATGGGACATGTGTTATTGATCAGTGAGTGGAGAGATACAGTCCTCTATCTGAATAGGTGCTACATAATGGGACATGTGTTATTGATCAGTGAGTGGAGAGATACAGTCCTCTATCTGAATAGGTGCTACATAATGGGACATGTGTTATTGATCAGTGAGTGGAGAGATACAGTCCTCTATCTGAATAGGTGCTACATAATGGGACATGTTTTATTGATCAGTGAGTGGAGAGATACAGTCCTCTATCTGAATAGGTGCTACATAATGGGACATGTGTTATTGATCAGTGAGTGGAGAGGTTTGTCCTCTATCTGAATAGGTGCTACATAATGGGACATGTGTTATTGATCAGTGAGTGGAGAGGTTTGTCCTCTATCTGAATAGGTGCTACATAATGGGACATGTGTTATTGATCAGTGAGTGGAGAGGTTTGTCCTCTATCTGAATAGGTGCTACATAATGGGACATGTGTTATTGATCAGTGAGTGGAGAAAGACAGTCCTCTATCAGAATAGGTGCTACATAATGGGACATGTGTTATTGACCAGTGAGTGGAGAGGTTTGTCCTCTATCAGAATAGGTGCTACATAATGGGACATGTGTTATTGATCAGTGAGTGGAGAGGTTTGTCCTCTATCAGAATAGGTGCTACATAATGGGACATGTGTTATTGACCAGTGAGTGGAGAAAGACAGTCCTCTATCAGAATAGGTGCTACATAATGGGACATGTGTTATTGACCAGTGAGTGGAGAGGTTTGTCCTCTATCAGAATAGGTGCTACATAATGGGACATGTGTTATTGATCAGTGAGTGGAGAGATACAGTCCTCTATCTGAATAGGTGCTACATAATGGGACATGTGTTATTGACCAGTGAGTGGAGAGGTTTGTCCTCTATCAGAATAGGTGCTACATAATGGGACATGTGTTATTGATCAGTGAGTGGAGAGGTACAGTCCTCTATCTGAATAGGTGCTACATAATGGGACATGTGTTATTGATCAGTGAGTGGAGAAAGACAGTCCTCTATCTGAATAGGTGCTACATAATGGGACATGTGTTATTGATCAGTGAGTGGAGAGGTTTGTCCTCTATCTGAATAGGTGCTACATAATGGGACATGTGTTATTGATCAGTGAGTGGAGAGATACAGTCCTCTATCAGAATAGGTGCTACATAATGGGACATGTGTTATTGATCAGTGAGTGGAGAGATACAGTCCTCTATCTGAATAGGTGCTACATAATGGGACATGTGTTATTGATCAGTGAGTGGAGAGATACAGTCCTCTATCTGAATAGGTGCTACATAATGGGACATGTGTTATTGATCAGTGAGTGGAGAGGTTTGTCCTCTATCTGAATAGGTGCTACATAATGGGACATGTGTTATTGATCAGTGAGTGGAGAGGTTTGTCCTCTATCTGAATAGGTGCTACATAATGGGACATGTGTTATTGATCAGTGAGTGGAGAGATACAGTCCTCTATCTGAATAGGTGCTACATAATGGGACATGTGTTATTGATCAGTGAGTGGAGAGGTTTGTCCTCTATCTGAATAGGTGCTACATAATGGGACATGTGTTATTGATCAGTGAGTGGAGAGATACAGTCCTCTATCTGAATAGGTGCTACATAATGGGACATGTGTTATTGATCAGTGAGTGGAGAGATACAGTCCTCTATCTGAATAGGTGCTACATAATGGGACATGTGTTATTGATCAGTGAGTGGAGAGATACAGTCCTCTATCTGAATAGGTGCTACATAATGGGACATGTGTTATTGATCAGTGAGTGGAGAGGTTTGTCCTCTATCTGAATAGGTGCTACATAATGGGACATGTGTTATTGATCAGTGAGTGGAGAGATACAGTCCTCTATCTGAATAGGTGCTACATAATGGGACATGTGGGATTGATCAGTGAGTGGAGAGATACAGTCCTCTATCTGAATAGGTGCTACATAATGGGACATGTGTTATTGATCAGTGAGTGGAGAGGTACAGTCCTCTATCTGAATAGGTGCTACATAATGGGACATGTGTTATTGATCAGTGAGTGGAGAGATACAGTCCTCTATCTGAATAGGTGCTACATAATGGGACATGTGTTATTGATCAGTGAGTGGAGAGGTTTGTCCTCTATCTGAATAGGTGTTACATAATGGGACATGTGTTATTGATCAGTGAGTGGAGAGATACAGTCCTCTATCAGAATAGGTGCTACATAATGGGACATGTGTTATTGAGCAGTGACTGGAGAGATACAGTCCTCTATCAGAATAGGTGCTACATAATGGGACATGTGTTATTGATCAGTGAGTGGAGAGATACAGTCCTCTATCTGAATAGGTGCTACATAATGGGACATGTGTTATTGATCAGTGAGTGGAGAGATACAGTCCTCTATCTGAATAGGTGCTACATAATGGGACATGTTTTATTGATCAGTGAGTGGAGAGATACAGTCCTCTATCTGAATAGGTGCTACATAATGGGACATGTGTTATTGATCAGTGAGTGGAGAGGTTTGTCCTCTATCTGAATAGGTGCTACATAATGGGACATGTGTTATTGATCAGTGAGTGGAGAGGTTTGTCCTCTATCTGAATAGGTGCTACATAATGGGACATGTGTTATTGATCAGTGAGTGGAGAGGTTTGTCCTCTATCTGAATAGGTGCTACATAATGGGACATGTGTTATTGATCAGTGAGTGGAGAGATACAGTCCTCTATCGGAATAGGTGCTACATAATGGGACATGTGTTATTGATCAGTGAGTGGAGAGGTTTGTCCTCTATCTGAATAGGTGCTACATAATGGGACATGTGTTATTGATCAGTGAGTGGAGAGATACAGTCCTCTATCTGAATAGGTGCTACATAATGGGACATGTGTTATTGATCAGTGTGTGGAGAGATACAGTCCTCTATCTGAATAGGTGCTACATAATGGGACATGTGTTATTGATCAGTGAGTGGAGAGGTTTGTCCTCTATCTGAATAGGTGCTACATAATGGGACATGTGTTATTGATCAGTGAGTGGAGAGATACAGTCCTCTATCTGAATAGGTGCTACATAATGGGACATGTGTTATTGATCAGTGAGTGGAGAGATACAGTCCTCTATCTGAATAGGTGCTACATAATGGGACATGTGTTATTGATCAGTGAGTGGAGAGATACAGTCCTCTATCAGAATAGGTGCTACATAATGGGACATGTGTTATTGATCAGTGAGTGGAGAGGTTTGTCCTCTATCTGAATAGGTGCTACATAATGGGACATGTGTTATTGATCAGTGAGTGGAGAGATACAGTCCTCTATCTGAATAGGTGCTACATAATGGGAAATGTGTTATTGATCAGTGAGTGGAGAAAGACAGTCCTCTATCAGAATAGGTGCTACATAATGGGACATGTGTTATTGATCAGTGAGTGGAGAGGTTTGTCCTTTATCTGAATAGGTGCTACATAATGGGACATGTGTCATTGATCAGTGAGTGGAGAGAAACAGTCCTCTATCAGAATAGGTGCTACATAATGGGACATGTGTTATTGATCAGTGAGTGGAGAAAGACAGTCCTCTATCAGAATAGGTGCTACATAATGGGACATGTGTCATTGATCAGTGAGTGGAGAGAAACAGTCCTCTATCAGAATAGGTGCTACATAATGGGACATGTGTTATTGATCAGTGAGTGGAGAGGTTTGTCCTCTATCTGAATAGGTGCTACATAATGGGACATGTGTTATTGATCAGTGAGTGGAGAGATACAGTCCTCTATCTGAATAGGTGCTACATAATGGGACATGTGTTATTGATCAGTGATTGGAGAGGTTTGTCCTTTATCTGAATAGGTGCTACATAATGGGACATGTGTTATTGATCAGTGAGTGGAGAGGTTTGTCCTTTATCTGAATAGGTGCTACATAATGGGACATGTGGGATTGATCAGTGAGTGGAGAGATACAGTCCTCTATCTGAATAGGTGCTACATAATGGGACATGTGTTATTGATCAGTGATTGGAGAGGTTTGTCCTTTATCTGAATAGGTGCTACATAATGGGACATGTGTTATTGATCAGTGATTGGAGAGGTTTGTCCTTTATCTGAATAGGTGCTACATAATGGGACATGTGTTATTGATCAGTGAGTGGAGAGATACAGTCCTCTATCTGAATAGGTGCTACATAATGGGACATGTGGGATTGATCAGTGAGTGGAGAGGTACAGTCCTTTATCTGAATAGGTGCTACATAATGGGACATGTGTTATTGATCAGTGAGTGGAGAGATACAGTCCTCTATCTGAATAGGTGCTACATAATGGGACATGTGGGATTGATCAGTGAGTGGAGAGGTACAGTCCTCTATCTGAATAGGTGCTACATAATGGGACATGTGTTATTGTTCAGTGAGTGGAGAGGTTTGTCCTCTATCTGAATAGGTGCTACATAATGGGACATGTGTTATTGATCAGTGAGTGGAGAGGTTTGTCCTCTATCTGAATAGGTGCTACATAATGGGACATGTGTCATTGATCAGTGAGTGGAGAGGTTTGTCCTTTATCTGAATAGGTGCTACATAATGGGACATGTGTTATTGATCAGTGAGTGGAGAGATACAGTCCTCTATCTGAATAGGTGCTACATAATGGGACATGTGTCATTGATCAGTGAGTGGAGAGGTTTGTCCTTTATCTGAATAGGTGCTACATAATGGGACATGTGGGATTGATCAGTGAGTGGAGAGGTACAGTCCTCTATCAGAATAGGTGCTACATAATGGGACATGTGTTATTGATCAGTGAGTGGAGAGATACAGTCCTCTATCAGAATAGGTGCTACATAATGGGACATGTGTTATTGATCAGTGAGTGGAGAGGTTTGTCCTCTATCTGAATAGGTGCTACATAATGGGACATGTGTTATTGATCAGTGAGTGGAGAGATACAGTCCTCTATCAGAATAGGTGCTACATAATGGGACATGTGTTATTGATCAGTGAGTGGAGAGATACAGTCCTCTATCAGAATAGGTGCTACATAATGGGACATGTGTTATTGATCAGTGAGTGGAGAGATACAGTCCTCTATCTGAATAGGTGCTACATAATGGGACATGTGTTATTGATCAGTGAGTGGAGAGATACAGTCCTCTATCTGAATAGGTGCAACATAATGGGACATGTGTTATTGATCAGTGAGTGGAGAGGTTTGTCCTCTATCTGAATAGGTGCTACATAATGGGACATGTGTTATTGATCAGTGAGTGGAGAGGTACAGTCCTCTATCTGAATAGGTGCTACATAATGGGACATGTGTCATTGATCAGTGAGTGGAGAGGTTTGTCCTTTATCTGAATAGGTGCTACATAATGGGACATGTGTTATTGATCAGTGAGTGGAGAGATACAGTCCTCTATCTGAATAGGTGCTACATAATGGGACATGTGGGATTGATCAGTGAGTGGAGAGATACAGTCCTCTATCTGAATAGGTGCTACATAATGGGACATGTGGGATTGATCAGTGAGTGGAGAGATACAGTCCTCTATCTGAATAGGTGCTACATAATGGGACATGTGCTGTTGATCAGTGAGTGGAGAGATACAGTCCTCTATCAGAATAGGTGCTGCATAATGGGACATGTGTTATTGATCAGTGAGTGGAGAAAGACAGTTCTCTATCAGAATAGGTGCTACATAATGGGACATGTGTTATTGATCAGTGAGTGGAGAAAGACAGTCCTCTATCAGAATAGGTGCTACATAATGGGACATGTGTTATTGATCAGTGAGTGGAGAGATACAGTCCTCTATCAGAATAGGTGCTACATAATGGGACATGTGCTGTTGATCAGTGAGTGGAGAGATACAGTCCTCTATCTGAATAGGTGCTACATAATGGGGCATGTATTTTTGATCAGTGAGTGGAGAGATACACTCCTATATCTGAATAGGTGCTACATAATGGGACATGTGTTATTGATCAGAAGGTGGAGAGGTTTGTCCTCTATCTGAATAGGTGCTACATAATGGGACATGTGTTATTGATCAGAAGGTGGAGAGGTTTGTCCTCTATCTGAATAGGTGCTACATAATGGGACATGTGTTATTGATCAGTGAGTGGAGAGGTACAGTCCTCTATCAGAATAGGTGCTACATAATGGGACATGTGTTATTGATCAGTGAGTGGAGAGATACAGTCCTCTATCAGAATAGGTGCTACATAATGGGACATGTGTTATTGATCAGTGAGTGGAGAGGTTTGTCCTCTATCTGAATAGGTGCTACATAATGGGACATTTGTTATTGATCAGTGAGTGGAGAGATACAGTCCTCTATCTGAATAGGTGCTACATAATGGGACATGTGTTATTGATCAGTGAGTGGAGAAAGACAGTCCTCTATCAGAATAGGTGCTAAATAATGGGACATGTGTTATTGATCAGTGAGTGGAGAGATACAGTCCTCTATCTGAATAGGTGCTACATAATGGGACATGTGTTATTGATCAGTGAGTGGAGAAAGACAGTCCTCTATCAGAATAGGTGCTAAATAATGGGACATGTGTTATTGATCAGTGAGTGGAGAGATACAGTCCTCTATCTGAATAGGTGCTACATAATGGGACATGTGTTATTGATCAGTGAGTGGAGAAAGACAGTCCTCTATCAGAATAGGTGCTAAATAATGGGACATGTGTTATTGATCAGTGAGTGGAGAGATACAGTCCTCTATCTGAATAGGTGCTACATAATGGGACATGTGTTATTGATCAGTGAGTGGAGAAAGACAGTCCTCTATCAGAATAGGTGCTAAATAATGGGACATGTGTTATTGATCAGTGAGTGGAGAGATACAGTCCTCTATCTGAATAGGTGCTACATAATGGGACATGTGTTATTGATCAGTGAGTGGAGAAAGACAGTCCTCTATCAGAATAGGTGCTAAATAATGGGACATGTGTTATTGATCAGTGAGTGGAGAGATACAGTCCTCTATCTGAATAGGTGCTACATAATGGGACATGTGTTATTGATCAGTGAGTGGAGAAAGACAGTCCTCTATCAGAATAGGTGCTAAATAATGGGACATGTGTTATTGATCAGTGAGTGGAGAGATACAGTCCTCTATCTGAATAGGTGCTACATAATGGGACATGTATTATTGATCAGTGAGTGGAGAGGTTTGTACTTTATCTGAATAGTTGCTACAAAATGGGACATGTGTTATTGATCAGTGAGTGGAGAGGTTTGTCCTTTATCTGAATTCTTTTGGGCCTCCTTATCTCGAGAGACAATGGATACGCGCCTTGAGGTGGTCAGTGGTTTGTGAAGCAGCGCCTGGAGTGGCTATAAAGGCCAATTCTGGAGTGACAGGCTCTTCCACAGGTGCTGCAGAGAAATTTGTTTGTTGGGGCTGTTGCACAGTTTGCTCTCCCCTTGCGCCTCTGTCTTTTTTCCTGCCAACTACTAAGTCTCTTTGACTCGCCACAATTTAGCCCTGTCTTTATGGCTGCCCGCCAGCTCTGGCGAATGCTGGCAACTGACTCCCACGACTTGTGATCAATGTCACACGATTTCATGTCGCGTTTGCAGACGTCTTTATAACGGAGACATGGACGGCCGGTGGGTCTGATACCAGTGGCGAGCTCGCTGTACAATGTGTCTTTGGGGATCCTGCCATCTTCCATGCGGCTCACATGGCCAAGCCATCTCAAGCGCCGCTGACTCAGTAGTGTGTATAAGCTGGGGATGTTGGCCGCTTCAAGGACTTCTGTGTTGGAGATATAGTCCTGCCACCTGATGCCAAGTATTCTCCGAAGGCAGCGAAGATGGAATGAATTGAGACGTCGCTCTTGGCTGGCATACGTTGTCCAGGCCTCGCTGCCGTAGAGCAAGGTACTGAGGACACAGGCCTGATACACTCGGACTTTTGTGTTCCGTGTCAGTGCGCCATTTTCCCACACTCTCTTGGCCAGTCTGAACATAGCAGTGGAAGCCTTACCCATGCGCTTGTTGATTTCTGCATCTAGAGACAGGTTACTGGTGATAGTTGAGCCTAGGTAGGTGAACTCTTGAACCACTTCCAGAGCGTGGTCGCCAATATTGATGGATGGAGCATTTCTGACATCCTGCCCCATGATGTTCGTTTTCTTGAGGCTGATGGTTAGGCCAAATTCATTGCAGGCAGACGGAAACCTGTCGATGAGACTCTGCAGGCATTCTTCAGTGTGAGATGTTAAAGCAGCATCGTCAGCAAAGAGGAGTTCTCTGATGAGGACTTTCCGTACTTTGGACTTCGCTCTTAGACGGGCAAGGTTGAACAACCTGCCCCCTGATCTTGTGTGGAGGAAAATTCCTTCTTCAGAGGATTTGAACGCATGTGAAAGCAGCAGGGAGAAGAAAATCCCAAAAAGTGTGGGTGCGAGAACACAGCCCTGTTTCACACCACTCAGGATAGGAAAGGGCTCTGATGAGGAGCCACCATGTTGAATTGTGCCTTTCATATTGTCATGGAATGAGGTGATGATACTTAGTAGCTTTGGTGGACATCCGATCTTTTCTAGTAGTCTGAAGAGACCACGTCTGCTGACGAGGTCAAAGGCTTTGGTGAGATCAATGAAAGCAATGTAGAGGGGCATCTGTTGTTCACGGCATTTCTCCTGTATCTGACGAAGGGAGAACAGCATGTCAATAGTCGATCTCTCTGCACGAAAGCCACACTGTGCCTCAGGGTAGACGCGCTCGGCCAGCTTCTGGAGCCTGTTCAGAGCGACTCGAGCAAAGACTTTCCCCACTATGCTGAGCAGGGAGATTCCACGGTAGTTGTTGCAGTCACCGCGGTCACCTTTGTTTTTATAGAGGGTGATGATGTTGGCATCGCGCATGTCCTGGGGTACTGCTCCCTCGTCCCAGCACAGGCATAGCAGTTCATGTAGTGCTGAGAGTATAGCAGGCTTGGCACTCTTGATTATTTCAGGGGTAATGCTGTCCTTCCCAGGGGCTTTTCCGCTGGCTAGGGAATCAATGGCATCACTGAGTTCCGATTTGGTTGGCTGTATGTCCAGCTCATCCATGACTGGTAGAGGCTGGGCTGCATTGAGGGCAGTCTCAGTGACAGCATTCTCCCTGGAGTACAGTTCTAGGTAGTGCTCAACCCAGCGGTCCATCTGTTTGCGTTGGTCAGTGATTATGTCCCCCGATTTAGATTTGAGGGGGGTGATCTTCTTGATGGTTGGCCCAAGAGCTCTCTTCATGCCATCATACATTCCTCTGATGTTTCCGGTGTCTGAGGCCAGCTGAATATGACTGCATAGGTGTTGCCAGTAGTCGTTTGCGCAACGCCTAGCTGTTCTTTGTGCAGTACTTCTGGCTGCTTTAAGTGCTGCGGATGTTAAATCGCTGGGGGCTTTCTTGTAGTTCAAAAGTGCAATGCGCTTAGCGGCTATGACAGGTTCCAGCTCTTCATTATGAGATTGAAACCAGTCTGCATTTCTCTTCGCACTTTTGCCGTAGGTGGTCAAAGCTGGTCAATCTGAATAGGTACTACATAATGGGACATGTGTTATTGATCAGTGAGTGGAGAGATACAGTCCTCTATCTGAATAGGTGCTACATAATGGGGCATGTATTATTGATCAGTGAGTGGAGAGGTTTGTCCTTTATCTGAATAGGTGCTACATAATGGGACATGTGTTATTGATCAGTGAGTGGAGAGGTTTGTCCTTTATCTGAATAGTTGCTACAAAATGGGACATGTGTTATTGATCAGTGAGTGGAGAGATTTGTCCTTTATCTGAATAGGTGCTACATAATGGGACATGTGTTATTGATCAGTGAGTGGAGACGTTTTACCTCGATCTGAATGGATGCCACATAATGGGACATGTGTTATTGATCAGTGAGTGGAGAGGTTTGTCCTCTATCAGAATAGGTGCTACATAATGGGACATGTGTTATTGATCAGTGAGTGGAGAGGGACAGTCCTCTATCAGAATAGGTGCTACATAATGGGACATGTGTTATTGATCAGTGAGTGGAGAGATACAGTCCTCTATCTGAATAGGTGCTACATAATGGGACATGTGTTATTGATCAGTGAGTGGAGAGGTTTGTCCTTTATCTGAATAGGTGCTACATAATGGGACATGTGTTATTGATCAGTGAGTGGAGAGGTTTGTCCTTTATCTGAATAGGTGCTACATAATGGGACATGTGTCATTGATCAGTGAGTGGAGAGATACAGTCCTCTATCAGAATAGGTGCTACATAATGGGACATGTGTTATTGATCAGTGAGTGGAGAGGTTTGTCCTTTATCTGAATAGGTGCTACATAATGGGACATGTGTCATTGATCAGTGAGTGGAGAGGTTTGTCCTTTATCTGAATAGGTGCTACATAATGGGACATTTGTTATTGATCAGTGAGTGGAGAGATACAGTCCTCTATCTGAATAGGTGCTACATAATGGGACATTTGTTATTGATCAGTGAGTGGAGAGGTTTGTCCTTTATCTGAATAGGTGCTACATAATGGGACATTTGTTATTGATCAGTGAGTGGAGAGATACAGTCCTCTATCTGAATAGGTGCTACATAATGGGACATTTGTTATTGATCAGTGAGTGGAGAGGTTTGTCCTTTATCTGAATAGGTGCTACAGAATGGGACATGTGGGATTGATCAGTGAGTGGAGAGATACAGTCCTCTATCAGAATAGGTGCGACATAATGGGACATGTGTTATTGATCAGTGAGTGGAGAGGTACAGTCCTCTATCTGAATAGGTGCTACATAATGGGACATGTATTATTGATCAGTGAGTGGAGAGGTTTGTCCTTTATCTGAATAGGTGCTACAGAATGGGACATGTGGGATTGATCAGTGAGTGGAGAGATACAGTCCTCTATCAGAATAGGTGCGACATAATGGGACATGTGTTATTGATCAGTGAGTGGAGAGATACAGTCCTCTATCTGAATAGGTGCTACATAATGGGACATGTATCATTGATCAGTGAGTGGAGAGGTTTGTCCTTTATCTGAATAGGTGCTACAGAATGGGACATGTGTCATTGATCAGTGAGTGGAGAGGTTTGTCCTTTATCTGAATAGGTGCTACAGAATGGGACATGTGGGATTGATCAGTGAGTGGAGAGATACAGTCCTCTATCAGAATAGGTGCGACATAATGGGACATGTGTTATTGATCAGTGAGTGGAGAGGTACAGTCCTCTATCTGAATAGGTGCTACATAATGGGACATGTATTATTGATCAGTGAGTGGAGAGGTTTGTCCTTTATCTGAATAGGTGCTACAGAATGGGACATGTGGGATTGATCAGTGAGTGGAGAGGTTTGTCCTTTATCTGAATAGGTGCTACAGAATGGGACATGTGTTATTGATCAGTGAGTGGAGAGATACAGTCCTCTATCTGAATAGGTGCTACATAATGGGACATGTATCATTGATCAGTGAGTGGAGAGGTTTGTCCTTTATCTGAATAGGTGCTACAGAATGGGACATGTGTCATTGATCAGTGAGTGGAGAGGTTTGTCCTTTATCTGAATAGGTGCTACAGAATGGGACATGTGGGATTGATCAGTGAGTGGAGAGATACAGTCCTCTATCAGAATAGGTGCGACATAATGGGACATGTGTTATTGATCAGTGAGTGGAGAGGTACAGTCCTCTATCTGAATAGGTGCTACATAATGGGACATGTATTATTGATCAGTGAGTGGAGAGGTTTGTCCTCTATCTGAATAGGTGCTACATAATGGGACATGTGTTATTGATCAGTGAGTGGAGAGGTACAGTCCTCTATCAGAATAGGTGCTACATAATGGGACATGTGTTATTGATCAGTGAGTGGAGAGATACAGTCCTCTATCTGAATAGGTGCTACATAATGGGACATGTATTATTGATCAGTGAGTGGAGAGGTTTGTCCTCTATCTGAATAGGTGCTACATAATGGGACATGTATTATTGATCAGTGAGTGGAGAGGTTTGTCCTCTATCTGAATAGGTGCTACATAATGGGACATGTGTTATTGATCAGTGAGTGGAGAGATACAGTCCTCAATCTGAAAAGGTGCTACATAATGGGACATGTGTTATTGATCAGTGAGTGGAGAGGTTTGTCCTCTATCAGAATAGGTGCTACATAATGGGACATGTGTTATTGATCAGTGAGTGGAGAGGTTTGTCCTTTATCTGAATAGTTGCGACATAATGGGACATGTGTTATTGATCAGTGAGTGGAGAGATACAGTCCTCTATCTGAATAGGTGCTACATAATGGGACATGTGTTATTGATCAGTGAGTGGAGAGGTACAGTCCTCTATCTGAATAGGTGCTACATAATGGGACATGTGTTATTGATCAGTGAGTGGAGAGGTACAGTCCTCTATCTGAATAGGTGCTACATAATGGGACATGTGTTATTGATCAGTGAGTGGAGAGGTACAGTCCTCTATCTGAATAGGTGCTACATAATGGGACATGTGTTATTGATCAGTGAGTGGAGAGGTACAGTCCTCTATCAGAATAGGTGCTACATAATGGGACATGTGTTATTGATCAGTGAGTGGAGAGGTACAGTCCTCTATCTGAATAGGTGGTACATAATGGGACATGTGTTATTGATCAGTGAGTGGAGAGGTACAGTCCTCTATCTGAATAGGTGCTACATAATGGGACATGTGTTATTGATCAGTGAGTGGAGAGGTACAGTCCTCTATCTGAATAGGTGCTACATAATGGGACATGTGTTATTGATCAGTGAGTGGAGAGGTACAGTCCTCTATCAGAATAGGTGCTACATAATGGGACATGTGTTATTGATCAGTGAGTGGAGAGGTTTGTCCTTTATCTGAATAGTTGCGACATAATGGGACATGTGTTATTGATCAGTGAGTGGAGAGATACAGTCCTCTATCTGAATAGGTGCTACATAATGGGACATGTGTTATTGATCAGTGAGTGGAGAGGTACAGTCCTCTATCAGAATAGGTGCTACATAATGGGACATGTGTTATTGATCAGTGAGTGGAGAGATACAGTCCTCTATCTGAATAGGTGCTACATAATGGGACATGTGTTATTGATCAGTGAGTGGAGAGATACAGTCCTCTATCTGAATAGGTGCTACATAATGGGACATGTGTTATTGATCAGTGAGTGGAGAGATACAGTCCTCTATCTGAATAGGTGCTACATAATGGGACATGTGTTATTGATCAGTGAGTGGAGAGGTTTGTCCTCTATCTGAATAGGTGCTACATAATGGGACATGTGTTATTGATCAGTGAGTGGAGAGGTTTGTCCTCTATCAGAATAGGTGCTACATAATGGGACATGTGTTATTGATCAGTGAGTGGAGAGATACAGTCCTCTATCTGAATAGGTGCTTCATAATGGGACATGTGTTATTGATCAGTGAGTGGAGAGGTTTGTCCTCTATCTGAATGGACACATTTACTGATGTTGAAACTCTGCAGGGAGGGGTTTCTTTCCCCTGTACAGTTCCAGTTATTTTTCTGAGCTTTCAGGATCTTCAGCAGCTTCTGAGCCGCCCACGTGGTGATGGTGCGATTGTCCTGGAAAGAGGAATTAAATGACCATTAAGGTCTGAGGCTTTGTCAAGGAATTCAATGAAGTGTTATAAGGAAGGTTCAGGGAAATGAGATTAGATTAAATGGTTGGAATAGCAAGAAGCACAGGCACAGTGTCTTCAATAGCTTCCTTTAAGGTGTAATTTTGATGGCTCGTATTTTGGGCTCAGTAGCCGAGCATCAGCATTTACAGCCGACCAGACTGAAAATTCACACTCACTGGCTGCAGCGAACATTTCAACTTCTGTTTGCAGCATGGCCTGTCAACAACAGGAATAATAATGACCTCCAGCCAAGTGTATTCCCAGTGAAACCACACTCATGATGGTGACATGTACTGGAGGCAGGTCCATTAAGGTCAGTCTTGACCTGAAAGGCAGGTGAGTGTTTTATAATGATCTCTTAAACTTTTAAAAAACCTTTCAAAACTTTCAAATACACTGTGAAACATATGACATCATTTAATAAACCTATGAAAACTTTTACAAACTTTAAAATAAATTGAAAGTGTTTTGAACAGTCTATAAAAAGACGAGCTCAGTAAAATAAACAGCTTTTTGATAAACTCTTATTGACGTGCTTACAGAAACGTAGATGGCAGCACAAAAGGCAGATGAGAGGAGGAAGTGTCATAACGTCAGTGATAAAGAGCTGGACACATTTCTCAATGAGGTGGAGGTGATGCATCACAGGCTTATGGGTAAGTGTAGGGCACTTAGAAAAGGTCACATCTTGGTGTGGATGGAGGTCACAGAGACTGTGACTGTGAACAGCACTGTTTCACCGATCACAAAGTATTGTCAAAAACAATAGAATGATTTTACACCATCTGCCGGGGTTTGTACATCCTGGAAATCTTTTGATTTAAATTTTCATTTCAGATTTAAAAGGCGATGTAGTGAAGATCTTGTTTGTGGGTGGTGGTTTGTTCAGGGTGAACTGAAGTCAAGTGTTTGTAAAATTGAATTGCCTTTGGAGACAGGGTTCACGAGGTGTTTATAAAGATCTCTTATCTGCAGTACAGACTGGAGGTGTGAAATTCCTTTTAGTGAATGATCCATCATCACATTGTCGGCTGTCCCTCGATTCCAGGATGACATCTACTCATGGTCATTAGTTTCTGTCATGGGTCTTCAGCTGACTGAACAGGCCGATTCTCAATCCGCAGATCTCTGGGCACATGGGGCAGGATGTCTCACGAGGTAGTGGGATCTGGAGAGCAGGATTTACTTCCTTTTCTTTCCTTCTCTGCTGCTGCTCTGCCTCATCGTTAAGGTGTTTGGACCTGAAACACGTTGCAGCTTGATGGACAACTTGTCATCATTTTCACCGATTGGTAGCAAGTTCCTCCCAGTCATCAATGTCAATGTTGCTGCACTTCAAAGAGAGCTTCAGAGAGTCTTTGAAGTGTTTTCTTTGTCTCCCCCGGAACACTGGCCATTTGAGAGTTTGAGAAAAGAGGACCTGGTGGGGGAGATAGTTTTCAGCCGTCCGGACACAGTGTCCAGTCCATTGAAATAGGTTTTGCAGGAGTTTTGCCGGAATGCTTGTGGAGCTGCCTTCAAGAAGGACACTAGTGTTTGTTCGACGGTCCTCCCAATGAATCCAGAGGATGAGGACCAGGAAATTCAACACTGGATCAGCTGTGACAGCTCAGCATTGTACAAACTACGGCAGTGAATGAGACAATGTCTCCAAACCTCCTGAAATGTCAAACACAAACCAATAAAGAAGCACAAAGTGATATTTATTTGACTGTTTCTGTTTCGAGTAAGCTGGTTCATTCTGCCCAGGAGCTGTCATTGACCAGGGGGGTTTGGTCTTTCTGAAGGATCTGATTGAGGATGAAGACAGACCCAGGGAGCTGGTGGGAATCAGTAATACTTCAGTGACTGGTAACCAATCAGACACTGGAATGAGGAAAGGTGAGTGTCAGCAGCTGAATGTTTAAACCATGTTTGAGAATACCAGCTTCTGTGATGTCACCAATGAACATGCATCAGTATTGGGAATGTTTAATCCTGACAGGTGAACCGCTGTCTTTGGACAAACTGGCTAGAGAGGCTGTCAGTAACAGCAACTGAGGATGGTGAAAGCGGGTCTGGAGAAGGCAGTGAGTCATTAACAGCAGCTGAGGATGTTGAAAGGGGGTCTGGAGAAGGCAGTGAGTAAGTAACAGCAGCTGAGGATGTTGAAAGGGGGTCTGGAGAAGGCAGTGAGTCATTAACAGCAGCTGAGGATGTTGAAAGGGGGTCTGGAGAAGGCAGTGAGTCATTAACAGCAGCTGAGGATGCTGAAAGGGGGTCTGGAGAAGGTAGTGAGTCAGTAACAGCAGCTGAGGATGTTGAAAGGGGGTCTGGAGAAGGCAGTGAGTCATTAACAGCAGCTGAGGATGCTGAAAGGGGGTCTGGAGAAGGCAGTGAGTCAGTAACAGCAGCTGAGGATGCTGAAAGGGGGTCTGGAGAAGGTAGTGAGTCAGGAACAGTAGCTGAGGATGGTGAAAGGGGGTCTGGAGAAGGCAGTGAGTCAGTAACAGCAGCTGAGGATGTTGAAAGGGGGTCTGGAGAAGGCAGTGAGTCAGTAACAGCAGCTGAGGATGTTGAAAGGGGGTCTGGAGAAGGTAGTGAGTCAGTAACAGCAGCTGAGGATGCTGAAAGGGGGTCTGGAGAAGGTAGTGAGTCAGTAACAGCAGCTGAGGATGCTGAAAGGGGGTCTGGAGAAGGTAGTGAGTCAGGAACAGCAGCTGAGGATGTTGAAAGGGGGTCTGGAGAAGGCAGAGTCAGTAACAGCAGCTGAGGATGCTGAAAGGGGGTCTGGAGAAGGTAGTGAGTCAGTAACAGCAGCTGAGGATGCTGAAAGGGGGTCTGGAGAAGGCAGTGAGTCAGTAACAGCAGCTGAGGATGTTGAAAGTGGGTCTGGAGAAGGCAGTGAGTCAGTAACAGCAGCTGAGGATGTTGAAAGGGGGTCTGGAGAAGGCAGTGAGTCAGTAACAGCAGCTGAGGATGTTGAAAGGGGGTCTGGAGAAGGCAGTGAGTCAGTAACAGCAGCTGAGGATGTTGAAAGGGGGTCTGGAGAAGGCAGTGAGTCAGTAACAGCAGCTGAGGATGTTGAAAGGGGCTCTGGAGAAGGCAGTGAGTCAGTAACAGCAGCTGAGGATGTTGAAAGGGGGTCTGGAGAAGGTAGTGAGTCAGTAACAGCAGCTGAGGATGCTGAAAGGGGGTCTGGAGTAGGTAGTGAGTCAGTAACAGCAGCTGAGGATGTTGAAAGGGGGTCTGGAGAAGGTACTGAGTCAATAACAGCAGCTGAGGATGCTGAAAGGGGGTCTGGAGAAGGTAGTGAGTCAGTAACAGCAGCTGAGGATGCTGAAAGGGGGTCTGGAGAAGGCAGTGAGTCAGTAACAGCAGCTGAGGATGTTGAAAGGCGGTCTGGAGTAGGCAGTGAGTCAGTAACAGCAGCTGAGGATGCTGAAAGGGGGTCTGGAGAAGGCAGTGAGTCAGTAACAGCAGCTGAGGATGTTGAAAGGGGGTCTGGAGAAGGCAGTGAGTCAGTAACAGCAGCTGAGGATGTTGAAAGGGGGTCTGGAGAAGGTAGTGAGTCAGGAACAGTAGCTGAGGATGTTGAAAGGGGGTCTGGAGAAGGCAGTGAGTCAGTAACAGCAGCTGAGGATGCTGAAAGGGGGTCTGGAGAAGGTAGTGAGTCAGTAACAGCAGCTGAGGATGTTGAAAGGAGGTCTGGAGAAGGCAGTGAGTCAGGAACAGTAGCTGAGGATGCTGAAAGGGGGTCTGGAGAAGGCAGTGAGTCAGTAACAGCAGCTGAGGATGTTGAAAGGGGGTCTGGAGAAGGCAGTGTCAGTAACAGCAGCTGAGGATGTTGTAAGTGGGTCTGGAGAAGGCAGTGAGTCAGTAACAGCAGCTGAGGATGTTGAAATGGGGTCTGGAGAAGGCAGTGAATCAGGAACAGTAGCTGAGGATGTTGAAATGGGGTCTGGAGAAGGCAGTAAGTCAGTAACAGCAGCTGAGGATGTTGGAAGTGGGTCTGGAGAAGGCAGTGAGTCAGTAACAGCAGCTGAGGATGTTGAAATGGGGTCTGGAGAAGGTAGTGAGTCAGGAACAGTAGCTGAGGATGTTGAAAGGGGGTCTGGAGAAGGCAGTGAATCAGGAACAGTAGCTGAGGATGTTGAAAGGGGTCTGGAGAAGGCAGTGAGTCAGTAACAGCAGCTGAGGATGTTGGAAGTGGGTCTGGAGAAGGCAGTGAGTCAGTAACAGCAGCTGAGGATGTTGAAAGGGGGTCTGGAGAAGGCAGTGTCAGTAACAGCAGCTGAGGATGTTGTAAGTGGGTCTGGAGAAGGCAGTGTCAGTAACAGCAGCTGAGGATGTTGTAAGTGGGTCTGGAGAAGGCAGTGAGTCAGTAACAGCAGCTGAGGATGTTGGAAGTGGGTCTGGAGAAGGCAGTGAGTCAGTAACAGCAGCTGAGGATGTTGAAAGGGGGTCTGGAGAAGGCAGTGAGTCAGTAACAGCAGCCGAGGATGCTGAAAGGGGGTCTGGAGAAGGCAGTGAGTCAGTAACAGCAGCTGAGGATGTTGAAAGGGGGTCTAGAGAAGGCAGTGTCAGTAACAGCAGCTGAGGATGTTGAAATGGGGTCTGGAGAAGGCAGTGAATCAGGAACAGTAGCTGAGGATGTTGAAAGGGGTCTGGAGAAGGCAGTGAGTCAGTAACAGCAGCTGAGGATGTTGGAAGTGGGTCTGGAGAAGGCAGTGAGTCAGTAACAGCAGCTGAGGATGTTGAAATGGGGTCTGGAGAAGGCAGTGAATCAGGAACAGTAGCTGAAGATGTTGAAAGGGGGTCTGGAGAAGGCAGTGAGTCAGTAACAGCAGCTGAGGATGTTGGAAGTGGGTCTGGAGAAGACAGTGAGTCAGTAACAGCAGCTGAGGATGTTGAAATGGGGTCTGGAGAAGGCAGTGAATCAGTAACAGCAGCTGAGGATGTTGAAAGGGGGTCTGGAGAAGGCAGTGAGTCAGTAACAGCAGCTGAGGATGTTGAAATGGGGTCTGGAGAAGGCAGTGAATCAGTAACAGCAGCTGAGGATGTTGAAAGGGGGTCTGGAGAAGGCAGTGAGTCAGTAACAGCAGCTGAGGATGTTGAAAGGGGGTCTGGAGAAGGCAGTGAGTCAGTAACAGCAGCTGAGGATGTTGAAAGGGGGTCTGGAGAAGGCAGTGAGTCAGTAACAGCAACTGAGGATGTTGAAAGGGGGTCTGGAGAAGGCAGTGAGTCAGTAACAGCAGCTGAGGATGTTGAAAGGGGGTCTGGAGAAGGCAGTGAGTCAGTAACAGCAGCTGAGGATGTTGAAAGGGGGTCTGGAGAAGGCAGTGAGTCAGTAACAGCAGCTGAGGATGTTGAAAGGGGGTCTGGAGAAGGCAGTGAGTCAGTAACAGCAGCTGAGGATGCTGAAAGGGGGTCTGGAGAAGGCAGTGAGTCAGTAACAGCAGCTGAGGATGTTGAAAGGGGGTCTGGAGAAGGCAGTGTCAGTAACAGCAGCTGAGGATGTTGAAAGGGGGTCTGGAGAAGGCAGTGTCAGTAACAGCAGCTGAGGATGTTGAAAGGGGGTCTGGAGAAGGCAGTGTCAGTAACAGCAGCTGAGGATGTTGAAAGGGGGTCTGGAGAAGGCAGTGAGTCAGTAACAGCAGCTGAGGATGTTGGAAGGGGGTCTGGAGAAGGCAGTGAGTCAGTAACAGCAGCTGAGGATGCTGAAAGGGGGTCTGGAGAAGGCAGTGAGTCAGTAACAGTAGCTGAGGATGTTGAAAGGGGTCTGGAGAAGGCAGTGTCAGTAACAGCAGCTGAGGATGTTGAAAGGGGGTCTGGAGAAGGCAGTGTCAGTAACAGCAGCTGAGGATGTTGAAAGGGGGTCTGGAGAAGGCAGTGTCAGTAACAGCAGCTGAGGATGTTGAAAGGGGGTCTGGAGAAGGCAGTGTCAGTAACAGCAGCTGAGGATGTTGAAAGGAGGTCTGGAGAAGGCAGTGAGTCAGTAACAGCAGCTGAGGATGTTGAAAGGGGGTCTGGAGAAGGCAGTGAGTCAGTAACAGCAGCTGAGGATGTTGAAATGGGGTCTGGAGAAGGCAGTGAATCAGGAACAGTAGCTGAGGATGTTGAAAGGGGGTCTGGAGAAGGCAGTGTCAGTAACAGCAGCTGAGGATGTTGAAAGGGGGTCTGGAGAAGGCAGTGAATCAGGAACAGTAGCTGAGGATGTTGAAAGGGGGTCTGGAGAAGGCAGTGTCAGTAACAGCAGCTGAAGATGTTGAAAGGGGGTCTGGAGAAGGCAGTGAGTCAGTAACAGCAGCTGAGGATGTTGAAAGGGGGTCTGGAGAAGGCAGTGTCAGTAACAGCAGCTGAGGATGTTGAAAGGGGGTCTGGAGAAGGCAGTGAATCAGTAACAGTAGCTGAGGATGTTGAAAGGGGGTCTGGAGAAGGCAGTGTCAGTAACAGCAGCTGAAGATGTTGAAAGGGGGTCTGGAGAAGGCAGTGAGTCAGTAACAGCAGCTGAGGATGTTGAAAGGGGGTCTGGAGATGGCAGTGAGTCATTAACAGCAGCTGAGGATGTTGAAAGGGGGTCTGGAGAAGGCAGTGAGTCAGTAACAGCAGCTAAGGATGTTGAAAGGGGGTCTGGAGAAGGCAGTGAGTCAGTAACAGCAGCTGAGGATGTTGAAAGGGGGTCTGGAGATGGTAGTGAGTCAGTAACAGCAGCTGAGGATGTTGAAAGGGGGTCTGGAGAAGGTAGGGAGTCAGTACCAGCAGCTGAGGATGTTGAAAGGGGGTCTGGAAAAGGCAGTGAGTCAGTAACAGCAGCTGAGGATGTTGAAAGGGGGTCTGGAGAAGGCAGTGAGTCAGTAACAGAAGCTGAGGATGTTGAAAGTGGGTCTGGAGAAGGCAGTGAGTCAGTAACAGCAGCTGAGGGTGTTGAAAGGGGTCTGGAGAAGGCAGTGAGTCAGTAACAGAAGCTGAAGATGTTGAAAGGGGGTCTGGAGAAGGCAGTGAGTCAGTAACAGCAGCTGAGGATGTTGAAAGGGGGTCTGGAGATGGTAGGGAGTCAGTAACAGCAGCTGAGGATGTTGAAAGGGGGTCTGGAGAAGGCAGTGAGTCAGTAACAGCAGCTGAGGATGTTGAAAGGGGGTCTGGAGAAGGCAGTGAGTCAGTAACAGCAGCTGAGGATGTTGAAAGGGGTCTGGAGAAGGTAGTGAATCAGGAACAGCAGCTGAGGATGTTGAAAGGGGTCTGGAGAATGTAGTGAGTCAGTAACAGAAGCTGAGGATGTTGAAAGTGGGTCTGGAGAATGTAGTGAGTCAGTAACAGCAGCTAAGGATGTTGAAAGGGGTCTGGAGAAGGCAGTGAGTCAGTAACAGCAGCTGAGGGTGTTGAAAGGGGTCTGGAGAAGGCAGTGAGTCAGTAACAGAAGCTGAGGATGTTGAAAGTGGGTCTGGAGAATGTAGTGAGTCAGTAACAGCAGCTGAGGATGTTGAAAGGGGGTTTGGAGAAGGCAGTGAGTCAGTAACAGAAGCTGAAGATGTTGAAAGGGGGTCTGGAGAAGGCAGTGAGTCAGTAACAGAAGCTGAAGATGTTGAAAGGGGGTCTGGAGAAGGCAGTGAGTCAGTAACAGCAGCTGAGGATGTTGAAAGGGGGTCTGGAGAAGGCACTGAGTCAGTAACAGTAGCTGAGGATGTTGAAATGGGGTCTGGAGAAGGCAGTGAATCAGGAACAGTAGCTGAGGATGTTGAAAGGGGTCTGGAGAAGGCAGTGAGTCAGTAACAGCAGCTGAGGATGTTGGAAGTGGGTCTGGAGAAGGCAGTGAGTCAGTAACAGCAGCTGAGGATGTTGAAATGGGGTCTGGAGAAGGCAGTGAGTCAGTAACAGCAGCTGAGGATGTTGAAATGGGGTCTGGAGAAGGCAGTGAATCAGTAACAGTAGCTGAGGATGTTGAAAGGGGTCTGGAGAAGGCAGTGAATCAGGAACAGTATCTGAGGATGCTGAAAGGGGGTCTGGAGAAGGCAGTGAATCAGTAACAGTAGCTGAGGATGCTGAAAGGGGGTCTGGAGAAGGCAGTGAATCAGTAACAGTAGCTGAGGATGTTGAAAGGGGGTCTGGAGAAGGCTGTGAGTCAGTAACAGCAGCTGAGGATGCTGAAAGGGGGTCTGGAGAAGGCAGTGAGTCAGTAACAGCAGCTGAGGATGTTGAAAGGGGGTCTGGAGAAGGCTGTGAGTCAGTAACAGCAGCTGAGGATGCTGAAAGGGGGTCTGGAGAAGGCAGTGAGTCAGTAACAGCAGCTGAGGATGCTGAAAGGGGGTCTGGAGAAGGCAGTGTCAGTAACAGCAGCTGAGGATGTTGAAAGGGGGTCTGGAGAAGGCAGTGAGTCAGTAACAGCAGCTGAGGATGTTGAAAGGGGGTCTGGAGAAGGCAGTGAGTCAGTAACAGCAGCTGAGGATGTTGAAAGGGGGTCTGGAGAAGGCAGTGAGTCAGCAACAGCAGCTGAGGATGTTGAAAGGGGATCTGGAGAAGGCAGTGAATCAGGATCAGTAGCTGAGGATGTTGAAAGGGGGTCTGGAGAAGGCAGTGTCAGTAACAGCAGCTGAAGATGTTGAAAGGGGGTCTGGAGAAGGCAGTGAATCAGGAACAGCAGCTGAGGATGTTGGAAGTGAGTCTGGAGAAGGCAGTGAGTCAGTAACAGCAGCTGAGGATGTTGAAATGGGGTCTGGAGAAGGCAGTGAGTCAGTTACAGTAGCTGAGGATGTTGAAAGGGGGTCTGGAGAAGGCAGTGAGTCAGTAACAGCAGCTGAGGATGTTGAAATGGGGTCTGGAGAAGGCAGTGAGTCAGTAACAGCAGCTGAGGATGTTGAAATGGGGTCTGGAGAAGGCAGTGAATCAGGAACAGTAGCTGAGGATGTTGAAAGGGGGTCTGGAGAAGGCAGTGAGTCAGTAACAGCAGCTGAGGATGTTGAAATGGGGTCTGGAGAAGGCAGTGAATCAGGAACAGTAGCTGAGGATGTTGAAAGGGGGTCTGGAGAAGGCAGTGAGTCAGTAACAGCAGCTGAGGATGTTGAAAGGGGGTCTGGAGAAGGCAGTGAGTCAGTAACAGCAGCTGAGGATGTTGAAAGGGGGTCTGGAGAAGGCAGTGAGTCAGTAACAGCAGCTGAGGATGTTGAAAGGGGGTCTGGAGAAGGCAGTGAGTCAGTAACAGCAGCTGAGGATGCTGAAAGGGGGTCTGGAGAAGGCAGTGAGTCAGTAACAGCAGCTGAGGATGTTGAAAGGGGGTCTGGAGAAGGCAGTGAGTCAGTAACAGCAGCTGAGGATGTTGAAAGGGGGTCTGGAGAAGGCAGTGAGTCAGTAACAGCAGCTGAGGATGCTGAAAGGGGGTCTGGAGATAGCAATGAGCCGCTGTTCACAGAGAGATGTGTGACAGTAACTGAGTCGGAGGTTGAAGTGCAGTGGGATCTGGACGAGCAGGAGGGTGGGCTCCCTGGGTGGGAGGGCAGGTAAAGTGGCCTAGTTACTCCCGTATCCACATTGTACCTTTAGCATGCTGATATCGGTGTGGGGGGATTATGACCCTGGGACGATACTCAAATCACCACCTCTCTATCTGCTGATCCCTCTTACTCTGAGTGAGCCAGAGAGAGATGTCCTCCAGGCAGCCATGAAGCTGAGGCCATGAGGTTACAGGGAGGATGTGTGATGAACTGGTCCAAAGTTGAAGACGAGTCTTTGTCAGGAGGTGAGGGAGTTGAAGACGAGTCTCTGTCAGGAGGTGAGGGAGTTGAAGACGAGTCTCTGTCAGGAGGTGAGGGAGTTGAAGACGAGTCTCTGTCAGGAGGTGAGGGAGTTGAAGACGAGTCTCTGTCAGGAGGTGAGGGAGTTGAAGACGAGTCTCTGTCAGGAGGTGAGGGAGTTGAAGACGAGTCTTTGTCAGGAGGTGAGGGAGTTGAAGACGAGTCTTTATCAGCAGTTGGCCCTTTCTAATTTTTAATCTTCCTGATGGATTTGTTGCTACAAATCAGATCCATCTCAATCAGGATTCTGCAAGTCCCCTTAACCAGACACCAATAGAAACATGAATTGTGTGCAGCTGGTACATCAGTAATATAAATAAACCCAATCGAACCGCTCCTGACAGCTACAAGAACAGAAACCGTGCAGGACCAGGAGACAGCAGCTGCACCTCGAATGGATGCAGCTTCTGACCAGCAGCTTCCCAGCGATGGGTTATCAGCTGCTGGGCATGTCTTTGGCACATGACGGGTCAAGTCACGGGTACGGGGAAGACACAGGAGGCAGTCGGGTGCCAGCTCTTGCAGAGTGGGCTTCTTTTCCTCACTCGCTTTGTGATAGTGACCCTCAGGCAGTGATGACAGGGAGTTTTTGGGGTTTTTTTGAGGAAATATTTTTTTTCTGTATTATTGAGAGTTATGTTTCTAATTTACTGTTTGTGTTTTATTTGAGTCAGTTGTTGTTGTTATGCAAATACCGGTAGTCAGTTGAAACTGTTCACAATAATTTTATTAAGATGAAACATGTTAAAGTTACAACAGATTAACAAGTAGGAAATGAGCTCATTAACACAAACGATATGAAAAGTCTTGCTCTAAGCAGCTGAAATTGATCTTATTCAGCAATAATTTGCCTTTCTCAATGTCCAGATGTTCAGACACCAGCTGCTGTCTTGCTGCCCTGGCGACTGTAGCCAGGGTTTCCTCCGGTGGTCCATGAGGCACGGCTCCAGTGACATCCATGTTGGGATCCTCCATGACATCCATTTCTGGTACAATCTGGTCTGCAGGGTGAAAGGTCAGTCCTTCCTCCAGGGTAACGTTGTGCAATGTTCAACAGGTCACCACAATCCTCGACACTTTAACAGTGGTCCTGTTCTGTGAAGTGACCCCTGACCTGTCCAGGCACCGGAAATGGGATTTCAGCACCCTAATTGTCAGCTCCACCACTTGATGTGTCACATGTCGGGTCCTAACAAATTCACAGTCAAATTTTACAAATTTTATGGTTATGGCATATTAAGAATCGTGAATTTTACGATTTCACGTATTTAAATTGTAAATTTCAGTGTCACAACAAACCATGAAAATTATCTATTTCGAACAAAAGAAAACAACAAGGGAAGTTTCTGGTTTCAAATGGCATTTATTGTATACTCAAAAACTATTGGAGAAAACTGACTAGAAACAAGTCTCATTCATTTACTCAGTTGTTGAATGTGAGCATCAAGATTCACATGTGTTAATCTGACTCTTCATCTCCTCACTATGTTTAGCTAAAACCTTCGATAGGTAGTCCTGTCATAGTTTGTTTGCACC
Organism: Heterodontus francisci; assembly: GCF_036365525.1. Taxonomy (NCBI): domain Eukaryota; kingdom Metazoa; phylum Chordata; class Chondrichthyes; order Heterodontiformes; family Heterodontidae; genus Heterodontus; species Heterodontus francisci. The sequence continues at coordinate 226,923 of NW_027142285.1, forward strand.
ACCATGTTTCCCATTACATTGAATGAATACCTGCAGTTTTGGGTGATCATGTTTTTCAATGGTTTGTTGGCATTTGCAAAAGCATCTTGTCATGGACCTGCAGTTTTTTTTTGGAATATGCGGTTTGCCTTTAAGTTTTGCAAGGGATCAGTATTGCTTTAAGAGGCAGCAAGCCTTCGGAGTTATAAGAAGGTGCATTTTTGTTACCTCAAACAGCCATTTGGAGACTGTGGTTGAAAGGGTGCACTCATTGGGAGTGAGCCTGATGAGATACATTTGTTTCAATTCAGTTTTGAACTGGCAGTTAGTAAGAAAGTTTGAACACACAGACAGAAGACACACAGACAGCTGTGGTGTCAGCACTGAAAAAGAGCTCTCAACCATTTAAACTGAAGGAAATAGGATTTTTGTCTGTTCAATTATTATCTATTGAAATTCTAAAAAGTCAAGCCAAGACAGATGGTAATTTAAATTGAAGAAAGGGAAGTTAGACTGTGACAATCTTTTATCCCTCAAAAACTGTAAATTCAGATTGATTCTGTTGAAAGTGTTTGCAAGTCGTTAATTGTTGAAATTTTCTGGACTTCGAACATCACTCTGCGAGGACTTCGAACAACACTCTGCGAGGACTTCGAACAACATTGGACTGTAAATGTTGCAAGGACTCTAATTTTTCTATTTTAAAATTTTCATAGCGTTTAAGAATTTAGTTCTTCTAATTAAAGAGTTAATTTGTTAATTCAAAGACACCTGGTTTGGTTAGCCTCATTTGGGGGTTAATAAATGGTACAATTCAGTTGGGACTTTCTTTAATTTTGAATGTTTTTAATGATATGATAGGCGATCAGTGTAATGACGGGGCTGAATTACCAGTGCGTTGGTCCCACCACAATCAGAATCGTATATTTTGATTGGGGGCTTTGACAGGAGCAGTCGGTCGTAAAATATTTATTGGGGGGGGGTGCTCATCCTAGGATTTGAATAACATTAATTAGGTTTCTGGATTTGAATCATATCTTAATTGGGGGCTCGCTCGCAGTTGAATCATATTTAATTCAGTGGCTCGCGTCTGCGATCAGAATCAGACTAATCTGGAGGGCTTACATTTGGATTCATAATCATTACTCATCTCTGGGATAACATTTAAATTGGGCTCCTGTGTTTGGCATCAGATTAATTGCTCTCGAATCTGGGATCTGATCAATTGGGAGCTCGATTGTTGGGATCTAAATATGACACCAATTACAAAGAAATTAAAAGAACCAGGTCTCTTGTATAATAAAGTACAGTCTATACCATTGTTATGGCATTACTGGTGTCAGCAGAGTTTTTGGGAAAGCAGAATGTTTACCTGAGTGACTGGATAACTTTAACTAAGAACAAATTAAAAGAATTGGCAGTGATGGGGTTGGAATTGAAATCAGGTGCTAAAAAAGAAGGGATAATTGATACAATAACCGAACATCTGGAATTAGTAGGAGAAGATGATGATGAAAATACAGACGAAGGGCAATATGAGGAACAAAAAAGCGAACACGAAAGACAAGAGGGTTGTAGGTCTGAGAGTGATGCAGTGGAATTGACTAGGATTCAGTTAGAAATGAAAAAAACTGGAGCTTCAGCAGGTAAAAGAAACAAAAAGACTTGAGGCAGGAAAAGAATTCAGAAAACTTGAATTGGAAAAAGAGGAAAGGGAGAAAGAGAAAGCATTTCGGAGAGAAAGTGAAAGAGAAGAGAGGGAATTTAAGTTAAAAGAGGTGGACAAAGACAAAGGGGTAGTCTTAAATCCAGGGAAAATTCAGGTCAGGAAGAGTCTGAATTTAGATCAGGACCCAGCGAAAAGTTGTTTAAATTTATACACGCTCTTCTTATGTTTGAGGAAAGGAACATAGAGGCATTTTTCATATCTTTTGAAAAAATAGCTAAACAGATGAAATGGCCAAAAGAAAGCTGGACATTGCTCATGTAGGGCAGGCTGGTAGGCAGAGCTCATGGAGCTTATGCCATACTTTCTGAAGAGGCTTCTGCAGATTATGAGATGGTAAAAAAGGCTATTCTCGCTGTGTATGAGTTAGTCCCTGAAGCTTACAGACAGAAGTTTAGGAATTTATGGAGATTGACTGGGCAGATATCATTAGAATTTGAGAGGGTGAAGCAAATGAATTTTGATGGGTATTGGATACGGGCATTAAAGATGGAAACCACATATGAGAACCTTTGAGAATTGATTCTCTTAGAAGAGTTTAAAAACTCCATTCCTTCAGTAGTGAGAACTCATCTTGATAATCTGAGTTTTAAAAGCTAGGCAAGCAGCCGAGATTGCTGATGATTTTGAGCTTGTGAATAAACCAACCTATTTTGTCCATCACCCCCATAAACCCGAGAAGGATAAAAAGTGGGAGAGTGAAAGGAAGGCAAGTAGCCGGGGACAAGAAGGAACAGCTGGGAATGCCCCAGGATCACCTCCTCAGGTCAGAAAAGAAGGTGCTGAGGGTAGAAGTAAGGTTCGCAAGCCAAAGTGTTATCATTGCAACAAAATGGGTCCGCTTCGTTCAGAGTGCTGGAAATTGCGAGGTAAACCCATAGGACTTATTGGGGTACGCAAAGTTAGTGCAGAGGAAAAGACTCTGACTGAGAGAATAGCAGACCAGTTTATCGCTTTAACGACAGCTGTGAATGTGAAATCAGATACTAAAACTAAGAGGAGTGTACAGGTTAAGAATAAAATACCTGAGAGTTGTAGTGAATTTCTGTCAAAGGGGAGAGTAACTCCGTATCCTGTAAATGAGGCAGGAAAACCTATCATTAAACTCAGGGATACAGGAGCAACCCCAGCACTCTTGCTGGGGAAAGATATGAGGTTTCCACCAGAGAGCACCTTGAACACTAAAGTTTTAGTAAATGGAATTGGCAGGGAGTGTATACATGTACCTTTGTATAAATTACGCCTGAAGAGCGACTTAATAACTGGGTAGTAACTGTAGGAGTTGGCAGCAGTTTACCAATAAACGGAATTGATTCACTCCTAGGAAATGATTTGGCAGGATCAAAAATATCAGTTTCTCCGATGGTTAAAGAGGAACGCTGTGACATTAAGGAAACAGAGCAATTACAGGAGCAAGTTCCAGGAATATTTCCTGTGTGTGTGGTTACCTGAGCAATGGCGAAACAGGATCCATTTTCAGAGGTAAAAGGGGCACCACAAATAAATAATCAGGCATCAGAAACCTTATTTGGGGATTTAGATAATCCAAATTAGATGTTTAACAGATCATCTATCATTGCAGCACAGCAAGCTGATCCAGAGATCTACCAAATAGCATAGATGGCTCTGTCAGAAGCTGAGGAGAAAGGCCTTCTGGAAAGTTTCTTTGGCCTCCTTGTCTCGAGAGATAATGGGTAAGGGCCTAGAGGTGGTCAGTGGTTTGTGAAGATGCGCCTGGATTGGCTATAAAGGCCAATTCTAGAGTGACAGACTCTTCCACAGGCGCTGCAGATAAAATTGGTTGTCTGAGCTGTTACGCAGTTGGCTCACCCCTTGCACTTCTGTCTTTTTTCCTGCTAACAGCTAAATCTCTTCGACTCGCCAATCTTTAGCCCCGCCTTTATGGCTGTTCGCCAGCTCTGGTGATCACTGGCAACTGACTCCCATGACTTGTGGTCAATGTCTCAGGACTTCATGTTGCGTTTGCAGACATGGACGGCCGGTTTGTCTGATACCAGTGACGAGCTCGTTGTACAATGTGTCCTTGGGGATTCTGCCATCTTCCATGCGGCTCACATGGCCAAGCCATCTCAAACACTGCCTGCTCAGTAGGGTGTATATGCTGGGGATGTTGGCCGCCTCGAGGACCTCTGCGTTGGAGATACGGTCCTGTCACCTGATGCCAAGGATTCTCCGGAGGCAGCAAAGATGGAATGACTTGAGATGTCGCTCTTGGCTGACATACGTTGTCCAGGCCTTGCTGCCGTAGAGCAAGGTACTGAGGACACAGGCTTGATACACTCACACTTTTGTGTTCCGTGTCAGTGCGCCATTTTCCCACACTCTCTTGGCCAGTCTGGACATAGCAACGGACGCCTTTCCCAAGCGCTTGTTGATTTCTACATCGAGAGACAGCTTACTGGTGATAGTTGAGTCTAGGTAGGTGAACTCTTGAACCACTTCCAGAGCATGGTCGCTGATGTTGATGGATGGAGCATTTCTGACGTCCTGTCCCATGATGTTTTGTTTTCTTGAGGCTGATGGTTAGGCCAAATTCGATGCAGGCAGCTGCAATCCAGTTGATGAGTCTGCAGACACTCTTCTGTGTGGGATGTTAATGCAGCATCGTCAGCAAAGAGGAGTTCCCTGATGAGGACATGCCATACTTTGGTCTTCGCACTTAGACGGGCAAGGTTGAACAACCTGCCATCTGATCTTGTGTGGAGGAAAATTCCTTCTTCTGAAGACTTGAATGCATGTGAGAGCAGCAGTGAGAAGAAGATCCCAACCAGTGTAGGTGCGAGAACACAGCCCTGTTTCACGCCACTCAGGATAGGAAAGGGGTCTGATGAGACACCGCGATGCTGAATTGTGCCTTTCATATTGTCATGGAATGAGGTGATGATACTTCGTAGCTTTGGTGGACATGCGATCTTTGCTAGTAGTCTGAAGAGACCACGTCTGCTGACGAGGTCAAAGGTTTTGGTGAGATCTATGAAAGCAACTTAGAGGGGCATCTGTTTGCAGCATTTCTCCTGTATCTGGCGAAGGGAGAACAGCATGTCAATGGTGGATCTCTCTGCTCGAAAGCCACACTGTTTCTCAGGGTAGACACGCTCAACCAGCTTCTGGAGTCTGTTTAAAATGACTCGATCAAAGACTTTCCCCACTATGCTGAGCAGGGATATGCCACGGTAGTTGTTGCCGTCACCGCGGTCACCCTTGTTCTTATAGAGGGTGATGATATTGGCATCGTGCATGTCCTGTGGTACTGCTCCCTCATCCCAGCACAGGCAAAGCAATTCATGGAGTGCTGAGAATATAGCAGGCTTGGCACTCTTGATTATTTATTATATGGCAAACGGGGTTTTGAGGAGGAAATGGTGACCACCTCATAGACCTGCTGATGAAGACTGGACAATTGTTGAACAGATAGTGGTACCACCTAAATATTGACAAGGATTGTTAAGGTTAGCACACGACATTCCTTTTTCAGGACAAAAGGGAATTCGGAAAACCAAATCACGCATAAGCAAACATTATTGCTGGCCAGGTCTTACGAAGGATGTGAGACAATTTTGTAGGGCATGCCGCACCTGTCAAACGGTGGGAAAACCACAACCGACCATAAAACAAGGGGATGAGTTATTAGTGTTGTTACCATTGTGAGAATAAGAAATACTGAAATGTTGTTTCTACAGCTTGTGGAAAGTTACCAAGAAGTCATTTGTGCACAACATAATGAAATCACTGAAAAAGTGAACTGATAAGGGTCTGTAAGTGGAGACCTTAAGACAGTACATCACTGACAAAGAGAATTGATAAGGGTATGTAAGTACAGACCTTGGGACAGTACATCACTTAAAAATTGTGCTTAGGCAGATAACAGAGAAACAGCAAGAGTTAGAACAAAGGATGTAGTGAATAAGAAACTGCCCCACGAAGATAAAGGCTGACAGCTGCAAGTTAAAACACATAATGGAGAGCCAAATAAGGTAAAACAAAAACAAGAGTTAGGGGCTAGAAAGTTAGAGGAGGGGGAGAAGTAAACAGAGGAGGAGACTGTAGCAACCATAGGATAGGTTAGTGTCATAATACGTTATAACCAATAATGTAAAATAAAGGCGTGGACAAATGGATTTGTATTGTATAAACATGAACTGAATATGTTGATCGGTGTGCCTGCTTGTTGGACACCCGATCTTGCAAGAACGTTAAATAAACTTCTTCAGAGTTTGACTTGGTGTAAATTATTATTAAGTGGGCTACGTTTCTCACAATTGGGGGCTCGTCCGGGATCTCTTCATCATTGCCGGGACCGCGGCCGACGACAGACGAGAAGACGCGTCCCGTTAATTTAAAAACGGTCTCGTTTCTCTCGTTGGTAGCGGACCCGAGTAATCGACTGAAAATGATCCTAGGGAAGTCACTCTGAACGAGTATTTAGTGCGGCAGGTACACGCGTGAAATCAGGCAACTCCGTGCACGGACCAAGGTAAGAAAAACGACTTTTAAGTATTATCTTGGTGACTTATGGTTAACTGTAGGATAAGACCTTCTAAGTACTAAAAGTCCTTGAGGAGTGAATTTTACAGTCCTGCAGTATAAGACCCTTCAGCTAGGAGGTGAGTACTGTATGGTATAAGACCCTTCAGTTAGGAGGTGAATACCGTAGGGTACAAGACCCTTCAGTTAGGAGGTGAATACTGTGGGGCAGTATAAGACCCTTCAGTTAGGAGGTGAATACCGTAAGGTATAAGACCCTTCAGCTAGGAGGTGAATACTGTGGGGCAGTATAAGACCCTTCAGCTAGGAGGTGAATACTGTAAGGTATAAGACCCTTCAGCTAGGAGGTGAATACTGTGGGGCAGTATAAGACCCTTCAGTTAGGAGGTGAGTACCGTAAGGTACAAGACCCTTCAGCTAGGAGGTGAATACCGTAGGGTACAAGACCCTTCAGTTAGGAGGTGAATACTGTGGGGCAGTATAAGACCCTTCAGCTAGGAGGTGAGTACTGTATGGTATAAGACCCTTCAGTTAGGAGGTGAATACCGTAAGGTATAAGACCCTTCAGTTAGGAGGTGAATACTGTCAGGTATAAGACCCTTCAGCTCGGAGGTGAATACCGTAAGGTATAAGACCCTTCAGTTAGGAGGTGAATACCGTAAGGTATAAGACCCTTCAGTTAGGAGGTGAATACTGTCAGGTATAAGACCCTTCAGTTAGGAGGTGAATACCGTAAGGTATAAGACCCTTCAGCTAGGAGGTGAATACTGTAAACCATGGGAAATAAATCATCTAAAAAGGAAGACGATGGGAGACAAGGAAAGTCTGCCGGCAACATCCCTCCAGAAAGTCCATTGGGACGGATGTTGGAGTATTGGGATTTAGAGTCAAAAACCAAGGAGAAAAAGACCCAAATATGATCTAAGGACAGCAAGAAGGACCACCCCTAAACCCGACGATAACGACGACGATAGAGACAGAGAGTCTCCTAAGACAATGATGCCCTTGAGAGAGGTACCAATAGGAAATAATGAAATTGGATTTGTTAGTGCACCATTAACGTCAGGAAAGGTAAGAGTGTTTAAAAAGGAAATGAAAGTCCTCGTAGAAGACCCCTGAAAATTTGGGAAAGAGAAAACCCTCCCGGGGTAGGGGGAAACGAACCAGCTGAACAGAAATACCCTAATCAAGACCCGCAGTGGCAGAACAATAATATCGGCCATCGGGGCCAGATGAAAGACCTTAGAAATCTGATAGTAAAAGGCATTGTTGTAAACAAGTAGTTGAAGCCCCTGCAAAACTTATGCCTTTACAGAGTTACCGCAGGCCCCTCTTATGGCACAAGCAGGCGACATATTGAGTGCGACCCCTCTGGGTGTTGAAGGCTGTTTCTAGACAAATAGAGACCATTAAAGGCACCTAGGTGGGATCAAGGGATTGATTTTTAAAAATGTTTTGAAGAATCAAAGGGGGGACTGTGAGAACAGAATTTAGATTTTAGAATTTTTAAGAACAGAATTACATGGGAACATTTAAGATGAAACAATTAATCAGTCATGTATTGCTAACAAGCTAGCTGACTTCATAACTTCAGGGCTGCAGAGGCAACTTGGCCTTGCAGCTGGTACAGCGAGAGAGAGAGAGAGAGACATTGTACTTCAACAGCACTCTTCTTTTCACCCAGACATGAGAATCCTAGGGAAAAGTTAGAATGAAAAACATACCGACCAGGCTAATACACGCCCCCTTGTTAGAGGGTGGCTCAGCCTACCCTTCTGATTCAGCAGTTGCTGAGTTTTTTCTTTTATATTTGCTTTTATATTATACTGTTTAAATGTTATTTGAGTAAATGGATCCACATAATCATAGTGAATATAAATAATCATATATAAGTTGATCAGTAGAGAGAAGGTTATCACAGAATGATAAAAGGGGGGAATGTGGAAGTGAGCAGAAAGGCATGGCACTATGCTTAATGGGAAATATAGCCAAGTTAGGAATAGTAGCTTTGCTGAGCTTTGATTTTAAGTGGCAGAAACCACAATGAAATAGCTAAAAGGGATGGCCAGAGTGTGTGCAAGCTGTGGCAGCCACAGCACTTCAGACCAAGGAAGTCATTTTACCTCGAAGCTATTACAAGAAATAGTTAGGGGATTGGGAATCCAATGGGACTTCCATACCCCTTGGCACCCTCCCTCTTCAGGGCGGGTGGAAAGAATGAATCAGACCTTAAAGAAACACCTGTCCAAACTGATACTTGAAACAAGGTTACCCTGGACAAAATGTTTACCTATAGCGATACTCAGAATTCGGACAGCCCCTAGAAAAGATGTGGGACTGTCCCCCTATGAAATGCTATTCGGATTACCCTATATGGGAACCAGGGGCGAAATGCCAACCTTAGAAACTAAAGATTCGTTTCTAAAGAACTATATACTGGCGTTGTCTTCCTCATTGTCATTCCTCAGGAAGCAAGGCCTGTTAGCACAGACCCCACCTCTGGAATTTGCAGTGCACAAGATCCAACCAGGAGATTGGGTTCTGGTGAAATCATGGAAAGAGACTAAACTACAACTGAACTGGGAAAGACCATACCAGACTCTCCTAACCACTGAAACAGCCATAAGAACGGCAGAAAGAGGTTGGACCCACTACACAAGAATCAAGGGGCCGGTACAAACCCCGGCCGAGGAAGGAACTTGGACAACCGAATTAACGGAAAAACCATTGAAAATAAAGCTAAAAAGACTTTGAGTAACGAACTTTTTTTAATATAGCGGCGCGAGCGCGGAAATACTGTCTGTAATATTGTGTGCCTTCTCTCTTTCTTTTCAAAAGTAGCCAGGAAATAAAATGGGTTGGATGTTTTTGTATTACCCACTTCCAATTAGACAACAAGGTGTTTGGAGTAACAGTTAGAGAAGGGAAAAAGAAAGGTGAATTAAAATGTTGTTTTCAGGTAACAATAGATAAGACTGGTAAACCATCTAACAAACTAAAAGGGACCTCTCATAATGATCCTAACATAGTAAAAATAATAGAGGTAAAGGACCTGAGAAAGACAATTGAGATAGAAACCGGTTACGGGGAAACAAATGCCTGGGTAGAATGGATAAAATTACCTGTAAAAAGTTTGAACAAAAACAATTGCTATGCTTGTGCATCTGGTAGACCGATAGCTCAAGTAGTACCTTTCCCGCTGGGGTGGGAGCGTGACCGAAAGGGCATGGAAGGCATGTTAGCCCTATATCAGGATAAGACGGCTTGGGATATTCAAACTTGCATATCCTTGTCAATAATGTTCCCTCCCCTAGAGAAAAAGGATTCAAGGACTCCCCCTTCATATTTAGCCACCAGTGTGAATCACACATCATGCGTACGTCGACACGGTGCGGAGCTAACCAGAAATATGGGAGAGTTGAAGTCATGCATAGAGACTGAGGACGTAACTGGAAGAGTCAGGGGAGGGAACTACTCATCATTGAATGTCCCCAGAGCGGATTTATGGTGATATTGCGGAGGAAAAATCCTGAGACAGACCCTACCCTCCCAGTGGAAGGGGACGTGCGCAATTGTTCAATTGGCAATACCATTCACCTTGGCATTTGAGAAACAAAAGATAATAACGAGGGAAAGGGGTAAAAGGGAAGCGATAGCGAACTCTTTTGACGACCAGGTGTACTTGGATTCCATAGGGGTCCCAAGAGGGGTACCTGATGAATTCAAGGCCCGAAACCAAATAACCGCCGGTTTCGAGTCTTTGTTTTGGTGGGTCACTATTAACAAAAATGTAGATTGGATAAATTATATTTATTACAACCAACAAAGATTTATAAATTATACTAGAGATGCGGTAAAAGGTATAGCTGAACGATTAGATGCCACTAGTAGAATGGCTTGGGAAAATCGACTGGCTCTAGATATGATCTTAGCAGAAAAAGGAGGCGTGTGTATAATGTTAGGAGGGAAATGTTGCACATTTATCCCAAATAACACAGCACCCGATGGTTCAATCACCCGAGCACTGCAAGGGTTAACAAATTTAGCAGAAGAGATGGCTGAAAATTCAGGAGCAGACACTTCCCTGACGGGGTGGCTTGAATCCTGGTTTGGAAAATGGAAAGGCATGATAATCTCGGTTTTTACCTCCCTGATCATGGTTGTCGGAATACTAATAGCCATCGGGTGTTGTATTATTCCTTGTGTAAGAGGGCTGACACAGCGATTGATTGAGACAGCTTTGACGAAGCAGATGTCAATACAAAGAGGCCAGGAAGAGAGTATGTACCTGTTAGGTAATGACAAAGTGGATAGTATCAACGGAAATACAGACATTGAAAAGGCGGCTGAAATAATGCTCAGAGGATTTGAGAGGACATCTGAGAACCCTCCGCAGTATGTAGAAAACAACAAGGATTAAGTAAAAGAAAAGGGGGAATTGTGAGAATAAGAAATACTGAAATGTTGTTTCTACAGCTTGTGGAAAGTTACCAAGAAGTCATTTGTGCACAACATAATGAAATCACTGACAAAGAGAATTGATAAGGGTATGTAAGTACAGACCTTGGGACAGTACATCACTTAAAAATTGTGCTTAGGCAGATAACAGAGAAACAGCAAGAGTTAGAACAAAGGATGTAGTGAATAAGAAACTGCCCCACGAAGATAAAGGCTGACAGCTGCAAGTTAAAACACATAATGGAGAGCCAAATAAGGTAAAACAAAAACAAGAGTTAGGGGCAAGAAAGTTAGAGTAGGGGGAGAAGTAAACAGAGGAGGAGACTGTAGCAACCATAGGATAGGTTCGTGTCATAATACGTTATAACCAATAATGTAAAATAAAGGCGTGGACAAATGGATTTGTATTGTATAAACATGAACTGAATATGTTGATCGGGGTGCCTGCTTGTAGGACACCCGATCTTGCAAGAACGTTAAATAAACTTACTTCTTCAGAGTTTGACTTGGTGTAAATTATTATCAAGTGGGCTACGTTTCTCACACCTGGAAACAGGGCAGTCAGTTACCCCGGAAACAGGGCAGTCAGTTACCATGGAAACTGTGCAGTCAGTTACCCTGGAAACAGGGGAGTCAGTTATCCCGGAAACAGGATGATCAGTTACCCTGGAAACTGGGCAATCAGTTACCCTGGAAACAGGGCAGTCAGTTACCCCAGAAACAGGGTGATCAGTTACCGTGGATACTGGGCAGTCAGTTACCCAGGAAACTGGGCGGACAGTAACCCAGGAAACAGATTACTCAGTTACCCCGGAAACAGGGTGATCAGTTATCCTGGAAACAGGGCGGTCAGTTACCCCGGAAACAGGGCAGTTTTTTACCCTGGAAACAGGGCACACAGTTATCCGGGAAACAGGGTGATCAGTTACCCCAAAAGCAGGGCGGTCAGTTACCCTGGAAACAGGGCAGTCATTTACCCCGGAAACAGAGTGAACAGTTACCCTGGAAACAGGAGAGTCAGTTACCCCCGAAACAGGGCGGTCAGTTACCCCGGAAACAGGGCGGTCAGTTATCCCGGAAACAGGGCGGTCAGTTATCCCGGAAACAGGGTGATCAGGTAACCTGGAAACAGGGCAGTCAGTTATCCTGGAAACAGGGCGGTCAGTTACCCCGGAAACAAGGGTGGTCAGTTACCCTGGAAACAGGTTAGTCAGTTACCCCAGAAACAGGGAGATCAGTTAACCTGGAAACTGGGCAGTCAGTTACCACGGAAACAGGGCAGTCAGTTATCCCGGAAACAGGGTTATCAGTTACCCTGGAAACAAGGCAGTCACTAATCCCGGAAACAGGGCGATCAGTTATCCTGGAAACAGGAAAGTCAGTTATCCCAGAAACAGGGTGATCAGTTACCCTGGAAACAGGGCAGTCAGTTATCCCAGAAACAGGGCGATCAGTTACCCTGGAAACAGGGTGATCAGTTACCCTGGAAACAGGGCAGTCAGTTATCCCAGAAACAGGGTGATCAGTTACCCTGGAAACAGGGCGGTCAGTTATCCCGGAAACAGGGTGATCAGTTACCCTGGAAACAGGGCAGTCAGTTATCCCAGAAACAGGGTGATCAGTTACCCTGGAAACAGGGCAGTCAGTTATCCCAGAAACAGGGTGATCAGTTACCCTGGAAACAGGGCGGTTAATTACCCCAGAAACAGGGCGATCAGTTACCCTGGAAACAGGGTGATCAGTTACCCTCGAAACTGCGCAGTCAGTTACCCTGGAAACAGGGCAGTCAGTTATCCTGGAAACAGGGCATTCAGTTATCCTGGAAACAAGGCGGTCATTTACCCCGGAAATAGGGCGGTCAGTTCTCCTGGAAACAGGGCGGTCAGTTAGCCTGGAAACAGGGCAGTCAGTTATCCCGGAAACAGGGTGATCAGTTACCCTGGAAGCAGGGCAGTCAGTTATCCTGGAAACAGGGCGGTCAGATACCCCGGAAACAGGGCAGTCAGTTATCCCGGAAACAGGGTGATCAGTTACCCTGGAAACAGGGCAGTCAGTTATCCCGGAAACAGGGTGATCAGTTACCCTGGAAACAGGGAAGTCAGTTATCCTGGAAAAAGGGCAGTCAGTTACCCTGGAAACAGGGCGGTTAGTTAACCTGGAAACAGGGCAGTCAGTTATCCCGGAAACAGGGTGATCAGTTCACCCGGAAAAAGGGCGATTAGTTTCCCGGGAAACAGGGTGATCAGTTACCCGGAAACAGGGCGATCCGTTTTCCCGGAAACAGCGTGGTCAGTTACCCTGGAAACAGGGCAGTCAGTTACCCCGGAAACAGGACGTTCAGTTACCCCGGAAACAGGGCGGTTAATTGCGCCAGTAAAAGGGTGATCAGTTACCCTGGAAACAGGGCAGTCCGTTACCCTGGAAACAGGGCAGTCAGTTACCCTGGAAACAGGGCAGTCAGATATTCCGGAAACAGGGTGATCAGTTACCCTGGAAAATGGGCAATCAGTTACCCTGGAAACAGGGCAGTCAGTTATTCCGGAAACAGGGTGATCAGTTACCCCAGAAACAGGGCGATCAGTTACCCTGGAAACAGGGTGATCAGTTACCCTCGAAACTGGGCAGTCAGTTACCCTGGAAACAGGGCAGTCAGTTACCCTGGAAGCAGGGCAGTCAGTTATCCTGGAAAGAGGGCGGTCATTTAGCCCGGAAATAGGGCGGTCAGTTCTCCTGGAAACAGGGCAGTCAGTTACCCCGGAAACAGGGAGATCAGTTACCCCGGAAACAGAGCAGTCAGTTACCCTGGAAACAGGGTGGTCAGTTACCCCGGAAACAGGGTGATCAGTTATCCTGGAAACAGGGCGGTCAGTTACCCCGAAAACAGGGTAGTCAGTTACCCCGGAAAAAGGGCGGTCAGTAACCCTGGAAACAGATTAGTCAGTGACCCCGGAAACAGCCTGATCAGTTACCCTGGAAACAGGGCAGTCAGATATTCCGGAAACAGGGTGATCAGTTACCCTGGAAACTGGGCAATCAGTTACCCTGGAAACAGGGCAGTCAGTTATTCCGGAAACAGGGTGATCAGTTACCCTGGAATCAGGGTGATCAGTTACCCTCGAAACTGGGCAGTCAGTTATCCTGGAAACAGGGCATTCAGTTATCCTGGAAACAGGGCGGTCATTTAGCCCGGAAATAGGGCGGTCAGTTCTCCTGGAAACAGGGCAGTCAGTTACCCCGGAAACAGGGAGATCAGTTACCCCGGAAACAGAGCAGTCAGTTACCCTGGAAACAGGGTGGTCAGTTACCCCGGAAACAGGGTGATCAGTTATCCTGGAAACAGGGCGGTCAGTTACCCCGAAAACAGGATAGTCAGTTACCCCGGAAAAAGGGCGGTCAGTAACCCTGGAAACAGATTAGTCAGTTACCCCGGAAACAGCCTGATCAGTTATCCTGGAAACAGGGCAGTCAGTTAGCCTGGAAACAGGGCAGTCAGTTACCCCGGAAACAGGGCAGTAAGTTACCCTGGAAACAGGGCAGTCAGTTATCCCGGAAAAAGGGCAGTCAGTTATCCCGGAAACAGGGCAGTCAGTTATCCCGGAAACAGGGTGATCAGTTACCCTGGAAACTGGGTAGTCAGTTACCCTGGAAACAGGGCAGTCAGTTACCCCGGAAACAGGGCAGTCAGTTACCCTGGAAACTGGGCAGTCAGTTACCCTGGAAACAGGACAGTCAGTTATCCCGGAAACAGGGTGATCAGTTACCCTGGAAACGAGGCAGTCAGTTACCCTGGAAACAGGGCGGTTAGTTAACCTGGAAACAGGGCAGTCAGTTATCCCGGAAACAGGGTGATCAGTTACCCTGGAAACAGGGCAGTCAGTTATCCCGGAAACATGGTGATCAGTTACCCTGGAAACAGGGCAGTCAGTTATCCCAGAAACAGGGTGATCAGTTACCCTGGAAACAGGGCAGTCAGTTATCCCGGAAACAGGGTGATCACTTACCCTGGAAACAGGGCATTCAGTTATCCTGGAAACAGGGTGATCAGTTACCCTAGAAACAGGGCAGTCAGTTATCCTGGAAACAGGGCAGTCAGTTACCCTGGAAACAGGGCGGTTAGTTAACCTGGAAACAGGGCAGTCAGTTATCCAGGAAACAGGGAGATCAGTTACCCCGGAAACAGGGCGATTAGTTTCCCCGGAAACAGGGTGATCAGTTACCCGGAAACAGGGCGACCCGTTTTCCCGGAAACAGGGCGGTCAGTTACCCTGGAAACAGGGCGGTCAGTTACCCCGGAAACAGGGTAGTCAGTTACCCCGGAAACAGGGTGATCAGTTACCCTGGAAACAGGGAAGTCAGTTATCCTGGAAAAAGGGCAGTCAGTTACCCTGGAAACAGGGCGGTTAGTTAACCTGGAAACAGGGCAGTCAGTTATCCCGGAAACAGGGTGATCAGTTCACCCGGAAATAGGGCGATTAGTTTCCCGGGAAACAGGGTGATCAGTTTCCCGGAAACAGGGCGATCCGTTTTCCCGGAAACAGCGTGGTCAGTTACCCTGGAAACAGGGCAGTCAGTTACCCCGGAAACAGGGTGATCAGTTAACCTTGAAACAGGGCAGTCAGTTCTCCCGGAAACAGGGTGATCAGTTACCCCGGAAACAGGGCGATTAGTTTCCCCGGAAACAGGGTGATCAGATACCCGGAAACAGGGCGATCCGTTTTCTCGGAAACAGGGCGGTCAGTTACCCTGGAAACAGGGCGGTCAGTTACCCCGGAAACAGGACGTTCAGTTACCCCGGAAACAGGGCGGTTAATTACGCCAGAAAAAGGGCGATCAGTTACCCTGGAAACTGGGTGATCAGTTACCCTGGAAACAGGGCAGTCCGTTACCCTGGAAACAGGGCAGTCAGTTACCCTGGAAACAGGGCAGTCAGATATTCCGGAAACAGGGTGATCAGTTACCCTGGAAACTGGGCAGTCAGTTACCCTGGACACAGGGCAGTCAGTTATTCCGGAAACAGGGTGATCAGTTACCCTGGAAACAGGGCAGTTAATTACCCCAGAAACAGGGCGATCAGTTACCCTGGAAACAGGGTGATCAGTTACCCTCGAAACTGGGCAGTCAGTTACCCTGGAAACAGGGCAGTCAGTTACCCTGGAAACAGGGCAGTTAGTTAACCTGGAAACAGGGCAGTCAGTTATCCTGGAAATAGGGCATTCAGTTATCCTGGAAACAGGTCGGTCATTTAGCCCGGAAATAGGGCGGTCAGTTCTCCTGGAAACAGGGCAGTCAGTTACCCCGGAAACAGGGAGATCAGTTACCCCGGAAACAGGGCAGTCAGTTACCCTGGAAACAGGGTGGTCAGTTACCCCGGAAACAGGGTGATCAGTTATCCTGGAAACAGGGCGGTCAGTTACCCCGGAAACAGGGTAGTCAGTTACCCCGGAAAAAGGGCGGTCAGTAACCCTGGAAACAGATTAGTCAGTTACCCCGGAAACAGCCTGAACAGTTATCCTGGAAACAGGGCAGTCAGTTCGCCTGGAAACAGGGCAGTCAGTTACCCCGGAAACAGGGCAGTAAGTTACCCTGGAAACAGGGCAGTCAGTTATCTCGGAAACAGGGCAGTCAGTTATCCCGGAAACAGGGTGATCAGTTACCCTGGAAACAGGGCAGTCAGTTACCCCGGAAACAGGGCAGTCAGTTATCCCGGAAACAGGGCAGTCAGTTATCCCGGAAACAGGGTGATCAGTTACCCTGGAAACTGGGTAGTCAGTTACCCTGGAAACAGGGCAGTCAGTTACCCCGGAAACAGGGCAGTCAGTTACCCTGGAAACTGGGCAGTCAGTTACCCTGGAAACAGGACAGTCAGTTATCCCGGAAACAGGGTGATCAGTTACCCTGGAAACTAGGCAGTCAGTTACCCTGGAAACAGGGCGATTAGTTAACCTGGAAACAGGGCAGTCAGTTATCCCGGAAACAGGGTGATCAGTTACCCTGGAAACAGGGCAGTCAGTTATCCCGGAAACATGGTGATCAGTTACCCTGGAAACAGGGCAGTCAGTTATCCCAGAAACAGGGTGATCAGTTACCCTGGAAACAGGGCAGTCAGTTATCCCGGAAACAGGGTGATCAGTTACCCTGGAAACAGGGCATTCAGTTATCCCGGAAACAGGGTGATCAGTTACCCTAGAAACAGGGCAGTCAGTTATCCTGGAAACAGGGCAGTCAGTTACCCTGGAAACAGGGCAGTCAGTTATCCCGGAAAGAGGGTGATCAGTTACCCCGGAAACTGGGCGATTAGTTTCCCCGGAAACAGGGTGATCAGTTACCCAGAAACAGGGCGACCCGTTTTCCCGGAAACAGGGCGGTCAGTTACCATGGAAACAGGGCGGTCAGTTACCCCGGAAACAGGGTAGTCAGTCACCCCGGAAACAGGGCGGTCAGTAACCCTGGAAACAGATTAGTCAGTTATCCCGGAAACAGCATGATCAGTTATCCTGGAAACAGGGCAGTCAGTTAGCCTGGAAACAGGGCAGTCAGTTATCCTGGAAACAGGGTGATCAGTTACCCTGGAAACAGGGCAGTCAGTTATCCTGGAAACAGGGCGGTCAGATACCCCGGAAACAGGGCAGTCAGTTATCCCGGAAACAGGGTGATCAGTTACCCTGGAAACAGGGCAGTCAGTTATCCCGGAAACAGGGTGATCAGTTACCCTGGAAACAGGGAAGTCAGTTATCCTGGAAAAAGGGCAGTCAGTTACCCTGGAAACAGGGCGGTTAGTTAACCTGGAAACAGGGCAGTCAGTTATCCCGGAAACAGGGTGATCAGTTAACCCGGAAACAGGGCGATTAGTTTCCCGGGAAACAGGGTGATCAGTTACCCGGAAACAGGGCGATCCGTTTTCCCGGAAACAGCGCGGTCAGTTACCCTGGAAACAGGGCAGTCAGTTACCCCGGAAACAGGACCTTCAGTTACCCCGGAAACAGGGCGGTTAATTACGCCAGAAAAAGGGCGATCAGCTACCCTGGAAACAGGGTGATCAGTTACCCTGGAAACAGGGCAGACCGATAACCTGCAAACAGGGAAGTCAGTTAACATGGAAACAGGGCAGTCAGATATTCCGGAAACAGGGTGATTGATCAGTTACCCTGGAAACTGGGCAGTCCGTTACCCTGGAAACAGCCTGTCAGTTACCCTGGAAACAGGGCAGTCAGTTATCCCGGAAACATCTGATCAGTTACCCTGGAAACTGGGCAGTCAGTTACCACGGAAACAGGGTGGTCAGTTACCCTGGAAACAGGGCAGTCAGTTACCCCGGAAACAGGGTGGTCAGTTACCCTGGAAACAGGGCAGTCAGTTACCCTGGAAACAGGGTGGTCAGTTACCCTGGAAACAGGGCATTCAGTTACCCCAGAAACAGGGTGATCAGTTACCCTGGAAACTGGGCAGTCAGTTATCCCGGAAACAGGGCGGTCAGTTACCGTGAAAACAGGGCAGTCAGTTACCCTGGAAACAGGGCAGTCAGTTATCCTGGAAACAGGGCAGTCAGTTATGCTGGAAACAGGGCAGTCAGTTACCCCAGAAACAGGGTGATCAGTTACCCTGGAAACTGGGCAGTCAGTTAGCCTGGAAACAGGGCAGTCAGTTACCCCGGAAACAGGGCAGTAAGTTTCCCTGGAAACAGGGCAGTCAGTTATCCCGGAAACAGGGCAGTCAGTTATCCCGGAAACAGGGTGATCAGTTACCCTGGAAACAGGGCAGTCAGTTACCCCGGAAACAGGGCAGTCAGTTATCCAGGAAACAGGGCAGTCAGTTATCCCGGAAACAGGGTGATCAGTTACCCTGGAAACTGGGTAGTCAGTTAGCACGGAAACAGGGCAGTCAGTTACCCCGGAAACAGGGCAGTCAGTTACCCTGGAAACTGGGCAGTCAGTTACCCTGGAAACAGGACAGTCAGTTATACCGGAAACAGGGTGATCAGTTACCCTGGAAACAAGGCAGTCAGTTACCCTGGAAACAGGGCGGTTAGTTAACCTGGAAACAGGGCAGTCAGTTATCCCGGAAACATGCTGATCAGTTACCCTGGAAACAGGGCAGTCAGTTATCCCGGAAACAGGGTGATCAGTTACGCTGGAAACAGGGCAGTCAGTTATCCCGGACAACAGGGTGATCAGTTACCCTGGAAACAGGGCAGTCAGTTATCCCGGAAACAGGGTGATCAGTTACCCAGGAAACAGGGCAGTCAGTTATCCCGGAAACAGGGCAGTCAGTTACCCCGGAAACAGGGTGATCAGTTAATTTGGAAACAGGGCAGACAGTTTCCCCGGAAAAAGGGCAGTCAGTTATCCTGGAAACAGGGCAGTCAGTTATCCCGGAAACAGGGCAGTCAGTTATCCCGGAAACAGGGTGATCAGTTACCCTGGAAACTGGGCAGTCAGTTACCCTGGAAACAGGGCTGTCAGTTACCCCGGAAACAGGGCAGTCAGTTACCCTGGAAACTGGACAGTCAGCTACCCTGGAAACAGGGCAGTCAATTATCCCGAAACAGGGTGATCAGTTACCCTGGAAACAGGGCAGTCAATTATTCCAGAAACAGGGCAGTCTGTTGTCCCGGCAAAAGGGTGATCAGTTACCCTGGAAACTGGGCAGTCAGTTACCCTGGAAACAGGGCAGTCAGTTACCCCGGAAGCAGGGCAGTTAGTTACCCTGGAATCAGGGCAGTCAGTTATCCCGGAAACAGGGCAGTCAGTTACCCTGGAAACAGGGCAGTCAGTCACCCTGGAAACAGATTAGTCTGTTACCCCAGAAACAGGCTGATCAGTTACCCCGGAAACAGGGCAGTCAGTTCCCCTGGAAACAAGACAGCCAGTTACCCTGGAAACAGGGCAGTCAGTTATCCCGGAAACAGGGCAGACAGTTATCCCGGAAACAGGGTGATCAGTTACCCTGGAAACAGGGCAGTCAGTTATCCTGGAAAGAGGGTGATCAGTTAACCTGGAAAGTGGGCAGTCAGTTACCCTGGAAACAGGCAGTCAGTTACCCTGGAAACAGGGCAGTCAGTCATCCTGGAAACAGGGTGGTCAGTGACCCTGTAAACAGGGTGGTCAGTTACCCCGGAAACAGGGTGATCAGTTACCCTGGAAACTGGGCAGTCAGTTACCCCAGAAACAGGGTGATCAGTTACACTGGAAACAGGGCAGTCAGTTCCCCTGGAAACAGGGCAGTCAGTTACACTGGAAGCAGGGCAGTCAGTTATCCCGGAAACAGGGCAAACATTTATCCCGGACACAGGGTGATCAGTTACCCTGGAAACTGGGCAGTCAGTTAGCCTGGAAACAGGGCGATCAGTTACCCTGGAAACAGGCAGTCAGTTACCCTGGAAACAGGGCAGTCAGTTATCCTGGAAACAGGGCAGACAGTTATCCTGGAAATAGGGCGGTCAGTTACCCCGGAAATAGTGCTGTACGTTGTCCTGCAAACATGGCGGTCAGTTACCCCGGAAACAGGGAGATCAGTTACCCCGGAAACAGGGCGGTCAGTTACCCCGGAAACAGGGTGATCAGTTATCCTGGAAACAGGGCGGTCAGTTAGCCCGGAAACAGGGCAGTCAGTTTCCCCAGAAACAGGGCGGTCAGTAACCCTGCAAACAGATTAGTCAGTTACCCCGGAAACAGGGTCGTCAGTTATCCTGGAAACAGGGCAGTCAGTTACCCTGGAAACAGGGCAGTCAGTTATCCAGGAAAGAGGGCAGTCAGTTACCCTGGAAACAGGGCAGTCAGTTATCCCGGAAACAGGGCAGTCAGTTATCCCTGAAACAGGGTGATCAGTTAGCCTGGAAACAGGGCAGTCAGTTACCCCGGAAACAGGGCAGTCAGTTACCCTGGAAACAGGGCAGTCAGTCATCCCGGAAATAGGGTGATCAGTTACCCTGGAAACTGGGCAGTCAGTTACCCCGGAAACAGGGCAGTCAGTTATACTGGAAACAGGGCAGTCAGTTACCCTGGAAACAGGGCAGTCAGTTACCCCGGAAACTGGGCAGTCATTTACCCCTGGAAGCAGATTACTCAGTTATCCCGGAAACAGGGCAGTCAGTTATCCCGGAAACAGGGCAGTCAGTTATCCCGGAAACAGGGTGATCAGTTACCCTGGAAACTGGGCAGTCAGTTTCCCTGGAAACAGGGCAGTCAGTTACCCCGGAAAAAAGGCAGTCAGTTACCCTGGAAACTGGGCAGTCAGTTACCCTGGATACAGGGCAGTCAGTTATCCCGGAAACAGGGTGATCAGTTACCCTGGAAACAGGGCAGTCAGTTATCCCGGAAACAGGGCAGACAGTTACCCCGGAAGCAGGGCAGTCATTTATCCCGGAAAATGGGTGATCAGTTACCCTGGAAACTGGGCAGTCAGTTACCCTGGAAACAGGGCAGTCAGTTTCCCTGGAAACAGGGCAGTCAGTTACCCCGGAAACTGGGCAGTCATTTACCCCTGGAAGCAGATTACTCAGTTATCCCGGAAACAGGGCAGTCAGTTATTCCGGAAACAGGGTGATCAGTTACCCTGGAAACTGGGCAGTCAGTTTCCCTGGAAACAGGGCAGTCAGTTATCCTGGAAACAGGGCAGTCAGTTATCCTGGAAACAGGGCGGTCAGTTACCCCGGAAATAGGGTGGTCAGTTATCCTGGAAACACGGCGGTCAGTTACCCAAGAGCAGGGAGATCAGTTACCCCGGAAACAGGGCAGTCAGTTACCCTGGAAACAGGGCGGTCAGTTAACCAGGAAACAGGGCAGTCAGTTACCCCAGAAACAGGGCGGTCAGTCACCCTGGAAACAGATTAGTCAGTTACCCCGGAAACAGGGTGGACTGTTATCCTGGAAACAGGGCGGTCAGTTTTCCTAGAAACAGGGCGGTCAGTTACCCCGGAAACAGGGAGATCAGTTACCCCCGAAACATGGCGGTCAGTTACCCTGGAAACAGGGCAGTCAGTTACCCTGGAAACAGGGCACTCTGTTAAACTGGAAACAGGGCAGTCAGTTATCCTGGAAACAGGGCAGTCAGTTATCCTGGAAACAGTGCGGTCAGTTACCCCGGAAATAGGGAGGTCAGTTATCCTGGTAACAGGGCGGTCGGTTACCCCGGAAACAGGGAGATCAGTTACCCCGGATACAGGGCAGTCAGTCACCCTGGAAACAGGGCAGTCAGTTATCCTGGAAACAGCGTGGTCAGTGACCCTGTAAACAGGGTGGTCAGTTACCCCGGAAACAGGGTGATCAGTTATCCTGGAAACAGGGCGCTCAGTTAGTCCGGAAACAGGGCAGTCAGTTACCCCTGAAACAAGGTGATCAGTTATCCTGGAAACAGGGCAGTCAGTTAGCCTGGAAACAGGGCAGTCAGTTACCCCGGAAACAGGGTGATCAGTTACCCTGGAAACAGGGCAGTCAGTTACCCCGGAAACAGGGCAGTCAGTTACCCTGGAAACAGGGCAGTCAGTTATCCCGGAAACAGGGCAGTCAGTTATCCCGGAAACAGGGTGATCAGTTACCCTGGAAACTGGGCAGTCAGTTTCCCTGGAAACAGGGCTGTCAGTTACCCCGGAAAAAAGGCAGTCAGTTACCCTGGAAACTGGGCAGTCAGTTACCCTGGAAACAGGGCAGTCAGTTATCCCAGAAACAGGGTGATCAGTTACCCTGGAAACAGGGCAGTCAGTTATCCCGGAAACAGGGCAGTCAGTTACCCCGGAAGCAGGGCAGTCATTTATCCCGGAAAATGGGTGATCAGTTACCCTGGAAACTGGGCAGTCAGTTACCCTGGAAACAGGGCAGTCAGTTTCCCTGGAAACAGGGCAGTCAGTTACCCCGGAAACAGTGTGATCAGTTACCCCGGAAACAGGGCAGTCAGTTCCCCTGGAAACAGGGCAGTCAGTTATCCTGGAATCAGGGCAGTCAGTTAAATTAGAAACAGGGCAGTCAGTTATCCTGGAAACATGGCAGTCAGTTATCCTAGAAACAGGGCGGTCAGTTACCCCGGAAACAGGGAGGTCAGTTATCCTGGAAACAGGGCGGTCGGTTACACCGGAAACAGGGAGATCAGTTACCCCGGAAACAGGGCAGTCAGTTACCCTGGAAACAGGGCAGTCAGTTATCCTGGAAACAGGGCAATCAGTTATACCGGAAACAGGGTGATCAGTTAATTTGGAAACAGGGCAGTCAGTTAGCCTGGAAAGAGGGCAGTCAGTTACCCTGGAAACAGGGCAGTCAGTTACCCTGGAAACAGGGCAGTCAGTTATCCTGGAAACAGGGCAATCAGTTATACCGGAAACAGGGTGATCAGTTAGCCTGGAAACAGGGCAGTTAGTTACCCCGGAAACAGGGCAGTCAGTTACCCTGGAAACAGGGCAGTCAGTTATCCCGAAAACAGGGCAGTCAGTTATCCCGGAAACAGGGTGATCAGTTACCCTGGAAACTGGGCTGTCAGTTACCCTGGAAACAGGGCAGGCAGTTTCCCCGGAAACAGGGCAGTCAGTTACCCTGGAAACTGGGCAGTCAGTTACCCTGGAAACAGGGCAGTCAGGTATCCCGGAAACAGGGTGATCAGTTACCCTGGAAACAAGGCAGTCTGTTATCCCGGAAACAGGGCAGTCAGTTATCCCGGAAAAAGGGTGATCAGTTACCCTGGAAACTGGGCAGTCAGTTACCCTGGAAACAGGGCAGTCAGTTACCCCGGAAAATGGGCAGTCAGTTACCCTGGAAACAGGGCAGCCAGTCACCCTGGAAACAGGTTAGTCAGTTACCCCAGAAACAGGGTGATCAGTTACCCCGGAAACAGGGCAGTCATTTCCCCTGGAAACAGGGCAGTCAGTTACACTGGAAACAGGGCAGTCAGTTATCCCGGAAACAGGGCAAACTGTTATCCCGGAAACAGGGTGATCAGTTACCCTGGAAACTGGGCAGTCAGTTAGCCTGGAAACAGGGCAGTCAGTTTCCCTGGAAACAGGGCAGTCAGTTACCCCGGAAACAGTGTGATCAGTTACCCCGGAAACAGGGCAGTCAGTTCCCCTGGAAACAGGGCAGTCAGTTATCCTGGAATCAGGGCAGTCAGTTAAATTAGAAACAGGGCAGTCAGTTATCCTGGAAACATGGCAGTCAGTTATCCTAGAAACAGGGCGGTCAGTTACCCCGGAAACAGGGAGGTCAGTTATCCTGGAAACAGGGCGGTCGGTTACACCGGAAACAGGGAGATCAGTTACCCCGGAAACAGGGCAGTCAGTTACCCTGGAAACAGGGCAGTCAGTTATCCCTGAAACAGGGCAATCAGTTATACCGGAAACAGGGTGATCAGTTAATTTGGAAACAGGGCAGTCAGTTAGCCTGGAAAGAGGGCAGTCAGTTACCCTGGAAACAGGGCAGTCAGTTACCCTGGAAACAGGGCAGTCAGTTATCCTGGAAACAGGGCAATCAGTTATACCGGAAACAGGGTGATCAGTTAGCCTGGAAACAGGGCAGTTAGTTACCCCGGAAACAGGGCAGTCACTTACCCTGGAAACAGGGCAGTCAGTTATCCCGAAAACAGGGCAGTCAGTTACCCGGAAACAGGGTGATCAGTTACCCTGGAAACTGGGCTGTCAGTTACCCTGGAAACAGGGCAGTCAGTTTCCCCGGAAACAGGGCAGTCAGTTACCCTGGAAACTGGGCAGTCAGTTACCCTGGAAACAGGGCAGTCAGGTATCCCGGAAACAGGGTGATCAGTTACCCTGGAAACAAGGCAGTCTGTTATCCCGGAAACAGGGCAGTCAGTTATCCCGGAAAAAGGGTGATCAGTTACCCTGGAAACTGGGCAGTCAGTTACCCTGGAAACAGGGCAGTCAGTTACCCCGGAAAATGGGCAGTCAGTTACCATGGAAACAGGGCAGCCAGTCACCCTGGAAACAGGTTAGTCAGTTACCCCAGAAACAGGGTGATCAGTTACCCCGGAAACAGGGCAGTCAGTTCCCCTGGAAACAGGGCAGTCAGTTACACTGGAAACAGGGCAGTCAGTTATCCCGGAAACAGGGCAAACTGTTATCCCGGAAACAGGGTGATCAGTTAACCTGGAAACTGGGCAGTCAGTTAGCCTGGAAACAGGGCGATCAGTTACCCTGGAAACAGGCAGTCAGTTACCCTGGAAACAGGGCAGTCAGTTATACTGGAAACAGGGCAGACAGTTATCCTGGAAATAGGGCGGTCAGTTACCCCGGAAATAGTGCTGTACGTTGTCCAGCAAACATGGCGGTCAGTTACCCCGGAAACAGGGAGATCAGTTACCCCGGAAACAGGGCAGTCAGTTACCCTGGAAACAGGGCAGTCAGTTTCCCTGGAAACAGTGCAGTCAGTTAACCCGGAAACAGGGTGATCAGTTATCCTGGAAACAGGGCGGTCAGTTAGCCCGGAAACAGGGCAGTCAGTTTCCCCAGAAACAGGGCGGTCAGTAACCCTGGAAACAGATTAGTCAGTTACCCCGGAAACAGGGTCGTCAGTTATCCTGGAAACAGGGCAGTCAGTTACCCTGGAAACAGGGCAGTCAGTTATCCAGGAAAGAGGGCAGTCAGTTACCCTGGAAACAGGGCAGTCAGTTATCCCGGAAACAGAGCAGTCAGTTATCCCTGAAACAGGGTGATCAGTTACCCTGGAAACAGGGCAGTCAGTTACCCCGGAAACAGGGCAGTCAGTTACCCTGGAAACAGGGCAGTCAGTCATCCCGGAAACAGGGCAGTCAGTTATCCCGGAAACAGGGTGATCAGTTACCCTGGAAACTGGGCAGTCAGTTACCCCGGAAACAGGGCAGTCAGTTATCCTGGAAACAGGGCAGTCAGTTACCCTGGAAACAGGGCAGTCAGTTACCCCGGAAACTGGGCAGTCATTTACCCCTGGAAGCAGATTACTCAGTTATCCCGGAAACAGGGCAGTCAGTTATTCCGGAAACAGGGTGATCAGTTACCCTGGAAACTGGGCAGTCAGTTTCCCTGGAAACAGGGCAGTCAGTTATCCTGGAAACAGGGCAGTCAGTTATCCTGGAAACAGGGCGGTCAGTTACCCCGGAAATAGGGAGGTCAGTTATCCTGGAAACAGGGCGGTCGGTTACACCGGAAACAGGGAGATCAGTTACCCCGGAAACAGGGGTGTCAGTTACCCTGGAAACAGGGCAGTCAGTTATCCTGGAAACAGGGCAATCAGTTATACCGGAAACAGGGTGATCAGTTAATTTGGAAACAGGGCAGTCAGTTAGCCTGGAAAGAGGGCAGTCAGTTACCCCGGAAACAAGGCAGTCAGTTACCCTGGAAACAGGGCAGTCATTTATCCTGGAAACAGGGCAATCAGTTATACCGGAAACAGGGTGATCAGTTACCCTGGAAACAGGGCAGTCAGTTACCCCGGAAACAGGGCAGTCAGTTATCCCGGAAACAGGGCAGTCAGTTATCCCGGAAACAGGGTGATCAGTTACCCTGGAAACTGGCTGTCAGTTACCCTGGAAACAGGGCGGTCAGTTTCCCCGGAAACAAGACAGTCAGTTACCCTGGAAACAGGGCAGTCAGTTACCCCGGAAACAGGGCAGTCAGTTACCCTGGAAACAGGGCAGTCAGTTATCCCGAAAACAGGGCAGTCAGTTATCCCGGAAGCAGGGTGATCAGTTACCCTGGAAACTGGGCTGTCAGTTACCCTGGAAACAGGGCAGTCAGTTTCCCCGGAAACAGGGCAGTCAGTTACCCTGGAAACTGGGCAGTCAGTTACCCTGGAAACAGGGCAGTCAGGTATCCCGGAAACAGGGTGATCAGTTACCCTGGAAACAAGGCAGTCTGTTATCCCGGAAACAGGGCAGTCAGTTATCCCGGAAAAAGGGTGATCAGTTACCCTGGAAACTGGGCAGTCAGTTACCCTGGAAACAGGGCAGTCAGTTACCCCGGAAAATGGGCAGTCAGTTACCCTGGAAACAGGGCAGTCAGTCACCCTGGAAACAGGTTAGTCAGTTACCCCAGAAACAGGGTGATCAGTTACCCCGGAAACAGGGCAGTCAGTTCCCCTGGAAACAGGGCAGTCAGTTACACTGGAAACAGGGCAGTCAGTTATCCCGGAAACAGGGCAAACAGTTATCCCGGAAACAGGGTGATCAGTTACCCTGGAAACTGGGCAGTCAGTTAGCCTGGAAACAGGGCGATCAGTTACCCTGGAAACAGGCAGTCAGTTACCCTGGAAACAGGGCAGTCAGTTATCCTGGAAACAGGGCAGACAGTTATCCTGGAAATAGGGCGGTCAGTTACCCCGGAAATAGTGCTGTACGTTGTCCAGCAAACATGGCGGTCAGTTACCCCGGAAACAGGGAGATCAGTTACCCCGGAAACAGGGCAGTCAGTTACCCTGGAAACAGGGCAGTCAGTTTCCCTGGAAACAGGGCAGTCAGTTACCCCGGAAACAGGGTGATCAGTTATCCTGGAAACAGGGCGGTCAGTTAGCCCGGAAACAGGGCAGTCAGTTTCCCCAGAAACAGGGCGGTCAGTAACCCTGGAAACAGATTAGTCAGTTTCCCCGGAAACAGGGTCGTCAGTTATCCTGGAAACAGGGCAGTCAGTTACCCTGGAAACAGGGCAGTCAGTTATCCAGGAAAGAGGGCAGTCAGTTACCCTGGAAACAGGGCAGTCAGTTATCCCGGAAACAGGGCAGTCAGTTATCCCTGAAACAGGGTGATCAGTTACCCTGGAAACAGGGCAGTCAGTTAACCCGGAAACAGGGCAGTCAGTTACCCTGGAAACAGGGCAGTCAGTCATCCCGGAAACAGGGCAGTCAGTTATCCCGGAAACAGGGTGATCAGTTACCCTGGAAACTGGGCAGTCAGTTACCCCGGAAACAGGGCAGTCAGTTATCCTGGAAACAGGGCAGTCAGTTACCCTGGAAACAGGGCAGTCAGTTACCCCGGAAACTGGGCAGTCATATACCCCTGGAAGCAGATTACTCAGTTATCCCGGAAACAGGGCAGTCAGTTATTCCGGAAACAGGGTGATCAGTTACCCTGGAAACTGGGCAGTCAGTTTCCCTGGAAACAGGGCAGTCAGTTATCCTGGAAACAGGGCAGTCAGTTATCCTGGAAACAGGGCGGTCAGTTACCACGGAAATAGGGAGGTCAGTTATCCTGGAAACAGGGCGGTCGGTTACACCGGAAACAGGGAGATCAGTTACCCCGGAAACAGGGTGTCAGTTACCCTGGAAACAGGGCAGTCAGTTATCCTGGAAACAGGGCAATCAGTTATACCGGAAACAGGGTGATCAGTTAATTTGGAAACAGGGCAGTCAGTTAGCCTGGAAAGAGGGCAGTCAGTTACCCCGGAAACAGGGCAGTCAGTTACCCTGGAAACAGGGCAGTCAGTTATCCTGGAAACAGGACAATCAGTTATACCGGAAACAGGGTGATCAGTTACCCTGGAAACAGGGCAGTCAGTTACCCCGGAAACAGGGCAGTCAGTTACCCTGGAAACAGGGCAGTCAGTTATCCCGGAAACAGGGCAGTCAGTTATTCCGGAAACAGGGTGATCAGTTACCCTGGAAACTGGGCTGTCAGTTACCCTGGAAACAGGGCGGTCAGTTTCCCCGGAAACAAGACAGTCAGTTACCCTGGAAACTGGGCAGTCAGTTACCCTGGAAACAGGGCAGTCAGTTATCCCGGAAACTGGGTGATCAGTTACCCTGGAAACAAGGCAGTCTGTTATCCCGGAAACAGGGCAGTCAGTTATCCCGGAAAAAGGGTGATCAGTTACCCTGGAAACTGGGCAGTCAGTTACCCCGGAAACAGGGCAGTCAGTTACCCCGGAAAATGGGCAGTCAGTTACCCTGGAAACAGGGCAGTCAGTCACCCTGGAAACAGGTTCGTCAGTTACCCCAGAAACAGGGTGATCAGTTACCCCGGAAACAGGGCAGTCAGTTCCCCTGGAAACAGGGCAGTCAGTTACCCTGGAAACAGGGCAGTCAGTTCTCCCGGAAACAGGGCAGACAGTTATCCCGGAAACAGGGTGATCAGTTACCCTGGAAACTGGGCAGTCAGTTAGCCTGGAAACAGGGCGATCAGTTACCCTGGAAACAGGCAGTCAGTTACCCTGGAAACAGGGCAGTCAGTTATCCTGGAAACAGGGCAGACAGTTATCCTGGAAACAGGGCGGTCAGTTACCCCGGAAATAGTGCTGTACGTTGTCCTGGAAACATGGCGGTCAGTTACCCCGGAAACAGGGAGATCAGTTACCCCGGAAACAGGGCAGTCAGTTACCCTGGAAACAGGGCAGTCAGTTTCCCTGGAAACAGGGCAGTCAGTTACCCCGGAAACAGGGTGATCAGTTATCCTGGAAACAGGGCGGTCAGTTAACCCGGAAACAGGGCAGTCAGTTTCCCCAGAAACAGGGCGGTCAGTAACCCTGCAAACAGATTAGTCAGTTACCCCGAAAAACAGGGTCGTCAGTTATCCTGGAAACAGGGCAGTCAGTTACCCTGGAAACAGGGCAGTCAGTTACCCCGGAAAGAGGGCAGTCAGTTACCCTGGAAACAGGGCAGTCAGTTATCCCAGAAACAGGGCAGTCAGTTATCCCGGAAACAGGGTGATCAGTTACCCTGGAAACAGGGCAGTCAGTTATCCCGGAAACAGGGCAGTCAGTTACCCCGGAAGCAGGGCAGTCATTTATCCCGGAAAATGGGTGATCAGTTACCCTGGAAACTGGGCAGTCAGTTACCCTGGAAACAGGGCAGTCAGTTTCCCTGGAAACAGGGCAGTCAGTTACCCCGGAAACAGTGTGATCAGTTACCCCGGAAACAGGGCAGTCAGTTCCCCTGGAAACAGGGCAGTCAGTTATCCTGGAATCAGGGCAGTCAGTTAAATTAGAAACAGGGCAGTCAGTTATCCTGGAAACATGGCAGTCAGTTATCCTGGAAACAGGGCGGTCAGTTCCCCCGGAAATAGGGAGCTCAGTTATCCTGGAAACAGGGCGGTCGGTTACACCGGAAACAGGGAGATCATTTACCCCGGAAACAGGGCAGTCGGTTACCCTGGAAACAGGGCAGTCAGTTATCCTGGAAACAGGGCAATCAGTTATACCGGAAACAGGGTGATCAGTTAATTTGGAAACAGGGCAGTCAGTTAGCCTGGAAAGAGGGCAGTCAGTTACCCCGGAAACAGGGCAGTCAGTTACCCTGGAAACAGGGCAGTCAGTTATCCTGGAAACAGGGCAATCAGTTACACCGGAAACAGGGTGATCAGTTACCCTGGAAACAGGGCAGTCAGTTATCCTGGAAACAGGGCAGACAGTTATCCTGGAAATAGGGCGCTCAGTTACCCCGGAAATAGTGCTGTACGTTGTCCTGGAAACATGGCGGTCAGTTACCCCGGAAACAGGGAGATCAGTTACCCCGGAAACAGGGCAGTCAGTTACCCTGGAAACAGGGCAGTCAGTTTCCCTGGAAACAGGGCAGTCAGTTACCCCGGAAACAGGGTGATCAGTTATCCTGGAAACAGGGCGGTCAGTTAACCCGGAAACAGGGCAGTCAGTTTCCCCAGAAACAGGGCGGTCAGTAACCCTGCAAACAGATTAGTCAGTTACCCCGGAAACAGGGTCGTCAGTTATCCTGGAAACAGGGCAGTCAGTTACCCTGGAAACAGGGCAGTCAGTTACCCCGGAAAGAGGGCAGTCAGTTACCCTGGAAACAGGGCAGTCAGTTATCTCGGAAACAGGGCAGTCAGTTATCCCTGAAACAGGGTGATCAGTTACCCTGGAAACAGGGCAGTCAGTTATCCCGGAAACAGGGCAGTCAGTTACCCCGGAAGCAGGGCAGTCATTTATCCCGGAAAATGGGTGATCAGTTACCCTGGAAACTGGGCAGTCAGTTACCCTGGAAACAGGGCAGTCAGTTTCCCTGGAAACAGGGCAGTCAGTTACCCCGGAAACAGTGTGATCAGTTACCCCGGAAATAGGGCAGTCAGTTCCCCCGGAAACAGGGCAGTCAGTTATCCTGGAATCAGGGCAGTCAGTTAAATTAGAAACAGGGCAGTCAGTTATCCTGGAAACATGGCAGTCAGTTATCCTGGAAACAGGGCGGTCAGTTACCCCGGAAATAGGGAGCTCAGTTATCCTGGAAACAGGGCGGTCGGTTACACCGGAAACAGGGAGATCAGTTATCCCGGAAACAGGGCAGTCAGTTACCCTGGAAACAGGGCAGTCAGTTATCCTGGAAACAGGGCAATCAGTTATACCGGAAACAGGGTGATCAGTTAATTTGGAAACAGGGCAGTCAGTTAGCCTGGAAAGAGGGCAGTCAGTTACCCCGGAAACAGGGCAGTCAGTTACCCTGGAAACAGGGCAGTCAGTTATACCGGAAACAGGGTGATCAGTTACCCTGGAAACTGGGCTGTCAGTTACCCTGGAAACAGGGCAGTCAGTTTCCCCGGAAACAGGGCAGTCAGTTACCCTGGAAACTGGGCAGTCAGTTACCCTGGAAACAGGGCAGTCAGGTATCCCGGAAACTGGGTGATCAGTTACCCTGGAAACAAGGCAGTCTGTTATCCCGGAAACAGGGCAGTCAGTTATCCCGGAAAAAGGGTGATCAGTTACCCTGGAAACTGGGCAGTCAGTTACCCTGGAAACAGGGCAGTCAGTCACCCTGGAAACAGGTTAGTCAGTTACCCCAGAAACAGGGTGATCAGTTACCCCGGAAACAGGGCAGTCAGTTCCCCTGGAAACAGGGCAGTCAGTTACACTGGAAACAGGGCAGTCAGTTATGCCGGAAACAGGGCAGACAGTTATCCCGGAAACAGGGTGATCAGTTACCCTGGAAACAGGCAGTCAGTTACCCTGGAAACTGGGCAGTCAGTTGTCCTGCAAACATGGCGGTCAGTTACCCCGGAAACAGGGAGATCAGTTACCCCGGAAATAGGGCAGTCAGTTACCCTGGAAACAGGGCAGTCAGTTTCCCTGGAAACAGGGCAGTCAGTTAACCCGGAAACAGGGTGATCAGTTATCCTGGAAACAGGGCGGTCAGTTAACCCGGAAACAGGGCAGTCAGTTTCCCCAGAAACAGGGCGGTCAGTAACCCTGCAAACAGATAAGTCGGTTACCCCGGAAACAGGGTCGTCAGTTATCCTGGAAACAGGGCAGTCAGTTACCCTGGAAACAGGGCAGTCAGTTACCCAGGAAAGAGGGCAGTCAGTTACCCTGGAAACAGGGCAGTCAGTTATCCTGGAAACAGGGCAGTCAGTTATCCCTGAAACAGGGTGATCAGTTACCCTGGAAACAGGGCAGTCAGTTACCCCGGAAACAGGGCAGTCAGTTACCCTGGAAACAGGGCAATCAGTCATCCCGGAAACAGGGCAGTCAGTTATCCCGGAAACAGGGTGATCAGTTACCCTGGAAACTGGGCAGTCAGTTACCCTGGAAACATGGCAATCAGTTATACCGGAAACAGGGTGATCAGTTAATTTGGCAACAGGGCAGTCAGTTAGCCTGGAAAGAGGGCAGTCAGTTACCCCGGAAACAGGGCAGTCAGTTACCCTGGAAACAGGGCAGTCAGTTATCCTGGAAACAGGGCAATCAGTTATACCGGAAACAGGGTGATCAGTTACCCTGGAAACAGGGCAGTCAGTTACCCCGGAAACAGGGCAGTCAGTTACCCTGGAAACAGGGCAGTCAGTTATCCCGGAAACAGGGCAGTCAGTTATCCCGGAAACAGGGTGATCAGTTACCCTGGAAACTGGGCTGTCAGTTACCCTGGAAACAGGGCAGTCAGTTATCCCGGAAACTGGGTGATCAGTTACCCTGGAAACAAGGCAGTCTGTTATCCCGGAAACAGGGCAGTCAGTTATCCCGGAAAAAGGGTGATCAGTTACCCTGGAAACTGGGCAGTCAGTTACCCTGGAAACAGGGCAGTCAGTTACCCCGGAAAATGGGCAGTCAGTTACCCTGGAAACAGGGCAGTCAGTCACCCTGGAAACAGGTTAGTCTCTTACCCCAGAAACAGGGTGATCAGTTACCTCGGAAACATGGCAGTCAGTTCCCCTGGAAACAGGGCAGTCAGTTACCCTGGAAACAGGGCAGTCAGTTATCCCGGAAACAGGGCAGACAGTTATCCCGGAAACAGGGTGATCAGTTACCCTGGAAACTGGGCAGTCAGTTAGCCTGGAAACAGGGCGATCAGTTACCCTGGAAACAGGCAGTCAGTTACCCTGGAAACAGGGCAGTCAGTTATCCTGGAAACAGGGCAGACAGTTATCCTGGAAATAGGGCGGTCAGTTACCCTGGAAACAGGGCAGTCAGTTATCCCGGAATCAGGGCAGTCAGTTATCCCTGAAACAGGGTGATCAGTTACCCTGGAAACAGGGCAGTCAGTTACCCCGGAAAATGGGCAGTCAGTTACCCTGGAAACAGGGCAGTCAGTCACCCTGGAAACAGGTTAGTCTCTTACCCCAGAAACAGGGTGATCAGTTACCCCGGAAACATGGCAGTCAGTTCCCCTGGAAACAGGGCAGTCAGTTACCCTGGAAACAGGGCAGTCAGTTATCCCGGAAACAGGGCAGACAGTTATCCCGGAAACAGGGTGATCAGTTACCCTGGAAACTGGGCAGTCAGTTAGCCTGGAAACAGGGCGATCAGTTACCCTGGAAACAGGCAGTCAGTTACCCCGGAAACAAGGTCGTCAGTTATCCTGGAAACAGGGCAGTCAGTTACCCCGGAAAGAGGGCAGTCAGTTACCCTGGAAACAGGGCAGTCAGTTATCCCGGAATCAGGGCAGTCAGTTATCCCTGAAACAGGGTGATCAGTTACCCTGGAAACAGGGCAGTCATTTACCCCTGGAAGCAGATTACTCAGTTACCCCGGAAACAGCGTGATCAGTTACCCTGGAAAGAGGGCAGTCAGTTATCCTGGAAACAGGGCAGTCAGTTACCCCGAAAACAGGGCGGTCAGTTCCCCTGGAAACTGGGCAGTCAGTTACCCTGGAAACAGGGCAGTCAGTTATCCCGGAAACAGGGTGATCAGTTACCCTGGAAACAGGGCAGTCAGTTATCCCGGAAACAGGGCAGTCAGTTACCCCGGAAGCAGGGCAGTCAGTTATCCCGGAAAATGGGTGATCAGTTACCCTGGAAACTGGGCAGTCAGTTGCCCTGGAAACAGGGCAGTCATTTACACTGGAAACTGGGCAGTCAGTTACCCTGGAAACAGGGCAGTCAGTCACCCTGGAAACAGGTTAGTCAGTTACGCCGGATACAGTGTGATCAGTTACCCCGGAAACAGGGCAGTCAGTTCCCCTGGAAACAGGGCAGACAGTTATCCTGGAATCAGGGCAGTCAGTTAACCTAGAAACAGGGCAGTCAGTTATCCTGGAAACAGGGCAGTCAGTTATCCTGGAAACAGGGTGGTCAGTTACCCCGGAAATAGGGAGGTCAGTTATCCTGGAAACAGGGCGGTCAGTTACACCGGAAACAGGGTGATCAGTTACCCTGGAAACTGGGCAGTCAGTTACCCCGGAAACAGGGCAGTCAGTTATCCTGGAAACAGGGCAGTCAGTTACCCTGGAAACAGGGCAGTCATTTACACCTGGAAACAGATTACTCAGTTACCCCGGAAACAAGATGATCAGTTACCCTGGAAACAGGGCAGTCAGTTACCATGGAAACAGGGCAGTCAGTTACCCCGGAAACAGGGCGGTCAGTTGCCCTGGAAACAGGGGAGTCAGTTACCCCGGAAACAGGGTGATCAGTTACACTGGAAACAGGGAGATCAGTTACCCCGGAAACAGGGTGATCAGTTACCCTGGAAACAGGGAGATCAGTTACCCTGGAAACAGGGTGATCAGTTACCCGGAAACAGGGTGATCAGTTACCACGGAAAAAGGGAGATCAGTTACCCTGGAAACAGGGCAGTCAGTTATCCTGGAAAGAGGGCAGTCAGTTACCCCGGAAACAGGGCGGTCAGTTAACCTGGAAACAGGGCAGTCAGTTATCCCGGAAACAGGGTGATCAGTTACCCTGGAAACAGGGCAGTCAGTTACCCTGGGAACAGGTTCGTAACTTAACCCAGAAACAGGGAGATCAGTTACCCTGGAAACAGGGCAGTCAGTCACCCTGGAAACAGGTTAGTCAGTTACCCCGGATACAGTGTGATCAATTACCCCGGAAACAGGGCAGTCAGTTCCCCTGGAAACAGGGCAGACAGTTATCCTGGAATCAGGGCAGTCAGTTAACCTAGAAACAGGGCAGTCAGTTATCCTGGAAACAGGGCACTCAGTTATCCTGGAAACAGGGTGGTCAGTTACCCCGGAAATAGGGAGGTCAGTTATCCTGGAAACAGGGCGGTCAGTTACACCGGAAACAGGGTGATCAGTTACCCTGGAAACTGGGCAGTCAGTTACCCCGGAAACAGGGCAGTCAGTTATCCTGGAAACAGGGCAGTCAGTTACCCTGGAAACAGGGCAGTCATTTACACCTGGAAACAGATTACTCAGTTACCCCGGAAACAAGGTGATCAGTTACCCTGGAAACAGGGCAGTCAGTTATCCTGGAAACAGGGCGGTCAGTTACCCCGAAAACAGGGCGGTCTGTTCCCCTGGAAACAGGGCAGTCAGTTACCATGGAAACAGGGCAGTCAGTTACCCCGGAAACAGGGCGGTCAGTTGCCCTGGAAACAGGGCAGTCAGTTACCCCGGAAACAGGGTGATCAGTTACACTGGAAACAGGGAGATCAGTTACCCCGGAAACAGGGTGATCAGTTACCCTGGAAACAGGGAGATCAGTTACCCTGGAAACAGGGCAGTCAGTTACCCGGAAACAGGGTGATCAGTTCCCACGGAAAAAGGGAGATCAGTTACCCTGGAAACAGGGCAGTCAGTTATCCTGGAAACAGGGCGGTCAGTTACCCCGGAAACAGGGGGGTCAGTTAACCTTTAAACAGGGCAGTCAGTTATCCCGGAAACAGGGCGGACAGTTACCCCGGAAACAGAGCGGTCAGTTATCCCGGAAACAGGGTGATCAGTTACCCTGGAGACAGGGCAGTCAGTTACCCTGGGAACAGGTTAGTAACTTACCCCAGAAACAGGGAGATCAGTTACCCTGGAAACTGAGCAGTCAGTTACCCCGGAAACAGGGCGTTCAGTTATCCCGGAAACAGGGTGATCAGTTAGCCTGGAAACAGGGCAGTCAGTTACTCCGGAAACAGGGTCATCAGTTACTCTGGAAACAGTGTGATCAGTTACCTTGGAAACAGGGCGGTCAGTTACCCCGGAAACAGGGCAGTCAGTTATCCCGGAAACAGGGTGATCAGTTACCCTGGAAACAGGGCAGTCATTTATCCCGGAAAAAGGGTGATCAGTTGCCCTGGAAACAGGGTGATCAGTTAGCCTGGAAACAGGGCAGTCAGATATCCCGGAAACAGGGTGATCAGTTACCCTGGAAACAGGGCAGTCAGTATTCCTGGAAACAGAGTGGTCAGTTACCCTGGCAACAGGGCAGTCAGTTACCCGGAAACAGGGTGATCAGTGAGCCCGGAAACAGGGAGAACAGTTACCCTGGAAACAGGGCAGTCAGTTATCCTGGAAACAGGGCGGTCAGTTACCCCAAAAACAGGGCGGTCAGTTACCCTGGAAACAGGGCAGACAGTTATCCCGGAAACAGGGCGGTCAGGTAACACGGAAACAGGGCGGTCAGTTACCCTCGAAACAGGGCAGTCAGTCACCCTGGAAACAGGTCAGTCAATTATCCCGGAAACAGGGCAGTCAGTTATCCCGGAAACAGGGCAGTCAGTTACCCTGGAAACTGGGCAGTCAGTTACCCCGGAAACAGGGCAGTCAGTTATCCTGGAAACATGGCAGTCAGTTACCCTGGAAACAGGGCAGTCATTTACCCCTGGAAACAGATTGCTCAGTTACCCCGGAAACAGGGTGATCAGTTACCCTGGAAACAGGGCAGTCAGTTATCCTGGAAACAGGGCGGTCAGTTACCCCGAAAACAGAGCGGTCAGTTCCTCTGGAAACAGGGCAGTCAGTTACCCTGGAAACAGGGTGATCAGTTACACTGGAAACAGGGAGATCAGTTACCCCGGAAACAGGGTGATCAGTTACCCTGGAAACAGTGAGATCAGTTACCCTGGAAACAGGGCAGTCAGTTATCCCGGAAACAGGGCAGACAGTTATCCTGGAATCAGGGCAGTCAGTTAACCTAGAAACAGGGCAGTCAGTTATCCTGGAAACAGGGCACTCAGTTATCCTGGAAACAGGGTGGTCAGTTACCCCGGAAATAGGGAGGTCAGTTATCCTGGAAACAGGGCGGTCAGTTACACCGGAAACAGGGTGATCAGTTACCCTGGAAACTGGGCAGTCAGTTACCCCGGAAACAGGGCAGTCAGTTATCCTGGAAACAGGGCAGTCAGTTACCCTGGAAACAGGGCAGTCATTTACACCTGGAAACAGATTACTCAGTTACCCCGGAAACAAGGTGATCAGTTACCCTGGAAACAGGGCAGTCAGTTATCCTGGAAACAGGGCGGTCAGTTACCCCGAAAACAGGGCGGTCTGTTCCCCTGGAAACAGGGCAGTCAGTTACCATGGAAACAGGGCAGTCAGTTACCCCGGAAACAGGGCGGTCAGTTGCCCTGGAAACAGGGCAGTCAGTTACCCCGGAAACAGGGTGATCAGTTACACTGGAAACAGGGAGATCAGTTACCCCGGAAACAGGGTGATCAGTTACCCTGGAAACAGGGAGATCAGTTACCCTGGAAACAGGGCAGTCAGTTACCCGGAAACAGGGTGATCAGTTACCACGGAAAAAGGGAGATCAGTTACCCTGGAAACAGGGCAGTCAGTTATCCTGGAAACAGGGCGGTCAGTTACCCCGGAAACAGGGCAGTCAGGTATCCCGGAAACAGGGTGATCAGTTACCCTGGAAACAAGGCAGTCTGTTATCCCGGAAACAGGGCAGTCAGTTATCCCGGAAAAAGGGTGATCAGTTACCCTGGAAACTGGGCAGTCAGTTACCCTGGAAACAGGGCAGTCAGTTACCCCGGAAAATGGGCAGTCAGTTACCCTGGAAACAGGGCAGTCAGTCACCCTGGAAACAGGTTAGTCAGTTACCCCAGAAACAGGGTGATCAGTTACCCCGGAAACAGGGCAGTCAGTTCCCCTGGAAACAGGGCAGTCAGTTACACTGGAAACAGGGCAGTCAGTTATCCCGGAAACAGGGCAAACAGTTATCCCGGAAACAGGGTGATCAGTTACCCTGGAAACTGGGCAGTCAGTTAGCCTGGAAACAGGGCGATCAGTTACCCTGGAAACAGGCAGTCAGTTACCCTGGAAACAGGGCAGTCAGTTATCCTGGAAACAGGGCAGACAGTTATCCTGGAAATAGGGCGGTCAGTTACCCCGGAAATAGTGCTGTACGTTGTCCAGCAAACATGGCGGTCAGTTACCCCGGAAACAGGGAGATCAGTTACCCCGGAAACAGGGCAGTCAGTTACCCTGGAAACAGGGCAGTCAGTTTCCCTGGAAACAGGGCAGTCAGTTACCCCGGAAACAGGGTGATCAGTTATCCTGGAAACAGGGCGGTCAGTTAGCCCGGAAACAGGGCAGTCAGTTTCCCCAGAAACAGGGCGGTCAGTAACCCTGGAAACAGATTAGTCAGTTACCCCGGAAACAGGGTCGTCAGTTATCCTGGAAACAGGGCAGTCAGTTACCCTGGAAACAGGGCAGTCAGTTATCCAGGAAAGAGGGCAGTCAGTTACCCTGGAAACAGGGCAGTCAGTTATCCCGGAAACAGGGCAGTCAGTTATCCCTGAAACAGGGTGATCAGTTACCCTGGAAACAGGGCAGTCAGTTAACCCGGAAACAGGGCAGTCAGTTACCCTGGAAACAGGGCAGTCAGTCATCCCGGAAACAGGGCAGTCAGTTATCCCGGAAACAGGGTGATCAGTTACCCTGGAAACTGGGCAGTCAGTTACCCCGGAAACAGGGCAGTCAGTTATCCTGGAAACAGGGCAGTCAGTTACCCTGGAAACAGGGCAGTCAGTTACCCCGGAAACTGGGCAGTCATTTACCCCTGGAAGCAGATTACTCAGTTATCCCGGAAACAGGGCAGTCAGTTATTCCGGAAACAGGGTGATCAGTTACCCTGGAAACTGGGCAGTCAGTTTCCCTGGAAACAGGGCAGTCAGTTATCCTGGAAACAGGGCAGTCAGTTATCCTGGAAACAGGGCGGTCAGTTACCCCGGAAATAGGGAGGTCAGTTATCCTGGAAACAGGGCGGTCGGTTACACCGGAAACAGGGAGATCAGTTACCCCGGAAACAGGGTGTCAGTTACCCTGGAAACAGGGCAGTCAGTTATCCTGGAAACAGGGCAATCAGTTATACCGGAAACAGGGTGATCAGTTAATTTGGAAACAGGGCAGTCAGTTAGCCTGGAAAGAGGGCAGTCAGTTACCCTGGAAACAGGGCAGTCAGTTATCCCGGAAACTGGGTGATCAGTTACCCTGGAAACAAGGCAGTCTGTTATCCCGGAAACAGGGCAGTCAGTTATCCCGGAAAAAGGGTGATCAGTTACCCTGGAAACTGGGCAGTCAGTTACCCCGGAAACAGGGCAGTCAGTTACCCCGGAAAATGGGCAGTCAGTTACCCTGGAAACAGGGCAGTCAGTCACCCTGGAAACAGGTTCGTCAGTTACCCCAGAAACAGGGTGATCAGTTACCCCGGAAACAGGGCAGTCAGTTCCCCTGGAAACAGGGCAGTCAGTTACCCTGGAAACAGGGCAGTCAGTTATCCCGGAAACAGGGCAGACAGTTATCCCGGAAACAGGGTGATCAGTTACCCTGGAAACTGGGCAGTCAGTTAGCCTGGAAACAGGGCGATCAGTTACCCTGGAAACAGGCAGTCAGTTACCCTGGAAACAGGGCAGTCAGTTTTCCTGGAAACAGGGCAGACAGTTATCCTGGAAATAGGGCGGTCAGTTACCCCGGAAATAGTGCTGTACGTTGTCCTGGAAACATGGCGGTCAGTTACCCCGGAAACAGGGAGATCAGTTACCCCGGAAACAGGGCAGTCAGTTACCCTGGAAACAGGGCAGTCAGTTTCCCTGGAAACAGGGCAGTCAGTTACCCCGGAAACAGGGTGATCAGTTATCCTGGAAACAGGGCGGTCAGTTAACCCGGAAACAGGGCAGTCAGTTTCCCCAGAAACAGGGCGGTCAGTAACCCTGCAAACAGATTAGTCAGTTACCCCGAAAAACAGGGTCGTCAGTTATCCTGGAAACAGGGCAGTCAGTTACCCTGGAAACAGGGCAGTCAGTTACCCCGGAAAGAGGGCAGTCAGTTACCCTGGAAACAGGGCAGTCAGTTATCCCGGAAACAGGGCAGTCAGTTATCCCGGAAACAGGGTGATCAGTTACCCTGGAAACAGGGCAGTCAGTTATCCCGGAAACAGGGCAGTCAGTTACCCCGGAAGCAGGGCAGTCATTTATCCCGGAAAATGGGTGATCAGTTACCCTGGAAACTGGGCAGTCAGTTACCCTGGAAACAGGGCAGTCAGTTTCCCTGGAAACAGGGCAGTCAGTTACCCCGGAAACAGTGTGATCAGTTACCCCGGAAACAGGGCAGTCAGTTCCCCTGGAAACAGGGCAGTCAGTTATCCTGGAATCAGGGCAGTCAGTTAAATTAGAAACAGGGCAGTCAGTTATCCTGGAAACATGGCAGTCAGTTATCCTGGAAACAGGCCGGTCAGTTCCCCCGGAAATAGGGAGCTCAGTTATCCTGGAAACAGGGCGGTCGGTTACACCGGAAACAGGGAGATCATTTACCCCGGAAACAGGGCAGTCGGTTACCCTGGAAACAGGGCAGTCAGTTATCCTGGAAACAGGGCAATCAGTTATACCGGAAACAGGGTGATCAGTTAATTTGGAAACAGGGCAGTCAGTTAGCCTGGAAAGAGGGCAGTCAGTTACCCCGGAAACAGGGCAGTCAGTTACCCTGGAAACAGGGCAGTCAGTTATCCTGGAAACAGGGCAATCAGTTACACCGGAAACAGGGTGATCAGTTACCCTGGAAACAGGGCAGTCAGTTATCCTGGAAACAGGGCAGACAGTTATCCTGGAAATAGGGCGCTCAGTTACCCCGGAAATAGTGCTGTACGTTGTCCTGGAAACATGGCGGTCAGTTACCCCGGAAACAGGGAGATCAGTTACCCCGGAAACAGGGCAGTCAGTTACCCTGGAAACAGGGCAGTCAGTTTCCCTGGAAACAGGGCAGTCAGTTACCCCGGAAACAGGGTGATCAGTTATCCTGGAAACAGGGCGGTCAGTTAACCCGGAAACAGGGCAGTCAGTTTCCCCAGAAACAGGGCGGTCAGTAACCCTGCAAACAGATTAGTAGGTTACCCCGGAAACAGGGTCGTCAGTTATCCTGGAAACAGGGCAGTCAGTTACCCTGGAAACAGGGCAGTCAGTTACCCCGGAAAGAGGGCAGTCAGTTACCCTGGAAACAGGGCAGTCAGTTATCTCGGAAACAGGGCAGTCAGTTATCCCTGAAACAGGGTGATCAGTTACCCTGGAAACAGGGCAGTCAGTTATCCCGGAAACAGGGCAGT
This sequence comes from Heterodontus francisci, assembly GCF_036365525.1. NCBI lineage: Eukaryota > Metazoa > Chordata > Chondrichthyes > Heterodontiformes > Heterodontidae > Heterodontus > Heterodontus francisci. The sequence goes on from NW_027142285.1 coordinate 268,192, forward strand.
CAGTTACCCCGGAAGCAGGGCAGTCATTTATCCCGGAAAATGGGTGATCAGTTACCCTGGAAACTGGGCAGTCAGTTACCCTGGAAACAGGGCAGTCAGTTTCCCTGGAAACAGGGCAGTCAGTTACCCCGGAAACAGTGTGATCAGTTACCCCGGAAATAGGGCAGTCAGTTCCCCCGGAAACAGGGCAGTCAGTTATCCTGGAATCAGGGCAGTCAGTTAAATTAGAAACAGGGCAGTCAGTTATCCTGGAAACATGGCAGTCAGTTATCCTGGAAACAGGGCGGTCAGTTACCCCGGAAATAGGGAGCTCAGTTATCCTGGAAACAGGGCGGTCGGTTACACCGGAAACAGGGAGATCAGTTATCCCGGAAACAGGGCAGTCAGTTACCCTGGAAACAGGGCAGTCAGTTATCCTGGAAACAGGGCAATCAGTTATACCGGAAACAGGGTGATCAGTTAATTTGGAAACAGGGCAGTCAGTTAGCCTGGAAAGAGGGCAGTCAGTTACCCCGGAAACAGGGCAGTCAGTTACCCTGGAAACAGGGCAGTCAGTTATCCTGGAAACAGGGCAATCAGTTATACCGGAAACAGGGTGATCAGTTACCCTGGAAACTGGGCTGTCAGTTACCCTGGAAACAGGGCAGTCAGTTTCCCCGGAAACAGGGCAGTCAGTTACCCTGGAAACTGGGCAGTCAGTTACCCTGGAAACAGGGCAGTCAGGTATCCCGGAAACTGGGTGATCAGTTACCCTGGAAACTGGGCAGTCAGTTACCCTGGAAACAGGGCAGTCAGTTATCCCGGAAACAGGGCAGACAGTTATCCCGGAAACAGGGTGATCAGTTACCCTGGAAACTGGGCAGTCAGTTAGCCTGGAAACAGGGCGATCAGTTACCCTGGAAACAGGCAGTCAGTTACCCTGGAAACAGGGCAGTCAGTTATCCTGGAAACAGGGCAGACAGTTATCCTGGAAATAGGGCGGTCAGTTACCCCGGAAATAGTGCTGTACGTTGTCCTGGAAACATGGCGGTCAGTTACCCCGGAAACAGGGAGATCAGTTACCCCGGAAACAGGGCAGTCAGTTACCCTGGAAACAGGGCAGTCAGTTTCCCTGGAAACAGGGCAGTCAGTTACCCCGGAAACAGGGTGATCAGTTATCCTGGAAACAGGGCGGTCAGTTAACCCGGAAACAGGGCAGTCAGTTTCCCCAGAAACAGGGCGGTCAGTAACCCTGCAAACAGATTAGTCAGTTACCCCGAAAAACAGGGTCGTCAGTTATCCTGGAAACAGGGCAGTCAGTTACCCTGGAAACAGGGCAGTCAGTTACCCCGGAAAGAGGGCAGTCAGTTACCCTGGAAACAGGGCAGTCAGTTATCCCGGAAACAGGGCAGTCAGTTATCCCGGAAACAGGGTGATCAGTTACCCTGGAAACAGGGCAGTCAGTTATCCCGGAAACAGGGCAGTCAGTTACCCCGGAAGCAGGGCAGTCATTTATCCCGGAAAATGGGTGATCAGTTACCCTGGAAACTGGGCAGTCAGTTACCCTGGAAACAGGGCAGTCAGTTTCCCTGGAAACAGGGCAGTCAGTTACCCCGGAAACAGTGTGATCAGTTACCCCGGAAACAGGGCAGTCAGTTCCCCTGGAAACAGGGCAGTCAGTTATCCTGGAATCAGGGCAGTCAGTTAAATTAGAAACAGGGCAGTCAGTTATCCTGGAAACATGGCAGTCAGTTATCCTGGAAACAGGCCGGTCAGTTCCCCCGGAAATAGGGAGCTCAGTTATCCTGGAAACAGGGCGGTCGGTTACACCGGAAACAGGGAGATCATTTACCCCGGAAACAGGGCAGTCGGTTACCCTGGAAACAGGGCAGTCAGTTATCCTGGAAACAGGGCAATCAGTTATACCGGAAACAGGGTGATCAGTTAATTTGGAAACAGGGCAGTCAGTTAGCCTGGAAAGAGGGCAGTCAGTTACCCCGGAAACAGGGCAGTCAGTTACCCTGGAAACAGGGCAGTCAGTTATCCTGGAAACAGGGCAATCAGTTACACCGGAAACAGGGTGATCAGTTACCCTGGAAACAGGGCAGTCAGTTATCCTGGAAACAGGGCAGACAGTTATCCTGGAAATAGGGCGCTCAGTTACCCCGGAAATAGTGCTGTACGTTGTCCTGGAAACATGGCGGTCAGTTACCCCGGAAACAGGGAGATCAGTTACCCCGGAAACAGGGCAGTCAGTTACCCTGGAAACAGGGCAGTCAGTTTCCCTGGAAACAGGGCAGTCAGTTACCCCGGAAACAGGGTGATCAGTTATCCTGGAAACAGGGCGGTCAGTTAACCCGGAAACAGGGCAGTCAGTTTCCCCAGAAACAGGGCGGTCAGTAACCCTGCAAACAGATTAGTAGGTTACCCCGGAAACAGGGTCGTCAGTTATCCTGGAAACAGGGCAGTCAGTTACCCTGGAAACAGGGCAGTCAGTTACCCCGGAAAGAGGGCAGTCAGTTACCCTGGAAACAGGGCAGTCAGTTATCTCGGAAACAGGGCAGTCAGTTATCCCTGAAACAGGGTGATCAGTTACCCTGGAAACAGGGCAGTCAGTTATCCCGGAAACAGGGCAGTCAGTTACCCCGGAAGCAGGGCAGTCATTTATCCCGGAAAATGGGTGATCAGTTACCCTGGAAACTGGGCAGTCAGTTACCCTGGAAACAGGGCAGTCAGTTTCCCTGGAAACAGGGCAGTCAGTTACCCCGGAAACAGTGTGATCAGTTACCCCGGAAATAGGGCAGTCAGTTCCCCCGGAAACAGGGCAGTCAGTTATCCTGGAATCAGGGCAGTCAGTTAAATTAGAAACAGGGCAGTCAGTTATCCTGGAAACATGGCAGTCAGTTATCCTGGAAACAGGGCGGTCAGTTACCCCGGAAATAGGGAGCTCAGTTATCCTGGAAACAGGGCGGTCGGTTACACCGGAAACAGGGAGATCAGTTATCCCGGAAACAGGGCAGTCAGTTACCCTGGAAACAGGGCAGTCAGTTATCCTGGAAACAGGGCAATCAGTAATACCGGAAACAGGGTGATCAGTTAATTTGGAAACAGGGCAGTCAGTTAGCCTGGAAAGAGGGCAGTCAGTTACCCCGGAAACAGGGCAGTCAGTTACCCTGGAAACAGGGCAGTCAGTTATCCTGGAAACAGGGCAATCAGTTATACCGGAAACAGGGTGATCAGTTACCCTGGAAACTGGGCTGTCAGTTACCCTGGAAACAGGGCAGTCAGTTTCCCCGGAAACAGGGCAGTCAGTTACCCTGGAAACTGGGCAGTCAGTTACCCTGGAAACAGGGCAGTCAGGTATCCCGGAAACTGGGTGATCAGTTACCCTGGAAACAAGGCAGTCTGTTATCCCGGAAACAGGGCAGTCAGTTATCCCGGAAAAAGGGTGATCAGTTACCCTGGAAACTGGGCAGTCAGTTACCCTGGAAACAGGGCAGTCAGTCACCCTGGAAACAGGTTAGTCAGTTACCCCAGAAACAGGGTGATCAGTTACCCCGGAAACAGGGCAGTCAGTTCCCCTGGAAACAGGGCAGTCAGTTACACTGGAAACAGGGCAGTCAGTTATGCCGGAAACAGGGCAGACAGTTATCCCGGAAACAGGGTGATCAGTTACCCTGGAAACAGGCAGTCAGTTACCCTGGAAACAGGGCAGTCAGTTGTCCTGCAAACATGGCGGTCAGTTACCCCGGAAACAGGGAGATCAGTTACCCCGGAAATAGGGCAGTCAGTTACCCTGGAAACAGGGCAGTCAGTTTCCCTGGAAACAGGGCAGTCAGTTAACCCGGAAACAGGGTGATCAGTTATCCTGGAAACAGGGCGGTCAGTTAACCCGGAAACAGGGCAGTCAGTTTCCCCAGAAACAGGGCGGTCAGTAACCCTGCAAACAGATAAGTCGGTTACCCCGGAAACAGGGTCGTCAGTTATCCTGGAAACAGGGCAGTCAGTTACCCTGGAAACAGGGCAGTCAGTTACCCAGGAAAGAGGGCAGTCAGTTACCCTGGAAACAGGGCAGTCAGTTATCCTGGAAACAGGGCAGTCAGTTATCCCTGAAACAGGGTGATCAGTTACCCTGGAAACAGGGCAGTCAGTTACCCCGGAAACAGGGCAGTCAGTTACCCTGGAAACAGGGCAATCAGTCATCCCGGAAACAGGGCAGTCAGTTATCCCGGAAACAGGGTGATCAGTTACCCTGGAAACTGGGCAGTCAGTTACCCTGGAAACATGGCAATCAGTTATACCGGAAACAGGGTGATCAGTTAATTTGGCAACAGGGCAGTCAGTTAGCCTGGAAAGAGGGCAGTCAGTTACCCCGGAAACAGGGCAGTCAGTTACCCTGGAAACAGGGCAGTCAGTTATCCTGGAAACAGGGCAATCAGTTATACCGGAAACAGGGTGATCAGTTACCCTGGAAACAGGGCAGTCAGTTACCCCGGAAACAGGGCAGTCAGTTACCCTGGAAACAGGGCAGTCAGTTATCCCGGAAACAGGGCAGTCAGTTATCCCGGAAACAGGGTGATCAGTTACCCTGGAAACTGGGCTGTCAGTTACCCTGGAAACAGGGCAGTCAGTTACCCTGGAAACAGGGCAGTCAGTTACCCAGGAAAGAGGGCAGTCAGTTACCCTGGAAACAGGGCAGTCAGTTATCCTGGAAACAGGGCAGTCAGTTATCCCTGAAACAGGGTGATCAGTTACCCTGGAAACAGGGCAGTCAGTTACCCCGGAAACAGGGCAGTCAGTTACCCTGGAAACAGGGCAATCAGTCATCCCGGAAACAGGGCAGTCAGTTATCCCGGAAACAGGGTGATCAGTTACCCTGGAAACTGGGCAGTCAGTTACCCTGGAAACATGGCAATCAGTTATACCGGAAACAGGGTGATCAGTTAATTTGGCAACAGGGCAGTCAGTTAGCCTGGAAAGAGGGCAGTCAGTTACCCCGGAAACAGGGCAGTCAGTTACCCTGGAAACAGGGCAGTCAGTTATCCTGGAAACAGGGCAATCAGTTATACCGGAAACAGGGTGATCAGTTACCCTGGAAACAGGGCAGTCAGTTACCCCGGAAACAGGGCAGTCAGTTACCCTGGAAACAGGGCAGTCAGTTATCCCGGAAACAGGGCAGTCAGTTATCCCGGAAACAGGGTGATCAGTTACCCTGGAAACTGGGCTGTCAGTTACCCTGGAAACAGGGCAGTCAGTTATCCCGGAAACTGGGTGATCAGTTACCCTGGAAACAAGGCAGTCTGTTATCCCGGAAACAGGGCAGTCAGTTATCCCGGAAAAAGGGTGATCAGTTACCCTGGAAACTGGGCAGTCAGTTACCCTGGAAACAGGGCAGTCAGTTACCCCGGAAAATGGGCAGTCAGTTACCCTGGAAACAGGGCAGTCAGTCACCCTGGAAACAGGTTAGTCTCTTACCCCAGAAACAGGGTGATCAGTTACCCCGGAAACATGGCAGTCAGTTCCCCTGGAAACAGGGCAGTCAGTTACCCTGGAAACAGGGCAGTCAGTTATCCCGGAAACAGGGCAGACAGTTATCCCGGAAACAGGGTGATCAGTTACCCTGGAAACTGGGCAGTCAGTTAGCCTGGAAACAGGGCGATCAGTTACCCTGGAAACAGGCAGTCAGTTACCCTGGAAACAGGGCAGTCAGTTATCCTGGAAACAGGGCAGACAGTTATCCTGGAAATAGGGCGGTCAGTTACCCCGGAAATAGTGCTGTACGTTGTCCTGGAAACATGGCGGTCAGTTACCCCGGAAACAGGGAGATCAGTTACCCTGGAAACAGGGCAGTTAGTTACCCTGGAAACAGGGCAGTCAGTTACCCCGGAAACAGGGTGATCAGTTATCCTGGAAACAGGGCGGTCAGTTAACCCGGAAACAGGGCAGTCAGTTTCCCCAGAAACAGGGCGGTCAGTAACCCTGCAAACAGATTAGTCAGTTACCCCGGAAACAAGGTCGTCAGTTATCCTGGAAACAGGGCAGTCAGTTACCCCGGAAAGAGGGCAGTCAGTTACCCTGGAAACAGGGCAGTCAGTTATCCCGGAATCAGGGCAGTCAGTTATCCCTGAAACAGGGTGATCAGTTACCCTGGAAACAGGGCAGTCAGTTACCCTGGAAACAGGGCAGTCAGTTACCCAGGAAAGAGGGCAGTCAGTTACCCTGGAAACAGGGCAGTCAGTTATCCTGGAAACAGGGCAGTCAGTTATCCCTGAAACAGGGTGATCAGTTACCCTGGAAACAGGGCAGTCAGTTACCCCGGAAACAGGGCAGTCAGTTACCCTGGAAACAGGGCAATCAGTCATCCCGGAAACAGGGCAGTCAGTTATCCCGGAAACAGGGTGATCAGTTACCCTGGAAACTGGGCAGTCAGTTACCCTGGAAACATGGCAATCAGTTATACCGGAAACAGGGTGATCAGTTAATTTGGCAACAGGGCAGTCAGTTAGCCTGGAAAGAGGGCAGTCAGTTACCCCGGAAACAGGGCAGTCAGTTACCCTGGAAACAGGGCAGTCAGTTATCCTGGAAACAGGGCAATCAGTTATACCGGAAACAGGGTGATCAGTTACCCTGGAAACAGGGCAGTCAGTTACCCCGGAAACAGGGCAGTCAGTTACCCTGGAAACAGGGCAGTCAGTTATCCCGGAAACAGGGCAGTCAGTTATCCCGGAAACAGGGTGATCAGTTACCCTGGAAACTGGGCTGTCAGTTACCCTGGAAACAGGGCAGTCAGTTATCCCGGAAACTGGGTGATCAGTTACCCTGGAAACAAGGCAGTCTGTTATCCCGGAAACAGGGCAGTCAGTTATCCCGGAAAAAGGGTGATCAGTTACCCTGGAAACTGGGCAGTCAGTTACCCTGGAAACAGGGCAGTCAGTTACCCCGGAAAATGGGCAGTCAGTTACCCTGGAAACAGGGCAGTCAGTCACCCTGGAAACAGGTTAGTCTCTTACCCCAGAAACAGGGTGATCAGTTACCCCGGAAACATGGCAGTCAGTTCCCCTGGAAACAGGGCAGTCAGTTACCCTGGAAACAGGGCAGTCAGTTATCCCGGAAACAGGGCAGACAGTTATCCCGGAAACAGGGTGATCAGTTACCCTGGAAACTGGGCAGTCAGTTAGCCTGGAAACAGGGCGATCAGTTACCCTGGAAACAGGCAGTCAGTTACCCTGGAAACAGGGCAGTCAGTTATCCTGGAAACAGGGCAGACAGTTATCCTGGAAATAGGGCGGTCAGTTACCCCGGAAATAGTGCTGTACGTTGTCCTGGAAACATGGCGGTCAGTTACCCCGGAAACAGGGAGATCAGTTACCCTGGAAACAGGGCAGTTAGTTACCCTGGAAACAGGGCAGTCAGTTACCCCGGAAACAGGGTGATCAGTTATCCTGGAAACAGGGCGGTCAGTTAACCCGGAAACAGGGCAGTCAGTTTCCCCAGAAACAGGGCGGTCAGTAACCCTGCAAACAGATTAGTCAGTTACCCCGGAAACAAGGTCGTCAGTTATCCTGGAAACAGGGCAGTCAGTTACCCCGGAAAGAGGGCAGTCAGTTACCCTGGAAACAGGGCAGTCAGTTATCCCGGAATCAGGGCAGTCAGTTATCCCTGAAACAGGGTGATCAGTTACCCTGGAAACAGGGCAGTCATTTACCCCTGGAAGCAGATTACTCAGTTACCCCGGAAACAGCGTGATCAGTTACCCTGGAAAGAGGGCAGTCAGTTATCCTGGAAACAGGGCAGTCAGTTACCCCGAAAACAGGGCGGTCAGTTCCCCTGGAAACTGGGCAGTCAGTTACCCTGGAAACAGGGCAGTCAGTTATCCCGGAAACAGGGTGATCAGTTACCCTGGAAACAGGGCAGTCAGTTATCCCGGAAACAGGGCAGTCAGTTACCCCGGAAGCAGGGCAGTCAGTTATCCCGGAAAATGGGTGATCAGTTACCCTGGAAACTGGGCAGTCAGTTGCCCTGGAAACAGGGCAGTCATTTACACTGGAAACTGGGCAGTCAGTTACCCTGGAAACAGGGCAGTCAGTCACCCTGGAAACAGGTTAGTCAGTTACCCCGGATACAGTGTGATCAGTTACCCCGGAAACAGGGCAGTCAGTTCCCCTGGAAACAGGGCAGACAGTTATCCTGGAATCAGGGCAGTCAGTTAACCTAGAAACAGGGCAGTCAGTTATCCTGGAAACAGGGCAGTCAGTTATCCTGGAAACAGGGTGGTCAGTTACCCCGGAAATAGGGAGGTCAGTTATCCTGGAAACAGGGCGGTCAGTTACACCGGAAACAGGGTGATCAGTTACCCTGGAAACTGGGCAGTCAGTTACCCCGGAAACAGGGCAGTCAGTTATCCTGGAAACAGGGCAGTCAGTTACCCTGGAAACAGGGCAGTCATTTACACCTGGAAACAGATTACTCAGTTACCCCGGAAACAAGATGATCAGTTACCCTGGAAACAGGGCAGTCAGTTACCATGGAAACAGGGCAGTCAGTTACCCCGGAAACAGGGCGGTCAGTTGCCCTGGAAACAGGGGAGTCAGTTACCCCGGAAACAGGGTGATCAGTTACACTGGAAACAGGGAGATCAGTTACCCCGGAAACAGGGTGATCAGTTACCCTGGAAACAGGGAGATCAGTTACCCTGGAAACAGGGTGATCAGTTACCCGGAAACAGGGTGATCAGTTACCACGGAAAAAGGGAGATCAGTTACCCTGGAAACAGGGCAGTCAGTTATCCTGGAAAGAGGGCAGTCAGTTACCCCGGAAACAGGGCGGTCAGTTAACCTGGAAACAGGGCAGTCAGTTATCCCGGAAACAGGGTGATCAGTTACCCTGGAAACAGGGCAGTCAGTTACCCTGGGAACAGGTTCGTAACTTAACCCAGAAACAGGGAGATCAGTTACCCTGGAAACAGGGCAGTCAGTCACCCTGGAAACAGGTTAGTCAGTTACCCCGGATACAGTGTGATCAGTTACCCCGGAAACAGGGCAGTCAGTTCCCCTGGAAACAGGGCAGACAGTTATCCTGGAATCAGGGCAGTCAGTTAACCTAGAAACAGGGCAGTCAGTTATCCTGGAAACAGGGCACTCAGTTATCCTGGAAACAGGGTGGTCAGTTACCCCGGAAATAGGGAGGTCAGTTATCCTGGAAACAGGGCGGTCAGTTACACCGGAAACAGGGTGATCAGTTACCCTGGAAACTGGGCAGTCAGTTACCCCGGAAACAGGGCAGTCAGTTATCCTGGAAACAGGGCAGTCAGTTACCCTGGAAACAGGGCAGTCATTTACACCTGGAAACAGATTACTCAGTTACCCCGGAAACAAGGTGATCAGTTACCCTGGAAACAGGGCAGTCAGTTATCCTGGAAACAGGGCGGTCAGTTACCCCGAAAACAGGGCGGTCTGTTCCCCTGGAAACAGGGCAGTCAGTTACCATGGAAACAGGGCAGTCAGTTACCCCGGAAACAGGGCGGTCAGTTGCCCTGGAAACAGGGCAGTCAGTTACCCCGGAAACAGGGTGATCAGTTACACTGGAAACAGGGAGATCAGTTACCCCGGAAACAGGGTGATCAGTTACCCTGGAAACAGGGAGATCAGTTACCCTGGAAACAGGGCAGTCAGTTACCCGGAAACAGGGTGATCAGTTCCCACGGAAAAAGGGAGATCAGTTACCCTGGAAACAGGGCAGTCAGTTATCCTGGAAACAGGGCGGTCAGTTACCCCGGAAACAGGGGGGTCAGTTAACCTTTAAACAGGGCAGTCAGTTATCCCGGAAACAGGGCGGACAGTTACCCCGGAAACAGAGCGGTCAGTTATCCCGGAAACAGGGTGATCAGTTACCCTGGAAACAGGGCAGTCAGTTACCCTGGGAACAGGTTAGTAACTTACCCCAGAAACAGGGAGATCAGTTACCCTGGAAACTGAGCAGTCAGTTACCCCGGAAACAGGGCGTTCAGTTATCCCGGAAACAGGGTGATCAGTTAGCCTGGAAACAGGGCAGTCAGTTACTCCGGAAACAGGGTCATCAGTTACTCTGGAAACAGTGTGATCAGTTACCTTGGAAACAGGGCGGTCAGTTACCCCGGAAACAGGGCAGTCAGTTATCCCGGAAACAGGGTGATCAGTTACCCTGGAAACAGGGCAGTCATTTATCCCGGAAAAAGGGTGATCAGTTGCCCTGGAAACAGGGTGATCAGTTATCCTGGAAACAGGGCAGTCAGATATCCCGGAAACAGGGTGATCAGTTACCCTGGAAACAGGGCAGTCAGTATTCCTGGAAACAGGGTGGTCAGTTACCCTGGCAACAGGGCAGTCAGTTACCCGGAAACAGGGTGATCAGTGAGCCCGGAAACAGGGAGAACAGTTACCCTGGAAACAGGGCAGTCAGTTATCCTGGAAACAGGGCGGTCAGTTACCCCAAAAACAGGGCGGTCAGTTACCCTGGAAACAGGGCAGACAGTTATCCCGGAAACAGGGCGGTCAGGTAACACGGAAACAGGGCGGTCAGTTACCCTCGAAACAGGGCAGTCAGTCACCCTGGAAACAGGTCAGTCAATTATCCCGGAAACAGGGCAGTCAGTTATCCCGGAAACAGGGCAGTCAGTTACCCTGGAAACTGGGCAGTCAGTTACCCCGGAAACAGGGCAGTCAGTTATCCTGGAAACAGGGCAGTCAGTTACCCTGGAAACAGGGCAGTCATTTACCCCTGGAAACAGATTGCTCAGTTACCCCGGAAACAGGGTGATCAGTTACCCTGGAAACAGGGCAGTCAGTTATCCTGGAAACAGGGCGGTCAGTTACCCCGAAAACAGAGCGGTCAGTTCCTCTGGAAACAGGGCAGTCAGTTACCCTGGAAACAGGGTGATCAGTTACACTGGAAACAGGGAGATCAGTTACCCCGGAAACAGGGTGATCAGTTACCCTGGAAACAGTGAGATCAGTTACCCTGGAAACAGGGCAGTCAGTTATCCCGGAAACAGGGCAGACAGTTATCCTGGAATCAGGGCAGTCAGTTAACCTAGAAACAGGGCAGTCAGTTATCCTGGAAACAGGGCACTCAGTTATCCTGGAAACAGGGTGGTCAGTTACCCCGGAAATAGGGAGGTCAGTTATCCTGGAAACAGGGCGGTCAGTTACACCGGAAACAGGGTGATCAGTTACCCTGGAAACTGGGCAGTCAGTTACCCCGGAAACAGGGCAGTCAGTTATCCTGGAAACAGGGCAGTCAGTTACCCTGGAAACAGGGCAGTCATTTACACCTGGAAACAGATTACTCAGTTACCCCGGAAACAAGGTGATCAGTTACCCTGGAAACAGGGCAGTCAGTTATCCTGGAAACAGGGCGGTCAGTTACCCCGAAAACAGGGCGGTCTGTTCCCCTGGAAACAGGGCAGTCAGTTACCCCGGAAACAGGGTGATCAGTTACACTGGAAACAGGGAGATCAGTTACCCCGGAAACAGGGTGATCAGTTACCCTGGAAACAGGGAGATCAGTTACCCTGGAAACAGGGCAGTCAGTTACCCGGAAACAGGGTGATCAGTTACCACGGAAAAAGGGAGATCAGTTACCCTGGAAACAGGGCAGTCAGTTATCCTGGAAACAGGGCGGTCAGTTACCCCGGAAACAGGGGGGTCAGTTAACCTGGAAACAGGGCAGTCAGTTATCCCGGAAACAGGGCGGACAGTTACCCCGGAAACAGAGCGGTCAGTTATCCCGGAAACAGGGTGATCAGTTACCCTGGAAACAGGGCAGTCAGTTACCCTGGGAACAGGTTAGTAACTTACCCCAGAAACAGGGAGATCAGTTACCCTGGAAACTGAGCAGTCAGTTACCCCGGAAACAGGGCGTTCAGTTATCCCGGAAACAGGGTGATCAGTTAGCTTGGAAACAGGGCAGTCAGTTACTCCGGAAACAGGGTCATCAGTTACTCTGGAAACAGTGTGATCAGTTACCTTGGAAACAGGGCGGTCAGTTACCCCGGAAACAGGGCAGTCAGTTATCCCGGAAACAGGGTGATCAGTTACCCTGGAAACAGGGCAGTCATTTATCCCGGAAAAAGGGTGATCAGTTGCCCTGGAAACAGGGTGATCAGTTAGCCTGGAAACAGGGCAGTCAGATATCCCGGAAACAGGGTGATCAGTTACCCTGGAAACAGGGCAGTCAGTATTCCTGGAAACAGGGTGGTCAGTTACCCTGGCAACAGGGCAGTCAGTTACCCGGAAACAGGGTGATCAGTGAGCCCGGAAACAGGGAGAACAGTTACCCTGGAAACAGGGCAGTCAGTTATCCTGCAAACAGGGCGGTCAGTTACCCCAAAAACTGGGCGGTCAGTTACCCTGGAAACAGGGCAGACAGTTATCCCGGAAACAGGGCGGTCAGGTAACACGGAAACAGGGCGGTCAGTTACCCTCGAAACAGGGCAGTCAGTCACCCTGGAAACAGGTCAGTCAATTATCCCGGAAACAGGGCAGTCAGTTATCCCGGAAACAGGGCAGTCAGTTACCCTGGAAACTGGGCAGTCAGTTACCCCGGAAACAGGGCAGTCAGTTATCCTGGAAACAGGGCAGTCAGTTACCCTGGAAACAGGGCAGTCATTTACCCCTGGAAACAGATTGCTCAGTTACCCCGGAAACAGGGTGATCAGTTACCCTGGAAACAGGGCAGTCAGTTATCCTGGAAACAGGGCGGTCAGTTACCCCGAAAACAGGGCGGTCAGTTCCTCTGGAAACAGGGCAGTCAGTTACCCTGGAAACAGGGTGATCAGTTACACTGGAAACAGGGAGATCAGTTACCCCGGAAACAGGGTGATCAGTTACCCTGGAAACAGTGAGATCAGTTACCCTGGAAACAGGGCAGTCAGTTATCCCGGAAACAGGGCAGTCAGTTATCCTGGAAACAGGGCAATCAGTTATACCGGAAACAGGGTGATCAGTTAATTTGGAAACAGGGCAGTCAGTTAGCCTGGAAAGAGGGCATTCAGTTACCCCGGAAACAGGGCAGTCAGTTACCCTGGAAACAGGGCAGTCAGTTATCCTGGAAACAGGGCAATCAGTTATACCGGAAACAGGGTGATCAGTTACCCTAGAAACAGGGCAGTTAGTTACCCCGGAAACAGGGCAGTCAGTTACCCTGGAAACAGGGCAGTCAGTTATCCCGGAAACAGTGCAGTCAGTTATCCCGGAAACAGGGTGATCAGTTACCCTGGAAACTGGGCTGTCAGTTACCCCGGAAACAGGGCAGTCAGTTACCCTGGAAATAGGGCAGTCAGTTATCCCGGAAACAGGGCAGTCAGTTATCCCGGAAACAGGGTCATCAGTTACTCTGGAAACAGTGTGATCAGTTACCTTGGAAACAGGGCGGTCAGTTACCCCGGAAACAGGGCAGTCAGTTATCCCGGAAACAGGGTGATCAGTTACCCTGGAAACAGGGCCGTCATTTATCCCGGAAAAAGGGTGATCAGTTGCCCTGGAAACAGGGTGATCAGTTAGCCTGGAAACAGGGCAGTCAGATATCCCGGAAACAGGGTGATCAGTTACCCTGGAAACAGGGCAGTCAGTATTCCTGGAAACAGGGTGGTCAGTTACCCTGGCAACAGGGCAGTCAGTTACCCGGAAACAGGGTGATCAGTGAGCCCGGAAACAGGGAGAACAGTTACCCTGGAAACAGGGCAGTCAGTTATCCTGGAAACAGGGCGGTCAGTTACCCCAAAAACAGGGCGGTCAGTTACCCTGGAAACAGGGCAGACAGTTATCCCGGAAACAGGGCGGTCAGGTAACAAGGAAACAGGGCGGTCAGTTACCCTCGAAACAGGGCAGTCAGTCACCCTGGAAACAGGTCAGTCAATTATCCCGGAAACAGGGCAGTCAGTTATCCCGGAAACAGGGTGATCAGTTACCCTGGAAACTGGGCAGTCAGTTACCCCGGAAACAGGGCAGTCAGTTATCCTGGAAACAGCGCAGTCAGTTACCCTGGAAACAGGGCAGTCATTTACCCCTGGAAACAGATTGCTCAGTTACCCCGGAAACAGGGTGATCAGTTACCCTGGAAACAGGGCAGTCAGTTATCCTGGAAACAGGGCGGTCAGTTACCCCGAAAACAGGGCGGTCAGTTCCTCTGGAAACAGGGCAGTCAGTTACCCTGGAAACAGGGTGATCAGTTACACTGGAAACAGGGAGATCAGTTACCCCGGAAACAGGGTGATCAGTTACCCTGGAAACAGTGAGATCAGTTACCCTGGAAACAGGGCAGTCAGTTATCCCTGAAACAGGGCAGTCAGTTATCCTGGAAACAGGGCAATCAGTTATACCGGAAACAGGGTGATCAGTTAATTTGGAAACAGGGCAGTCAGTTAGCCTGGAAAGAGGGCAGTCAGTTACCCCGGAAACAGGGCAATCAGTTAACCTGGAAACAGGGCAGTCAGTTATCCTGGAAACAGGGCAATCAGTTATACCGGAAACAGGGTGATCAGTTACCCTAGAAACAGGGCAGTCAGTTACCCCGGAAACAGGGCAGTCAGTTACCCTGGAAACAGGGCAGTCAGTTATCCCGGAAACAGGGCAGTCCGTTATCCCGGAAACAGGGTGATCAGTTACCCTGGAAACTGGGCTGTCAATTACCCTGGAAACAGGGCAGTCATTTTCCCCGGAAACAGGGCAGTCAGTTACCCTGGAAACTGGGCAGTCAGTTACCCTGGAAACAGGGCAGTCAGGTATCCCGGAAACTGGGTGATCAGTTACCCTGGAAACAAGGCAGTCTGTTATCCCGGAAACAGGGCAGTCAGTTACCCTGGAAGCAGGGCAGTCAGTTATCCCGGAAACAGGGCAGACAGTTATCCCGGAAACAGGGTGATCAGTTTCCCTGGAAACTGGGCAGTCAGTTAGCCTGGAAACAGGGCGATCAGTTACCCTGGAAACAGGCAGTCAGTTACCCTGGAAACAGGGCAGTCAGTTATCCTGGAAACAGGGCAGACAGTTATCCTGGAAATAGGGCGGTCAGTTACCCCGGAAATAGTGCTGTACGTTGTCCTGGAAACATGGCGGTCAGTTACCCCGGAAACAGGGAGATCAGTTACCCCGGAAACAGGGCAGTTAGTTACCCTGGAAACAGGGCAGTCAGTTACCCCGGAAACAGGGTGATCAGTTATCCTGGAAACAGGGCGGTCAGTTAACCCGGAAACAGGGCAGTCAGTTTCCCCAGAAACAGGGCGGTCAGTAACCCTGCAAACAGATTAGTCAGTTACCCCGGAAACAGGGTCGTCAGTTATCCTGGAAACAGGGCAGTCAGTTACCCCGGAAACAGGGCAGTCAGTTACCCTGGAAACAGGGCAGTCAGTTATCCCGGAATCAGGGCAGTCAGTTATCCCTGAAACAGGGTGATCAGTTACCCTGGAAACAGGGCAGTCATTTACCCCTGGAAGCAGATTACTCAGTTACCCCGGAAACAGCGTGATCAGTTACCCTGGAAAGAGGGCAGTCAGTTATCCTGGAAACAGGGCAGTCAGTTACCCCGAAAACAGGGCGGTCAGTTCCCCTGGAAACTGGGCAGTCAGTTACCCTGGAAACAGGGCAGTCAGTTATCCCGGAAACAGGGTGATCAGTTACCCTGGAAACAGGGCAGTCAGTTATCCCGGAAACAGGGCAGTCAGTTACCCCGGAAGCAGGGTAGTCAGTTATCCCGGAAAATGGGTGATCAGTTACCCTGGAAACTGGGCAGTCAGTTGCCCTGGAAACAGGGCAGTCATTTACACTGGAAACTGGGCAGTCAGTTACCCTGGAAACAGGGCAGTCAGTCACCCTGGAAACAGGTTAGTCAGTTACCCCGGATACAGTGTGATCAGTTACCCCGGAAACAGGGCAGTCAGTTCCCCTGGAAACAGGGCAGACAGTTATCCTGGAATCAGGGCAGTCAGTTAACCTAGAAACAGGGCAGTCAGTTATCCTGGAAACAGGGCAGTCAGTTATCCTGGAAACAGGGTGGTCAGTTACCCCGGAAATAGGGAGGTCAGTTATCCTGGAAACAGGGCGGTCAGTTACACCGGAAACAGGGTGATCAGTTACCCTGGAAACTGGGCAGTCAGTTACCCCGGAAACAGGGCAGTCAGTTACCATGGAAACAGGGCAGTCAGTTACCCCGGAAACAGGGCGGTCAGTTGCCCTGGAAACAGGGCAGTCAGTTACCCCGGAAACAGGGTGATCAGTTACACTGGAAACAGGGAGATCAGTTAACCCGGAAACAGGGTGATCAGTTACCCTGGAAACAGGGAGATCAGTTACCCTGGAAACAGGGCAGTCAGTTACCCGGAAACAGGGTGATCAGTTACCACGGAAAAAGGGAGATCAGTTACCCTGGAAACAGGGCAGTCAGTTATCCTGGAAAGAGGGCGGTCAGTTACCCCGGAAACAGGGCGGTCAGTTAACCTGGAAACAGGGCAGTCAGTTATCCCGGAAACAGGGCGGACAGTTACCCCGGAAACAGAGCGGTCAGTTATCCCGGAAACAGGGTGATCAGTTACCCTGGAAACAGGGCAGTCAGTTACCCTGGGAACAGGTTAGTAACTTACCCCAGAAACAGGGAGATCAGTTACCCTGGAAACAGGGCAGTCAGTCACCCTGGAAACAGGTTAGTCAGTTACCCCGGATACAGTGTGATCAGTTACCCTGGAAACAGGGCAGTCAGTTCCCCTGGAAACAGGGCAGACAGTTATCCTGGAATCAGGGCAGTCAGTTAACCTAGAAACAGGGCAGTCAGTTATCCTGGAAACAGGGCAGTCAGTTATCCTGGAAACAGGGTGGTCAGTTACCCCGGAAATAGGGAGGTCAGTTATCCTGGAAACAGGGCGGTCAGTTACACCGGAAACAGGGTGATCAGTTACCCTGGAAACTGGGCAGTCAGTTACCCCGGAAACAGGGCAGTCAGTTATCCTGGAAACAGGGCAGTCAGTTACCCTGGAAACAGGGCAGTCATTTACACCTGGAAACAGATTACTCAGTTACCCCAGAAACAAGGTGATCAGTTACCCTGGAAACAGGGCAGTCAGTTATCCTGGAAACAGGGTGGTCAGTTACCCCGAAAACAGGGCGGTCTGTTCCCCTGGAAACAGGGCAGTCAGTTACCATGGAAACAGGGCAGTCAGTTACCCCGGAAACAGGGCGGTCAGTTGCCCCGGAAACAGGGCGGCCAGTTACCCCGGAAACAGGGTGATCAGTTACACTGGAAACAGGGAGATCAGTTACCCCGGAAACAGGGTGATCAGTTACCCTGGAAACAGGGAGATCAGTTACCCTGGAAACAGGGCAGTCAGTTACCCGGAAACAGGGTGATCAGTTACCACGGAAAAAGGGAGATCAGTTACCCTGGAAACAGGGCAGTCAGTTATCCTGGAAACAGGGCGGTCAGTTACCCCGGAAACAGGGGGGTCAGTTAACCTGGAAACAGGGCAGTCAGTTATCCCAGAAACAGGGCGGACAGTTACCCCGGAAACAGAGCGGTCAGTTATCCCGGAAACAGGGTGATCAGTTACCCTGGAAACAGGGCAGTCAGTTACCCTGGGAACAGGTTAGTAACTTACCCCAGAAACAGGGAGATCAGTTACCCTGGAAACTGGGCAGTCAGTTACCCCGGAAACAGGGCGGTCAGTTATCCCGGAAACAGGGTGATCAGTTAGCCTGGAAACAGGGCAGTCAGTTACTCCGGAAACAGGGTCATCAGTTACTCTGGAAACAGTGTGATCAGTTACCTTGTAAACAGGGCGGTCAGTTACCCCGGAAACAGGGCAGTCAGTTATCCCGGAAACAGGGTGATCAGTTACCCTGGAAACAGGGCAGTCATTTATCCCGGAAAAAGGGTGATCAGTTGCCCTGGAAACAGGGTGATCAGTTAGCCTGGAAACAGGGCAGTCAGATATCCCGGAAACAGGGTGATCAGTTACCCTGGAAACAGGGCAGTCAGTATTCCTGGAAACAGGGTGGTCAGTTACCCTGGCAACAGGGCAGTCAGTTACCCGGAAACAGGCTGATCAGTGAGCCCGGAAACAGGGAGAACAGTTACCCTGGAAACAGGGCAGTCAGTTATCCTGGAAACAGGGCGGTCAGTTACCCCAAAAACAGGGCGGTCAGTTACCCTGGAAACAGGGCAGTCAGTTATCCCGGAAACAGGGCGGTCAGGTAACACGGAAACAGGGCGGTCAGTTACCCTCGAAACAGGGCAGTCAGTCACCCTGGAAACAGGTCAGTCAATTATCCCGGAAACAGGGCAGTCAGTTATCCCGGAAACAGGGTGATCAGTTACCCTGGAAACTGGGCAGTCAGTTACCCCGGAAACAGGGCAGTCAGTTATCCTGGAAACAGGGCAGTCAGTTATGCTGGAAACAGGGCAGTCATTTACCCCTGGAAACAGATTGCTCAGTTACCCCGAAAACAGGGCGGTCAGTTCCTCTGGAAACAGGGCAGTCAGTTACCCTGGAAACAGGGTGATCAGTTACACTGGAAACAGGGAGATCAGTTACCCCGGAAACAGGGTGATCAGTTACCCTGGAAACAGTGAGATCAGTTACCCTGGAAACAGGGCAGTCAGTTATCCCGGAAACAGGGCAGTCAGTTATCCTGGAAACAGGGCAATCAGTTATACCGGAAACAGGGTGATCAGTTAATTTGGAAACAGGGCAGTCAGTTAGCCTGGAAAGAGGGCAGTCAGTTACCCCGGAAACAGGGCAGTCAGTTACCCTGGAAACAGGGCAGTCAGTTATCCTGGAAACAGGGCAATCAGTTATACCGGAAACAGGGTGATCAGTTACCCTAGAAACAGGGCAGTCAGTTACCCCGGAAACAGGGCAGTCAGTTACCCTGGAAACAGGGCAGTCAGTTATCCCGGAAACAGGGCAGTCAGTTATCCCGGAAACAGGGTGATCAGTTACCCTGGAAACTGGGCTGTCAGTTACCCTGGAAACAGGGCAGTCAGTTTCCCCGGAAACAGGGCAGTCAGTTACCCTGGAAACTGGGCAGTCAGTTACCCTGGAAACAGGGCAGTCAGGTGTCCCGGAAACTGGGTGATCAGTTACCCTGGAAACAGGGCAGTCTGTTATCCCGGAAACAGGGCAGTCAGTTATCCCGGAAAAAGGGTGATCAGTTACCCTGGAAACTGGGCAGTCAGTTACCCTGGAAACAGGGCAGTCAGTTACCCCGGAAAATGGGCAGTCAGTTACCCTGGAAACAGGGCAGTCAGTCACCCTGGAAACAGGTTAGTCAGTTACCCCAGAAACAGGGTGATCAGTTACCCCGGAAACAGGGCAGTCAGTTCCCCTGGAAACAGGGCAGTCAGTTACACTGGAAACAGGGCAGTCAGTTATCCCGGAAACAGGGCAGACAGTTATCCCGGAAACAGGGTGATCAGTTACCCTGGAAACTGGGCAGTCAGTTAGCCTGGAAACAGGGCGATCAGTTACCCTGGAAACAGGCAGTCAGTTACCCTGGAAAAAGGGCAGTCAGTTATCCTGGAAACAGGGCAGACAGTTATCCTGGAAATCGGGCGGTCAGTTACCCCGGAATAGTGCTGTACGTTGTCCTGCAAACATGGCGGTCAGTTACCCCGGAAACAGGGAGATCAGTTACCCCGGAAACAGGGCAGTCAGTTACCCTGGAAACAGGGCAGTCAGTTTCCCTGGAAACAGGGCAGTCAGTTACCCCGGAAACAGGGTGATCAGTTATCCTGGAAACAGGGCGGTCAGTTAACCCGGAAACAGGGCAGACAGTTTCCCCAGAAACAGGGCGGTCAGTACCCCTGCAAACAGATAAGTCAGTTACCCCGGAAACAGGGTCGTCAGTTATCCTGGAAACAGGGCAGTCAGTTACCCTGGAAACAGGGCAGTCAGTTACCCAGGAAAGAGGGCAGTCAGTTACCCTGGAAACAGGGCAGTCAGTTATCCCGGAAACAGGGCAGTCAGTTATCCCTGAAACAGGGTGATCAGTTACCCTGGAAACAGGGCAGTCAGTTACCCTGGAAACAGGGCAATCAGTTATACCGGAAACAGGGTGATCAGTTAATTTGGAAACAGGGCAGTCAGTTAGCCTGGAAAGAGGGCAGTCAGTTATCCTGGAAACAGGGCAATCAGTTATACCGGAAACAGGGTGATCAGTTAACCTGGAAACAGGGCAGTCAGTTACCCCGGAAACAGGGCAGTCAGTTACCCTGGAAACAGGGCAGTCAGTTATCCTGGAAACAGGGCAATCAGTTATACCGGAAACAGGGTGATCAGTTAACCTGGAAACAGGGCAGTCAGTTACCCTGGAAACAGGGCAGTCAGTTATCCCGGAAACAGGGCAGTCAGTTATCCCGGAAACAGGGTGATCAGTTACCCTGGAAACTGGGCTGTCAGTTACCCTGGAAACAGGGCAGTCAGTTTCCCCGGAAACAGGGCAGTCAGTTACCCTGGAAACTGGGCAGTCAGTTACCCTGGAAACAGGGCAGTCAGGTGTCCCGGAAACTGGGTGATCAGTTACCCTGGAAACAAGGCAGTCTGTTATCCCGGAAACAGGGCAGTCAGTTATCCCGGAAAAAGGGTGATCAGTTACCCTGGAAACTGGGCAGTCAGTTACCCTGGAAACAGGGCAGTCAGTTACCCCGGAAAATGGGCAGTCAGTTACCCTGGAAACAGGGCAGTCAGTCACCCTGGAAACAGGTTAGTCAGTTACCCCAGAAACAGGGTGATCAGTTACCCCGGAAACAGGGCAGTCAGTTCCCCTGGAAACAGGGCAGTCAGTTACACTGGAAACAGGGCAGTCAGTTATCCCGGAAACAGGGCAGACAGTTATCCCGGAAACAGGGTGATCAGTTACCCTGGAAACTGGGCAGTCAGTTAGCCTGGAAACAGGGCGATCAGTTACCCTGGAAACAGGCAGTCAGTTACCCTGGAAAAAGGGCAGTCAGTTATCCTGGAAACAGGGCAGACAGTTATCCTGGAAATCGGGCGGTCAGTTACCCCGGAATAGTGCTGTACGTTGTCCTGCAAACATGGCGGTCAGTTACCCCGGTAACAGGGAGATCAGTTACCCCGGAAACAGGGCAGTCAGTTACCCTGGAAACAGGGCAGTCAGTTTCCCTGGAAACAGGGCAGTCAGTTACCCCGGAAACAGGGTGATCAGTTATCCTGGAAACAGGGCGGTCAGTTAACCCGGAAACAGGGCAGACAGTTTCCCCAGAAACAGGGCGGTCAGTACCCCTGCAAACAGATAAGTCAGTTACCCCGGAAACAGGGTCGTCAGTTATCCTGGAAACAGGGCAGTCAGTTACCCTGGAAACAGGGCAGTCAGTTACCCAGGAAAGAGGGCAGTCAGTTACCCTGGAAACAGGGCAGTCAGTTATCCCGGAAACAGGGCAGTCAGTTATCCCTGAAACAGGGTGATCAGTTACCCTGGAAACAGGGCAGTCAGTTACCCTGGAAACAGGGCAATCAGTTATACTGGAAACAGGGTGATCAGTTAATTTGGAAACAGGGCAGTCAGTTAGCCTGGAAAGAGGGCAGTCAGTTATCCTGGAAACAGGGCAATCAGTTCTCCCGGAAACAGGGTGATCAGTTAACCTGGAAACAGGGCAGTCAGTTACCCCGGAAACAGGGCAGTCAGTTACCCTGGAAACAGGGCAGTCAGTTATCCTGGAAACAGGGCAATCAGTTATACCGGAAACAGGGTGATCAGTTAACCTGGAAACAGGGCAGTCAGTTACCCCGGAAACAGGGCAGTCAGTTACCCTGGAAACAGGGCAGTCAGTTATCCTGGAAACAGGGCAGTCAGTTACCCCGGAAACAGGGTGATCAGTTACCCTGGAAACTGGGCTGTCAGTTACCCTGGAAACAGGGCGGTCAGTTTCCCCGGAAACAGGGCAGTCAGTTACCCTGGAAACTGGGCAGTCAGTTACCCTGGAAACAGGGCAGTCAGTTATCCCGGAAACTGGGTGATCAGTTACCCTGGAAACAGGGCAGTCAGTTACCCTGGAAACTGGGCAGTCAGTTACCCTGGAAACAGGGCAGTCAGTTATCCCGGAAAAAGGGTGATCAGTTACCCTGGAAACTGGGCAGTCAGTTACCCTGGAAACAGGGCAGTCAGTTACCCCGGAAAATGGGCAGTCAGTTACCCTGGAAACAGGGCAGTCAGTCACCCTGGAAACAGGTTAGTCTCTTACCCCAGAAACAGGGTGATCAGTTACCCCGGAAACAGGGCAGTCAGTTCCCCTGGAAACAGGGCAGTCAGTTACCCTGGAAACAGGGCAGTCAGTTATCCCGGAAACAGGGCAGACAGTTATCCCGGAAACAGGGTGATCAGTTACCCTGGAAACTGGGCAGTCAGTTAGCCTGGAAACAGGGCGATCAGTTACCCTGGAAACAGGCAGTCAGTTACCCTGGAAACAGGGCAGTCAGTTATCCTGGAAACAGGGCAGACAGTTATCCTGGAAATAGGGCGGTCAGTTACCCCGGAAATAGTGCTGTACGTTGTCCTGGAAACATGGCGGTCAGTTACCCCGGAAACAGGGAGATCAGTTACCCCGGAAACAGGGCAGTTAGTTACCCTGGAAACAGGGCAGTCAGTTACCCCGGAAACAGGGTGATCAGTTATCCTGGAAACAGGGCGGTCAGTTCACCCGGAAACAGGGCAGTCAGTTTCCCCAGAAACAGGGCGGTCAGTAACCCTGCAAACAGATTAGTCAGTTACCCCGGAAACAGGGTCGTCAGTTATCCTGGAAACAGGGCAGTCAGTTACCCTGGAAACAGGGCAGTCAGTTACCCCGGAAAGAGGGCAGTCAGTTACCCTGGAAACAGGGCAGTCAGTTATCCCGGAAACAGGGCAGTCAGTTATCCCTGAAACAGGGTGATCAGTTACCCTGGAAACAGGGCAGTCAGTTACCCCGGAAACAGGGCAGTCAGTTACCCTGGAAACAGGGCAGTCAGTTATCCCGGAAACAGGGCAGTCAGTAATCCCGGAAACAGGGTGATCAGTTACCCTGGAAACTGGGCAGTCAGTTACCCCGGAAACAGGGCAGTCAATTATCCTGGAAACAGGGCAGTGAGTTACCCTGGAAACAGGGCAGTCATTTACCCCTGGAAGAAGATTACTCAGTTACCCCGGCAACAGCGTGATCAGTTACCCTGGAAAGAGGGCAGTCAGTTATCCTGGAAACAGGGCAGTCAGTTACCCCGAAAACAGGGCGGTCAGTTCCCCTGGAAACTGGGCAGTCTGTTACCCTGGAAACAGGGCAGTCAGTTATCCCGGAAACAGGGTGATCAGTTACCCTGGAAACAGGGCAGTCAGTTATCCCGGAAACAGGGCAGTCAGTTACCCCGGAAGCAGGGCAGTCAGTTATCCCGGAAAATGGGTGATCAGTTACCCTGGAAACTGGGCAGTCAGTTGCCCTGGAAACAGGGCAGTCATTTACACTGGAAACTGGGCAGTCAGTTACCCTGGAAACAGGGCAGTCAGTCACCCTGGAAACAGGTTAGTCAGTTACCCCGGATACAGTGTGATCAGTTACCCCGGAAACAGGGCAGTCAGTTCCCCTGGAAACAGGGCAGACAGTTATCCTGGAATCAGGGCAGTCAATTAACCTAGAAACAGGGCAGTCAGTTATCCTGGAAACAGGGCAGTCAGTTATCCTGGAAACAGGGTGGTCAGTTACCCCGGAAATAGGGAGGTCAGTTATCCTGGAAACAGGGCGGTCAGTTACACCGGAAACAGGGTGATCAGTTACCCTGGAAACTGGGCAGCCAGTTACCCCGGAAACAGGGCAGTCAGTTATCCTGGAAACAGGACAGTCAGTTACCCTGGAAACAGGGCAGTCATTTACACCTGGAAACAATTTACTCAGTTACCCCGGAATCAAGGTGATCAGTTACCCTGGAAACAGGGCAGTCAGTTATCCTGGAAACAGAGCAGTCAGTTACCCCGGAAACAGGGCGGTCAGTTGCCCTGGAAACAGGGGAGTCAGTTACCCCGGAAACAGGGTGATCAGTTACACTGGAAACAGGGAGATCAGTTACCCCGGAAACAGGGTGATCAGTTACCCTGGAAACAGGGCAGTCATTTACACCTGGAAACAGATTACTCAGTTACCCCGGAAACAAGGTGATCAGTTACCATGGAAACAGGGCAGTCAGTTATCCTGAAAACAGGGCGGTCAGTTACCCCGAAAACAGGGCGGTCTGTTCCCCTGGAAACAGGGCAGTCAGTTACCATGGAAACAGGGCAGTCAGTTACCCCGGAAACAGGGCGGTCAGTTGCCCTGGAAACAGGGCAGTCAGTTACCCCGGAAACAGGGTGATCAGTTACACTGGAAACAGGGAGATCAGTTACCCCGGAAACAGGGTGATCAGTTACCCTGGAAACAGGGAGATCAGTTACCCTGGAAACAGGGCAGTCAGTTACCCGGAAACAGGGTGATCAGTTACCACGGAAAAAGGGAGATCAGTTACCCTGGAAACAGGGCAGTCAGTTATCCTGGAAACAGGGCGGTCAGTTACCCCGGAAACAGGGGGGTCAGTTAACCTGGAAACAGGGCAGTCAGTTATCCCGGAAACAGGGCGGACAGTTACCCCGGAAACAGAGCGGTCAGTTATCCCGGAAACAGGGTGATCAGTTACCCTGGAAACAGGGCAGTCAGTTACCCTGGGAACAGGTTAGTAACTTACCCCAGAAACAGGGAGATCAGTTACCCTGGAAACTGGGCAGTCAGTTACCCCGGAAACAGGGCGGTCTGTTATCCCGGAAACAGGGTGATCAGTTAGCCTGGAAACAGGGCAGTCAGTTACTCCGGAAACAGGGTCATCAGTTACTCTGGAAACAGTGTGATCAGTTACCTTGGAAACAGGGCGGTCAGTTACCCCGGAAACAGGGCAGTCAGTTATCCCGGAAACAGGGTGATCAGTTACCCTGGAAACAGGGTGATCAGTTAGCCTGGAAACAGGGCGGTAAGTTACCCCGGAAACAGGGCAGTCAGTGATCCCGGAAACAGGGTGATCAGTTACCCTGGAAACAGGGCAGTCAGATATCCCGGAAACAGGGTGATCAGTTACCCTGGAAACAGGGCAGTCAGTATTCCTGGAAACAGGGTGGTCAGTTACCCTGGCAACAGGGCAGTCAGTTACCCGGAAACAGGGTGATCAGTGAGCCCGGAAACAGGGAGAACAGTTACCCTGGAAACAGGGCAGTCAGTTATCCTGGAAACAGGGCGGTCAGTTACCCCAAAAACAGGGCGGTCAGTTACCCTGGAAACAGGGCAGACAGTTATCCCGGAAACAGGGCGGTCAGGTAACACGGAAACAGGGCGGTCAGTTACCCTCGAAACAGGGCAGTCAGTCACCCTGGAAACAGGTCAGTCAATTATCCCGGAAACAGGGCAGTCAGTTATCCCGGAAACAGGGTGATCAGTTACCCTGGAAACTGGGCAGTCAGTTACCCCGGAAACAGGGCAGTCAGTTATCCTGGAAACAGGGCAGTCAGTTACCCAGGAAACAGGGCAGTCATTTACCCCTGGAAACAGATTGCTCAGTTACCCCGGAAACAGGGTGATCAGTTACCCTGGAAACAGGGCAGTCAGTTATCCTGGAAACAGGGCGGTCAGTTACCCCGAAAACAGGGTGGTCAGTTCCTCTGGAAACAGGGCAGTCAGTTACCCTGGAAACAGGGTGATCAGTTACACTGGAAACAGGGAGATCAGTTACCCCGGAAACAGGGTGATCAGTTACCCTGGAAACAGGGAGATCAGTTACCCTGGAAACAGGGCAGTCAGTTACCCTGAAACAGGGTGATCAGTTACCACGGAAAAAGGGAGATCAGTTACCCTGGAAACAGGGCAGTCAGTTATCCTGGAAACAGGGCGGTCAGTTACCCCGGAAACAGGGGGGTCAGTTAACCTGGAAACAGGGCAGTCAGTTATCCCGGAAACAGGGCGGACAGTTACCCCGGAAACAGAGCGGTCAGTTATCCCGGAAACAGGGTGATCAGTTACCCTGGAAACAGGGCAGTCAGTTACCCTGGGAACAGGTTAGTAACTTACCCCAGAAACAGGGAGATCAGTTACCCTGGAAACTGGGCAGTCAGTTACCCCGGAAACAGGGCGGTCAGTTATCCCGGAAGCAGGGTGATCAGTTAGCCTGGAAACAGGGCAGTCAGTTACTCCGGAAACAGGGTCATCAGTTACTCTGGAAACAGTGTGATCAGTTACCTTGGAAACAGGGCGGTCAGTTACCCCGGAAACAGGGCAGTCAGTTATCCCGGAAACAGGGTGATCAGTAACCCTGGAAACAGGGCAGTCATTTATCCCGGAAAAAGGGTGATCAGTTGCCCTGGAAACAGGGTGATCAGTTAGCCTGGAAACAGGGCGGTAAGTTACCCCGGAAACAGGGCAGTCAGTGATCCCGGAAACAGGGTGATCAGTTACCCTGGAAACAGGGCAGTCAGATATCCCGGAAACAGGGTGATCAGTTACCCTGGAAACAGGGCAGTCAGTATTCCTGGAAACAGGGTGGTCAGTTACCCTGGCAACAGGGCAGTCAGTTACCCGGAAACAGGGTGATCAGTGAGCCCGGAAACAGGGAGAACAGTTACCCTGGAAACAGTGCAGTCAGTTATCCTGGAAACAGGGTGGTCAGTTACCCCAAAAACAGGGCGGTCAGTTACCCTGGAAACAGGGCAGACAGTTATCCCGGAAACAGGGCGGTCAGGTAACACGGAAACAGGGCGGTCAGTTACCCTCGAAACAGGGCAGTCAGTCACCCTGGAAACAGGTCAGTCAATTATCCCGGAAACAGGGCAGTCAGTTATCCCGGAAACAGGGTGATCAGTTACCCTGGAAACTGGGCAGTCAGTTACCCCGGAAACAGGGCAGTCAGTTATCCTGGAAACAGGGCAGTCAGTTATGCTGGAAACAGGGCAGTCATTTACCCCTGGAAGCAGATTGCTCAGTTACCCCGGAAACAGGGTGATCAGTTACCCTGGAAACAGGGCAGTCAGTTATCCTGGAAACAGGGCGGTCAGTTACCCCGAAAACAGGGCGGTCAGTTCCTCTGGAAACAGGGCAGTCAGTTACCCTGGAAACAGGGTGATCAGTTACACTGGAAACAGGGAGATCAGTTACCCCGGAAACAGGGTGATCAGTTACCCTGGAAACAGTGAGTTCAGTTACCCTGGAAACAGGGCAGTCAGTTATCCCGGAAACAGGGCAGTCAGTTATCCTGGAAACAGGGCAATCAGTTATACCGGAAACAGGGTGATCAGTTAATTTGGAAACAGGGCAGTCATTTAGCCTGGAAAGAGGGCAGTCAGTTACCCCGGAAACAGGGCAGTCAGTTACCCTGGAAACAGGGCAGTCAGTTATCCTGGAAACAGGGCAATCAGTTATACCGGAAACAGGGTGATCAGTTACCCTAGAAACAGGGCAGTCAGTTACCCCGGAAACAGGGCAGTCAGTTACCCTGGAAACAGTGCAGTCAGTTATCCCGGAAACAGGGCAGTCAGTTATCCCGGAAACAGGGTGATCAGTTACCCTGGAAACTGGGCTGTCAGTTACCCTGGAAACAGGGCAGTCAGTTTCCCCGGAAACAGGGCAGTCAGTTACCCTGGAAACTGGGCAGTCAGTTACCCTGGAAACAGGGCAATCAGGTATCCCGGAAACTGGGTGATCAGTTACCCTGGAAACAAGGCAGTCTGTTATCCCGGAAACAGGGCAGTCAGTTATCCCGGAAAAAGTGTGATCAGTTACCCTGGAAACTGGGCAGTCAGTTACCCTGGAAACAGGGCAGTCAGTTACCCCGGAAAATGGGCAGTCAGTTACCCTGGAAACAGGGCAGTCAGTCACACTGGAAACAGGTTAGTCAGTTACCCCAGAAACAGGGTGATCAGTTACCCCGGAAACATGGCAGTCAGTTCCCCTGGAAACAGGGCAGTCAGTTACACTGGAAACAGGGCAGTCAGTTATCCCGGAAACAGGGCAGACAGTTATCCCGGAAACAGGGTGATCAGTTACCCTGGAAACTGGGCAGTCAGTTAGCCTGGAAACAGGGAGATCAGTAACCCTGGAAACAGGCAGTCAGTTACCCTGGAAACAGGGCAGTCAGTTATCCTGGAAACAGGGCAGACAGTTATCCTGGAAATAGGGCGGTCAGTTACCCCGGAAATAGTGCTGTACGTTGTCCTGCAAACATGGCGGTCAGTTACCCCGGAAACTGGGCAGTCAGTTACCCTGGAAACAGGGCAATCAGTCATCCCGGAAACAGGGCAGTCTGTTATCCCGGAAACAGGGCGGTCAGTTACCCCGGAAACAGAGCGGTCAGTTATCCCGGAAACAGGGTGATCAGTTACCCTGGAAACAGGGCAGTCAGTTACCCTGGGAACAGGTTAGTAACTTACCCCAGAAATAGGGAGAGCAGTTACCCTGGAAACTGGGCAGTCAGTTACCCCGGAAACAGGGCGGTCAGTTATCCCGGAAACAGGGTGATCAGTTAGCCTGGAAACAGGGCAGTCAGTTACTCCGGAAACAGGGTCATCAGTTACTCTGGAAACAGTGTGATCAGTTACCTTGGAAACAGGGCGGTCAATTACCCCGGAAACAGGGCAGTCAGTGATCCCGGAAACAGGGTGATCAGTTACCCTGGAAACAGGGCAGTCAGATATCCCGGAAACAGGGTGATCAGTTACCCTGGAAACAGGGCAGTCAGTATTCCTGGAAACAGGGTGGTCAGTTACCCTGGCAACAGGGCAGTCAGTTACCCGGAAACAGGGTGATCAGTGAGCCCGGAAACAGGGAGAACAGTTACCCTGGAAACAGGGCAGTCAGTTATCCTGGAAACAGGGCGGTCAGTTACCCCAAAAACAGGGCGGTCAGTTACCCTGGAAACAGGGCAGACAGTTATCCCGGAAACAGGGCGGTCAGGTAACACGGAAACAGGGCGGTCAGTTACCCTCGAAACAGGGCAGTCAGTCACCCTGGAAACAGGTCAGTCAATTATCCCGGAAACAGGGCAGTCAGTTATCCCGGAAACAGGGTGATCAGTTACCCTGGAAACTGGGCAGTCAGTTACCCCGGAAACAGGGCAGTCAGTTATCCTGGAAACAGGGCAGTCAGTTACCCTGGAAACAGGGCAGTCATTTACCCCTGGAAACAGATTGCTCAGTTACCCCGGAAACAGGGTGATCAGTTACCCTGGAAACAGGGCAGTCAGTTATCCTGGAAACAGGGCGGTCAGTTACCCCGAAAACAGGGTGGTCAGTTCCTCTGGAAACAGGGCAGTCAGTTACCCTGGAAACAGGGTGATCAGTTACACTGGAAACAGGGAGATCAGTTACCCCGGAAACAGGGTGATCAGTTACCCTGGAAACAGGGAGATCAGTTACCCTGGAAACAGGGCAGTCAGTTACCCGGAAACAGGGTGATCAGTTACCACGGAAAAAGGGAGATCAGTTACCCTGGAAACAGGGCAGTCAGTTATCCTGGAAACAGGGCGGTCAGTTACCCCGGAAACAGGGGGGTCAGTTAACCTGGAAACAGGGCAGTCAGTTATCCCGGAAACAGGGCGGACAGTTACCCCGGAAACAGAGCGGTCAGTTATCCCGGAAACAGGGTGATCAGTTACCCTGGAAACAGGGCAGTCAGTTACCCTGGGAACAGGTTAGTAACTTACCCCAGAAACAGGGAGATCAGTTACCCTGGAAACTGGGCAGTCAGTTACCTTGGAAACAGTGTGATCAGTTACCTTGGAAACAGGGCGGTCAGTTACCCCGGAAACAGGGCAGTCAGTTATCCCGGAAACAGGGTGATCAGTTACCCTGGAAACAGGGCAGTCATTTATCCCGGAAAAAGGGTGATCAGTTGCCCTGGAAACAGGGTGATCAGTTAGCCTGGAAACAGGGCGGTAAGTTACCCCGGAAACAGGGCAGTCAGTGATCCCGGAAACAGGGTGATCAGTTACCCTGGAAACAGGGCAGTCAGATATCCCGGAAACAGGGTGATCAGTTACCCTGGAAACAGGGCAGTCAGTATTCCTGGAAACAGGGTGGTCAGTTACCCTGGCAACAGGGCAATCAGTTACCCGGAAACAGGGTGATCAGTGAGCCCGGAAACAGGGTGATCAGTTACCCCGGAAACATGGCAGTCAGTTCCCCTGGAAACAGGGCAGTCAGTTACCCTGGAAACAGGGCAGTCAGTTATCCTGGAAACAGGGCAATCAGTTATACCGGAAACAGGGTGATCAGTTACCCTAGAAACAGGGCAGTCAGTTACCCCGGAAACAGGGCAGTCAGTTACCCTGGAAACAGGGCAGTCAGTTATCCCGGAAACAGGGCAGTCAGTTATCCCGGAAACAGGGTGATCAGTTACCCTGGAAACTGGGCTGTCAGTTACCCTGGAAACAGGGCAGTCAGTTTCCCCGGAAACAGGGCAGTCAGTTACCCTGGAAACTGGGCAGTCAGTTACCCTGGAAACAGGGCAATCAGGTATCCCGGAAACTGGGTGATCAGTTACCCTGGAAACAAGGCAGTCTGTTATCCCGGAAACAGGGCAGTCAGTTATCCCGGAAAAAGTGTGATCAGTTACCCTGGAAACTGGGCAGTCAGTTACCCTGGAAACAGGGCAGTCAGTTACCCCGGAAAATGGGCAGTCAGTTACCCTGGAAACAGGGCAGTCAGTCACACTGGAAACAGGTTAGTCAGTTACCCCAGAAACAGGGTGATCAGTTACCCCGGAAACATGGCAGTCAGTTCCCCTGGAAACAGGGCAGTCAGTTACACTGGAAACAGGGCAGTCAGTTATCCCGGAAACAGGGCAGACAGTTATCCCGGAAACAGGGTGATCAGTTACCCTGGAAACTGGGCAGTCAGTTAGCCTGGAAACAGGGCGATCAGTAACCCTGGAAACAGGCAGTCAGTTACCCTGGAAACAGGGCAGTCAGTTATCCTGGAAACAGGGCAGACAGTTATCCTGGAAATAGGGCGGTCAGTTACCCCGGAAATAGTGCTGTACGTTGTCCTGCAAACATGGCGGTCAGTTACCCCGGAAACTGGGCAGTCAGTTACCCTGGAAACAGGGCAATCAGTCATCCCGGAAACAGGGCAGTCAGTTATCCCGGAAACAGGGCGGTCAGTTACCCCGGAAACAGAGCGGTCAGTTATCCCGGAAACAGGGTGATCAGTTACCCTGGAAACAGGGCAGTCAGTTACCCTGGGAACAGGTTAGTAACTTACCCCAGAAATAGGGAGAGCAGTTACCCTGGAAACTGGGCAGTCAGTTACCCCGGAAACAGGGCGGTCAGTTATCCCGGAAACAGGGTGATCAGTTAGCCTGGAAACAGGGCAGTCAGTTACTCCGGAAACAGGGTCATCAGTTACTCTGGAAACAGTGTGATCAGTTACCTTGGAAACAGGGCGGTCAATTACCCCGGAAACAGGGCAGTCAGTTATCCCGGAAACAGGGTGATCAGTTACCCTGGAAACTGGGCAGTCAGTTACCCCGGAAACAGGGCAGTCAGTTATCCTGGAAACAGGGCAGTCAGTTACCCTGGAAACAGGGCAGTCATTTACCCCTGGAAACAGATTGCTCAGTTACCCCGGAAACAGGGTGATCAGTTACCCTGGAAACAGGGCAGTCAGTTATTCTGGAAACAGGGCGGTCAGTTACCCCGAAAACAGGGTCGTCAGTTCCTCTGGAAACAGGGCAGTCAGTTACCCTGGAAACAGGGTGATCAGTTACACTGGAAACAGGGAGATCAGTTACCCCGGAAACAGGGTGATCAGTTACCCTGGAAACAGGGAGATCAGTTACCCTGGAAACAGGGCAGTCAGTTACCCGGAAACAGGGTGATCAGTTACCACGGAAAAAGGGAGATCAGTTACCCTGGAAACAGGGCAGTCAGTTATCCTGGAAACAGGGTGGTCAGTTACCCCGGAAACAGGGGGGTCAGTTAACCTGGAAACAGGGCAGTCAGTTATCCCGGAAACAGGGCGGACAGTTACCCCGGAAACAGAGCGGTCAGTTATCCCGGAAACAGGGTGATCAGTTACCCTGGAAACAGGGCAGTCAGTTACCCTGGGAACAGGTTAGTAACTTACCCCAGAAACAGGGAGATCAGTTACCCTGGAAACTGGGCAGTCAGTTACCTTGGAAACAGTGTGATCAGTTACCTTGGAAACAGGGCGGTCAGTTACCCCGGAAACAGGGCAGTCAGTTATCCCGGAAACAGGGTGATCAGTTACCCTGGAAACTGGGCAGTCAGTTACCCCGGAAACAGGGCGGTCAGTTACCCCGGAAACAGGGCAGTCAGTTATCCCGGAAACAGGGTGATCAGTTACCCTGGAAACAGGGCAGTCATTTATCCCGGAAAAAGGGTGATCAGTTGCCCTGGAAACAGGGTGATCAGTTAGCCTGGAAACAGGGCGGTAAGTTACCCCGGAAACAGGGCAGTCAGTGATCCCGGAAACAGGGTGATCAGTTACCCTGGAAACAGGGCAGTCAGATATCCCGGAAACAGGGTGATCAGTTACCCTGGAAACAGGGCAGTCAGTATTCCTGGAAACAGGGTGGTCAGTTACCCTGGCAACAGGGCAATCAGTTACCCGGAAACAGGGTGATCAGTGAGCCCGGAAACAGGGAGAACAGTTACCCTGGAAACAGGGCAGTCAGTTATCCTGGAAACAGGGCGGTCAGTTACCCCAAAAACTGGGCGGTCAGTTACCCTGGAAACAGGGCAGACAGTTATCCCGGAAACAGGGCGGTCAGGTAACACGGAAACAAGGCGGTCAGTTACCCTCGAAACAGGGCAGTCAGTCACCCTGGAAACAGGTCAGTCAATTATCCCGGAAACAGGGCAGTCAGTTATCCCGGAAACAGGGTGATCAGTTACCCTGGAAACTGGGCAGTCAGTTACCCCGGAAACAGGGCAGTCAGTTATCCTGGAAACAGGGCAGTAAGTTATCCTGGAAACAGGGCAGTCATTTACCCCTGGAAACAGATTGCTCAGTTACCCCGGAAACAGGGTGATCAGTTACCCTGGAAACAGGGCAGTCAGTTATCCTGGAAACAGGGCGGTCAGTTACCCCGAAAACAGGGCGGTCAGTTCCTCTGGAAACAGGGCAGTCAGTTACCCTGGAAACAGGGTGATCAGTTACACTGGAAACAGGGAGATCAGTTACCCCGGAAACAGGGTGATCAGTTACCCTGGAAACAGTGAGATCAGTTACCCTGGAAACAGGGCAGTCAGTTATCCCGGAAACAGGGCAGTCAGTTATCCTGGAAACAGGGCAATCAGTTATACCGGAAACAGGGTGATCAGTTAATTTGGAAACAGGGCAGTCAGTTAGCCTGGAAAGAGGGCAGTCAGTTACCCCGGAAACAGGGCAGTCAGTTACCCTGGAAACAGGGCAGTCAGTTATCCTGGAAACAGGGCAATCAGTTATACCGGAAACAGGGTGATCAGTTACCCTAGAAACAGGGCAGTCAGTTACCCCGGAAACAGGGCAGTCAGTTACCCTGGAAACAGGGCAGTCAGTTATCCCGGAAACAGGGCAGTCAGTTATCCCGGAAACAGGGTGATCAGTTACCCTGGAAACTGGGCTGTCAGTTACCCTGGAAACAGGGCAGTCAGTTTCCCCGGAAACAGGGCAGTCAGTTACCCTGGAAAATGGGCAGTCAGTTACCCTGGAAACAGGGCAATCAGGTATCCCGGAAACTGGGTGATCAGTTACCCTGGAAACAAGGCAGTCTGTTATCCCGGAAACAGGGCAGTCAGTTATCCCGGAAAAAGTGTGATCAGTTACCCTGGAAACTGGGCAGTCAGATCCCTGGAAACAGGGCAGTCAGTTACCCCGGAAAATGGGCAATCAGTTACCCTGGAAACAGGGCAGTCAGTCACCCTGGAAACAGGTTAGTCAGTTACCCCAGAAACAGGGTGATCAGTTACCCCGGAAGCAGGGCAGTCAGTTCCCCTGGAAACAGGGCAGTCAGTTACACTGGAAACAGGGCAGTCAGTTATCCCGGAAACAGGGCAGACAGTTATCCCGGAAACAGGGTGATCAGTTACCCTGGAAACTGGGCAGTCAGTTAGCCTGGAAACAGGGCAGTCAGTTATCCTGGAAACAGGGCAGACAGTTATCCTGGAAATAGGGCGGTCAGTTACCCCGGAAATAGTGCTGTACGTTGTCCTGCAAACATGGCGGTCAGTTACCCCGGAAACAGGGAGATCAGTTACCCCGGAAACAGGGCAGTCAGTTACCCTGGAAACAGGGCAGTCAGTTTCCCTGGAAACAGGGCAGTCAGTTACCCCGGTAACAGGGTGATCAGTTATCCTGGAAACAGGGCGGTCAGTTAACCCGGAAACAGGGCAGACAGTTTCCCCAGAAACAGGGCGGTCAGTAACCCTGCAAACAGATAAGTCAGTTACCCCGGAAACAGGGTCGTCAGTTATCCTGGAAACAGGGCAGTCAGTTACCCTGGAAACAGGGCAGTCAGTTACCCAGGAAAGAGGGCAGTCAGTTACCCTGGAAACAGGGCAGTCAGTTATCCCGGAAACAGGGCAGTCAGTTATCCCTGAAACAGGGTGATCAGTTACCCTGGAAACAGGGCAGTCAGTTACCCCGGAAACAGGGCAGTCAGTTACCCTGGAAACAGGGCAATCAGTCATCCCGGAAACAGGGCAGTCAGTTATCCCGGAAACAGGGTGATCAGTTACCCTGGAAACTGGGCAGTCAGTTACCCTGGAAACAGGGCAGTCAGTTACCCTGGAAACAGGGCAGTCAGTTATCCTGGAAACAGGGCAATCAGTTATACCGGAAACAGGGTGGTCAGTTACCCTGGCAACAGGGCAATCAGTTACCCGGAAACAGGGTGATCAGTGAGCCCGGAAACAGGGAGAACAGTTACCCTGGAAACAGGGCAGTCAGTTATCCTGGAAACAGGGCGGTCAGTTACCCCAAAAACTGGGCGGTCAGTTACCCTGGAAACAGGGCAGACAGTTATCCCGGAAACAGGGCGGTCAGGTAACACGGAAACAGGGCGGTCAGTTACCCTCGAAACAGGGCAGTCAGTCACCCTGGAAACAGGTCAGTCAATTATCCCGGAAACAGGGCAGTCAGTTATCCCGGAAACAGGGTGATCAGTTACCCTGGAAACTGGGCAGTCAGTTACCCCGGAAACAGGGCAGTCAGTTATCCTGGAAACAGGGCAGTAAGTTATCCTGGAAACAGGGCAGTCATTTACCCCTGGAAACAGATTGCTCAGTTACCCCGGAAACAGGGTGATCAGTTACCCTGGAAACAGGGCAGTCAGTTATCCTGGAAACAGGGCGGTCAGTTACCCCGAAAACAGGGCGGTCAGTTCCTCTGGAAACAGGGCAGTCAGTTACCCTGGAAACAGGGTGATCAGTTACACTGGAAACAGGGAGATCAGTTACCCCGGAAACAGGGTGATCAGTTACCCTGGAAACAGTGAGATCAGTTACCCTGGAAACAGGGCAGTCAGTTATCCCGGAAACAGGGCAGTCAGTTATCCTGGAAACAGGGCAATCAGTTATACCGGAAACAGGGTGATCAGTTAATTTGGAAACAGGGCAGTCAGTTAGCCTGGAAAGAGGGCAGTCAGTTACCCCGGAAACAGGGCAGTCAGTTACCCTGGAAACAGGGCAGTCAGTTATCCTGGAAACAGGGCAATCAGTTATACCGGAAACAGGGTGATCAGTTACCCTAGAAACAGGGCAGTCAGTTACCCCGGAAACAGGGCAGTCAGTTACCCTGGAAACAGGGCAGTCAGTTATCCCGGAAACAGGGCAGTCAGTTATCCCGGAAACAGGGTGATCAGTTACCCTGGAAACTGGGCTGTCAGTTACCCTGGAAACAGGGCAGTCAGTTTCCCCGGAAACAGGGCAGTCAGTTACCCTGGAAAATGGGCAGTCAGTTACCCTGGAAACAGGGCAATCAGGTATCCCGGAAACTGGGTGATCAGTTACCCTGGAAACAAGGCAGTCTGTTATCCCGGAAACAGGGCAGTCAGTTATCCCGGAAAAAGTGTGATCAGTTACCCTGGAAACTGGGCAGTCAGATCCCTGGAAACAGGGCAGTCAGTTACCCCGGAAAATGGGCAATCAGTTACCCTGGAAACAGGGCAGTCAGTCACCCTGGAAACAGGTTAGTCAGTTACCCCAGAAACAGGGTGATCAGTTACCCCGGAAGCAGGGCAGTCAGTTCCCCTGGAAACAGGGCAGTCAGTTACACTGGAAACAGGGCAGTCAGTTATCCCGGAAACAGGGCAGACAGTTATCCCGGAAACAGGGTGATCAGTTACCCTGGAAACTGGGCAGTCAGTTAGCCTGGAAACAGGGCAGTCAGTTATCCTGGAAACAGGGCAGACAGTTATCCTGGAAATAGGGCGGTCAGTTACCCCGGAAATAGTGCTGTACGTTGTCCTGCAAACATGGCGGTCAGTTACCCCGGAAACAGGGAGATCAGTTACCCCGGAAACAGGGCAGTCAGTTACCCTGGAAACAGGGCAGTCAGTTTCCCTGGAAACAGGGCAGTCAGTTACCCCGGTAACAGGGTGATCAGTTATCCTGGAAACAGGGCGGTCAGTTAACCCGGAAACAGGGCAGACAGTTTCCCCAGAAACAGGGCGGTCAGTAACCCTGCAAACAGATAAGTCAGTTACCCCGGAAACAGGGTCGTCAGTTATCCTGGAAACAGGGCAGTCAGTTACCCTGGAAACAGGGCAGTCAGTTACCCAGGAAAGAGGGCAGTCAGTTACCCTGGAAACAGGGCAGTCAGTTATCCCGGAAACAGGGCAGTCAGTTATCCCTGAAACAGGGTGATCAGTTACCCTGGAAACAGGGCAGTCAGTTACCCCGGAAACAGGGCAGTCAGTTACCCTGGAAACAGGGCAATCAGTCATCCCGGAAACAGGGCAGTCAGTTATCCCGGAAACAGGGTGATCAGTTACCCTGGAAACTGGGCAGTCAGTTACCCTGGAAACAGGGCAGTCAGTTACCCTGGAAACAGGGCAGTCAGTTATCCTGGAAACAGGGCAATCAGTTATACCGGAAACAGGGTGATCAGTTAATTTGGAAACAGGGCAGTCAGTTAGCCTGGAAAGAGGGCAGTCAGTTACCCCGGAAACAGGGCAGTCAGTTACCCTGGAAACAGGGCAGTCAGTTATCCTGGAAACAGGGCAATCAGTTATACCGGAAACAGGGTGATCAGTTACCCTGGAAACAGGGCAGTCAGTTACCCCGGAAACAGGGCAGTCAGTTACCCTGGAAACAGGGCAGTCAGTTATCCCGGAAACAGGGCAGTCAGTTATCCCGGAAACAGGGTGATCAGTTACCCTGGAAACTGGGCTGTCAGTTACCCTGGAAACAGGGCGGCCAGTTTCCCCGGAAACAGGGCAGTCAGTTACCCTGGAAACTGGGCAGTCAGTTACCCTGGAAACAGGGCAGTCAGTTATCCCGGAAACTGGGTGATCAGTTACCCTGGAAACAAGTCAGTCTGTTATCCCGGAAACAGGGCAGTCAGTTATCCCGGAAACAGGGTGATCAGTTACCCTGGAAACTGGGCAGTCAGTTACCCTGGAAACAGGGCAGTCAGTTACCCCGGAAAATGGGCAGTCAGTTACCCTGGAAACAGGGCAGTCAGTCACCCTGGAAACAGGTTAGTCAGTTACCCCAGAAACAGGGTGATCAGTTACCCCGGAAACAGGGCAGTCAGTTCCCCTGGAAACAGGGCAGTCAGTTACCCTGGAAACAGGGCAGTCAGTTATCCCGGAAACAGGGCAGACAGTTATCCTGGAAACAGGGTGATCAGTTACCCTGGAAACAGGGCAATCAGTCATCCCGGAAACAGGGCAGTCAGTTATCCCGGAAACAGGGTGATCAGTTACCCTGGAAACTGGGCAGTCAGTTACCCTGGAAACAGGGCAGTCAGTTACCCTGGAAACAGGGCAATCAGTTATACCGGAAACAGGGTGATCAGTTAATTTGGAAACAGGGCAGTCAGTTAGCCTGGAAAGAGGGCAGTCAGTTACCCCGGAAACAGGGCAGTCAGTTACCCTGGAAACAGGGCAGTCAGTTACCCAGGAAAGAGGGCAGTCAGTTACCCTGGAAACAGGGCAGTCAGTTATCCCGGAAACAGGGCAGTCAGTTATCCCTGAAACAGGGTGATCAGTTACCCTGGAAACAGGGCAGTCAGTTACCCCGGAAACAGGGCAGTCAGTTACCCTGGAAACAGGGCAATCAGTCATCCCGGAAACAGGGCAGTCAGTTATCCCGGAAACAGGGTGATCAGTTACCCTGGAAACTGGGCAGTCAGTTACCCTGGAAACAGGGCAGTCAGTTACCCTGGAAACAGGGCAGTCAGTTATCCTGGAAACAGGGCAATCAGTTATACCGGAAACAGGGTGGTCAGTTACCCTGGCAACAGGGCAATCAGTTACCCGGAAACAGGGTGATCAGTGAGCCCGGAAACAGGGAGAACAGTTACCCTGGAAACAGGGCAGTCAGTTATCCTGGAAACAGGGCGGTCAGTTACCCCAAAAACTGTGCGGTCAGTTACCCTGGAAACAGGGCAGACAGTTATCCCGGAAACAGGGCGGTCAGGTAACACGGAAACAGGGCGGTCAGTTACCCTCGAAACAGGGCAGTCAGTCACCCTGGAAACAGGTCAGTCAATTATCCCGGAAACAGGGCAGTCAGTTATCCCGGAAACAGGGTGATCAGTTACCCTGGAAACTGGGCAGTCAGTTACCCCGGAAACAGGGCAGTCAGTTATCCTGGAAACAGGGCAGTAAGTTATCCTGGAAACAGGGCAGTCATTTACCCCTGGAAACAGATTGCTCAGTTACCCCGGAAACAGGGTGATCAGTTACCCTGGAAACAGGGCAGTCAGTTATCCTGGAAACAGGGCGGTCAGTTACCCCGAAAACAGGGCGGTCAGTTCCTCTGGAAACAGGGCAGTCAGTTACCCTGGAAACAGGGTGATCAGTTACACTGGAAACAGGGAGATCAGTTACCCCGGAAACAGGGTGATCAGTTACCCTGGAAACAGTGAGATCAGTTACCCTGGAAACAGGGCAGTCAGTTATCCCGGAAACAGGGCAGTCAGTTATCCTGGAAACAGGGCAATCAGTTATACCGGAAACAGGGTGATCAGTTAATTTGGAAACAGGGCAGTCAGTTAGCCTGGAAAGAGGGCAGTCAGTTACCCCGGAAACAGGGCAGTCAGTTACCCTGGAAACAGGGCAGTCAGTTATCCTGGAAACAGGGCAATCAGTTATACCGGAAACAGGGTGATCAGTTACCCTAGAAACAGGGCAGTCAGTTACCCCGGAAACAGGGCAGTCAGTTACCCTGGAAACAGGGCAGTCAGTTATCCCGGAAACAGGGCAGTCAGTTATCCCGGAAACAGGGTGATCAGTTACCCTGGAAACTGGGCTGTCAGTTACCCTGGAAACAGGGCAGTCAGTTTCCCCGGAAACAGGGCAGTCAGTTATCTGGAAAATGGGCAGTCAGTTACCCTGGAAACAGGGCAATCAGGTATCCCGGAAACTGGGTGATCAGTTACCCTGGAAACAAGGCAGTCTGTTATCCCGGAAACAGGGCAGTCAGTTATCCCGGAAAAAGTGTGATCAGTTACCCTGGAAACTGGGCAGTCAGATCCCTGGAAACAGGGCAGTCAGTTACCCCGGAAAAAGGGCAATCAGTTACCCTGGAAACAGGGCAGTCAGTCACCCTGGAAACAGGTTAGTCAGTTACCCCAGAAACAGGGTGATCAGTTAACCCGGAAGCAGGGCAGTCAGTTCCCCTGGAAACAGGGCAGTCAGTTACACTGGAAACAGGGCAGTCAGTTATCCCGGAAACAGGGCAGACAGTTATCCCGGAAACAGGGTGATCAGTTACCCTGGAAACTGGGCAGTCAGTTAGCCTGGAAACAGGGCAGTCAGTTATCCTGGAAACAGGGCAGACAGTTATCCTGGAAATAGGGCGGTCAGTTACCCCGGAAATAGTGCTGTACGTTGTCCTGCAAACATGGCGGTCAGTTACCCCGGAAACAGGGAGATCAGTTACCCCGGAAACAGGGCAGTCAGTTACCCTGGAAACAGGGCAGTCAGTTTCCCTGGAAACAGGGCAGTCAGTTACCCCGGTAACAGGGTGATCAGTTATCCTGGAAACAGGGCGGTCAGTTAACCCGGAAACAGGGCAGACAGTTTCCCCAGAAACAGGGCGGTCAGTAACCCTGCAAACAGATAAGTCAGTTACCCCGGAAACAGGGTCGTCAGTTATCCTGGAAACAGGGCAGTCAGTTACCCTGGAAACAGGGCAGTCAGTTACCCAGGAAAGAGGGCAGTCAGTTACCTTGGAAACAGGGCAGTCAGTTATCCCGGAAACAGGGCAGTCAGTTATCCCTGAAACAGGGTGATCAGTTACCCTGGAAACAGGGCAGTCAGTTACCCCGGAAACAGGGCAGTCAGTTACCCTGGAAACAGGGCAATCAGTCATCCCGGAAACAGGGCAGTCAGTTATCCCGGAAACAGGGTGATCAGTTACCCTGGAAACTGGGCAGTCAGTTACCCTGGAAACAGGGCAGTCAGTTACCCTGGAAACAGGGCAGTCAGTTATCCTGGAAACAGGGCAATCAGTTATACCGGAAACAGGGTGATCAGTTAATTTGGAAACAGGGCAGTCAGTTAGCCTGGAAAGAGGGCAGTCAGTTACCCCGGAAACAGGGCAGTCAGTTACCCTGGAAACAGGGCAGTCAGTTATCCTGGAAACAGGGCAATCAGTTATACCGGAAACAGGGTGATCAGTTACCCTGGAAACAGGGCAGTCAGTTACCCCGGAAACAGGGCAGTCAGTTACCCTGGAAACAGGGCAGTCAGTTATCCCGGAAACAGGGCAGTCAGTTATCCCGGAAACAGGGTGATCAGTTACCCTGGAAACTGGGCTGTCA
The DNA here is from genome assembly GCF_036365525.1 of Heterodontus francisci. Taxonomy (NCBI): domain Eukaryota; kingdom Metazoa; phylum Chordata; class Chondrichthyes; order Heterodontiformes; family Heterodontidae; genus Heterodontus; species Heterodontus francisci. Next base: position 309,171 of record NW_027142285.1, read on the forward strand.
GTTACCCTGGAAACAGGGCGGCCAGTTTCCCCGGAAACAGGGCAGTCAGTTACCCTGGAAACTGGGCAGTCAGTTACCCTGGAAACAGGGCAGTCAGTTATCCCGGAAACTGGGTGATCAGTTACCCTGGAAACAAGTCAGTCTGTTATCCCGGAAACAGGGCAGTCAGTTATCCCGGAAACAGGGTGATCAGTTACCCTGGAAACTGGGCAGTCAGTTACCCTGGAAACAGGGCAGTCAGTTACCCCGGAAAATGGGCAGTCAGTTACCCTGGAAACAGGGCAGTCAGTCACCCTGGAAACAGGTTAGTCAGTTACCCCAGAAACAGGGTGATCAGTTACCCCGGAAACAGGGCAGTCAGTTCCCCTGGAAACAGGGCAGTCAGTTACCCTGGAAACAGGGCAGTCAGTTATCCCGGAAACAGGGCAGACAGTTATCCTGGAAACAGGGTGATCAGTTACCCTGGAAACAGGGCAATCAGTCATCCCGGAAACAGGGCAGTCAGTTATCCCGGAAACAGGGTGATCAGTTACCCTGGAAACTGGGCAGTCAGTTACCCTGGAAACAGGGCAGTCAGTTACCCTGGAAACAGGGCAATCAGTTATACCGGAAACAGGGTGATCAGTTAATTTGGAAAAAGGGCAGTCAGTTAGCCTGGAAAGAGGGCAGTCAGTTACCCCGGAAACAGGGCAGTCAGTTACCCTGGAAACAGGGCAGTCAGTTATCCTGGAAACAGGGCAATCAGTTATACCGGAAACAGGGTGATCAGTTAACCTGGAAACAGGGCAGTCAGTTACCCCGGAAACAGGGCAGTCAGTTACCCTGGAAACAGTGCAGTCAGTTATCCCGGAAACAGGGCAGTCAGTAACCCCGGAAACAGGGTGATCAGTTACCCTGGAAACTGGGCTGTCAGTTACCCTGGAAACAGGGCGGTCAGTTTCCCCGGAAACAGGGCAGTCAGTTACCCTGGAAACTGGGCAGTCAGTTACCCTGGAAACAGGGCAGTCAGTTATCCCGGAAACTGGGTGATCAGTTACCCTGGAAGCAAGGCAGTCTGTTATCCCGGAAACAGGGCAGTCAGTTATACCGGAAACAGGGTGATCAGTTAATTTGGAAACAGGGCAGTCAGTTAGCCTGGAAAGAGGGCAGTCAGTTACCCCGGAAACAGGGCAGACAGTTATCCTGGAAATAGGGCGGTCAGTTACCCCGGAAATAGTGCTGTACGTTGTCCTGGAAACATGGCGGTCAGTTACCCCGGAAACAGGGAGATCAGTTACCCCGGAAACAGGGCAGTTAGTTACCCTGGAAACAGGGCAGTCAGTTACCCCGGAAACAGGGTGATCAGTTATCCTGGAAACAGGGCGGTCAGTTAACCCGGAAACAGGGCAGTCAGTTTCCCCAGAAACAGGGCGGTCAGTAACCCTGCAAACAGATTAGTCAGTTACCCCGGAAACAGGGTCGTCAGTTATCCTGGAAACAGGGCAGTCAGTTACCCTGGAAACAGGGCAGTCAGTTACCCCGGAAAGAGGGCAGTCAGTTACCCTGGAAACAGGGCAGTCAGTTATCCCGGAAACAAGGCAGTCAGTTATCCCTGAAACAGGGTGATCAGTTACCCTGGAAACAGGGCAGTCAGTTACCCCGGAAACAGGGCAGTCAGTTACCCTGGAAACAGGGCAGTCAGTTATCCCGGAAACAGGGCAGTCAGTTATCCCGGAAACAGGGTGATCAGTTACCCTGGAAACTGGGCAGTCAGTTGCCCTGGAAACAGGGCAGTCATTTACACTGGAAACTGGGCAGTCAGTTACCCTGGAAACAGGGCAGTCAGTCACCCTGGAAACAGGTTAGTCAGTTACCCCGGATACAGTGTATTCAGTTACCCCGGAAACAGGGCAGTCAGTTCCCCTGGAAACAGGGCAGACAGTTACCCTGGAATCAGGGCAGTCAGTTAACCTAGAAACAGGGCAGTCAGTTATCCTGGAAACAGGGCAGTCAGTTATCCTGGAAACAGGGTGGTCAGTTACCCCGGAAATAGGGAGGTCAGTTATCCTGGAAACAGGGCGGTCAGTTACACCGGAAACAGGGTGATCAGTTACCCTGGAAACTGGGCAGTCAGTTACCCCGGAAACAGGGCAGTCAGTTATCCTGGAAACAGGGCAGTCAGTTACCCTGGAAACAGGGCAGTCATTTACACCTGGAAACAGATTACTCAGTTAACCCGGAAACAAGGTGATCAGTTACCCTGGAAACAGGGCAGTCAGTTATCCTGGAAACAGGGCAGTCAGTTTCCCCGGAAACAGGGCGGTCAGTTGCCCTGGAAACAGGGGAGTCAGTTACCCCGGAAACAGGGTGATCAGTTACACTGGAAACAGGGAGATCAGTTACCCCGGAAACAGGGTGATCAGTTACCCTGGAAACAGGGAGATCAGTTACCCTGGAAACAGGGCAGTCAGTTACCCGGAAACAGGGTGATCAGTTACCACGGAAAAAGGGAGATCAGTTACCCTGGAAACAGGGCAGTCAGTTATCCTGGAAAGAGGGCGGTCAGTTACCACGGAAACAGGGCGGTCAGTTAACCTGGAAACAGGGCAGTCAGTTATCCCGGAAACAGGGCGGACAGTTACCCCGGAAACAGGGCAGTCAGTTACCCTGGGAACAGGTTAGTAACTTACCCCAGAAACAGGGAGATCAGTTACCCTGGAAACAGGGCAGTCAGTCACCCTGGAAACAGGTTAGTCAGTTACCCCGGATACAGTGTGATCAGTTACCCCGGAAATAGGGCAGTCAGTTCCCCTGGAAACAGGGCAGACAGTTATCCTGGAATCAGGGCAGTCAGTTAACCTAGAAACAGGGCAGTCAGTTATCCTGGAAACAGGGCAGTCAGTTATCCTGGAAACAGGGTGGTCAGTTACCCCGGAAATAGGGAGGTCAGTTATCCTGGAAACAGGGCGGTCAGTTACACCGGAAACAGGGTGATCAGTTACCCTGGAAACTGGGCAGTCAGTTACCCCGGAAACAGGGCAGTCAGTTATCCTGGAAACAGGGCAGTCAGTTACCCTGGAAACAGGGCAGTCATTTACACCTGGAAACAGATTACTCAGTTACCCCGGAAACAAGGTGATCAGTTACCCTGGAAACAGGGCAGTCAGTTATCCTGGAAACAGGGCGGTCAGTTACCCCGAAAACAGGGCGGTCTGTTCCCCTGGAAACAGGGCAGTCAGTTACCATGGAAACAGGGCAGTCAGTTACCCCGGAAACAGGGCGGTCAGTTGCCCTGGAAACAGGGCAGTCAGTTACCCCGGAAACAGGGTGATCAGTTACACTGGAAACAGGGAGATCAGTTACCCCGGAAACAGGGTGATCAGTTACCCTGGAAACAGGGAGATCAGTTACCCTGGAAACAGGGCAGTCAGTTACCCGGAAACAGGGTGATCAGTTACCACGGAAAAAGGGAGATCAGTTACCCTGGAAACAGGGCAGTCAGTTATCCTGGAAACAGGGCGGTCAGTTACCCCGGAAACAGGGGGGTCAGTTAACCTGGAAACAGGGCAGTCAGTTATCCCGGAAACAGGGCGGACAGTTACCCCGGAAACAGAGCGGTCAGTTATCCCGGAAACAGGGTGATCAGTTACCCTGGAAACAGGGCAGTCAGTTACCCTGGGAACAGGTTAGTAACTTACCCCAGAAACAGGGAGATCAGTTACCCTGGAAACTGGGCAGTCAGTTACCCCGGAAACAGGGCGGTCAGTTCTCCCGGAAACAGGGTGATCAGTTAGCCTGGAAACAGGGCAGTCAGTTACTCCGGAAACAGGGTCATCAGTTACTCTGGAAACAGTGTGATCAGTTACCTTGGAAACAGGGCGGTCAGTTACCCCGGAAACAGGGCAGTCAGTTATCCCGGAAACAGGGTGATCAGTTACCCTGGAAACAGGGCAGTCATTTATCCCGGAAAAAGGGTGATCAGTTGCCCTGGAAACAGGGTGATCAGTTAGCCTGGAAACAGGGCGGTAAGTTACCCCGGAAACAGGGCAGTCAGTGATCCCGGAAACAGGGTGATCAGTTACCCTGGAAACAGGGCAGTCAGATATCCCAGAAACAGGGTGATCAGATACCCTGGAAACAGGGCAGTCAGTATTCCTGGAAACAGGGCGGTCAGTTACCCTGGCAACAGGGCAGTCAGTTACCCGGAAACAGGGTGATCAGTGAGCCCGGAAACAGGGAGAACAGTTACCCTGGAAACAGGGCAGTCAGTTATCCTGGAAACAGGGCGGTCAGTTACCCCAAAAACAGGGCGGTCAGTTACCCTGGAAACAGGGCAGACAGTTATCCCGGAAACAGGGCGGTCAGGTAACACGGAAGCAGGGCGGTCAGTTACCCTCGAAACAGGGCAGTCAGTCACCCTGGAAACAGGTCAGTCAATTATCCCGGAAACAGGGCAGTCAGATATCCCGGAAACAGGGTGATCAGTTACCCTGGAAACTGGGCAGTCAGTTACCCCGGAAACAGGGCAGTCAGTTATCCTGGAAACAGGGCAGTCAGTTACCCTGGAAACAGGGCAGTCATTTACCCCTGGAAACAGATTGCTCAGTTACCCCGAAAACAGGGCGGTCAGTTCCTCTGGAAACAGGGCAGTCAGTTACCCTGGAAACAGGGTGATCAGTTACACTGGAAACAGGGAGATCAGTTACCCCGGAAACAGGGTGATCAGTTACCCTGGAAACAGGGAGATCAGTTACCCTGGAAACAGGGCAGTCAGTTACCCGGAAACAGGGTGATCAGTTACCACGGAAAAAGGGAGATCAGTTACCCTGGAAACAGGGCAGTCAGTTATCCTGGAAACAGGGCGGTCAGTTACCCCGGAAACAGGGGGGTCAGTTAACCTGGAAACAGGGCAGTCAGTTATCCCGGAAACAGGGCGGACAGTTACCCCGGAAACAGAGCGGTCAGTTATCCCGGAAACAGGGTGATCAGTTACCCTGGAAACAGGGCAGTCAGTTACCCTGGGAACAGGTTAGTAACTTACCCCAGAAACAGGGAGATCAGTTACCCTGGAAACTGGGCAGTCAGTTACCCCGGAAACAGGGCGGTCAGTTACCCCGGAAACAGGGCAGTCAGTTATCCCGGAAACAGGGTGATCAGTTACCCTGGAAACAGGGCAGTCATTTATCCCGGAAAAAGGGTGATCAGTTGCCCTGGAAACAGGGTGTTCAGTTAGCCTGGAAACAGGGCGGTAAGTTACCCCGGAAACAGGGCAGTCAGTGATCCCGGAAACAGGGTGATCAGTTACCCTGGAAACAGGGCAGTCAGATATCCCGGAAACAGGGTGATCAGTTACCCTGGAAACAGGGCAGTCAGTATTCCTGGAAACAGGGTGGTCAGTTACCCTGGCAACAGGGCAGTCAGTTACCCGGAAACAGGGTGATCAGTGAGCCCGGAAACAGGGAGAACAGTTACCCTGGAAACAGGGCAGTCAGTTATCCTGGAAACAGGGCGGTCAGTTACCCCAAAAACAGGGCGGTCAGTTACCCTGGAAACAGGGCAGACAGTTATCCCGGAAACAGGGCAGTCAGGTAACACGGAAACAGGGCGGTCAGTTACCCTCGAAACAGGGCAGTCAGTCACCCTGGAAACAGGTCAGTCAATTATCCCGGAAACAGGGCAGTCAGTTATCCCGGAAACAGGGTGATCAGTTACCCTGGAAACTGGGCAGTCAGTTACCCCGGAAACAGGGCAGTCAGTTATCCTGGAAACAGGGCAGTCAGTTATCCTGGAAACAGGGCAGTCATTTACCCCTGGAAACAGATTGCTCAGTTACCCCGGAAACAGGGTGATCAGTTACCCTGGAAACAGGGCAGTCAGTTATCCTGGAAACAGGGCGGTCAGTTACCCCGAAAACAGGGCGGTCAGTTCCTCTGGAAACAGGGCAGTCAGTTACCCTGGAAACAGGGTGATCAGTTACACTGGAAACAGGGAGATCAGTTACCCCGGAAACAGGGTGATCAGTTACCCTGGAAACAGTGAGATCAGTTACCCTGGAAACAGGGCAGTCAGTTATCCCGGAAACAGGGCAGTCAGTTATCCTGGAAACAGGGCAATCAGTTATACCGGAAACAGGGTGATCAGTTAATTTGGAAACAGGGCAGTCAGTTAGCCTGGAAAGAGGGCAGTCAGTTACCCCGGAAACAGGGCAGTCAGTTACCCTGGAAACAGGGCAGTCAGTTATCCTGGAAACAGGGCAATCAGTTATACCGGAAACAGGGTGATCAGTTACCCTAGAAACAGGGCAGTCAGTTACCCCGGAAACAGGGCAGTCAGTTACCCTGGAAACAGGGCAGTCAGTTATCCCGGAAACAGGGTGATCAGTTACCCTGGAAACTGGGCTGTCAGTTACCCTGGAAACAGGGCAGTCAGTTTCCCCGGAAACAGGGCAGTCAGTTACCCTGGAAACTGGGCAGTCAGTTACCCTGGAAACAGGGCAATCAGGTATCCCGGAAACTGGGTGATCAGTTACCCTGGAAACAAGGCAGTCTGTTATCCCGGAAACAGGGCAGTCAGTTATCCCGGAAAAAGTGTGATCAGTTACCCTGGAAACTGGGCAGTCAGTTACCCTGGAAACAGGGCAGTCAGTTACCCCGGAAAATGGGCAGTCAGTTACCCTGGAAACAGGGCAGTCAGTCACCCTGGAAACAGGTTAGTCAGTTACCCCAGAAACAGGGTGATCAGTTACCCCGGAAACAGGGCAGTCAGTTCCCCTGGAAACAGGGCAGTCAGTTACACTGGAAACAGGGCAGTCAGTTATCCCGGAAACAGGGCAGACAGTTATCCCGGAAACAGGGTGATCAGTTACCCTGGAAACTGGGCAGTCAGTTAGCCTAGAAACAGGGCGATCAGTTACCCTGGAAACAGGCAGTCAGTTACCCTGGAAACAGGGCAGTCAGTTATCCTGGAAACAGGGCAGACAGTTATCCTGGAAATAGGGCGGTCAGTTACCCCGGAAATAGTGCTGTACGTTGTCCTGCAAACATGGCGGTCAGTTACCCCGGAAACAGGGAGATCAGTTACCCCGGAAACAGGGCAGTCATTTACCCTGGAAACAGGGCAGTCAGTTTCCCTGGAAACAGGGCAGTCAGTTACCCCGGAAACAGGGTGATCAGTTATCCTGGAAACAGGGCCGTCAGTTAACCCGGAAACAGGGCAGACATTTTCCCCAGAAACAGGGCGGTCAGTAACCCTGCAAACAGATAAGTCAGTTACCCCGGAAACAGGGTCGTCAGTTATCCTGGAAACAGGGCAGTCAGTTACCCAGGAAAAAGGGCAGTCAGTTACCCAGGAAAGAGGGCAGTCAGTTACCCTGGATACAGGGCAGTCAGTTATCCCGGAAACAGGGCAGTCAGTTATCCCTGAAACAGGGTGATCAGTTACCCTGGAAACAGGGCAGTCAGTTACCCCGGAAACAGGGCAGTCAGTTACCCTGGAAACAGGGCAATCAGTCATCCCGGAAACAGGGCAGTCAGTTATCTCGGAAACAGGGTGATCAGTTACCCTGGAAACTGGGCAGTCAGTTACCCTGGAAACAGGGCAGTCAGTTACCCTGGAAACAGGGCAGTCAGTTATCCTGGAAACAGGGCAATCAGTTATACCGGAAACAGGGTGATCAGTTAATTTGGAAACAGGGCAGTCAGTTAGCCTGGAAAGAGTGCAGTCAGTTACCCCGGAAACAGGGCAGTCAGTTACCCTGGAAACAGGGCAGTCAGTTATCCTGGAAACAGGGCAATCAGTTATACCGGAAACAGGGTGATCAGTTACCCTGGAAACAGGGCAGTCAGTTACCCCGGAAACAGGGCAGTCAGTTACCCTGGAAACAGGGCAGTCAGTTATCCCGGAAACAGGGCAGTCAGTTATCCCGGAAACAGGGTGATCAGTTACCCTGGAAACTGGGCTGTCAGTTCCCCTGGAAACAGGGCGGCCAGTTTCCCCGGAAACAGGGCAGTCAGTTACCCTGGAAACTGGGCAGTCAGTTACCCTGGAAACAGGGCAGTCAGTTATCCCGGAAACTGGGTGATCAGTTACCCTTGAAACAAGGCACTCTGTTATCCCGGAAACAGGGCAGTCAGTTATCCCGGAAACAGGGTGATCAGTTACCCTGGAAACTGGGCAGTCAGTTACCCTGGAAACAGGGCAGTCAGTTACCCCGGAAAATGGGCAGTCAGTTACCCTGGAAACAGGGCAGTCAGTCACCCTGGAAACAGGTTAGTCAGTTACCCCAGAAACAGGGTGATCAGTTACCCCGGAAACAGGGCAGTCAGTTCCCCTGGAAACAGGGCAGTCAGTTACCCTGGAAACAGGGCAGTCAGTTATCCCGGAAACAGGGCAGACAGTTATCCCGGAAACAGGGTGATCAGTTACCCTGGAAACTGGGCAGTCAGTTAGCCTGGAAACAGGGCGATCAGTTACCCTGGAAACAGGCAGTCAGTTACCCTGGAAACAGGGCAGTCAGTTATCCTGGAAACAGGGCAGACAGTTATCCTGGAAATAGGGCGGTCAGTTACCCCGGAAATAGTGCTGTACGTTGTCCTGGGAACAAGGCGGTCTGTTACCCCGGAAACAGGGAGATCAGTTACCCCGGAAACAGGGCAGTCAGTTACCCTGGAAACAGGGCAGTCAGTTACCCCGGAAACAGGGTGATCAGTTATCCTGGAAACAGGGCGGTCAGTTAACCCGGAAACAGGGCAGTCAGTTTCCCCAGAAACAGGGCGGTCAGTAACCCTGCAAACAGATTAGTCAGTTACCCCGGAAACAGGGTCGTCAGTTATCCTGGAAACAGGGCAGTCAGTTACCCTGGAAACAGGGCAGACAGTTACCCCGGAAAGAGGGCAGTCAGTTACCCTGGAAACAGGGCAGTCAGTTATCCCGGAAACAGGGCAGTCAGTTATCCCTGAAACAGGGTGATCAGTTACCCTGGAAACAGGGCAGTCAGTTACCACGGAAACAGGGCAGTCAGTTACACTGGAAACAGGGCAGTCAGTTATCCCGGAAACAGGGCAGTCAGTTATCCCGGAAACAGGGTGATCAGTTACCCTGGAAACTGGGCAGTCAGTTACCCCGGAAACAGGGCAGTCAATTATCCTGGAAACAGGGCAGTGAGTTACCCTGGAAACAGGGCAGTCATTTACACCTGGAAGCAGATTACTCAGTTACCCCGGAAACAGCGTGATCAGTTACCCTGGAAACAGGGCAGTCAGTTATCCTGGAAACAGGGCAGTCAGTTACCCCGAAAACAGGGCGGTCAGTTCCCCTGGAAACTGGGCAGTCAGTTACCCTGGAAACAGGTCAGTCAGTTATCCCGGAAGCAGGGTGATCAGTTACCCTGGAAACAGGGCAGTCAGTTATCCCGGAAACAGGGCAGTCAGTTACCCCGGAAGCAGGGCAGTCAGTTATCCCGGAAAATGGGAGATCAGTTACCCTGGAAACTGGGCAGTCAGTTGCCCTGGAAACAGGGCAGTCATTTACACTGTAAGCTGGGCAGTCAGTTACCCTGGAAACAGGGCAGTCAGTCACCCTGGAAACATATTAGTCAGTTACCCCGGATACAGTGTGATCAGTTACCCCGGAAACAGGGCAGTCAGTTCCCCTGGAAACAGGGCAGACAGTTATCCTGGAATCAGGGCAGTCAGTTAACCTAGAAACAGGGCAGTCAGTTAACCTGGAAACAGGGCAGTCAGTTATCCTGGTAACAGGGCGGTCAGTTACCCCGGAAATAGGGAGGTCAGTTATCCTGGAAACAGGGCGGTCAGTTACACCGGAAACAGGGTGATCAGTTACCCTGGAAACTGGGCAGTCAGTTACCCCGGAAACAGGGTGATCAGTTAATTTGGAAACAAGGCAGTCAGTTATCCTGGAAACAGGGCGGTCAGTTACCCCGAAAACAGGGCGGTCTGTTCCCCTGGAAACAGGGCAGTCAGTTACCATGGAAACAGGGCAGTCAGTTACCCCGGAAACAGGGCGGTCAGTTGCCCTGGAAACAGGGGAGTCAGTTACCCCGGAAACAGGGTGATCAGTTACACTGGAAACAGGGAGATCAGTTACCCCGGAAACAGGGTGATCAGTTACCCTGGAAGCAGGGAGATCAGTTACCCTGGAAACAGGGCAGTCAGTTACCCGGAAACAGGGTGATCAGTTACCACGGAAAAAGGGAGATCAGTTACCCTGGAAACAGGGCAGTCAGTTATCCTGGAAACAGGGCGGACAGTTACCCCGGAAACAGGGCGGTCAGTTAACCTGGAAACAGGGCAGTCAGTAATCACGGAAACAGGGCGGACAGTTACCCCGGAAACAGAGCGGTCAGTTATCCCGGAAACAGGGTGATCAATTACCCTGGAAACAGGGCAGTCAGTTACCCTGGGAACAGGTTAGTAACTTACCCCAGAAAAAGGGAGATCAGTTACCCTGGAAACAGGGCAGTCAGTCACCCTGGAAACAGGTTAGTCAGTTACCCCGGATACAGTGTGATCAGTTACCCCGGAAACAGGGCAGTCAGTTCCCCTGGAAACAGGGCAGACAGTTATCCTGGAATCAGGGCAGTCAGTTAACCTAGAAACAGGGCAGTCAGTTATCCTGGAAACAGGGCAGTCAGTTATCCTGGAAACAGGGTGGTCAGTTACCCCGGAAATAGGGAGGTCAGTTATCCTGGAAACAGGGCGGTCAGTTACACCGGAAACAGGGTGATCAGTTACCCTGGAAACTGGGCAGTCAGTTACCCCGGAAACAGGGCAGTCAGTTATCCTGGAAACAGGGCAGTCAGTTACCCTGGAAACAGGGCAGTCATTTACACCTGGAAACAGATTACTCAGTTACCCCGGAAACAAGGTGATCAGTTACCCTGGAAACAGGGCAGTCAGTTATCCTGGAAACAGGGCGGTCAGTTACCCCGAAAACAGGGCGGTCTGTTCCCCTGGAAACAGGGCAGTCAGTTACCATGGAAACAGGGCAGTCAGTTACCCCGGAAACAGGGCGGTCAGTTGCCCTGGAAACAGGGCAGTCAGTTACCACGGAAGCAGGGTGATCAGTTACACTGGAAACAGGGAGATCAGTTACCCCGGAAACAGGGTGATCAGTTACCCTGGAAACAGGGAGATCAGTTACCCTGGAAACAGGGCAGTCAGTTACCCGGAAACAGGGTGATCAGTTACCACGGAAAAAGGGAGATCAGTTACCCTGGAAACAGGGCAGTCAGTTATCCTGGAAACAGGGCGGTCAGTTACCCCGGAAACAGGGGGGTCAGTTAACCTGGAAACAGGGCAGTCAGTTATCCCGGAAACAGGGCGGACAGTTACCCCGGAAACAGAGCGGTCAGTTATCCCGTAAACAGGGTGATCAGTTACCCTGGAAACAGGGCAGTCAGTTACCCTGGGAACAGGTTAGTAACTTACCCCAGAAACAGGGAGATCAGTTACCCTGGAAACTGGGCAGTCAGTTACCCGGAAACAGGGTGATCAGTTACCACGGAAAAAGGGAGATCAGTTACCCTGGAAACAGGGCAGTCAGTTATCCTGGAAAGAGGGCGGTCAGTTACCCCGGAAACAGGGCGGTCAGTTAACCTGGAAACAGGGCAGTCAGTAATCACGGAAACAGGGCGGACAGTTACCCCGGAAACAGAGCGGTCAGTTATCCCGGAAACAGGGTGATCAGTTACCCTGGAAACAGGGCAGTCAGTTACCCTGGGAACAGGTTAGTAACTTACCCCAGAAAAAGGGAGATCAGTTACCCTGGAAACAGGGCAGTCAGTCACCCTGGAAACAGGTTAGTCAGTTACCCCGGATACAGTGTGATCAGTTACCCCGGAAACAGGGCAGTCAGTTCCCCTGGAAACAGGGCAGACAGTTATCCTGGAATCAGGGCAGTCAGTTAACCTAGAAACAGGGCAGTCAGTTATCCTGGAAACAGGGCAGTCAGTTACTACGGAAACAGGGTCATCAGTTACTCTGGAAACAGTGTGATCAGTTACCTTGGAAACAGGGCAGTCAGTTACCCCGGAAACAGGGCAGTCAGTTATCCCGGAAACAGGGTGATCAGTTACCCTGGAAACAGGGCAGTCATTTATCCCGGAGACAGGGTGATCAGTTGCCCTGGAAACAGGGTGATCAGTTAGCCTGGAAACAGGGCGGTAAGTTACCCCGGAAACAGGGCAGTCAGTGATCCCGGAAACAGGGTGATCAGTTACCCTGGAAACAGGGCAGTCAGATATCCCGGAAACAGGGTGATCAGTTACCCTGGAAACAGGGCAGTCAGTATTCCTGGAAACAGGGTGGTCAGTTACCCTGGCAACAGGGCAGTCAGTTACCCGGAAACAGGGTGATCACTGAGCCTGGAAACAGGGAGAACAGTTACCCTGGAAACAGGGCAGTCAGTTATCCTGGAAACAGGGCAGTCAATTACCCCAAAAACAGGGCGGTCAGTTACCCTGGAAACAGGGCAGACAGTTATCCCGGAAACAGGGCGGTCAGGTAACACGGAAACAGGGCGGTCAGTTACCCTCGAAACAGGGCAGTCAGTCACCCTGGAAACAGGTCAGTCAATTATCCCGGAAACAGGGCAGTCAGTTATCCCGGAAACAGGGTGATCAGTTACCCTGGAAACTGGGCAGTCAGTTACCCCGGAAACAGGGCAGTCAGTTATCCTGGAAACAGGGCAGTCAGTTACCCTGGAAACAGGGCAGTCATTTACCCCTGGAAACAGATTGCTCAGTTACCCCGGAAACAGGGTGATCAGTTACCCTGGAAACAGGGCAGTCAGTTATCCTGGAAACAGGGCGGTCAGTTACCCCGAAAACAGGGCGGTCAGTTCCTCTGGAAACAGGGCAGTCAGTTACCCTGGAAACAGGGCAGTCAGTTACCCCGGAAACAGGGCGGTAAGTTGCCCTGGAAACAGGGCAGTCAGTTACCCCGGAAACAGGGTGATCAGTTACACTGGAAACAGGGAGATCAGTTACCCCGGAAACAGGGTGATCAGTTACCCTGGAAACAGTGAGATCAGTTACCCTGGAAACAGGGCAGTCAGTTATCCCGGAAACAGGGCAGTCAGTTATCCCGGAAACAGGGCGGTCAGTTATCCCGGAAACAGGGCAGTCAGTGATCCCTGAAACAGGGAGATCAGTTACCCCGGAAACAGGGCAGTCAGTTATCCAGGAAACAGGGCAGTCAGTTATCCTGGAAACAGGCAGTCAGTTATCCTGGAAACATAGCGGTCAGTTACCCCGGAAATAGGGCGGACAGTTATCCTGGAAACACGGCGGTCAGTTACCCCGGAGCAGGGAGATCAGTTACCCTGGAAACAGGGCGGTCTGTTACTCCGGAAACAGGGCAGTCAGTTACCCTGGAAACAGGGCGGTCAGTTATCCCGGAAACAGGGCAGTCAGTTATCCCGGAAACAGGGTGATCAGTTACCCTGGAAACAGAGCAGACATTTATCGTGGAAACAGGGCAGTCAGTTACCCTGGAAACAGGGCAGTCATTTACCCCTGGAAACAGATTACTCAGTAATCCCGGAAACAGGGTGATCAGTTACCCTGGAAACAGGGCAGTCAGTTATCCCGGAAACAGGGTGATCAGTTACCCTGGAAAAAGGGCAGTCAGTTATCCCAGAAACAGGGCAGTCAGTTACCCCGGAAGCAGGGCAGTCAATTATCCCGGAAAATGGGTGATCAGTAACCCTGGAAACTGGGCAGTCAGTTACCCTGGAAACAGGGCAGTCAGTCACCCTGGAAACAGGTTAGTCAGTTACCCCGGAAACAGTGTGATCAGTTACCCCGGAAACAGTGTGATCATTTACCCCGGAAACAGGGCAGTCAGTTCCCCTGGAAACAGGGCAGTCAGTTATCCTGGAATCAGGGCAGTCAGTTAACCTAGAAACAGGGCAGTCAGTTATCCTGGAAACAGGGCAGTCAGTTATCCTGGAAACAGGGCGGTCAGTTACCCCGGAAATAGGGAGGTCAGTTATCCTGGAAACAGGGCAGTCAGTTAGCCTGGAAACAGGGCAGTCAGTTTCCCTGGGAACAGGGCAGTCAGCTACCCCGGAAACAGGGTGATCAGTTATCCTGGAAACAGGGCGGTCAGTTAACCCGGAAACAGGGCAGTCAGTTTCCCCAGAAACAGGGCGGTCAGTAACCCTGCAAACAGATTAGTCAGTTACCCCGGAAACAGGGTCGTCAGTTATCCTGGAAACAGGGCAGTCAGTTACCCCGGAAAGAGGGCAGTCAGTTACCCTGGAAACAGGGCAGTCAGTTATCCCGGAAACAGGGCAGTCAGTTATCCCTGAAACAGGGTGATCAGTTACCCTGGAAACAGGGCAGTCAGTTACCCCGGAAACAGGGCAGTCAGTTACCCTGGAAACAGGGCAGTCAGTTATCCCGGAAACAGGGCAGTCAGTTATCCCGGAAACAGGGTGATCAGTTACCCTGGAAACTGGGCAGTCAGTTACCCCGGAAAAAGGGCAGTCAATTATCCTGGAAACAGGGCAGTCAGTTACCCTGGAAAAAGGGCAGTCATTTACCCCTGGAAGCAGATTACTCAGTTACCCCGGAAACAGCGTGATCAGTTACCCTGGAAACAGGGCAGTCAGTTATCCTGGAAACAGGGCGGTCAGTTACCCCGAAAACAGGGCGGTCAGTTCCCCTGGAAACTGGGCAGTCAGTTACCCTGGAAACAGGGCAGTCAGTTATCCCGGAAACAGGGTGATCAGTTACCCTGGAAACAGGGCAGTCAGTTATCCCGGAAACAGGGCAGTCAGTTACCCCGGAAGCAGGGCAGTCAGTTATCCCGGAAAATGGGTGATCAGTTACCCTGGAAACTGGGCTGTCAGTTGCCCTGGAAACAGGGCAGTCAGTCACCCTGGAAACAGGTTAGTCAGTTACCCCGGATACAGTGTGATCAGTTACCCCGGAAACAGGGCAGTCAGTTCCCCTGGAAACAGGGCAGACAGTTATCCTGGAATCAGGGCAGTCAGTTAACCT
This sequence comes from Heterodontus francisci, assembly GCF_036365525.1. Classification (NCBI taxonomy): domain Eukaryota; kingdom Metazoa; phylum Chordata; class Chondrichthyes; order Heterodontiformes; family Heterodontidae; genus Heterodontus; species Heterodontus francisci. Next base: position 324,175 of record NW_027142285.1, read on the forward strand.
AGAAACAGGGCAGTCAGTTATCCTGGAAACAGGGCAGTCAGTTACCCCGGATACAGTGTGATCAGTTGCCCCGGAAACAGGGCAGTCAGTTCCCCTGGAAACAGGGCAGACAGTTATCCTGGAATCAGGGCAGTCAGTTAACCTAGAAACAGGGCAGTCAGTTATCCTGGAAACAGGGCAGTCAGTTATCCTGGAAACAGGGCTGTCAGTTACCCCGGAAATAGGGAGGTCAGTTATCCTGGAAACAGGGCGGTCAGTTACACCGGAAACAGGGTGATCAGTTACTCTGGAAACTGGGCAGTCAGTTACCCCGGAAACAGGGCAGTCAGTTATCCTGGAAACAGGGCAGTCTGTTACCCTGGAAACAGGGCAGTCATTTACACCTGGAAACAGATTACTCAGTTACCCCGGAAACAAGGTGATCAGTTACCCTGGAAACAGGGCAGTCAGTTATCCTGGAAACAGGGCGGTCAGTTACCACGAAAACAGGGCGGTCTGTTCCCCTGGAAACAGGGCAGTCAGTTACCATGGAAACAGGGCAGTCAGTTACCCCGGAAACTGGGCAGTCAGTTGCCCTGGAAACAGGGCAGTCAGTTACCCCGGAAACAGAGTGATCAGTTACACTGGAAACAGGGAGATCAGTTACCCCGGAAACAGGGTGATCAGTTACCCTGGAAACAGGGAGATCAGTTACCCTGGAAACAGGGCAGTCAGTTACCCGGAAACAGGGTGATCAGTTACCACGGAAAAAGGGAGATCAGTTACCCTGGAACCAGGGCAGTCAGTTATCCTGGAAACAGGGCGGTCAGTTACCCCGGAAACAGGGCGGTCCGTTAACCTGGAAACAGGGCAGTCAGTTATCCAGGAAACAGGGCGGACAGTTACCCCGGAAACAGAGCGGTCAGTTATCCCGGAAACATGGTCATCAGTTACCCTGGAAACAGGGCAGTTAGTTACCCTGGGAACAGGTTAGTAACTTACCCCAGAAACAGAGAGATCAGTTACCCTGGAAACTGGGCAGTCAGTTACCCCGGAAACAGGGCGGTCAGTTATCCCGGAAACAGGGTGATCATTTAGCCTGGAAACAGGGCAGTCAGTTACCCCGGAAACAGGGTGATCAGTTACTCTGGAAACAGTGTGATCAGTTACCTTGGATACAGGGCGGTCAGTTACCCCGGAAACAGGGCAGTCAGTTATCCCGGAAACAGGGTGATCAGTTACCCTGGAAACAGGGCATTCATTTATCCCGGAAACAGGGTGATCAGTTGCCCTGGAAACAGGGTGATCAGTTACCCTGGAAACAGGGCGTTAAGTTACCCCGGAAACAGGGCAGTCAGTGATCCCGGAAACAGGGTGATCAGTTACCCTGGAAACAGGGCAGTCAGTTATCCCGGAAGCAGGGTGATCAGTTACCCTGGAAACAGGGCAGTCAGTATTCCTGGAAACTGGGTGGTCAGTTACCCTGGCAACAGGGCAGTCAGTTACCCGGAAACAGGGTGATCAGTGAGCCCGGAAACAGGGAGATCAGTTACCCTGGAAACAGGGCAGTCAGTTATCCTGGAAACAGGGCGGTCAGTTACCCCAAAAACAGGGCGGTCAGTTACCCTGGAAACAGGGCAGACAGTTATCCCGGAAACAGGGCGGTCAGGTAACACGGAAACAGGGCGGTCAGTTCCCCTCGAAACAGGGCAGTCAGTCACCCTGGAAACAGGTCAGTCAATTATCCCGGAAACAGGGCAGTCAGTTATCCCGGAAACAGGGTGATCAGTTACCCTGGAAACTGGGCAGTCAGTTACCCCGGAAAAAGGGCAGTCAGTTATCCTGGAAACAGGGTAGTCAGTTACCCTGGAAACAGGGCAGTCATTTACCCCTGGAAACAGATTACTCAGTTACCCCGGAAACAGGGTGATCAGTTACCCTGGAAACAGGGCAGTCAGTTATCCTGGAAACAGGGCGGTCAGTTACCCCGAAAACAGGGCGGTCAGTTCCCCTGGAAACAGGGCAGTCAGTTACCCTGGAAACAGGGCAGTCAGTTACCCCGGAAACAGGGTGATCAGTTACACTGGAAACAGGGAGATCAGTTACCCCGGAAACAGGGTGATCAGTTACCCTGGAAACAGTGAGATCAGTTACCACGGAAACAGGGCAGTCAGTTACCCCGGAAAGAGGGCAGACAGTTACCCTGGAAACAGGGCAGTCAGTGATCCCTGAAACAGGGAGATCAGTTACCCTGGAAACAGGGCAGTCAGTTACCCCGGAAACAGGGCAGTCAGTTACCCTGGAAACAGGGCAGTCAGTTATCCCGGAAACAGGGCAGTCAGTTATCCCGGAAACAGGGTGATCAGTTACCCTGGAAACTGGGCTGTCAGTTACCCCGGAAACAGGGCAGACATTTATCGTGGAAACAGGGCAGTCAGTTACCCTGGAAACAGGGCAGTCAATTACCCCTGGAAACAGATTACTCAGTTATCCCGGAAACAGGGTGATCAGTTCCCCTGGAAACAGGGCAGTCAGTTATCCCGGTAACAGGGTGATCAGTTACCCTGGAAAAAGGGCAGTCAGTTATCCCGGAAACAGGGCAGTCAGTTACCCCGGAAGCAGGGCAGTCATTTATCCCGGAAAATGGGTGATCAGTTACCCTGGAAACTGGGCAGTCAGTTACCCTGGAAACAGGGCAGTCAGTCACCCTGGAAACAGGTTAGTCAGTTACCCCGGAAACAGTGTGTTCAGTTACCCCGGAAACAGGGCAGTCAGTTCCCCTGGAAACAGGGCAGTCAGTTATCCTGGAATCAGGGCAGTCAGTTAACCTAGAAACAGGGCAGTCAGTTATTCTGGAAACAGGGCAGTCAGTTATCCTGGAAACAGGGCGGTCAGTTACCCCGGAAATAGGGAGGTAAGTTATCCTGGAAACAGGGCGGTCGGTAACACCGGAAACAGGGAGATCAGTTACCCCGGAAACAGGGCAGTCAGTTACCCTGGAAACAGGGCAGTCAGTTATCCTGGAAACAGGGCAATCAGTTATACCGGAAACAGGGTGATCAGTTAATTTGGAAACAGGGCAGTCAGTTAGCCTGGAAAGAGGGCAGTCAGTTACCCCGGAAACAGGGCAGTCAGTTACCCTGGAAACAGGGCAGTCAATTATCCTGGAAACAGGGCAATCAGTTATACCGGAAACAGGGTGATCAGTTAATTTGGAAACAGGGCAGTCAGTTAGCCTGGAAAGATGGCAGTCAGTTACCCCGGAAACAGGGCAGTCAGTTACCCTGGAAACAGGGCAGTCAGTTACCCCGGAAACAGGGCAGTCAGTTACCCTGGAAACAGGGCAGTCAGTTATCCTGGAAACAGGGCAGTCAGTTATCCCGGAAACAGGGTGATCAGTTACCCTGGAAACTGGCTGTCAGTTACCCTGGAAACAGGGCAGTCAGTTTCCCCGGAAACAGGGCAGTCAGTTATCCTGGAAACTGGGCAGTCAGTTACCCTGGAAACAGGGCAGTCAGTTATCCCGCAAACTGGGTGATCAGTTACCCTGGAAACAGGGCAGTCAGTCACCCTGGAAACAGGTTAGTCAGTTAACCCGGATACAGTGTGATCAGTTACCCTGGAAACAGGGCAGTCAGTTCCCCTGGAAACAGGGCAGACAGTTATCCTGGAATCAGGGCAGTGAGTTAACCTAGAAACAGGGCAGTCAGTTATCCTGGAAACAGGGCAGTCAGTTATCCTGGAAACAGGGCTGTCAGTTACCCCGGAAATAGGGAGGTCAGTTATCCTGGAAACAGGGTGGTCAGTTACACCGGAAACAGGGTGATCAGTTACCCTGGAAACTGGGCAGTCAGTTACCCCGGAAACAGGGCAGTCAGCTATCCTGGAAACAGGGCAGTCTGTTACCCTGGAAACAGGGCAGTCATTTACACCTGGAAACAGATTACTCAGTTACCCCGGAAACAAGGTTATCAGTTACCCTGGAAACAGGGCAGTCAGTTATCCTGGAAACAGGGTGGTCAGTTACCCCGAAAACAGGGCGGTCAGTTCCCCTGGAAACAGGGCAGTCAGTTACCATGGAAACAGGGCAGTCAGTTACCCCGGAAACTGGGCAGTCAGTTGCCCCGGAAACAGGGCAGTCAGTTACCCCGGAAACAGGGTGATCAGTTACACTGGAAACAGGGAGATCAGTTACCCCGGAAACAGGGTGATCAGTTACCCTGGAAACAGGGAGATCAGTTACCCTGGAAACAGAGCAGTCATTTACCCGGAAACAGGGTGATCAGTTACCACGGAAAAAGGGAGATCAGTTACCCTGGAACCAGGGCAGTCAGTTATCCTGGAAACAGGGCGGTCAGTTACCCCGGAAACAGGGCGGTCAGTTAACCTGGAAACAGGGCAGTCAGTTATCCCGGAAACAGGGCGGACAGTTACCCCGGAAACAGGGTGATCAGTTAGCCTGGAAACAGGGCAGTCAGTTACCCCGGAAAGAGGGTGATCAGTTACTCTGGAAACAGTGTGATCAGTTACCTTGGATACAGGGCGGTCAGTTACCCCGGAAACAGGGCAGTCAGTTATCCCGGAAACATGGTGATCAGTTACCCTGGAAACAGGGCAGTCATTTATCCCGGAAACAGGGTGATCAGTTGCCCTGGAAACAGGGTGATCAGTTACCCTGGAAACAGGGCGGTTAGTTACCCCGGAAACAGGGCAGTCAGTGATCCCGGAAACAGGGTGATCAGTTACCCTGGAAACAGGGCAGTCAGTTATCCCGGAAACAGGGTGATCAGTTACCCTGGAAACAGGGCAGTCAGTATTCCTGGAAACAGGGTGGTCAGTTACCCTGGCAACAGGGCAGTCAGTTACCCAGAAACAGGGTGATCAGTGAGCCCGGAAACAGGGAGATCAGTTACCCTGGAAACAGGGCAGTCAGTTATCCTGGAAACAGGGCGGTCAGTTACCCCAAAAACAGGGCTGTCAGTTACCCTGGAAACAGGGCAGACAGTTATCCCGGAAACAGGGCGGTCAGGTAACCCGGAAACAGGGCGGTCAGTTAACCTCGAAACAGGGCAGTCAGTCACCCTGGAAACAGGTCAGTCAATTATCCCGGAAACAGGGCAGTCAGTTATCCCGGAAACAGGGTGATCAGTTCCCCTGGAAACTGGGCAGTCAGTTACCCCGGAAAAAGGGCAGACAGTTATCCTGGAAACAGGGTAGTCAGTTACCCTGGAAACAGGGCAGTCATTTACCCCTGGAAACAGATTACTCAGTTACCCCGGAAACAGGGTGATCGGTTACCCTGGAAACAGGGCAGTCAGTTATCCTGGAAACAGGGCGGTCAGTTACCCCGAAAACAGGGCGGTCAGTTCCCCTGGAAACAGGGCAGTCAGTTACCCTGGAAACAGGGCAGTCAGTTACCCCGGAAACAGGGCGGTCAGTTGCCCTGGAAACAGGGCAGTCAGTTATCCCGGAAACAGGGTGATCAGTTACACTGGAAACAGGGAGATCAGTTACCCCGGAAACAGGGTGATCAGTTACCCTGGAAACAGTGAGATCAGTTACCCTGGAAACAGGGCAGTCAGTTACCCCGGAAAGAGGGCAGACAGTTACCCTGGAAACAGGGCAGTCAGTGATCCCTGAAACAGGGAGATCAGTTACCCTGGAAACAGGGCAGTCAGTTACCCCGGAAACAGGGCAGTCAGTTACCCTGGAAACAGGGCAGTCAGTTATCCCGGAAACAGGGCAGTCAGTTATCCCGGAAACAGGGTGATCAGTTACCCTGGAAACAGGGCAGTCATTTACCCCTGGAAACAGATTACTCAGTTACCCCGGAAACAGGGTGATCGGTTACCCTGGAAACAGGGCAGTCAGTTATCCTGGAAACAGGGCGGTCAGTTACCCCGAAAACAGGGCGGTCAGTTCCCCTGGAAACAGGGCAGTCAGTTACCCTGGAAACAGGGCAGTCAATTACCCCGGAAACAGGGCGGTCAGTTGCCCTGGAAACAGGGCAGTCAGTTATCCCGGAAACAGGGTGATCAGTTACACTGGAAACAGGGAGATCAGTTACCCCGGAAACAGGGTGATCAGTTACCCTGGAAACAGTGAGATCAGTTACCCTGGAAACAGGGCAGTCAGTTACCCCGGAAAGAGGGCGGACAGTTACCCTGGAAACAGGGCAGTCAGTGATCCCTGAAACAGGGAGATCAGTTACCCTGGAAACAGGGCAGTCAGTTACCCCGGAAACAGGGCAGTCAGTTACCCTGGAAACAGGGCAGTCAGTTATCCCGGAAACAGGGCAGTCAGTTATCCCGGAAACAGGGTGATCAGTTACCCTGGAAACTGGGCTGTCAGTTACCCCGGAAACAGGGCAGTCATTTATCGTGGAAACAGGGCAGTCAGTTACCCTGGAAACAGGGCAGTCATTTACCCCTGGAAACAGATTACTCAGTTATCCCGGAAACAGGGTGATCAGTTGCCCTGGAAACAGGGCAGTCAGTTATCCCGGATACAGGGTGATCAGTTACCCTGGAAAAAGGGCAGTCAGTTATCCCGGAAACAGGGCAGTCAGTTACCCCGGAAGCAGGGCAGTCATTTATCCCGGAAAATGGGTGATCGGTTACCCTGCAAAATGGGCAGTCAGTTACCCCGGAAACAGTGTGATCAGTTACCCCGGAAACAGGGCAGTCAGTTCCCCTGGAAACAGGGCAGTCAGTTATCCTGGAATCAGGGCAGTCAGTTAACCTAGAAACAGGGCAGTCAGTTATTCTGGAAACAGGGCAGTCTGTTATCCTGGAAACAGGGCGGTCAGTTACCCCGGAAATAGGGAGGTCAGTTATCCTGGAAACAGGGCGGTCGGTTAGACCGGAAACAGGGAGATCAGTTACCCCGGAAACAGGGCAGTCTGTTACCCTGGAAACAGGGCAGTCAGTTATCCTGGAAACAGGGCAATCAGTTATACCGGAAACAGGGTGATCAGTTAATTTGGAAACAGGGCAGTCAGTTAGCCTGGAAAGAGGGCAGTCAGTTACCCCGGAAACAGGGCAGTCATTTACCCTGGAAACAGGGCAGTCCGTTATCCTGGAAACAGGGCAATCAGTTATACCGGAAACAGGGTGATCAGTTAATTTGGAAACAGGGCAGTCAGTTAGCCGGGAAAGATGGCAGTCAGTTACCCCGGAAACAGGGCAGTCAGTTACCCTGGAAACAGGGCAGTCAGTTACCCCGGAAACAGGGCAGTCAGTTACCCTGGAAACAGGGCAGTCAGTTATCCTGGAAACAGGGCAGTCAGTTATCCTGGAAACAGGGTGATCAGTTACCCTGGAAACTGGCTGTCAGTTACCCTGGAAACAGGGCAGTCAGTTTCCCCGGAAACAGGGCAGTCAGTTATCTTGGAAACTGGGCAGTCAGTTCCCCTGGAATCAGGGCAGTCAGTTATCCCGCAAACTGGGTGATCAGTTACCCTGGAAACAAGGCAGTCTGTTATCCCGGAAACAGGGCAGTCAGTTATCCCGGAAAAAGGGTGATCAGTTACCCTGGAAACTGGGCAGTCAGTCACCCTGGAAACAGGTTAGTCAGTTACCCCGGATACAGTGTGATCAGTTACCCCGGAAACAGGGCAGTCAGTTCTCCTGGAAACAGGGCAGACAGTTATCCTGGAATCAGGGCAGTCAGTTAACCTAGAAACAGGGCAGTCAGTTATCCTGGAAACAGGGCAGTCAGTTACCCTGGAAACAGGGCTGTCAATTACCCCGGAAATAGGGAGGTCAGTTATCCTGGAAACAGGGCGGTCAGTTACACCGGGAGCAGGGTGATCAGTTACCCTGGAAACTGGGCAGTCAGTTACCCCGGAAACAGGGCAGTCAGTTATCCTGGAAACAGGGCAGTCAGTTATCCTGGAAACAGGGCTGTCAGTTACCCCGGAAATAGGGAGGTCAGTTATCCAGGAAACAGGGTGGTCAGTTACACCGGAAACAGGGTGATCAGTTACCCTGGAAACTGGGCAGTCAGTTACCCCGGAAACAGGGCAGTCAGCTATCCTGGAAACAGGGCAGTCTGTTACCCTGGAAACAGGGCAGTCATTTACACCTGGAAACAGATTACTCAGTTACCCCGGAAACAAGGTTATCAGTTACCCTAGAAACAGGGCAGTCAGTTATCCTGGAAACAGGGCGGTCAGTTACCCCGAAAACAGGGCGGTCAGTTCCCCTGGAAACAGGGCAGTCAGTTACCATGGAAACAGGGCAGTCAGTTACCCCGGAAACTGGGCAGTCAGTTGCCCCGGAAACAGGGCAGTCAGTTACCCCGGAAACAGGGTGATCAGTTACACTGGAAACAGGGAGATCAGTTACCCCGGAAACAGGGTGATCAGTTACCCTGGAAACAGGGAGATCAGTTACCCTGGAAACAGAGCAGTCAGTTACCCGGAAACAGGGTGATCAGTTACCACGGAAAAAGGGAGATCAGTTACCCTGGAACCAGGGCAGTCAGTTATCCTGGAAACAGGGCGGTCAGTTACCCCGGAAACAGGGCGGTCAGTTAACCTGGAAACAGGGCAGTCAGTTATCCCGGAAACAGGGCGGACAGTTACCCCGGAAACAGGGTGATCAGTTAGCCTGGAAACAGGGCAGTCAGTTACCCCGGAAAGAGGGTGATCAGTTACTCTGGAAACAGTGTGATCAGTTACCTTGGATACAGGGCGGTCAGTTACCCCGGAAACAGGGCAGTCAGTTATCCCGGAAACATGGTGATCAGTTACCCTGGAAACAGGGCAGTCATTTATCCCGGAAACAGGGTGATCAGTTGCCCTGGAAACAGGGTGATCAGTTACCCTGGAAACAGGGCGGTAAGTTACCCCGGAAACAGGGCAGTCAGTGATCCCGGAAACAGGGTGATCAGTTACCCTGGAAACAGGGCAGTCAGTTATCCCGGAAACAGGGTGATCAGTTACCCTGGAAACAGGGCAGTCAGTATTCCTGGAAACAGGGTGGTCAGTTACCCTGGCAACAGGGCAGTCAGTTACCCGGAAACAGGGTGATCAGTGAGCCCGGAAACAGGGAGATCAGTTACCCTGGAAACAGGGCAGTCAGTTATCCTGGAAACAGGGCGGTCAGTTACCCCAAAAGCAGGGCTGTCAGTTACCCTGGAAACAGGGCAGACAGTTATCCCGGAAACAGGGCGGTCAGGTAACCCGGAAACAGGGCGGTCAGTTAACCTCGAAACAGGGCAGTCAGTCACCCTGGAAACAGGTCAGTCAATTATCCCGGAAACAGGGCAGTCAGTTATCCCGGAAACAGGGTGATCAGTTACCCTGGAAACTGGGCAGTCAGTTACCCCGGAAAAAGGGCAGTCAGTTATCCTGGAAACAGGGTAGTCAGTTACCCTGGAAACAGGGCAGTCATTTACCCCTGGAAACAGATTACTCAGTTACCCCGGAAACAGGGTGATCGGTTACCCTGGAAACAGGGCAGTCAGTTATCCTGGAAACAGGGCGGTCAGTTACCCCGAAAACAGGGCGGTCAGTTCCCCTGGAAACAGGGCAGTCAGTTACCCTGGAAACAGGGCAGTCAGTTACCCCGGAAACAGGGCGGTCAGTTGCCCTGGAAACAGGGCAGTCAGTTATCCCGGAAACAGGGTGATCAGTTACACTGGAAACAGGGAGATCAGTTACCCCGGAAACAGGGTGATCAGTTACCCTGGAAACAGTGAGATCAGTTACCCTGGAAACAGGGCAGTCAGTTACCCCGGAAAGAGGGCAGACAGTTACCCTGGAAACAGGGCAGTCAGTGATCCCTGAAACAGGGAGATCAGTTACCCTGGAAACAGGGCAGTCAGTTACCCCGGAAACAGGGCAGTCAGTTACCCTGGAAACAGGGCAGTCAGTTATCCCGGAAACAGGGCAGTCAGTTATCCCGGAAACAGGGTGATCAGTTACCCTGGAAACAGGGCAGTCATTTACCCCTGGAAACAGATTACTCAGTTACCCCGGAAACAGGGTGATCGGTTACCCTGGAAACAGGGCAGTCAGTTATCCTGGAAACAGGGCGGTCAGTTACCCCGAAAACAGGGCGGTCAGTTCCCCTGGAAACAGGGCAGTCAGTTACCCTGGAAACAGGGCAGTCAGTTACCCCGGAAACAGGGCGGTCAGTTGCCCTGGAAACAGGGCAGTCAGTTATCCCGGAAACAGGGTGATCAGTTACACTGGAAACAGGGAGATCAGTTACCCCGGAAACAGGGTGATCAGTTACCCTGGAAACAGTGAGATCAGTTACCCTGGAAACAGGGCAGTCAGTTACCCCGGAAAGAGGGCAGACAGTTACCCTGGAAACAGGGCAGTCAGTGATCCCTGAAACAGGGAGATCAGTTACCCTGGAAACAGGGCAGTCAGTTACCCCGGAAACAGGGCAGTCAGTTACCCTGGAAACAGGGCAGTCAGTTATCCCGGAAACAGGGCAGTCAGTTATCCCGGAAACAGGGTGATCAGTTACCCTGGAAACTGGGCTGTCAGTTACCCCGGAAACAGGGCAGTCATTTATCGTGGAAACAGGGCAGTCAGTTACCCTGGAAACAGGGCAGTCATTTACCCCTGGAAACAGATTACTCAGTTATCCCGGAAACAGGGTGATCAGTTGCCCTGGAAACAGGGCAGTCAGTTATCCCGGATACAGGGTGATCAGTTACCCTGGAAAAAGGGCAGTCAGTTATCCCGGAAACAGGGCAGTCAGTTACCCCGGAAGCAGGGCAGTCATTTATCCCGGAAAATGGGTGATCGGTTACCCTGCAAAATGGGCAGTCAGTTACCCCGGAAACAGTGTGATCAGTTACCCCGGAAACAGGGCAGTCAGTTCCCCTGGAAACAGGGCAGTCAGTTATCCTGGAATCAGGGCAGTCAGTTAACCTAGAAACAGGGCAGTCAGTTATTCTGGAAACAGGGCAGTCTGTTATCCTGGAAACAGGGCGGTCAGTTACCCCGGAAATAGGGAGGTCAGTTATCCTGGAAACAGGGCGGTCGGTTAGACCGGAAACAGGGAGATCAGTTACCCCGGAAACAGGGCAGTCTGTTACCCTGGAAACAGGGCAGTCAGTTATCCTGGAAACAGGGCAATCAGTTATACCGGAAACAGGGTGATCAGTTAATTTGGAAACAGGGCAGTCAGTTAGCCTGGAAAGAGGGCAGTCAGTTACCCCGGAAACAGGGCAGTCATTTACCCTGGAAACAGGGCAGTCCGTTATCCTGGAAACAGGGCAATCAGTTATACCGGAAACAGGGTGATCAGTTAATTTGGAAACAGGGCAGTCAGTTAGCCGGGAAAGATGGCATTCAGTTACCCCGGAAACAGGGCAGTCAGTTACCCTGGAAACAGGGCAGTCAGTTACCCCGGAAACAGGGCAGTCAGTTACCCTGGAAACAGGGCAGTCAGTTATCCTGGAAACAGGGCAGTCAGTTATCCTGGAAACAGGGTGATCAGTTACCCTGGAAACTGGCTGTCAGTTACCCTGGAAACAGGGCAGTCAGTTTCCCCGGAAACAGGGCAGTCAGTTATCTTGGAAACTGGGCAGTCAGTTCCCCTGGAATCAGGGCAGTCAGTTATCCCGCAAACTGGGTGATCAGTTACCCTGGAAACAAGGCAGTCTGTTATCCCGGAAACAGGGCAGTCAGTTATCCCGGAAAAAGGGTGATCAGTTACCCTGGAAACTGGGCAGTCAGTCACCCTGGAAACAGGTTAGTCAGTTACCCCGGATACAGTGTGATCAGTTACCCCGGAAACAGGGCAGTCAGTTCTCCTGGAAACAGGGCAGACAGTTATCCTGGAATCAGGGCAGTCAGTTAACCTAGAAACAGGGCAGTCAGTTATCCTGGAAACAGGGCAGTCAGTTACCCTGGAAACAGGGCTGTCAGTTACCCCGGAAATAGGGAGGTCAGTTATCCTGGAAACAGGGCGGTCAGTTACACCGTGAGCAGGGTGATCAGTTACCCTGGAAACTGGGCAGTCAGTTACCCCGGAAACAGGGCAGTCAGTTATCCTGGAAACAGGGCAGTCAGTTACCCTGGAAACAGGGCAGTCATTTACACCTGGAAACAGATTACTCAGTTACCCCGGAAACAAGGTGATCAGTTACCCTGGAAACAGGGCAGTCAGTTATCCTGGAAACAGGGCGGTCAGTTAACCTGGAAACAGGGCAGACAGTTATCCCGGAAACAGGGCGGACAGTTACCCCGGAAACAGAGCGGTCAGTTATCCCGGAAACAGGGTGATCAGTTACCCTGGAAACAGGGCAGTCAGTTACCCTGGGAACAGGTTAGTAACTTACCCCAGAAACAGGGAGATCAGTTACCCTGGAAACAGGGCAGTCAGTCACCCTGGAAACAGGTTAGTCAGTTACCCCGGATACAGTGTGATCAGTTACCCCGGAAACAGGGCAGTCAGTTCCCCTGGAAACAGGGCAGACAGTTATCCTGGAATCAGGGCAGTCAGTTAACCTAGAAACAGGGCAGTCAGTTATCCTGGAAACAGGGCAGTCAGTTATCCTGGAAACAGGGCAGTCAGTTATCCTGGAAACAGGGTGGTCAGTTATCCTGGAAACAGGGCAGTCAGTTACCCTGGAAACAGGGCAGTCATTTACACCTGGAAACAGATTACTCAGTTACCCCGGAAACAAGGTGATCAGTTACCCTGGAAACAGGGCCGTCAGTTATCCTGGAAACAGGGCAGTCAGTTATCCTGGAAACAGGGTGGTCAGTTACCCCGGAAATAGGGAGGTCAGTTATCCTGGAAACAGGGCGGTCAGTTACACCGGAAACAGGGTGATCAGTTACCATGGAAACTGGGAAGTCATTTACCCCGGAAACAGGGCAGTCAGTTATCCTGGAAACAGGGCAGTCATTTACACCTGGAAACAGATTACTCAGTTACCCCGGAAACAAGGTGATCAGTTACCCTGGAAACAGGGCAGACAGTTATCCTGGAAACAGGGCGGTCAGTTACCCCAAAAACAGGGCGGTCTGTTCCCCTGGAAACAGGGCAGTCAGTTACCATGGAAACAGGGCAGTCAGTTACCCCGGAAACAGGGCGGTCAGTTGCCCTGGAAACAGGGCAGTCAGTTACCCCGGAAACAGGGTGATCAGTTACACTGGAAACAGGGCAGTCAGTCACCCTGGAAACAGGTTAGTCAGTTACCCCGGATACAGTGTGATCAGTTACCCCGGAAACAGGGCAGTCAGTTCCCCTGGAAACAGTTCAGACAGTTATCCTGGAATCAGGGCAGTCAGTTAACCTAGAAACAGGGCAGTCAGTTATCCTGGAAACAGGGCAGTCAGTTATCCTGGAAACAGGGTGGTCAGTTACCCTGGAAACTGGGCAGTCAGTTACCCCGGAAACAGGGCAGTCAGTTATCCTGGAAACAGGGCAGTCAGTTACCCTGGAAACAGGGCAGTCATTTACACCTGGAAACAGATTACTCAGTTACCCCGGAAACAAGGTGATCAGTTACCCTGGAAACAGGGCAGTCAGTTATCCTGGAAACAGGGCAGTCAGTTATCCTGGAAACAGGGTGGTCAGTTACCCCGGAAATAGGGAGGTCAGTTATCCTGGAAACAGGGCGGTCAGTTACACCGGAAACAGGGTGATCAGTTACCATGGAAACTGGGAAGTCAGTTACCCCGGAAACAGGGCAGTCAGTTATCCTGGAAACAGGGCAGTCATTTACACCTGGAAACAGATTACTCAGTTACCCCGGAAACAAGGTGATCAGTTACCCTGGAAACAGGGCAGACAGTTATCCTGGAAACAGGGCGGTCAGTTACCCCAAAAACAGGGCGGTCTGTTCCCCTGGAAACAGGGCAGTCAGTTACCATGGAAACAGGGCAGTCAGTTACCCCGGAAACAGGGCGGTCAGTTGCCCTGGAAACAGGGCAGTCAGTTACCCCGGAAACAGGGTGATCAGTTACACTGGAAACAGGGAGATCAGTTACCCCGGAAACAGGGTGATCAGTTACCCTGGAAACAGGGAGATCAGTTACCCTGGAAACAGGGCAGTCAGTTACCCGGAAACAGGGTGATCAGTTACCACGGAAAAAGGGAGATCAGTTACCCTGGAAACAGGGCAGTCAGTTATCCTGGAAACAGGGCGGTCAGTTACCCCGGAAACAGGGCGGTCAGTTAACCTGGCAACAGGGCAGTCAGTTATCCCGGAAACAGGGCGGACAGTTACCCCGGAAACAGAGCGGTCAGTTATCCCGGAAACAGGGTGATCAGTTACCCTGGAAACAGGGCAGTCAGTTACCCTGGGAACAGGTTAGTAACTTACCCCAGAAACAGGGAGATCAGTTACCCTGGAAACTGGGCAGTCAGTTACCCCGGAAACAGGGCGCTCAGTTATCCCGGAAACAGGGTGATCAGTTAGCCTGGAAACAGGGCAGTCAGTTACTCCGGAAACAGGGTCATCAGTTACTCTGGAAACAGTGTGATCAGTTACCTTGGAAACAGGGCGGTCAGTTACCCCGGAAACAGGGCAGTCAGTGATCCCGGAAACAGGGTGATCAGTTACCCTGGAAACAGGGCAGTCAGATATCCCAGAAACAGGGTGATCAGTTACCCTGGAAACAGGGCAGTCAGTATTCCTGGAAACAGGGTGGTCAGTTACCCTGGCAACAGGGCAGTCAGTTACCCGGAAACAGGGTGATCAGTGAGCCCGGAAACAGGGAGAACAGTTACCCTGGAAACAGGGCAGTCAGTTATCCTGGAAACAGGGCGGTCAATTACCCCAAAAACAGGGCGGTCAGTTACCCTGGAAACAGGGCAGACAGTTATCCCGGAAACAGGGCGGTCAGGTAACACGGAAACAGGGCGGTCAGTTACCCTGGAAACAGGGCAGTCAGTCACCCTGGAAACAGGTCAGTCAATTATCCCGGAAACAGGGCAGTCAGTTATCCCGGAAACAGGGTGATCAGTTACCCTGGAAACTGGGCAGTCAGTTACCCCGGAAACAGGGCAGTCAGTTATCCTGGAAACAGGGCAGTCATTTACCCTGGAAACAGGGCAGTCATTTACCCCTGGAAACAGATTGCTCAGTTACCCCGGAAACAGGGTGATCAGTTGCCCTGAAAACAGGGCAGTCAGTTATCCTGGAAACTGGGCGGTCAGTTACCCCGAAAACAGGGCGGTCAGTTCCTCTGGAAACAGGGCAGTCAGTTACCCTGGAAACAGGGCTGTCAGTTACCCCGGAAACAGGGCGGTCAGTTGCCCTGGAAACAGGGCAGTCAGTTACCCCGGAAACAGGGTGATCAGTTACACTGGAAACAGGGAGATCAGTTACCCCGGAAACAGGGTGATCAGTTACCCTGGAAACAGTGAGATCAGTTACCCTGGAAACAGGGCAGTCAGTTATCCCTGAAACAGGGCAGTCAGTTATCCCGGAAACAGGGCGGTCAGTTATCCCGGAAACAGGGCAGTCAGTGATCCCTGAAACAGGGAGATCAGTTACCCCGGAAACAGGGCAGTCAGTTATCCAGGAAACAGGGCAGTCAGTTATCCTGGAAACACGCAGTCAGTTATCCTGGAAACATCGCGGTCAGTTACCCCGGAAATGGGGCGGACAGTTATCCTGGAAACACGGCGGTCAGTTACCCCGGAGCAGGGAGATCAGTTACCCTGGAAACAGGGCGGTCTGTTACTCCGGAAACAGGGCGGTCAGTTATCCCGGAAACAGGGCAGTCAGTTATCCCGGAAACAGGGTGATCAGTTACCCTGGAAACTGGGCTGTCAGTTACCCCGGAAACAGGGCAGACATTTATCGTGGAAACAGGGCAGTCAGTTACCCTGGAAACAGGGCAGTCATTTACCCCTGGAAACAGATTACTCAGTTATCCCGGAAACAGGGTGATCAGTTACCCTGGAAACAGGGCAGTCAGTTATCCCGGAAACAGGGTGATCAGTTACCCTGGAAAAAGGGCAGTCAGTTATCCCGGAAACAGGGCAGTCAGTTACCCCGGAAGCAGGGCAGTCATTTATCCCGGAAAATGGGTGATCAGTTACCCTGGAAACTGGGCAGTCAGTTACCCTGGAAACAGGGCAGTCAGTCACCCTGGAAACAGGTTAGTCAGTTACCCCAGAAACAGTGTGATCAGTTACCCCGGAAACAGTGTGATCATTTACCCCGGAAACAGGGCAGTCAGTTCCACTGGAAACAGGGCAGTCAGTTATCCTGGAATCAGGGCAGTCAGTTAACCTAGAAACAGGGCAGTCAGTTATCCTGGAAACAGGGCAGTCAGTTATCCTGGAAACAGGGCTGTCAGTTACCCCGGAAATAGGGAGGTTAGTTATCCTGGAAACAGGGCAGTCAGTTACCCCGGAAACAGGGCGGTCAGTTACCCCGGAAACAGGGTGATCAGTTAGCCTGGAAACAGGGCAGTCAGTTACTCCGGAAACAGGGTCATCAGTTACTCTGGAAACAGTGTGATCAGTTACCTTGGAAACAGGGCGGTCAGTTACCCCGGAAACAGGGCAGTCAGTTATCCCGGAAACAGGGTGATCAGTTACCCTGGAAACAGGGCAGTCATTTATCCCGGAAACAGGGTGATCAGTTGCCCTGGAAACAGGGTGATCAGTTAGCCTGGAAACAGGGCGGTAAGTTACCCCGGAAACAGGGCAGTCAGTGATCCCGGAAACAGGGTGATCAGTTACCCTGGAAAGAGGGCAGTCAGATATCCCGGAAACAGGGTGATCAGTTACCCTGGAAACAGGGCAGTCAGTATTCCTGGAAACAGGGTGGTCAGTTACCCTGGCAACAGGGCAGTCAGTTACCCGGAAACAGGGTGATCAGTGAGCCCGGAAACAGGGAGAACAGTTACCCTGGAAACAGGGCAGTCAGTTATCCTGGAAACAGGGCGGTCAGTTACCCCAAAAACAGGGCGGTCAGTTACCCTGGAAACAGGGCGGACAGTTATCCCGGAAACAGGGCGGTCAGGTAACACGGAAACAGGGCGGTCAGTTACCCTCGAAACAGGGCAGTCAGTCACCCTGGAAACAGGTCAGTCAATTATCCCGGAAACAGGGTAGTCAGTTATCCCGGAAACAGCGTGATCAGTTACCCTGGAAACTGGGCAGTCAGTTACCCCGGAAACAGGGCAGTCAGTTATCCTGGAAACAGGGCAGTCAGTTACCCTGGAAACAGGGCTGTCATTTACCCCTGGAAACAGATTGCTCAGTTACCCCGGAAACAGGGTGATCAGTTACCCTGGAAACAGGGCAGTCAGTTATCCTGGAAACAGGGCGGTCAGTTACCCCGAAAACAGGGCGGTCAGTTCCTCTGGAAACAGGGCAGTCAGTTACCCTGGAAACAGGGCAGTCAGTTACCCCGGAAACAGGGCGGTCAGTTGCCCTGGAAACAGGGCAGTCAGTTACCCCGGAAACAGGGTGATCAGTTACACTGGAAACAGGGAGATCAGTTACCCCGGAAACAGGGTGATCAGTTACCCTGGAAACAGTGAGATCAGTTACCCTGGAAACAGGGCAGTCAGTTATCCCGGAAACAGGGCGGTCAGTTATCCCGGAAACAGGGCAGTCAGTGATCCCTGAAACAGGGAGATCAGTTACCCCGGAAACAGGGCAGTCAGTTATCCAGGAAACAGGGCAGTCAGTTATCCTGGAAACATAGCGGTCAGTTACCCCGGAAATAGGGCGGACAGTTATCCTGGAAACACAGCGGTCAGTTACCCCGGAGCAGGGAGATCAGTTACCCTGGAAACAGGGCGGTCTGTTACTCCGGAAACAGGGCAGTCAGTTACCCTGGAAACAGGGCGGTCAGTTATCCCGGAAACAGGGCAGTCAGTTATCCCGGAAACAGGGTGATCAGTTACCCTGGAAACTGGGCTGTCAGTTACCCCGGAAACAGGGCAGACATTTATCGTGGAAACAGGGCAGTCAGTTACCCTGGAAACAGGGCAGTCATTTACCCCTGGAAACAGATTACTCAGTTATCCCGGAAACAGGGTGATCAGTTACCCTGGAAACAGGGCAGTCAGTTATCCCGGAAACAGGGTGATCAGTTACCCTGGAAAAAGGGCAGTCAGTTATCCCGGAAACAGGGCAGTCAGTTACCCCGGAAGCAGGGCAGTCATTTATCCCGGAAAATGGGTGATCAGTAACCCTGGAAACTGGGCAGTCAGTTACCCTGGAAACAGGGCAGTCAGTCACCCTGGAAACAGGTTAGTCAGTTACCCCTGAAACAGTGTGATCAGTTACCCCGGAAACAGTGTGATCATTTACCCCGGAAACAGGGCAGTCAGTTATCCTGGAATCAGGGCAGTCAGTTAACCTAGAAACAGGGCAGTCAGTTATCCTGGAAACAGGGCAGTCAGTTATCCTGGAAACAGGGCGGTCAGTTACCCCGGAAATAGGGAGGTCAGTTATCCTGGAAACAGGGCAGTCAGTTACCCCGGAAACAGGGCGGTCAGTTATCCCGGAAACAGGGTGATCAGTTATCCTGGAAACAGGGCAGTCAGTTACTCCGGAAACAGGGTCATCAGTTACTCTGGAAACAGTGTGATCAGTTACCTTGGAAACAGGGCGGTAAGTTACCCCGGAAACAGGGCAGTCAGTGATCCCGGAAACAGGGTGATCAGTTACCCTGGAAACAGGGCAGTCAGATATCCCGGAAACAGGGTGATCAGTTACCCTGGAAACAGGGCAGTCAGTATTCCTGGAAACAGGGTGGTCAGTTACCCTGGCAACAGGGCAGTCAGTTACCCGGAAACAGGGTGATCAGTGAGCCCGGAAACAGGGAGAACAGTTACCCTGGAAACAGGGCAGTCAGTTATCCTGGAAACAGTGCGGTCAGTTACCCCAAAAACAGGGCTGTCAGTTACCCTGGAAACAGGGCAGACAGTTATCCCACAAACAGGGCGGTCAGGTGACACGGAAACAGGGCGGTCAGTTACCCTCGAAACAGGGCAGTCAGTCACCCTGGAAACAGGTCAGTCAATTATCCCGGAAACAGGGCAGTCAGTTATCCCGGAAACAGGGTGATCAGTTACCCTGGAAACTGGGCAGTCAGTTACCCCGGAAACAGGGCAGTCAGTTATCCTGGAAACAGGGCGGTCAGTTACCCCGAAAACAGGGCGGTCAGTTCCTCTGGAAACAGGGCAGTCAGTTACCCTGGAAACAGGGCAGTCAGTTACCCCGGAAACAGGGCGGTCAGTTGCCCTGGAAACAGGGCAGTCAGTTACCCCGGAAACAGGGTGATCAGTTACACTGGAAACAGGGAGATCAGTTACCCCGGAAACAGGGTGATCAGTTACCCTGGAAACAGTGAGATCAGTTACCCTGGAAACAGGGCAGTCAGTTATCCCGGAAACAGGGCGGTCAGTTATCCCGGAAACAGGGCAGTCAGTGATCCCTGAAACAGGGAGATCAGTTACCCCGGAAACAGGGCAGTCAGTTATCCAGGAAACAGGGCAGTCAGTTATCCTGGAAACAGGCAGTCAGTTATCCTGGAAACATAGCGGTCAGTTACCCCGGAAATAGGGCGGACAGATATCCTGGAAACACAGCGGTCAGTTACCCCGGAGCAGGGAGATCAGTTACCCTGGAAACAGGGCGGTCTGTTACTCCGGAAACAGGGCAGTCAGTTACCCTGGAAACAGGGCGGTCAGTTATCCCGGAAACAGGGCAGTCAGTTATCCTGGAAACAGCGTGATCAGTTACCCTGGAAACTGCGCTGTCAGTTACCCCGGAAACAGGGCAGACATTTATCGTGGAAACAGGGCAGTCAGTTACCCTGGAAACAGGGCAGTCATTTACCCCTGGAAACAGATTACTCAGTTATCCCGGAAACAGGGTGATCAGTTACCCTGGAAACAGGGCAGTCAGTTATCCCGGAAACAGGGTGATCAGTTACCCTGGAAAAAGGGCAGTCAGTTATCCCGGAAACAGGGCAGTCAGTTACCCCGGAAGCAGGGCAGTCATTTATCCCGGAAAATGGGTGATCAGTAACCCTGGAAACTGGGCAGTCAGTTACCCTGGAAACAGGGCAGTCAGTCACCCTGGAAACAGGTTAGTCAGTTACCCCGGAAACAGTGTGATCAGTTACCCCGGAAACAGTGTGATCATTTACCCCGGAAACAGGGCAGTCAGTTCCCCTGGAAACAGGGCAGTCAGTTATCCTGGAATCAGGGCAGTCAGTTAACCTAGAAACAGGGCAGTCAGTTATCCTGGAAACAGGGCAGTCAGTTATCCTGGAAACAGGGCGGTCAGTTACCCCGGAAATAGGGAGGTCAGTTATCCTGGAAACAGGGCAGTCAGTTAGCCTGGAAACAGGGCAGTCAGTTTCCCTGGGAACAGGGCAGTCAGTTACCCCGGAAACAGTATGATCAGTTATCCTGGAAACAGGGCGGTCAGTTATCCCGGAAACAGGGCAGACAGTTAACCCGGAAACAGGGTGATCAGTTACCCTGGAAACTGGGCTGTCAGTTACCCCGGAAAGAGGGCAGACATTTAAGGTGGAAACAGGCCAGTCAGTTACCCTGGAAACAGGGCAGTCATTTACCCCTGGAAACAGATTACTCAGTTATCCCGGAAACAGGGTGATCAGTTACCCTGGAAACAGGGCAGTCAGTTATCCCGGAAACAGGGTGATCAGTTACCCTGGAAAAAGGGCAGTCAGTTATCCCGGAAACAGGGCAGTCAGTTACCCCGGAAGCAGGGCAGTCATTTATCCCAGAAAATGGGTGACCAGTAACCCTGGAAACTGGGCAGTCAGTTACCCTGGAAACAGGGCAGTCAGTCACCCTGGAAACAGGTTAGTCAGTTACCCCGGAAACAGTGTGATCAGTTACCCCGGAAACAGTGTGATCATTTACCCCGGAAACAGGGCAGTCAGTTCCCCTGGAAACAGGGCAGTCAGTTATCCTGGAATCAGGGCAGTCAGTTAACCTAGAAACAGGGCAGTCAGTTATCCTGGAAACAGGGCAGTCAGTTATCCTGGAAACAGGGCGGTCAGTTACCCCGGAAATAGGGAGGTCAGTTATCCTGGAAACAGGGCAGTCAGTTAGCCTGGAAACAGGGCAGTCAGTTTCCCTGGGAACAGGGCAGTCAGTTACCCCGGAAACAGGGTGATCAGTTATCCTGGAAACAGGGCGGTCAGTTAACCCGGAAACAGGGCAGTCAGTTTCCCCAGAAACAGGGCGGTCAGTAACCCTGCAAACAGATTAGTCAGTTACCCCGGAAACAGGGTCGTCAGTTATCCTGGAAACAGGGCAGTCAGTTACCCTGGAAACAGGGCAGTCAGTTACCCCGGAAAGAGGGCAGTCAGTTACCCTGGAAACAGGGCAGTCAGTTATCCCGGAAACAGGGCAGTCAGTTATCCCTGAAACAGGGTGATCAGTTACCCTGGAAACAGGGCAGTCAGTTACCCCGGAAACAGGGCAGTCAGTTACCCTGGAAACAGGGCAGTCAGTTATCCCGGAAACAGGGTGATCAGTTATCCCGGAAACAGGGTGATCAGTTACCCTGGAAACTGGGCAGTCAGTTACCCCGGAAAAAGGGCAGTCAATTATACTGGAAACAGGGCAGTCAGTTACCCTGGAAACAGGGCAGTCATTTACCCCTGGAAGCAGATTACTGAGTTACCCCGGAAACAGCGTGATCAGTTACCCTGGAAACAGGGCAGTCAGTTATCCTGGAAACAGGGCGGTCAGTTACCCCGAAAACAGGGCGGTCAGTTCCCCTGGAAACAGGGTGATCAGTTACCCTGGAAACAGGGCAGTCAGTTACCCCGGAAACAGGGCAGTCAGTTACCCTGGAAACAGGGCAGTCAGTTATCCCGGAAACAGGGCAGTCAGTTTTCCCGGAAACAGGGTGATCAGTTAGCCTGGAAACTGGGCAGTCAGTTACCCCGGAAAAAGGGCAGTCAATTATACTGGAAACAGGGCAGTCAGTTACCCTGGAAACAGGGCAGTCATTTACCCCTGGAAGCAGATTACTCAGTTACCCCGGAAACAGCGTGATCAGTTGCCCTGGAAACAGGGCAGTCAGTTATCCTGGAAACAGGGCGGTCAGTTACCCCGAAAACAGGGCGGTCAGTTCCCCTGGAAACAGGGTGATCAGTTACCCTGGAAACAGGGCAGTCAGTTATCCCGGAAACAGGGCAGTCAGTTACCCCGGAAGCAGGGCAGTCAGTTATCCCGGAAAATGGGTGATCAGTTACCCTGGAAACTGGGCTGTCAGTTGCCCTGGAAACAGGGCAGTCATTTACACTAGAAACTGGGCAGTCAGTTACCCTGGAAACAGGGCAGTCAGTCACACTGGAAACAGGTTAGTCATTTACCCCGGATACAGTGTGATCAGTTACCCCGGAAACAGGGCAGTCAGTTCCCCTGGAAACAGGGCAGACAGTTATCCTGGAATCAGGGCAGTCAATTAACCTAGAAACAGGGCAGTCAGTTATCCTGGAAACAGGGCAGTCAGTTATCCTGGAAACAGGGCTGTCATTTACCCCGGAAATAGGGAGGTCAGTTATCCTGGAAACAGGGCGGTCAGTTACACTGGAAACAGGGTGATCAGTTACCCTGGAAACTGGGCAGTCAGTTACCCCGGAAACAGGGCAGTCAGTTATCCTGGAAACAGGGCAGTCTGTTACCCTGGAAACAGGGCAGTCATTTACACCTGGAAACAGATTACTCAGTTACCCGGGAAACAAGGTGATCTGTTACCCTGGAAACAGGGCAGTCAGTTATCCTGGAAACAGGGCGGTCTGTTCCCCTGGAAACAGGGCAGTCAGTTACCATGGAAACAGGGCAGTCAGTTACCCCGGAAACTGGGCGGTCAGTTGCCCTGGAAACAGGGCAGTCAGTTACCCCGGAAACAGGGTGATCAGTTACACTGGAAACAGGGAGATCAGTTACCCCGGAAACAGGGTGATCAGTTACCCTGGAAACAGGGAGATCAGTTACCCTGGAAACAGGGCAGTCAGTTACCCGGAAACAGGGTGATCAGTTACCACGGAAAAAGGGAGATCAGTTACCCTGGAACCAGGGCAGTCAGTTATCCTGGAAACAGGGCGGTCAGTTACCCCGGAAACAGGGCGGTCAGTTAACCTGGAAACAGGGCAGTCAGTTATCCCGGAAACAGGGCGGACAGTTACCCCGGAAACAGAGCGGTCAGTTATCCCAGAAACAGGGTGATCAGTTACCCTGGAAACAGGGCAGTCAGTTACCCTGGGAACAGGTTAGTAACTTACCCCAGAAACAGAGAGATCAGTTACCCTGGAAACTGGGCAGTCAGTTACCCCGGAAACAGGGCGGTCAGTTATACTGGAAACAGGGCAGTCAGTTACCCTGGAAACAGGGCAGTCATTTACCCCTGGAAGCAGATTACTCAGTTACCCCGGAAACAGCGTGATCAGTTACCCTGGAAACAGCGCAGTCAGTTATCCTGGAAACAGGGCGGTCAGTTACCCCGAAAACAGGGCGGTCAGTTCCCCTGGAAACAGGGTGATCAGTTACCCTGGAAACAGGGCAGTCAGTTATCCCGGAAATAGGGCAGTCAGTTACCCCGGAAGCAGGGCAGTCAGTTATCCCGGAAAATGGGTGATCAGTTACCCTGGAAACTGGGCTGTCAGTTGCCCTGGAAACAGGGCAGTCATTTACACTAGAAACTGGGCAGTCAGTTACCCTGGAAACAGGGCAGTCAGTCACCCTGGAAACAGGTTAGTCATTTACCCCGGATACAGTGTGATCAGTTACCCCGGAAACAGGGCAGTCAGTTCCCCTGGAAACAGGGCAGACAGTTATCCTGGAATCAGGGCAGTCAATTAACCTAGAAACAGGGCAGTCAGTTATCCTGGAAACAGGGCAGTCAGTTATCCTGGAAACAGGGCTGTCAGTTACCCCGGAAATAGGGAGGTCAGTTATCCTGGAAACAGGGCGGTCAGTTACACTGGAAACAGGGTGATCAGTTACCCTGGAAACTGGGCAGTCAGTTACCCCGGAAACAGGGCAGTCAGTTATCCTGGAAACAGGGCAGTCTGTTACCCTGGAAACAGGGCAGTCATTTACACCTGGAAACAGATTACTCAGTTACCCCGGAAACAAGGTGATCAGTTACCCTGGAAACAGGGCAGTCAGTTATCCTGGAAACAGGTCGGTCAGTTACCCCGAAAACAGGGCGGTCTGTTCCCCTGGAAACAGGGCAGTCAGTTACCATGGAAACAGGGCAGTCAGTTACCCCGGAAACTGGGCTGTCAGTTGCCCTGGAAACAGGGCAGTCAGTTACCCCGGAAACAGGGTGATCAGTTACACTGGAAACAGGGAGATCAGTTACCCCGGAAACAGGGTGATCAGTTACCCTGGAAACAGAGAGATCAGTTACCCTGGAAACAGGGCAGTCAGTTACCCGGAAACAGGGTGATCAGTTACCACGGAAAAAGGGAGATCAGTTACCCTGGAACCAGGGCAGTCAGTTATCCTGGAAACAGGGCGGTCAGTTACCCCGGAAACAGGGCGGTCAGTTAACCTGGAAACAGGGCAGTCAGTTATCCCGGAAACAGGGCGGACAGTTACCCCGGAAACAGAGCGGTCAGTTATCCCGGAAACAGGGTGATCAGTTACCCTGGAAACAGGGCAGTCAGTTACCCTGGGAACAGGTTAGTAACTTACCCCAGAAACAGAGAGATCAGTTACCCTGGAAACTGGGCAGTCAGTTACCCCGGAAACAGGGCGGTCAGTTATCCCGGAAACAGGGTGATCAGTTAGCCTGGAAACAGGGCAGTCAGTTACACCGGAAACAGGGCAGTCAGTTATCCTGGAAACAGCGTGATCAGTTACCCTGGAAACAGGGCAGTCATTTATCGTGGAAACAGGGCAGTCAGTTACCCTGGAAACAGGGCAGTCATTTACCCCTGGAAACAGATTACTCAGTTATCCCGGAAACAGGGTGATCAGTTACCCTGGAAACAGGGCAGTCAGTTATCCCGGAAACAGAGTGATCAGTTACCCTGGAAAAAGGGCAGTCAGTTATCCCGGAAACAGGGCAGTCAGTTACCCCGGAAGCAGGGCAGTCATTTATCCCGGAAAATGGGTGATCAGTAACCCTGGAAACGGGGCAGTCAGTTACCCTGGAAACAGGGCAGTCAGTCACCCTGGAAACAGGTTAGTCAGTTACCCCGGAAACAGTGTGATCAGTTACCCCGGAAACAGTGTGATCATTTACCCCGGAAACAGGGCAGTCAGTTGCCCTGGAAACAGGGCAGTCAGTTATCCTGGAATCAGGGCAGTCAGTTAACCTAGAAACAGGGCAGTCAGTTATCCTGGAAATAGGGCAGTCAGTTATCCTGGAAACAGGGCGGTCAGTTACCCCGGAAATAGGGAGGTCAGTTATCCTGGAAACAGGGCAGTCAGTTAGCCTGGAAACAGGGCAGTCAGTTTCCCTGGGAACAGGGCAGTCAGTTACCCCGGAAACAGTGTGATCAGTTATCCTGGAAACAGGGCGGTCAGTTATCCCGGAAACAGGGCAGACAGTTAACCCGGAAACAGGGTGATCAGTTACCCTGGAAACTGGGCTGTCAGTTACCCCGGAAACAGGGCAGACTTTTAAGGTGGAAACAGGCCAGTCAGTTACCCTGGAAACAGGGCAGTCATTTACCCCTGGAAACAGATTACTCAGTTATCCCGGAAACAGGGTGATCAGTTACCCTGGAAACAGGGCAGTCAGTTATCCCGGAAACAGGGTGATCAGTTACCCTGGAAAAAGGGCAGTCAGTTATCCCGGAAACAGGGCAGTCAGTTACCCCGGAAGCAGGGCAGTCATTTATCCCAGAAAATGGGTGATCAGTAACCCTGGAAACTGGGCAGTCAGTTACCCTGGAAACAGGGCTGTCAGTCACCCTGGAAACAGGTTAGTCAGTTACCCCGGAAACAGTGTGATCAGTTACCCCGGAAACAGTGTGATCATTTACCCCGGAAACAGGGCAGTCAGTTCCCCTGGAAACAGGGCAGTCAGTTATCCTGGAATCAGGGCAGTCAGTTAACCTAGAAACAGGGCAGTCAGTTATCCTGGAAACAGGGCAGTCAGTTATCCTGGAAACAGGGCGGTCAGTTACCCCGGAAATAGGGAAGTCAGTTATCCTGGAAACAGGGCAGTCAGTTAGCCTGGAAACAGGGCAGTCAGTTTCCCTGGGAACAGGGCAGTCAGTTACCCCGGAAACAGGGCAGTCAGTTACCCTGGAAACAGGGCAGTCAGTTATCCCGGAAACAGGGCAGTCAGTTTTCCCGGAAACAGGGTGATCAGTTAGCCTGGAAACTGGGCAGTCAGTTACCCCGGAAAAAGGGCAGTCAATTATACTGGAAACAGGGCAGTCAGTTACCCTGGAAACAGGGCAGTCATTTACCCCTGGAAGCAGATTACTCAGTTACCCCGGAAACAGCGTGATCAGTTACCCTGGAAACAGGGCAGTCAGTTATCCTGGAAACAGGGCGGTCAGTTACCCCGAAAACAGGGCGGTCAGTTCCCCTGGAAACAGGGTGATCAGTTACCCTGGAAACAGGGCAGTCAGTTATCCCGGAAACAGGGCAGTCAGTTACCCCGGAAGCAGTGCAGTCAGTTATCCCGGAAAATGGGTGATCAGTTACCCTGGAAACTGGGCTGTCAGTTGCCCTGGAAACAGGGCAGTCATTTACACTAGAAACTGGGCAGTCAGTTACCCTGGAAACAGGGCAGTCAGTCACACTGGAAACAGGTTAGTCATTTACCCCGGATACAGTGTGATCAGTTACCCCGGAAACAGGGCAGTCAGTTCCCCTGGAAACAGGGCAGACAGTTATCCTGGAATCAGGGCAGTCAATTAACCTAGCAACAGGGCAGTCAGTTATCCTGGAAACAGGGCAGTCAGTTATCCTGGAAACAGGGCTGTCAGTTACCCCGGAAATAGGGAGGTCAGTTATCCTGGAAACAGGGCGGTCAGTTACACTGGAAACAGGGTGATCAGTTACCCTGGAAACTGGGCAGTCAGTTACCCCGGAAACAGGGCAGTCAGTTATCCTGGAAACAGGGCAGTCTGTTACCCTGGAAACAGGGCAGTCATTTACACCTGGAAACAGATTACTCAGTTACCCGGGAAACAAGGTGATCAGTTACCCTGGAAACAGGGCAGTCAGTTATCCTGGAAACAGGGCGGTCTGTTCCCCTGGAAACAGGGCAGTCAGTTACCATGGAAACAGGGCAGTCAGTTACCCCGGAAACTGGGCGGTCAGTTGCCCTGGAAACAGGGCAGTCAGTTACCCCGGAAACAGGGTGATCAGTTACACTGGAAACAGGGAGATCAGTTACCCCGGAAACAGGGTGATCAGTTACCCTGGAAACAGGGAGATCAGTTACCCTGGAAACAGGGCAGTCAGTTACCCGGAAACAGGGTGATCAGTTACCACGGAAAAAGGGAGATCAGTTACCCTGGAACCAGGGCAGTCAGTTAACCTGGAAACAGGGCGGTCAGTTACCCCGGAAACAGGGCGGTCAGTTAACCTGGAAACAGGGCAGTCAGTTATCCCGGAAACAGGGCGGACAGTTACCCCGGAAACAGAGCGGTCAGTTATCCCAGAAACAGGGTGATCAGTTACCCTGGAAACAGGGCAGTCAGTTACCCTGGGAACAGGTTAGTAACTTACCCCAGAAACAGAGAGATCAGTTACCCTGGAAACTGGGCAGTCAGTTACCCCGGAAACAGGGCGGTCAGTTATACTGGAAACAGGGCAGTCAGTTACCCTGGAAACAGGGCAGTCATTTACCCCTGGAAGCAGATTACTCAGTTACCCCGGAAACAGCGTGATCAGTTACCCTGGAAACAGCGCAGTCAGTTATCCTGGAAACAGGGCGGTCAGTTACCCCGAAAACAGGGCGGTCAGTTCCCCTGGAAACAGGGTGATCAGTTACCCTGGCAACAGGGCAGTCAGTTATCCCGGAAATAGGGCAGTCAGTTACCCCGGAAGCAGGGCAGTCAGTTATCCCGGAAAATGGGTGATCAGTTACCCTGGAAACTGGGCTGTCAGTTGCCCTGGAAACAGGGCAGTCATTTACACTAGAAACTGGGCAGTCAGTTACCCTGGAAACAGGGCAGTCAGTCACCCTGGAAACAGGTTAGTCATTTACCCCGGATACAGTGTGATCAGTTACCCCGGAAACAGGGCAGTCAGTTCCCCTGGAAACAGGGCAGACAGTTATCCTGGAATCAGGGCAGTCAATTAACCTAGAAACAGGGCAGTCAGTTATCCTGGAAACAGGGCAGTCAGTTATCCTGGAAACAGGGCTGTCAGTTACCCCGGAAATAGGGAGGTCAGTTATCCTGGAAACAGGGCGGTCAGTTACACTGGAAACAGGGTGATCAGTTACCCTGGAAACTGGGCAGTCAGTTACCCCGGAAACAGGGCAGTCAGTTATCCTGGAAACAGGGCAGTCTGTTACCCTGGAAACAGGGCAGTCATTTACACCTGGAAACAGATTACTCAGTTACCCCGGAAACAAGGTGATCAGTTACCCTGGAAACAGGGCAGTCAGTTATCCTGGAAACAGGTCGGTCAGTTACCCCGAAAACAGGGCGGTCTGTTCCCCTGGAAACAGGGCAGTCAGTTACCATGGAAACAGGGCAGTCAGTTACCCCGGAAACTGGGCGGTCAGTTGCCCTGGAAACAGGGCAGTCAGTTACCCCGGAAACAGGGTGATCAGTTACACTGGTAACAGGGAGATCAGTTACCCCGGAAACAGGGTGATCAGTTACCCTGGAAACAGGGCAGTCAGTTACCCGGAAACAGGGTGATCAGTTACCCTGGAAACAGGGCAGTCAGTTACCCGGAAACAGGGTGATCAGTTACCACGGAAAAAGGGAGATCAGTTACCCTGGAACCAGGGCAGTCAGTTATCCTGGAAACAGGGCGGTCAGTTACCCCGGAAACAGGGCGGTCAGTTAACCTGGAAACAGGGCAGTCAGTTATCCCGGAAACAGGGCGGACAGTTACCCCGGAAACAGAGCGGTCAGTTATCCCGGAAACAGGGTGATCAGTTACCCTGGAAACAGGGCAGTCAGTTACCCTGGGAACAGGTTAGTAACTTACCCCAGAAACAGAGAGATCAGTTACCCTGGAAACTGGGCAGTCAGTTACCCCGGAAACAGGGCGGTCAGTTATCCCGGAAACAGGGTGATCAGTTAGCCTGGAAACAGGGCAGTCAGTTACACCGGAAACAGGGCAGTCAGTTATCCTGGAAACAGCGTGATCAGTTACCCTGGAAACTGCGCTGTCAGTTACCCCGGAAACAGGGCAGACATTTATCGTGGAAACAGGGCAGTCAGTTACCCTGGAAACAGGGCAGTCATTTACCCCTGGAAACAGATTACTCAGTTATCCCGGAAACAGGGTGATCAGTTACCCTGGAAACAGGGCAGTCAGTTATCCCGGAAACAGGGTGATCAGTTACCCTGGAAAAAGGGCAGTCAGTTATCCCGGAAACAGGGCAGTCAGTTACCCCGGAAGCAGGGCAGTCATTTATCCCGGAAAATGGGTGATCAGTAACCCTGGAAACTGGGCAGTCAGTTACCCTGGAAACAGGGCAGTCAGTCACCCTGGAAACAGGTTAGTCAGTTACCCCGGAAACAGTGTGATCAGTTACCCCGGAAACAGTGTGATCATTTACCCCGGAAACAGGGCAGTCAGTTCCCCTGGAAACAGGGCAGTCAGTTATCCTGGAATCATGGCAGTCAGTTAACCTCGAAACAGGGCAGTCAGTTATCCTGGAAACAGGGCAGTCAGTTATCCTGGAAACACGGTGGTCAGTTACCCCGGAAATAGGGAGGTCAGTTATCCTGGAAACAGGGCAGTCAGTTAGCCTGGAAACAGGGCAGTCAGTTTCCCTGGGAACAGGGCAGTCAGTTACCCCGGAAACAGTGTGATCAGTTATCCTGGAAACAGGGCGGTCAGTTATCCCGGAAACAGGGCAGACAGTTATCCCGGAAACAGGGTGATCAGTTACCCTGGAAACTGGGCTGTCAGTTACCCCGGAAACAGGGCAGACATTTAAGGTGGAAACAGGCCAGTCAGTTACCCTGGAAACAGGGCAGTCATTTACCCCTGGAAACAGATTACTCAGTTATCCCGGAAACAGGGTGATCAGTTACCCTGGAAACAGGGCAGTCAGTTATCCCGGAAACAGGGTGATCAGTTACCCTGGAAAAAGGGCAGTCAGTTATCCCGGAAACAGGGCAGTCAGTTACCCCGGAAGCAGGGCAGTCATTTATCCCAGAAAATGGGTGATCAGTAACCCTGGAAACTGGGCAGTCAGTTACCCTGGAAACAGGGCAGTCAGTCACCCTGGAAACAGGTTAGTCAGTTACCCCGGAAACAGTGTGATCAGTTACCCCGGAAACAGTGTGATCATTTACCCCGGAAACAGGGCAGTCAGTTCCCCTAG
The DNA here is from genome assembly GCF_036365525.1 of Heterodontus francisci. NCBI lineage: Eukaryota > Metazoa > Chordata > Chondrichthyes > Heterodontiformes > Heterodontidae > Heterodontus > Heterodontus francisci. The sequence continues at coordinate 354,597 of NW_027142285.1, forward strand.
AAACAGGGCAGTCAGTTATCCTGGAAACAGGGCAGTCAGTTATCCTGGAAACAGGGCGGTCAGTTACCCCGGAAATAGGGAGGTCAGTTATCCTGGAAACAGGGCAGTCAGTTAGCCTGGAAACAGGGCAGTCAGTTTCCCTGGGAACAGGGCAGTCAGTTACCCCGGAAACAGGGTGATCAGTTATCCTGGAAACAGGGCGGTCAGTTAACCCGGAAACAGGGCAGTCAGTTTCCCCAGAAACAGGGCGGTCAGTAACCCTGCAAACAGATTAGTCAGTTACCCCGGAAACAGGGTCGTCAGTTATCCTGGAAACAGGGCAGTCAGTTACCCTGGAAACAGGGCAGTCAGTTACCCCGGAAAGAGGGCAGTCAGTTATCCCGGAAACAGGGCGGACAGTTACCCCGGAAACAGAGCGGTCAGTTATCCCGGAAACAGGGTGATCAGTTACCCTGGAAACAGGGCAGTCAGTTACCCTGGGAACAGGTTAGTAACTTACCCCAGAAACAGAGAGATCAGTTACCCTGGAAACTGGGCAGTCAGTTACCCCGGAAACAGGGCGGTCAGTTATCCCGGAAACAGGGTGATCAGTTAGCCTGGAAACAGGGCAGTCAGTTACACCGGAAACAGGGCAGTCAGTTATCCTGGAAACAGCGTGATCAGTTACCCTGGAAACTGCGCTGTCAGTTACCCCGGAAACAGGGCAGACATTTATCGTGGAAACAGGGCAGTCAGTTACCCTGGAAACAGGGCAGTCATTTACCCCTGGAAACAGATTACTCAGTTATCCCGGAAACAGGGTGATCAGTTACCCTGGAAACAGGGCAGTCAGTTATCCCGGAAACAGGGTGATCAGTTACCCTGGAAAAAGGGCAGTCAGTTATCCCGGAAACAGGGCAGTCAGTTACCCCGGAAGCAGGGCAGTCATTTATCCCGGAAAATGGGTGATCAGTAACCCTGGAAACTGGGCAGTCAGTTACCCTGGAAACAGGGCAGTCAGTCACCCTGGAAACAGGTTAGTCAGTTACCCCGGAAACAGTGTGATCAGTTACCCCGGAAACAGTGTGATCATTTACCCCGGAAACAGGGCAGTCAGTTCCCCTGGAAACAGGGCAGTCAGTTATCCTGGAATCATGGCAGTCAGTTAACCTCGAAACAGGGCAGTCAGTTATCCTGGAAACAGGGCAGTCAGTTATCCTGGAAACACGGTGGTCAGTTACCCCGGAAATAGGGAGGTCAGTTATCCTGGAAACAGGGCAGTCAGTTAGCCTGGAAACAGGGCAGTCAGTTTCCCTGGGAACAGGGCAGTCAGTTACCCCGGAAACAGTGTGATCAGTTATCCTGGAAACAGGGCGGTCAGTTATCCCGGAAACAGGGCAGACAGTTATCCCGGAAACAGGGTGATCAGTTACCCTGGAAACTGGGCTGTCAGTTACCCCGGAAACAGGGCAGACATTTAAGGTGGAAACAGGCCAGTCAGTTACCCTGGAAACAGGGCAGTCATTTACCCCTGGAAACAGATTACTCAGTTATCCCGGAAACAGGGTGATCAGTTACCCTGGAAACAGGGCAGTCAGTTATCCCGGAAACAGGGTGATCAGTTACCCTGGAAAAAGGGCAGTCAGTTATCCCGGAAACAGGGCAGTCAGTTACCCCGGAAGCAGGGCAGTCATTTATCCCAGAAAATGGGTGATCAGTAACCCTGGAAACTGGGCAGTCAGTTACCCTGGAAACAGGGCAGTCAGTCACCCTGGAAACAGGTTAGTCAGTTACCCCGGAAACAGTGTGATCAGTTACCCCGGAAACAGTGTGATCATTTACCCCGGAAACAGGGCAGTCAGTTCCCCGAGAAACAGGGCAGTCAGTTATCCTGGAAACAGGGCAGTCAGTTATCCTGGAAACAGGGCGGTCAGTTACCCCGGAAATAGGGAGGTCAGTTATCCTGGAAACAGGGCAGTCAGTTAGCCTGGAAACAGGGCAGTCAGTTTCCCTGGGAACAGGGCAGTCAGTTACCCCGGAAACAGGGTGATCAGTTATCCTGGAAACAGGGCGGTCAGTTAACCCGGAAACAGGGCAGTCAGTTTCCCCAGAAACAGGGCGGTCAGTAACCCTGCAAACAGATTAGTCAGTTACCCCGGAAACAGGGTCGTCAGTTATCCTGGAAACAGGGCAGTCAGTTACCCTGGAAACAGGGCAGTCAGTTACCCCGGAAAGAGGGCAGTCAGTTACCCTGGAAACAGGGCAGTCAGTTATCCCGGAAACAGGGCAGTCAGTTATCCCTGAAACAGGGTGATCAGTTACCCTGGAAACAGGGCAGTCAGTTACCCCGGAAACAGGGCAGTCAGTTACCCTGGAAACAGGGCAGTCAGTTATCCCGGAAACAGGGCAGTCAGTTATCCCGGAAACAGGGTGATCAGTTACCCTGGAAACTGGGCAGTCAGTTACCCCGGAAAAAGGGCAGTCAATTATACTGGAAACAGGGCAGTCAGTTACCCTGGAAACAGGGCAGTCATTTACCCCTGGAAGGAGATTACTGAGTTACCCCGGAAACAGCGTGATCAGTTACCCTGGAAACAGGGCAGTCAGTTATCCTGGAAACAGGGCGGTCAGTTACCCCGAAAACAGGGCGGTCAGTTCCCCTGGAAACAGGGTGATCAGTTACCCTGGAAACAGGGCAGTCAGTTACCCCGGAAACAGGGCAGTCAGTTACCCTGGAAACAGGGCAGTCAGTTATCCCGGAAACAGGGCAGTCAGTTTTCCCGGAAACAGGGTGATCAGTTAGCCTGGAAACTGGGCAGTCAGTTACCCCGGAAAAAGGGCAGTCAATTATACTGGAAACAGGGCAGTCAGTTACCCTGGAAACAGGGCAGTCATTTACCCCTGGAAGCAGATTACTCAGTTACCCCGGAAACAGCGTGATCAGTTACCCTGGAAACAGGGCAGTCAGTTATCCTGGAAACAGGGCGGTCAGTTATCCTGGAAACAGGTCGGTCAGTTACCCCGAAAACAGGGCGGTCTGTTCCCCTGGAAACAGGGCAGTCAGTTACCATGGAAACAGGGCAGTCAGTTACCCCGGAAACTGGGCGGTCAGTTGCCCTGGAAACAGGGCAGTCAGTTACCCCGGAAACAGGGTGATCAGTTACACTGGTAACAGGGAGATCAGTTACCCCGGAAACAGGGTGATCAGTTACCCTGGAAACAGGGCAGTCAGTTACCCGGAAACAGGGTGATCAGTTACCCTGGAAACAGGGCAGTCAGTTACCCGGAAACAGGGTGATCAGTTACCACGGAAAAAGGGAGATCAGTTACCCTGGAACCAGGGCAGTCAGTTATCCTGGAAACAGGGCGGTCAGTTACCCCGGAAACAGGGCGGTCAGTTAACCTGGAAACAGGGCAGTCAGTTATCCCGGAAACAGGGCGGACAGTTACCCCGGAAACAGAGCGGTCAGTTATCCCGGAAACAGGGTGATCAGTTACCCTGGAAACAGGGCAGTCAGTTACCCTGGGAACAGGTTAGTAACTTACCCCAGAAACAGAGAGATCAGTTACCCTGGAAACTGGGCAGTCAGTTACCCCGGAAACAGGGCGGTCAGTTATCCCGGAAACAGGGTGATCAGTTAGCCTGGAAACAGGGCAGTCAGTTACACCGGAAACAGGGCAGTCAGTTATCCTGGAAACAGCGTGATCAGTTACCCTGGAAACTGCGCTGTCAGTTACCCCGGAAACAGGGCAGACATTTATCGTGGAAACAGGGCAGTCAGTTACCCTGGAAACAGGGCAGTCATTTACCCCTGGAAACAGATTACTCAGTTATCCCGGAAACAGGGTGATCAGTTACCCTGGAAACAGGGCAGTCAGTTATCCCGGAAACAGGGTGATCAGTTACCCTGGAAAAAGGGCAGTCAGTTATCCCGGAAACAGGGCAGTCAGTTACCCCGGAAGCAGGGCAGTCATTTATCCCGGAAAATGGGTGATCAGTAACCCTGGAAACTGGGCAGTCAGTTACCCTGGAAACAGGGCAGTCAGTCACCCTGGAAACAGGTTAGTCAGTTACCCCGGAAACAGTGTGATCAGTTACCCCGGAAACAGTGTGATCATTTACCCCGGAAACAGGGCAGTCAGTTCCCCTGGAAACAGGGCAGTCAGTTATCCTGGAATCATGGCAGTCAGTTAACCTCGAAACAGGGCAGTCAGTTATCCTGGAAACAGGGCAGTCAGTTATCCTGGAAACACGGTGGTCAGTTACCCCGGAAATAGGGAGGTCAGTTATCCTGGAAACAGGGCAGTCAGTTAGCCTGGAAACAGGGCAGTCAGTTTCCCTGGGAACAGGGCAGTCAGTTACCCCGGAAACAGTGTGATCAGTTATCCTGGAAACAGGGCGGTCAGTTATCCCGGAAACAGGGCAGACAGTTATCCCGGAAACAGGGTGATCAGTTACCCTGGAAACTGGGCTGTCAGTTACCCCGGAAACAGGGCAGACATTTAAGGTGGAAACAGGCCAGTCAGTTACCCTGGAAACAGGGCAGTCATTTACCCCTGGAAACAGATTACTCAGTTATCCCGGAAACAGGGTGATCAGTTACCCTGGAAACAGGGCAGTCAGTTATCCCGGAAACAGGGTGATCAGTTACCCTGGAAAAAGGGCAGTCAGTTATCCCGGAAACAGGGCAGTCAGTTACCCCGGAAGCAGGGCAGTCATTTATCCCAGAAAATGGGTGATCAGTAACACTGGAAACTGGGCAGTCAGTTACCCTGGAAACAGGGCAGTCAGTCACCCTGGAAACAGGTTAGTCAGTTACCCTGGAAACAGTGTGATCAGTTACCCCGGAAACAGTGTGATCATTTACCCCGGAAACAGGGCAGTCAGTTCCCCGAGAAACAGGGCAGTCAGTTATCCTGGAAACAGGGCAGTCAGTTATCCTGGAAACAGGGCGGTCAGTTACCCCGGAAATAGGGAGGTCAGTTATCCTGGAAACAGGGCAGTCAGTTAGCCTGGAAACAGGGCAGTCAGTTTCCCTGGGAACAGGGCAGTCAGTTACCCCGGAAACAGGGTGATCAGTTATCCTGGAAACAGGGCGGTCAGTTAACCCGGAAACAGGGCAGTCAGTTTCCCCAGAAACAGGGCGGTCAGTAACCCTGCAAACAGATTAGTCAGTTACCCCGGAAACAGGGTCGTCAGTTATCCTGGAAACAGGGCAGTCAGTTACCCTGGAAACAGGGCAGTCAGTTACCCCGGAAAGAGGGCAGTCAGTTACCCTGGAAACAGGGCAGTCAGTTATCCCGGAAACAGGGCAGTCAGTTATCCCTGAAACAGGGTGATCAGTTACCCTGGAAACAGGGCAGTCAGTTACCCCGGAAACAGGGCAGTCAGTTACCCTGGAAACAGGGCAGTCAGTTATCCCGGAAACAGGGCAGTCAGTTATCCCGGAAACAGGGTGATCAGTTACCCTGGAAACTGGGCAGTCAGTTACCCCGGAAAAAGGGCAGTCAATTATACTGGAAACAGGGCAGTCAGTTACCCTGGAAACAGGGCAGTCATTTACCCCTGGAAGCAGATTACTGAGTTACCCCGGAAACAGCGTGATCAGTTACCCTGGAAACAGGGCAGTCAGTTATCCTGGAAACAGGGCGGTCAGTTACCCCGAAAACAGGGCGGTCAGTTCCCCTGGAAACAGGGTGATCAGTTACCCTGGAAACAGGGCAGTCAGTTACCCCGGAAACAGGGCAGTCAGTTACCCTGGAAACAGGGCAGTCAGTTATCCCGGAAACAGGGCAGTCAGTTTTCCCGGAAACAGGGTGATCAGTTAGCCTGGAAACTGGGCAGTCAGTTACCCCGGAAAAAGGGCAGTCAATTATACTGGAAACAGGGCAGTCAGTTACCCTGGAAACAGGGCAGTCATTTACCCCTGGAAGCAGATTACTCAGTTACCCCGGAAACAGCGTGATCAGTTACCCTGGAAACAGGGCAGTCAGTTATCCTGGAAACAGGGCGGTCAGTTATCCTGGAAACAGGTCGGTCAGTTACCCCGAAAACAGGGCGGTCTGTTCCCCTGGAAACAGGGCAGTCAGTTACCATGGAAACAGGGCAGTCAGTTACCCCGGAAACTGGGCGGTCAGTTGCCCTGGAAACAGGGCAGTCAGTTACCCCGGAAACAGGGTGATCAGTTACACTGGTAACAGGGAGATCAGTTACCCCGGAAACAGGGTGATCAGTTACCCTGGAAACAGGGCAGTCAGTTACCCGGAAACAGGGTGATCAGTTACCCTGGAAACAGGGCAGTCAGTTACCCGGAAACAGGGTGATCAGTTACCACGGAAAAAGGGAGATCAGTTACCCTGGAACCAGGGCAGTCAGTTATCCTGGAAACAGGGCGGTCAGTTACCCCGGAAACAGGGCGGTCAGTTAACCTGGAAACAGGGCAGTCAGTTATCCCGGAAACAGGGCGGACAGTTACCCCGGAAACAGAGCGGTCAGTTATCCCGGAAACAGGGTGATCAGTTACCCTGGAAACAGGGCAGTCAGTTACCCTGGGAACAGGTTAGTAACTTACCCCAGAAACAGAGAGATCAGTTACCCTGGAAACTGGGCAGTCAGTTACCCCGGAAACAGGGCGGTCAGTTATCCCGGAAACAGGGTGATCAGTTAGCCTGGAAACAGGGCAGTCAGTTACACCGGAAACAGGGCAGTCAGTTATCCTGGAAACAGCGTGATCAGTTACCCTGGAAACTGCGCTGTCAGTTACCCCGGAAACAGGGCAGACATTTATCGTGGAAACAGGGCAGTCAGTTACCCTGGAAACAGGGCAGTCATTTACCCCTGGAAACAGATTACTCAGTTATCCCGGAAACAGGGTGATCAGTTACCCTGGAAACAGGGCAGTCAGTTATCCCGGAAACAGGGTGATCAGTTACCCTGGAAAAAGGGCAGTCAGTTATCCCGGAAACAGGGCAGTCAGTTACCCCGGAAGCAGGGCAGTCATTTATCCCGGAAAATGGGTGATCAGTAACCCTGGAAACTGGGCAGTCAGTTACCCTGGAAACAGGGCAGTCAGTCACCCTGGAAACAGGTTAGTCAGTTACCCCGGAAACAGTGTGATCAGTTACCCCGGAAACAGTGTGATCATTTACCCCGGAAACAGGGCAGTCAGTTCCCCTGGAAACAGGGCAGTCAGTTATCCTGGAATCATGGCAGTCAGTTAACCTCGAAACAGGGCAGTCAGTTATCCTGGAAACAGGGCAGTCAGTTATCCTGGAAACACGGTGGTCAGTTACCCCGGAAATAGGGAGGTCAGTTATCCTGGAAACAGGGCAGTCAGTTAGCCTGGAAACAGGGCAGTCAGTTTCCCTGGGAACAGGGCAGTCAGTTACCCCGGAAACAGTGTGATCAGTTATCCTGGAAACAGGGCGGTCAGTTATCCCGGAAACAGGGCAGACAGTTATCCCGGAAACAGGGTGATCAGTTACCCTGGAAACTGGGCTGTCAGTTACCCCGGAAACAGGGCAGACATTTAAGGTGGAAACAGGCCAGTCAGTTACCCTGGAAACAGGGCAGTCATTTACCCCTGGAAACAGATTACTCAGTTATCCCGGAAACAGGGTGATCAGTTACCCTGGAAACAGGGCAGTCAGTTATCCCGGAAACAGGGTGATCAGTTACCCTGGAAAAAGGGCAGTCAGTTATCCCGGAAACAGGGCAGTCAGTTACCCCGGAAGCAGGGCAGTCACTTATCCCAGAAAATGGGTGATCAGTAACCCTGGAAACTGGGCAGTCAGTTACCCTGGAAACAGGGCAGTCAGTCACCCTGGAAACAGGTTAGTCAGTTACCCCGGAAACAGTGTGATCAGTTACCCCGGAAACAGTGTGATCATTTACCCCGGAAACAGGGCAGTCAGTTCCCCTGGAAACAGGGCAGTCAGTTATCCTGGAATCAGGGCAGTCAGTTAACCTAGAAACAGGGCAGTCAGTTATCCTGGAAACAGGGCAGTCAGTTATCCTGGAAACAGGGCGGTCAGTTACCCCGGAAATAGGGAGGTCAGTTATCCTGGAAACAGGGCAGTCAGTTAGCCTGGAAACAGGGCAGTCAGTTTCCCTGGGAACAGGGCAGTCAGTTACCCCGGAAACAGGGTGATCAGTTATCCTGGAAACAGGGCGGTCAGTTAACCCGGAAACAGGGCAGTCAGTTTCCCCAGAAACAGGGCGGTCAGTAACCCTGCAAACAGATTAGTCAGTTACCCCGGAAACAGGGTCGTCAGTTATCCTGGAAACAGGGCAGTCAGTTACCCTGGAAACAGGGCAGTCAGTTACCCCGGAAAGAGGGCAGTCAGTTACCCTGGAAACAGGGCAGTCAGTTATCCCGGAAACAGGGCAGTCAGTTATCCCTGAAACAGGGTGATCAGTTACCCTGGAAACAGGGCAGTCAGTTACCCCGGAAACAGGGCAGTCAGTTACCCTGGAAACAGGGCAGTAAGTTATCCCGGAAACAGGGCAGTCAGTTATCCCGGAAACAGGGTGATCAGTTACCCTGGAAACTGGGCAGTCAGTTACCCCGGAAAAAGGGCAGTCAATTATACTGGAAACAGGGCAGTCAGTTACCCTGGAAACAGGGCAGTCATTTACCCCTGGAAGCAGATTACTGAGTTACCCCGGAAACAGCGTGATCAGTTACCCTGGAAACAGGGCAGTCAGTTATCCTGGAAACAGGGCGGTCAGTTACCCCGAAAACAGGGCGGTCAGTTCCCCTGGAAACAGGGTGATCAGTTACCCTGGAAACAGGGCAGTCAGTTACCCCGGAAACAGGGCAGTCAGTTACCCTGGAAACAGGGCAGTCAGTTATCCCGGAAACAGGGCAGTCAGTTTTCCCGGAAACAGGGTGATCAGTTAGCCTGGAAACTGGGCAGTCAGTTACCCCGGAAAAAGGGCAGTCAATTATACTGGAAACAGGGCAGTCAGTTACCCTGGAAACAGGGCAGTCATTTACCCCTGGAAGCAGATTACTCAGTTACCCCGGAAACAGCGTGATCAGTTACCCTGGAAACAGGGCAGTCAGTTATCCTGGAAACAGGGCGGTCAGTTACCCCGAAAACAGGGCGGTCAGTTCCCCTGAAAACAGGGTGATCAGTTACCCTGGAAACAGGGCAGTCAGTTATCCCGGAAACAGGGCAGTCAGTTACCCCGGAAGCAGGGCAGTCAGTTATCCCGGAAAATGGGTGATCAGTTACCCTGGAAACTGGGCTGTCAGTTGCCCTGGAAACAGGGCAGTCATTTACACTAGAAACTGGGCAGTCAGTTACCCTGGAAACAGGGCAGTCAGTCACACTGGAAACAGGTTAGTCATTTACCCCGGATACAGTGTGATCAGTTACCCCGGAAACAGGGCAGTCAGTTCCCCTGGAAACAGGGCAGACAGTTATCCTGGAATCAGGGCAGTCAATTAACCTAGAAACAGGGCAGTCAGTTATCCTGGAAACAGGGCAGTCAGTTATCCTGGAAACAGGGCTGTCAGTTACCCCGGAAATAGGGATATCAGTTATCCTGGAAACAGGGCGGTCAGTTACACTGGAAACAGGGTGATCAGTTACCCTGGAAACTGGGCAGTCAGTTACCCCGGAAACAGGGCAGTCAGTTATCCTGGAAACAGGGCAGTCTGTTACCCTGGAAACAGGGCAGTCATTTACACCTGGAAACAGATTACTCAGTTACCCGGGAAACAAGGTGATCAGTTACCCTGGAAACAGGGCAGTCAGTTATCCTGGAAACAGGGCGGTCTGTTCCCCTGGAAACAGGGCAGTCAGTTACCATTGAAACAGGGCAGTCAGTTACCCCGGAAACTGGGCGGTCAGTTGCCCTGGAAACAGGGCAGTCAGTTACCCCGGAAACAGGGTGATCAGTTACACTGGAAACAGGGAGATCAGTTACCCCGGAAACAGGGTGATCAGTTACCCTGGAAACAGGGAGATCAGTTACCCTGGAAACAGGGCAGTCAGTTACCCGGAAACAGGGTGATCAGTTACCACGGAAAAAGGGAGATCAGTTACCCTGGAACCAGGGCAGTCAGTTATCCTGGAAACAGGGCGGTCAGTTACCCCGGAAACAGGGCGGTCAGTTAACCTGGAAACAGGGCAGTCAGTTATCCCGGAAACAGGGCGGACAGTTACCCCGGAAACAGAGCGGTCAGTTATCCCGGAAACAGGGTGATCAGTTACCCTGGAAACAGGGCAGTCAGTTACCCTGGGAACAGGTTAGTAACTTACCCCAGAAACAGAGAGATCAGTTACCCTGGAAACTGGGCAGTCAGTTACCCCGGAAACAGGGCGGTCAGTTATACTGGAAACAGGGCAGTCAGTTACCCTGGAAACAGGGCAGTCATTTACCCCTGGAAGCAGATTACTCAGTTACCCCGGAAACAGCGTGATCAGTTACCCTGGAAACAGTGCAGTCAGTTATCCTGGAAACAGGGCGGTCAGTTACCCCGAAAACAGGGCGGTCAGTTCCCCTGGAAACAGGGTGATCAGTTACCCTGGAAACAGGGCAGTCAGTTATCCCGGAAATAGGGCAGTCAGTTACCCCGGAAGCAGGGCAGTCAGTTATCCTGGAAACAGGGCGGTCAGTTACCCCGAAAACAGGGCGGTCAGTTCCCCTGGAAACAGGGTGATCAGTTACCCTGGAAACTGGGCTGTCAGTTGCCCTGGAAACAGGGCAGTCATTTACACTAGAAACTGGGCAGTCAGTTACCCTGGAAACAGGGCAGTCAGTCACCCTGGAAACAGGTTAGTCATTTACCCCGGATACAGTGTGATCAGTTACCCCGGAAACAGGGCAGTCAGTTCCCCTGGAAACAGGGCAGACAGTTATCCTGGAATCAGGGCAGTCAATTAACCTAGAAACAGGGCAGTCAGTTATCCTGGAAACAGGGCAGTCAGTTATCCTGGAAACAGGGCTGTCAGTTACCCCGGAAATAGGGAGGTCAGTTATCCTGGAAACAGGGCGGTCAGTTACACTGGAAACAGGGTGATCAGTTACCCTGGAAACTGGGCAGTCAGTTACCCCGGAAACAGGGCAGTCAGTTATCCTGGAAACAGGGCAGTCTGTTACCCTGGAAACAGGGCAGTCATTTACACCTGGAAACAGATTACTCAGTTACCCCGGAAACAAGGTGATCAGTTACCCTGGAAACAGGGCAGTCAGTTATCCTGGAAACAGGTCGGTCAGTTACCCCGAAAACAGGGCGGTCTGTTCCCCTGGAAACAGGGCAGTCAGTAACCATGGAAACAGGGCAGTCAGTTACCCCGGAAACTGGGCGGTCAGTTGCCCTGGAAACAGGGCAGTCAGTTACCCCGGAAACAGGGTGATCAGTTACACTGGAAACAGGGAGATCAGTTACCCCGGAAACAGGGTGATCAGTTACCCTGGAAACAGAGAGATCAGTTACCCTGGAAACAGGGCAGTCAGTTACCCGGAAACAGGGTGGTCAGTTACCACGGAAAAAGGGAGATCAGTTACCCTGGAACCAGGGCAGTCAGTTATCCTGGAAACAGGGCGGTCAGTTACCCCGGAAACAGGGCGGTCAGTTAACCTGGAAACAGGGCAGTCAGTTATCCCGGAAACAGGGCGGACAGTTACCCCGAAACAGAGCGGTCAGTTATCCCGGAAACAGGGTGATCAGTTACCCTGGAAACAGGGCAGTCAGTTACCCTGGGAACAGGTTAGTAACTTAACCCAGAAACAGAGAGATCAGTTACCCTGGAAACTGGGCAGTCAGTTACCCCGGAAACAGGGCGGTCAGTTATCCCGGAAACAGGGTGATCAGTTAGCCTGGAAACAGGGCAGTCAGTTACCCCGGAAACAGGGTGATCAGTTACTCTGGAAACAGTGTGATCAGTTACCTTGGATACAGGGCGGTCAGTTACCCCGGAAACAGGGCGGTCAGTTATCCCGGAAACAGGGTGATCAGTTACCCTGGAAACAGGGCACTCATTTATCCCGGAAACAGGGTGATCAGTTGCCCTGGAAACAGGGTGATCAGTTACCCTGGAAACAGGGCGGTAAGTTACCCCGGAAACAGGGCAGTCAGTGATCCCGGAAACAGGGTGATCAGTTACCCTGGAAACAGGGCAGTCAGTTATACCGGAAACAGGGTGATCAGTTACCCTGGAAACAGGGCAGTCACTTACCCGGAAACAGGGTGATCAGTGAGCCCGGAAACAGGGAGATCAGTTACCCTGGAAACAGGGCAGTCAGTTATCCTGGAAACAGGGCGGTCAGTTACCCCAAAAACTGGGCGGTCAGTTACCCTGGAAACAGGGCAGACAGTTATCCCGGAAACAGGGCTGTCAGGTAACACGGAAACAGGGCGGTCAGTTACCCTCGAAACAGGGCAGTCATTCACCCTGGAAACAGGTCAGTCAATTATCCCGGAAAAAGGGCAGTCAGTTATCCTGGAAACAGGGTAGTCAGTTACCCTGGAAACAGGGCAGTCATTTACCCCTGGAAACAGATTACTCAGTTACCCCGGAAACAGGGTGATCAGTTACCCTGGAAACAGGGCAGTCAGTTATCCTGGAAACAGGGCGGTCAGTTACCCCGAAAACAGGGCGGTCAGTTCCCCTGGAAACAGGGCAGTCAGTTACCCTGGAAACAGGGCAGTCCGTTACCCCGGAAACAGGGCGGTCAGTTGCCCTGGAAACAGGGCAGTCAGTTACCCCGGAAACAGGGTGATCAGTTGCACTGGAAACAGGGAGATCAGTTACCCCGGAAACAGGGTGATCAGTTACCCTGGAAACAGTGTGATTAGTTACCCTGGAAACAGGGCAGTCAGTTACCCCAGAAAGAGGACAGACAGTTGCCCTGGAAACAGGGCAGTCAGTGATCCCTGAAACAGGGAGATTAGTTACCCTGGTAACAGGGCAGTCAGTTACCCCGGAAACAGGGCAGTCAGTTACCCTGGAAACAGGGCAGTCAGTTATCCCGGAAACAGGGTGATCAGTTAGCCTGGAAACTGGGCAGTCAGTTACCCCGGAAAAAGGGCAGTCAATTATACTGGAAACAGGGCAGTCAGTTACCCTGGAAACAGGGCAGTCATTTACCCCTGGAAGCAGATTACTCAGTTTCCCCGGAAACAGCGTGATCAGTTACCCTGGAAACAGGGCAGTCAGTTATCCTGGAAACAGGGCGGTCAGTTACCCCGAAAACAGGGCGGTCAGTTCCCCTGGAAACAGGGTGATCAGTTACCCTGGAAACAGGGCAGTCAGTTATCCCGGAAACAGGGCAGTCAGTTACCCCGGAAGCAGGGCAGTCAGTTATCCCGGAAAATGGGTGATCAGTTACCCTGGAAACTGGGCTGTCAGTTGCCCTGGAAACAGGGCAGTCATTTACACTAGAAACTGGGCAGTCAGTTACCCTGGAAACAGGGCAGTCAGTCACACTGGAAACAGGTTAGTCATTTACCCCGGATACAGTGTGATCAGTTACCCCGGAAACAGGGCAGTCAGTTCCCCTGGAAACAGGGCAGACAGTTATCCTGGAATCAGGGCAGTCAATTAACCTAGAAACAGGGCAGTCAGTTATCCTGGAAACAGGGCAGTCAGTTATCCTGGAAACAGGGCTGTCAGTTACCCCGGAAATAGGGAGGTCAGTTATCCTGGAAACAGGGCGGTCAGTTACACTGGAAACAGGGTGATCAGTTACCCTGGAAACTGGGCAGTCAGTTACCCCGGAAACAGGGCAGTCAGTTATCCTGGAAACAGGGCAGTCTGTTACCCTGGAAACAGGGCAGTCATTTACACCTGGAAACAGATTACTCAGTTACCCGGGAAACAAGGTGATCAGTTACCCTGGAAACAGGGCAGTCAGTTATCCTGGAAACAGGGCGGTCTGTTCCCCTGGAAACAGGGCAGTCAGTTACCATGGAAACAGGGCAGTCAGTTACCCCGGAAACTGGGCGGTCAGTTGCCCTGGAAACAGGGCAGTCAGTTACCCCGGAAACAGGGTGATCAGTTACACTGGTAACAGGGAGATCAGTTACCCCGGAAACAGGGTGATCAGTTACCCTGGAAACAGGGAGATCAGTTACCCTGGAAACAGGGCAGTCAGTTACCCGGAAACAGGGTGATCAGTTACCACGGAAAAAGGGAGATCAGTTACCCTGGAACCAGGGCAGTCAGTTATCCTGGAAACAGGGCGGTCAGTTACCCCGGAAACAGGGCGGTCAGTTAACCTGGAAACAGGGCAGTCAGTTATCCCGGAAACAGGGCGGACAGTTACCCCGGAAACAGAGCGGTCAGTTATCCCGGAAACAGGGTGATCAGTTACCCTGGAAACAGGGCAGTCAGTTACCCTGGGAACAGGTTAGTAACTTACCCCAGAAACAGAGAGATCAATTACCCTGGAAACTGGGCAGTCAGTTACCCCGGAAACAGGGCGGTCAGTTATACTGGAAACAGGGCAGTCAGTTACCCTGGAAACAGGGCAGTCATTTACCCCTGGAAGCAGATTACTCAGTTACCCCGGAAACAGCGTGATCAGTTACCCTGGAAACAGCGCAGTCAGTTATCCTGGAAACAGGGCGGTCAGTTACCCCGAAAACAGGGCGGTCAGTTCCCCTGGAAACAGGGTGATCAGTTACCCTGGAAACAGGGCAGTCCGTTACCCCGGAAACAGGGCGGTCAGTTGCCCTGGAAACAGGGCAGTCAGTTACCCCGGAAACAGGGTGATCAGTTGCACTGGAAACAGGGAGATCAGTTACCCCGGAAACAGGGTGATCAGTTACCCTGGAAACAGTGTGATTAGTTACCCTGGAAACAGGGCAGTCAGTTACCCCGGAAAGAGGGCAGACAGTTGCCCTGGAAACAGGGCAGTCAGTGATCCCTGAAACAGGGAGATTAGTTACCCTGGTAACAGGGCAGTCAGTTACCCCGGAAACAGGGCAGTCAGTTACCCTGGAAACAGGGCAGTCAGTTATCCCGGAAACAGGGTGATCAGTTAGCCTGGAAACTGGGCAGTCAGTTACCCCGGAAAAAGGGCAGTCAATTATACTGGAAACAGGGCAGTCAGTTACCCTGGAAACAGGGCAGTCATTTACCCCTGGAAGCAGATTACTCAGTTTCCCCGGAAACAGCGTGATCAGTTACCCTGGAAACAGGGCAGTCAGTTATCCTGGAAACAGGGCGGTCAGTTACCCCGAAAACAGGGCGGTCAGTTCCCCTGGAAACAGGGTGATCAGTTACCCTGGAAACAGGGCAGTCAGTTATCCCGGAAACAGGGCAGTCAGTTACCCCGGAAGCAGGGCAGTCAGTTATCCCGGAAAATGGGTGATCAGTTACCCTGGAAACTGGGCTGTCAGTTGCCCTGGAAACAGGGCAGTCATTTACACTAGAAACTGGGCAGTCAGTTACCCTGGAAACAGGGCAGTCAGTCACACTGGAAACAGGTTAGTCATTTACCCCGGATACAGTGTGATCAGTTACCCCGGAAACAGGGCAGTCAGTTCCCCTGGAAACAGGGCAGACAGTTATCCTGGAATCAGGGCAGTCAATTAACCTAGAAACAGGGCAGTCAGTTATCCTGGAAACAGGGCAGTCAGTTATCCTGGAAACAGGGCTGTCAGTTACCCCGGAAATAGGGAGGTCAGTTATCCTGGAAACAGGGCGGTCAGTTACACTGGAAACAGGGTGATCAGTTACCCTGGAAACTGGGCAGTCAGTTACCCCGGAAACAGGGCAGTCAGTTATCCTGGAAACAGGGCAGTCTGTTACCCTGGAAACAGGGCAGTCATTTACACCTGGAAACAGATTACTCAGTTACCCGGGAAACAAGGTGATCAGTTACCCTGGAAACAGGGCAGTCAGTTATCCTGGAAACAGGGCGGTCTGTTCCCCTGGAAACAGGGCAGTCAGTTACCATGGAAACAGGGCAGTCAGTTACCCCGGAAACTGGGCGGTCAGTTGCCCTGGAAACAGGGCAGTCAGTTACCCCGGAAACAGGGTGATCAGTTACACTGGTAACAGGGAGATCAGTTACCCCGGAAACAGGGTGATCAGTTACCCTGGAAACAGGGAGATCAGTTACCCTGGAAACAGGGCAGTCAGTTACCCGGAAACAGGGTGATCAGTTACCACGGAAAAAGGGAGATCAGTTACCCTGGAACCAGGGCAGTCAGTTATCCTGGAAACAGGGCGG
The DNA here is from genome assembly GCF_036365525.1 of Heterodontus francisci. Lineage (NCBI taxonomy): Eukaryota > Metazoa > Chordata > Chondrichthyes > Heterodontiformes > Heterodontidae > Heterodontus > Heterodontus francisci. The sequence continues at coordinate 370,771 of NW_027142285.1, forward strand.
TCAGTTACCCCGGAAACAGGGCGGTCAGTTAACCTGGAAACAGGGCAGTCAGTTATCCCGGAAACAGGGCGGACAGTTACCCCGGAAACAGAGCGGTCTGTTATCCCGGAAACAGGGTGATCAGTTACCCTGGAAACAGGGCAGTCAGTTACCCTGGGAACAGGTTAGTAACTTACCCCAGAAACAGAGAGATCAATTACCCTGGAAACTGGGCAGTCAGTTACCCCGGAAACAGGGCGGTCAGTTATACTGGAAACAGGGCAGTCAGTTACCCTGGAAACAGGGCAGTCATTTACCCCTGGAAGCAGATTACTCAGTTACCCCGGAAACAGCGTGATCAGTTACCCTGGAAACAGCGCAGTCAGTTATCCTGGAAACAGGGCGGTCAGTTACCCCGAAAACAGGGCGGTCAGTTCCCCTGGAAACAGGGTGATCAGTTACCCTGGAAACAGGGCAGTCAGTTATCCCGGAAATAGGGCAGTCAGTTACCCCGGAAGCAGGGCAGTCAGTTATCCCGGAAAATGGGTGATCAGTTACCCTGGAAACTGGGCTGTCAGTTGCCCTGGAAACAGGGCAGTCATTTACACTAGAAACTGGGCAGTCAGTTACCCTGGAAACAGGGCAGTCAGTCACCCTGGAAACAGGTTAGTCATTTACCCCGGATACAGTGTGATCAGTTACCCCGGAAACAGGGCAGTCAGTTCCCCTGGAAACAGGGCAGACAGTTATCCTGGAATCAGGGCAGTCAATTAACCTAGAAACAGGGCAGTCAGTTATCCTGGAAACAGGGCAGTCAGTTATCCTGGAAACAGGGCTGTCAGTTACCCCGGAAATAGGGAGGTCAGTTATCCTGGAAACAGGGCGGTCAGTTACACTGGAAACAGGGTGATCAGTTACCCTGGAAACTGGGCAGTCAGTTACCCCGGAAACAAGGCAGTCAGTTATCCTGGAAACAGGGCAGTCTGTTACCCTGGAAACAGGGCAGTCATTTACACCTGGAAACAGATTACTCAGTTACCCCGGAAACAAGGTGATCAGTTACCCTGAAAACAGGGCAGTCAGTTATCCTGGAAACAGGTCGGTCAGTTACCCCGAAAACAGGGCGGTCTGTTCCCCTGGAAACAGGGCAGTCAGTAACCATGGAAACAGGGCAGTCAGTTACCCCGGAAACTGGGCGGTCAGTTGCCCTGGAAACAGGGCAGTCAGTTACCCCGGAAACAGGGTGATCAGTTACACTGGAAACAGGGAGATCAGTTACCCCGGAAACAGGGTGATCAGTTACCCTGGAAACAGAGAGATCAGTTACCCTGGAAACAGGGCAGTCAGTTACCCGGAAACAGGGTGATCAGTTACCACGGAAAAAGGGAGATCAGTTACCCTGGAACCAGGGCAGTCAGTTATCCTGGAAACAGGGCGGTCAGTTACCCCGGAAACAGGGCGGTCAGTTAACCTGGAAACAGGGCAGTCAGTTATCCCGGAAACAGGGCGGACAGTTACCCCGGAAACAGAGCGGTCAGTTATCCCGGAAACAGGGTGATCAGTTACCCTGGAAACAGGGCAGTCAGTTACCCTGGGAACAGGTTAGTAACTTACCCCAGAAACAGAGAGATCAGTTACCCTGGAAACTGGGCAGTCAGTTACCCCGGAAACAGGGCGGTCAGTTATCCCGGAAACAGGGTGATCAGTTAGCCTGGAAACAGGGCAGTCAGTTACCCCGGAAACAGGGCGGTCAGTTATCCCGGAAACAGGGTGATCAGTTACCCTGGAAACAGGGCACTCATTTATCCCGGAAACAGGGTGATCAGTTGCCCTGGAAACAGGGTGATCAGTTACCCTGGAAACAGGGCGGTAAGTTACCCCGGAAACAGGGCAGTCAGTGATCCCGGAAACAGGGTGATCAGTTACCCTGGAAACAGGGCAGTCAGTTATACCGGAAACAGGGTGATCAGTTACCCTGGAAACAGGGCAGTCAGTTACCCGGAAACAGGGTGATCAGTGAGCCCGGAAACAGGGAGATCAGTTACCCTGGAAACAGGGCAGTCAGTTATCCTGGAAACAGGGCGGTCAGTTACCCCAAAAACAGGGCGGTCAGTTACCCTGGAAACAGGGCAGACAGTTATCCCGGAAACAGGGCTGTCAGGTAACACGGAAACAGGGCGGTCAGTTACCCTCGAAACAGGGCAGTCAGTCACCCTGGAAACAGGTCAGTCAATTATCCCGGAAAAAGGGCAGTCAGTTATCCTGGAAACAGGGTAGTCAGTTACCCTGGAAACAGGGCAGTCATTTACCCCTGGAAACAGATTACTCAGTTACCCCGGAAACAGGGTGATCAGTTACCCTGGAAACAGGGCAGTCAGTTATCCTGGAAACAGGGCGGTCAGTTACCCCGAAAACAGGGCGGTCAGTTCCCCTGGAAACAGGGCAGTCAGTTACCCTGGAAACAGGGCAGTCCGTTACCCCGGAAACAGGGCGGTCAGTTGCCCTGGAAACAGGGCAGTCAGTTACCCCGGAAACAGGGTGATCAGTTGCACTGGAAACAGGGAGATCAGTTACCCCGGAAACAGGGTGATCAGTTACCCTGGAAACAGTGTGATTAGTTACCCTGGAAACAGGGCAGTCAGTTACCCCGGAAAGAGGGCAGACAGTTGCCCTGGAAACAGGGCAGTCAGTGATCCCTGAAACAGGGAGATCAGTTACCCTGGAAACAGGGCAGTCAGTTACCCCGGAAACAGGGCAGTCAGTTACCCTGGAAACAGGGCAGTCAGTTATCCCGGAAACAGGGCAGTCAGTTATCCCGGAAACAGGGTGATCAGTTACCCTGGAAACTGGGCTGTCAGTTACCCCGGAAACAGGGCAGTCATTTATCGTGGAAACAGGGCAGTCAGTTACCCTGGAAACAGGGCAGTCATTTACCCCTGGAAACAGATTACTCAGTTATCCCGGAAACAGGGTGATCAGTTACCCTGGAAACAGGGCAGTCAGTTATCCCGGAAACAGGGTGATCAGTTACCCTGGAAAAAGGGCAGTCAGTTATCCCGGAAACAGGGCAGTCAGTTATCCTGGAAACAGGGCAATCAGTTATACCGGAAACAGGGTGATCAGTTAATTTGGAAACAGGGCAGTCAGTTAGCCTGGAAAGAGGGCAGTCAGTTACCCCGGAAAGAGGGCAGTCAGTTACCCTGGAAACAGGGCAGTCAGTTATCCTGGAAACAGGGCAATCAGTTATACCGGAAACAGGGTGATCAGTTAATTTGGAAACAGGGCAGTCAGTTAGCCTGGAAAGATGGCAGTCAGTTACCCCGGAAACAGGGCAGTCAGTTACCCTGGAAACAGGGCAGACAGTTACCCCGGAAACAGGGCAGTCAGTTACCCTGGAAACAGGGCAGTCAGTTATCCTGGAAACAGGGCAGTCAGTTATCCCGGAAACAGGGTGGTCAGTTACCCTGGAAACAGGGCAGTCAGTTTCCCCGGAAACAGGGCAGTCAGTTATCCTGGAAACTGGGCAGTCAGTTACCCTGGAAACAGGGCAGTCAGTTATCCCGCAAACTGGGTGATCAGTTACCCTGGAAACAAGGCAGTCTGTTATCCCGGAAACAGGGCAGTCAGTTATCCCGGAAAAAGGGTGATCAGTTACCCTGGAAACTGGGCAGTCAGTCACCCTGGAAACAGGTTAGTCAGTTACCCCGGATACAGTGTGATCAGTTACCCCGGAAACAGGGCAGTCAGTTCCCCTGGAAACAGGGCAGACAGTTATCCTGGAATCAGGGCAGTCAGTTAACCTAGAAACAGGGCAGTCAGTTATCCTGGAAACAGGGCAGTCAGTTATCCTGGAAACAGGTCTGTCAGTTACCCCGGAAATAGGGAGGTCAGTTATCCTGGAAACAGGGCGGTCAGTTACACCGGGAGCAGGGTGATCAGTTACCCTGGAAACTGGGCAGTCAGTTACCCCGGAAACAGGGCAGTCCGTTATCCTGGAAACAGGGCAGTCAGTTACCCTGGAAACAGGGCAGTCATTTACACCTGGAAACAGATTACTCAGTTACCCCGGAAACAAGGTGATCAGTTACCCTGGAAACAGGGCAGTCAGTTATCCTGGAAACAGGGCGGTCAGTTACCCCGAAAACAGGGCGGTCTGTTCCCCTGGAAACATGGCAGTCAGTTACCATGGAAACAGGGCAGTCAGTTACCCTGGAAACAGGGCGGTCAGTTGCCCTGGAAACAGGGCAGTCAGTTACCCCGGAAACAGGGTGATCAGTTACACTGGAAACAGGGAGATCAGTTACCCCGGAAACAGGGTGATCAGTTACCCTGGAAACAGGGAGATCAGTTACCCTGGAAACAGGGCAGTCAGTTACCCGGAAACAGGGTGATCAGTTACCACGGAAAAAGGGAGATCAGTTACCCTGGAACCAGGGCAGTCAGTTATCCTGGAAACAGGGCGGTCAGTTACCCCGGAAACAGGGCGGTCAGTTAACCTGGAAACAGGGCAGTCAGTTGTCCCGGAAACAGGGCGGACAGTTACCCCGGAAACAGAGCGGTCAGTTATCCCGGAAACAGGGTGATCAGTTACCCTGGAAACAGGGCAGTCAGTTACCCTGGGAACAGGTTAGTAACTTACCCCAGAAACAGGGAGATCAGTTACCCTGGAAACTGGGCAGTCAGTTACCCCGGAAACAGGGCGGTCAGTTATCCCGGAAACAGGGTGATCAGTTAGCCTGGAAACAGGGCAGTCAGTTACCCCGGAAACAGGGTGAACAGTTACTCTGGAAACAGTGTGATCAGTTACCTTGGAAACAGGGCGGTCAGTTACCCCGGAAACAGGGCAGTCAGTTATCCCGGAAACAGGGTGATCAGTTACCCTGGAAACAGGGCAGTCATTTATCCCGGAAACAGGGTGATCAGTTGCCCTGGAAACAGGGTGATCAGTTACCCTGGAAACAGGGCGGTAAGTTACCCCGGAAACAGGGCAGTCAGTGATCCAGGAAACAGGGTGATCAGTTACCCTGGAAACAGGGCAGTCAGTTATCCCGGAAACAGGGTGATCAGTTACCCTGGAAACAGGGCAGTCAATTACCCCAGAAACAGGGTGATCAGTTACCCCGGAAACAGGGCAGTCAGTTCCCTGGAAACAGGGCAGTCAGTTACCCAGGAAACAGGGTGATCAGTTACCCTGGAAACTGGGCAGTCAGTTAGCCTGGACACAGGGCGATCAGTTACCCTGGAAACAGGCAGTCAGTTACCCGGAAACAGGGCGGTCAGTTACCCTGGAAACAGGGCAGTCAGTCACCCTGGAAACAGGTCAGTCAATTATCCCGGAAACAGGGCAGTCAGTTATCCCGGAAACAGGGTGATCAGTTACCCTGGAAACTGGGCAGTCAGTTACCCCGGAAAAAGGGCAGTCAGTTTGCTGGAAACAGGGTAGTCAGTTACCCTGGAAACAGGGCAGTCATTTACCCTTGGAAACAGATTACTCAGTTACCCCGGAAACAGGGTGATCAGTTACCCTGGAAACAGGGCAGTCAGTTATCCTGGAAACAGGGCGGTCAGTTACCCCGAAAACAGGGCGGTCAGTTCCCCTGGAAACAGGGCAGTCAGTTACCCTGGAAACAGGGCAGTCAGTTACCCCGGAAACAGGGCGGTCAGTTGCCCTGGAAACAGGGCAGTCAGTTACCCCGGAAACAGGGTGATCAGTTACACTGGAAACAGGGAGATCAGTTACCCCGGAAACAGGGTGATCAGTTACCCTGGAAACAGTGAGATCAGTTACCCTGGAAACAGGGCAGTCAGCTACCCTGGAAACAGGGCAGTCAGTTACCCCGGAAAGGGGGCAGTCAGTTACCCTGGAAACAGGGCAGTCAGTGATCCCTGAAACAGGGAGATCAGTTACCCTGGAAACAGGGCAGTCAGTTACCCCGGAAACAGGGAGTTCAGTTACCCTGGAAACAGGGCAGTCAGTTATCCTGGAAACAGGGCGGTCAGTTACCCCAAAAACAGGGCGGTCAGTTACCCTGGAAACAGGGCAGTCAGTCACCCTGGAAACAGGTCAGTCAATTATCCCGGAAACAGGGCAGTCAGTTATCCCGGAAACAGGGTTATCAGTTACCCTGGAAACTGGGCAGTCAGTTACCCCGGAAAAAGGGCAGTCAGTTTGCTGGAAACAGGGTAGTCAGTTACCCTGGAAACAGGGCAGTCATTTACCCCTGGAAACAGATTACTCAGTTACCCCGGAAACAGGGTGATCAGTTACCCTGGAAACAGGGCAGTCAGTTATCCTGGAAACAGGGCGGTCAGTTACCCCGAAAACAGGGCGGTCAGTTCCCCTGGAAACAGGGCAGTCAGTTAGCCTGGAAACAGGGCAGTCAGTTACCCCGGAAACAGGGCGGTCAGTTGCCCTGGAAACAGGGCAGTCAGTTACCCCGGAAACAGGGTGATCAGTTACACTGGAAACAGGGAGATCAGTTACCCCGGAAACAGGGTGATCAGTTACCCTGGAAACAGTGAGATCAGTTACCCTGGAAACAGGGCAGTCAGCTACCCTGGAAACAGGGCAGTCAGTTACCCCGGAAAGGGGGCAGTCAGTTACCCTGGAAACAGGGCAGTCAGTGATCCCTGAAACAGGGAGATCAGTTTCCCTGGAAACAGGGCAGTCAGTTACCCCGGAAACAGGGCAGTCAGTTACCCTGGAAACAGGGCAGTCAGTTATCCCGGAAACAGGGCAGTCAGTTATCCCGAAAACAGGGTGATCAGTTACCCTGGAAACTGGGCTGTCAGTTACCCCGGAAACAGGGCAGTCATTTATCGTGGAAACAGGGCAGTCAGTTACCCTGGAAACAGGGCAGTCATTTACCCCTGGAAACAGATTACTCAGTTATCCAGGAAACAGGGTGATCAGTTACCCTGGAAACAGGGCAGTCTGTTATCCCGGAAACAGGGTGATCAGTTACCCTGGAAAAAGTGCAGTCAGTTATCCCGGAAACAGGGCAGTCAGTTACCCCGGAAGCAGGGCAGTCATTTATCCCGGAAAATGGGTGATCAGTTACCCTGGAAACTGGGCAGTCAGTTACCCTGGAAACAGGGCAGTCAGTCACCCTGGAAACAGGTTAGTCAGTTACCCCGGAAACAGTGTGATCAGTTACCCCGGAAACAGGGCAGTCAGTTCCCCTGGAAACAGGGCAGTCAGTTATCCTTGAATCAGGGCAGTCAGTTCACCTAGAAACAGGGCAGTCAGTTATTCTGGAAACAGGGCAGTCAGTTATCCTGGAAACAGGGCGGTCAGTTACCCCGGAAATAGGGAGGTCAGTTATCCTGGAAACAGGGCGGTTGGTTACACCGGAAACAGGGAGATCAGTTACCCCGGAAACAGGGCAGTCAATTACCCTGGAAACAGGGTGATCAGTTATCCTGGAAACAGGGCAATCAGTTATACCGGAAACAGGGTGATCAGTTAATTTGGAAACAGGGCAGTCAGTTAGCCTGGAAAGATGGCAGTCAGTTACCCCGGAAACAGGGCAGTCAGTTACCCTGGAAACAGGGCAGTCAGTTACCCCGGAAACAGGGCAGTCAGTTACCCTGGAAACAGGGCAGTCAGTTATCCTGGAAACAGGGCAGTCAGTTATCCCGGAAACAGGGTGATCAGTTACCCTGGAAACTGGCTGTCAGTTACCCTGGAAACAGGGCAGTCAGTTTCCCCGGAAACAGGGCAGTCAGTTATCCTGGAAACTGGGAAGTCAGTTACCCTGGAAACAGGGCAGTCAGTTATCCCGCAAACTGGGTGATCAGTTACCCTGGAAACAAGGCAGTCTGTTATCCCGGAAACAGGGCAGTCAGTTATCCCGGAAAATGGGTGATCAGTTACCCTGGAAACTGGGCAGTCAGTTACCCCAGAAACAGGGTGATCAGTTACCCCGGAAACAGGGCAGTCAGTTCCCCTGGAAACAGGGCAGTCAGTTACCCTGGAAACTGGGCAGTCAGTTATCCCGGAAACAGGGCAGACAGTTATCCCGGAAACAGGGTGATCAGTTACCCTGGAAACTGGGCAGTCAGTTAGCCTGGACACAGGGCGATCAGTTACCCTGGAAACAGGCAGTCAGTTACCCTGGAAAGAGGGCAGTCAGTTATCCTGGAAACAGGGCAGACAGTTATCCTGGAAATAGGGCGGTCAGTTACCCCGGAAATAGTGCTGTACGTTGTCCTGGAAACATGGCGGTCAGTTACCCCGGAAACAGTGAGATCAGTTACCCCGGAAACAGGGCAGTCAGTTACCCAGGAAACAGGGCAGTCAGTTTCCCTGGAAACAGGGCAGTCAGTTACCCCGGAAACAGGGTGATCAGTTATCCTGGAAACAGGGCGGTCAGTTAAACCGGAAACAGGGCAGTCAGTTTCCCCAGAAACAGGGCGGTCAGTAACCCTGCAAAAAGATTAGTCAGTTACCCCGGAAACAGGGTGGTCAGTTATCCTGGAAACAGGGCAGTCAGTTACCCTGGAAACAGGGCAGTCAGTTACACCGGAAAGAGGGCAGTCAGTTACCCTGGAAACAGGGCAGTCAGTTATCCCGGAAACAGGGCAGTCAGTTATCCCTGAAACAGGGTGATCAGTTACCCTGGAAACAGGGCAGTCAGTTACCCCGGAAACAGGGCAGTCAGTTACCCTGGAAACAGGGCAGTCAGTTATCCCGGAAACAGGGCAGTCAGTTATCCCGGAAACAGGGTGATCAGTTACCCTGGAAACTGGGTTGTCAGTTACCCCGGAAACAGGGCAGTCAGTTATCCTGGAAACAGGGCAGTCAGTTACCCTGGAAACAGGGCAGTCATTTACCCCTGGAAGCAGATTACTCAGTTATCCCGGAAACAGCGTGATCAGTTACCCTGGAAACAGGGCAGTCAGTTATCCTGGAAACAGGGCGGTCAGTTACCCCGAAAACAGGGCGGTCAGTTCCCCTGGAAACTGGGCGGTCAGTTACCCTGGAAACAGGGCAGTCAGTTATCCCGGAAACAGGGTGATCAGTTACCCTGGAAACAGGGCAGTCAGTTATCCCGGAAACAGGGCAGTCAGTTAGCCCGGAAGCAGGGCAGTCAGTTATCCCAGAAAATGGGTGATCAGTTACCCTGGAAACTGGGCAGTCAGTTGCCCTGGAAACAGGGCAGTCATTTACACTGGAAACTGGGCAGTCAGTTACCCTGGAAACAGGGCAGTCAGTCACCCTGGAAACAGGTTAGTCAGTTACCCCGGATACAATGTGATCAGTTACCCTGGAAACAGGGCAGTCAGTTCCCCTGGAAACAGGGCAGACAGTTATCCTGGAATCAGGGCAGTCAGTTAACCTAGAAACAGGACAGTCAGTTATCCTGGAAACAGGGCAGTCAGTTATCCTGGAAACAGGGCGGTCAGTTACCACGGAAATAGGGAGGTCAGTTATCCTGGAAACAGGGCGGTCAGTTACACCGGAAACAGGGTGATCAGTTACCCTGCAAACTGGGCAGTCAGTTACCCCGGAAACAGGGCAGTCAGTTATCCTGGAAACAGGGCAGTCAGTTACCCTGGAAACAGGGCAGTCATTTACACCTGGAAACAGATTACTCAGTTACCCCGGAAACAGGGTGATCAGTTACCCTGGAAACAGGGCAGTCAGTTATCCCGGAAACAGGGTGATCAGTTACCCTGGAAACAGGGCAGTCAGTATTCCTGGAAACAGGGTGGTCAGTTACCCTGGCAACAGGGCAGTCAGTTACCCGGAAACAGGGTGATCAGTGAGACCGGAAACAGGGAGATCAGTTACCCTGGAAACAGGCCAGTCAGTTATCCTGGAAACAGGGCGGTCAGTTACCCCAAAAACAGGGCGGTCAGTTACCCTGGAAACAGGGCAGACAGTTATCCCGGAAACAGGGCGGTTAGGTAACACGGAAACAGGGCGGTCAGTTACCCTCGAAACAGGGCAGTCAGTCACCCTGGAAACAGGTCAGTCAATTATCCCGGAAACAGGGCAGTCAGTTATCCCGGAAACAGGGTGATCAGTTACCCTGGAAACTGGGCAGTCAGTTACCCCGGAAAAAGGGCACTCAGTTTGCTGGAAACAGGGTAGTCAGTTACCCTGGAAACAGGGCAGTCATTTACCCCTGGAAACAGATTACTCAGTTACCCCGGAAACAGGGAGATCAGTTACCCTGGAAACAGGGCAGTCAGTTATCCTGGAAACAGGGCGGTCAGTTACCCCGAAAACAGGGTGGTCAGTTCCCCTGGAAACAGGGCAGTCAGTTACCCTGGAAACAGGGCAGTCAGTTACCCCGGAAACAGGGCGGTCAGTTGCCCTGGAAACAGGGCAGTCAGTTACCCCGGAAACAGGGTGATCAGTTACACTGGAAACAGGGAGATCAGTTACCCCGCAAACAGGGTGATCAGTTACCCTGGAAACAGTGAGATCAGTTACCCTGGAAACAGGGCAGTCAGCTACCCTGGAAACAGGGCAGTCAGTTACCCCGGAAAGGGAACAGTCAGTTACCCTGGAAACAGGGCAGTCAGTGATCCCTGAAACAGGGAGATCAGTTACCCTGGAAACAGGGCAGTCAGTTACCCCGGAAACAGGGCAGTCAGTTACCCTGGAAACAGGGCAGTCAGTTATCCCGGAAACAGGGCAGTCAGTTATCCCGGAAACAGGGTGATCAGTTACCCTGGAAACTGGGCTGTCAGTTACCCCGGAAACAGGGCAGTCATTTATCGTGGAAACAGGGCAGTCAGTTACCCTGGAAACAGGGCAGTCATTTACCCCTGGAAACAGATTACTCAGTTATCCTGGAAACAGGGTGATCAGTTACCCTGGAAACAGGGCAGTCAGTTATCCCGGAAACAGGGTGATCAGTTACCCTGGAAAAAGGGCAGTCAGTTATCCCGGAAACAGGGCAGTCAGTTACCCCGGAAGCAGGGCAGTCATTTATCCCGGAAAATGGGTGATCAGTTACCCTGGAAACTGGGCAGTCAGTTACCCTCGAAACAGGGCAGTCAGTCAGCCTGGAAACAGGTTAGTCAGTTCCCCCGGAAACAGTGTGATCAGTTACCCCGGAAACAGGGCAGTCAGTTCCCCTGGAAACAGGGCAGTCAGTTATCCTGGAATCAGGGCAGTCAGTTCACCTAGAAACAGGGCAGTCAGTTATTCTGGAAACAGGGCAGTCAGTTATCCTGGAAACAGGGCGGTCAGTTACCCCGGAAATAGGGAGGTCAGTTATCCTGGAAACAGGGCGGTCGGTTACACCGGAAACAGGGAGATCAGTTACCCCGGAAACAGGGCAGTCAGTTACCCTGGAAACAGGGCAGTCAGTTATCCTGGAAACAGGGCAATCAGTTATACCGGAAACAGGGTGATCAGTTAATTTGGAAACAGGGCAGTCAGTTAGCCTGGAAAGAGGGCAGTCAGTTACCCCGGAAAGAGGGCAGTCAGTTACCCTGGAAACAGGGCAGTCAGTTATCCTGGAAACAGGGCAATCAGTTATACCGGAAACAGGGTGATCAGTTAATTTGGAAACAGGGCAGTCAGTTAGCCTGGAAAGATGGCAGTCAGTTACCCCGGAAACAGGGCAGTCAGTTACCCTGGAAACAGGGCAGTCAGTTACCCCGGAAACAGGGCAGTCAGTTACCCTGGAAACAGGGCAGTCAGTTATCCTGGAAACAGGGCAGTCAGTTATCCCGGAAACAGGGTGATCAGTTACCCTGGAAACTGGCTGTCAGTTACCCTGGAAACAGGGCACTCAGTTTCCCCGGAAACAGGGCAGTCAGTTATCCTGGAAACTGGGCAGTCAGTTACCCTGGAAACAGGGCAGTCAGTTATCCCGCAAACTGGGTGATCAGTTACCCTGGAAACAAGGCAGTCTGTTATCCCGGAAACAGGGCAGTCAGTTATCCCGGAAAAAGGGTGATCAGTTACCCTGGAAACTGGGCAGTCAGTTACCCCAGAAACAGGGTGATCAGTTACCCCGGAAACAGGGCAGTCAGTTCCCTGGAAACAGGGCAGTCAGTTACCCTGGAAACAGGGCAGTCAGTTATCCCGGAAACAGGGCAGACAGTTATCCCGGAAACAGGGTGATCAGTTACCCTGGAAACTGGGCAGTCAGTTAGCCTGGACACAGGGCGATCAGTTACCCTGGAAACAGGCAGTCAGTTACCCTGGAAAGAGGGCAGTCAGTTATCCTGGAAACAGGGCAGACAGTTATCCTGGAAATAGGGCGGTCAGTTACCCCGGAAATAGTGCTGTACGTTGTCCTGGAAACATGGCGGTCAGTTACCCCGGAAACAGGGAGATCAGTTACCCCGCAAACAGGGCAGTCAGTTACCCTGGAAACAGGGCAGTCAGTTTCCCTGGAAACAGGGCGGTCAGTTAAACCGGAAACAGGGCAGACAGTTTCCCCAGAAACAGGGCGGTCAGTAACCCTGCAAACAGATTAGTCAGTTACCCCGGAAACAGGGTGGTCAGTTATCCTGGAAACAGGGCAGTCAGTTACCCTGGAAACAGGGCAGTCAGTTACCCCGGAAAGAGGGCAGTCAGTTACCCTGGAAACAGGGCAGTCAGTTATCCCGGAAACAGGGCAGTCAGTTATCCCTGAAACAGGGTGATCAGTTACCCTGGAAACAGGGCAGTCAGTTACCCCGGAAACAGGGCAGTCAGTTACCCTGGAAACAGGGCAGTCAGTTATCCCGGAAACAGGACAGTCAGTTATCCCAGAAACAGGGTGATCAGTTACCCTGGAAACTGGGCAGTCAGTTACCCCGGAAACAGGGCAGTCAGTTATCCTGGAAACAGGGCAGTCAGTTACCCTGGAAACAGGGCAGTCATTTACCCCTGGAAGCAGATTACTCAGTTATCCCGGAAACAGCGTGATCAGTTACCCTGGAAACAGGGCAGTCAGTTATCCTGGAAACAGGGTGTTCAGTTACCCCGAAAACAGGGCGGTCAGTTCCCCTGGAAACAGGGCAGTCAGTTACCCTGGTAACAGGGCAGTCAGTTACCCCGGAAACAGGGCGGTCAGTTGCCCTGGAAACAGGGCAGTCAGTTACCCCGGAAACAGGGTGATCAGTTACACTGGAAACAGGGAGATCAGTTACCCCGGAAACAGGGTGATCAGTTACCTTGGAAACAGTGAGATCAGTTACCCTGGAAACAGGGCAGTCAGTTACCCTGGAAACAGGGCAGTCAGTTACCCCGGAAACAGGGCAGTCAGTTACCCCGGAAACAGGGCAGTCAGTTACCCTGGAAACAGGGCAGTCAGTTATCCTGGAAACTGGGCAGTCAGTTGCCCTGGAAACAGGGCAGTCATTTACACTGGAAACTGGGCAGTCAGTTACCCTGGAAACAGGGCAGTCAGTCACCCTGGAAACAGGTTAGTCAGTTACCCCGGATACAGTGTGATCAGTTACCCTGGAAACAGGGCAGTCAGTTCCCCTGGAAACAGGACAGACAGTTATCCTGGAATCAGGGCAGTCAGTTAACCTAGAAACAGGGCAGTCAGTTATCCTGGAAACAGGGCAGTCAGTTATCCTGGAAACAGGGCGGTCAGTTACCCCGGAAATTGGGAGGTCAGTTATCCTGGAAACAGGGCGGTCAGTTACACCGGAAACAGGGCGGTCAGTTACCCTCGAAACAGGGCAGTCAGTCACCCTGGAAACAGCTCAGTCAGTTATCCCGGAAACAGGGCAGTCAGTTATCCCGGAAACAGGGTGATCAGTTACCCTGGAAACTGGGCAGTCAGTTACCCCGGAAACAGGGCAGTCAGTTATCCTGGAAACAGGGCAGTCAGTTACCCTGGAAACAGGGCAGTCATTTACACCTGGAAACAGGTTACTCAGTTACCCCGGAAACAGGGTGATCAGTTACCCTGGAAACAGGGCAGTCAGTTATCCTGGAAACAGGGCGGTCAGTTACCCCGAAAACAGGGCGGTCAGTTCCCCTGGAAACAGGGCAGTCAGTTACCCCGGAAACAGGGCGGTCAGTTGCCCTGGAAACAGGGCAGTCAGTTCCCTGGAAACAGGGCAGTCAGTTACCCTGGAAACAGGGCAGTCAGTTATCCCGGAAACAGGGCAGACAGTTATCCCGGAAACAGGGTGATCAGTTACCCTGGAAACTGGGCAGTCAGTTAGCCTGGACACAGGGCGATCAGTTACCCTGGAAACAGGCAGTCAGTTACCCTGGAAAGAGGGCAGTCAGTTATCCTGGAAACAGGGCAGACAGTTATCCTGGAAATAGGGCGGTCAGTTACCCCGGAAATAGTGCTGTACGTTGTCCTGGAAACATGGCGGTCAGTTACCCCGGAAACAGGGAGATCAGTTACCCCGCAAACAGGGCAGTCAGTTACCCTGGAAACAGGGCAGTCAGTTTCCCTGGAAACAGGGCGGTCAGTTAAACCGGAAACAGGGCAGACAGTTTCCCCAGAAACAGGGCGGTCAGTAACCCTGCAAACAGATTAGTCAGTTACCCCGGAAACAGGGTGGTCAGTTATCCTGGAAACAGGGCAGTCAGTTACCCTGGAAACAGGGCAGTCAGTTACCCCGGAAAGAGGGCAGTCAGTTACCCTGGAAACAGGGCAGTCAGTTATCCCGGAAACAGGGCAGTCAGTTATCCCTGAAACAGGGTGATCAGTTACCCTGGAAACAGGGCAGTCAGTTACCCCGGAAACAGGGCAGTCAGTTACCCTGGAAACAGGGCAGTCAGTTATCCCGGAAACAGGACAGTCAGTTATCCCAGAAACAGGGTGATCAGTTACCCTGGAAACTGGGCAGTCAGTTACCCCGGAAACAGGGCAGTCAGTTATCCTGGAAACAGGGCAGTCAGTTACCCTGGAAACAGGGCAGTCATTTACCCCTGGAAGCAGATTACTCAGTTATCCCGGAAACAGCGTGATCAGTTACCCTGGAAACAGGGCAGTCAGTTATCCTGGAAACAGGGTGTTCAGTTACCCCGAAAACAGGGCGGTCAGTTCCCCTGGAAACAGGGCAGTCAGTTACCCTGGTAACAGGGCAGTCAGTTACCCCGGAAACAGGGCGGTCAGTTGCCCTGGAAACAGGGCAGTCAGTTACCCCGGAAACAGGGTGATCAGTTACACTGGAAACAGGGAGATCAGTTACCCCGGAAACAGGGTGATCAGTTACCTTGGAAACAGTGAGATCAGTTACCCTGGAAACAGGGCAGTCAGTTACCCTGGAAACAGGGCAGTCAGTTACCCCGGAAACAGGGCAGTCAGTTACCCCGGAAACAGGGCAGTCAGTTACCCTGGAAACAGGGCAGTCAGTTATCCTGGAAACTGGGCAGTCAGTTGCCCTGGAAACAGGGCAGTCATTTACACTGGAAACTGGGCAGTCAGTTACCCTGGAAACAGGGCAGTCAGTCACCCTGGAAACAGGTTAGTCAGTTACCCCGGATACAGTGTGATCAGTTACCCTGGAAACAGGGCAGTCAGTTCCCCTGGAAACAGGACAGACAGTTATCCTGGAATCAGGGCAGTCAGTTAACCTAGAAACAGGGCAGTCAGTTATCCTGGAAACAGGGCAGTCAGTTATCCTGGAAACAGGGCGGTCAGTTACCCCGGAAATTGGGAGGTCAGTTATCCTGGAAACAGGGCGGTCAGTTACACCGGAAACAGGGCGGTCAGTTACCCTCGAAACAGGGCAGTCAGTCACCCTGGAAACAGCTCAGTCAGTTATCCCGGAAACAGGGCAGTCAGTTATCCCGGAAACAGGGTGATCAGTTACCCTGGAAACTGGGCAGTCAGTTACCCCGGAAACAGGGCAGTCAGTTATCCTGGAAACAGGGCAGTCAGTTACCCTGGAAACAGGGCAGTCATTTACACCTGGAAACAGGTTACTCAGTTACCCCGGAAACAGGGTGATCAGTTACCCTGGAAACAGGGCAGTCAGTTATCCTGGAAACAGGGCGGTCAGTTACCCCGAAAACAGGGCGGTCAGTTCCCCTGGAAACAGGGCAGTCAGTTACCCCGGAAACAGGGCGGTCAGTTGCCCTGGAAACAGGGCAGTCAGTTACCCCGGAAAAAGGATGATCAGTTACACTGGAAACAGGGAGATCAGTTACCCCGGAAACAGGGTGATCAGTTACCCTGGAAACAGGGAGATCAGTTACCCTGGAAACAGGGCAGTCAGTTGCCCGGAAACAGGGTGATGAGTTACCACGGAAAAAGGGAGATCAGTTACCCTGGAAACAGGGCAGTCAGTTATCCTGGAAACAGGGCGGTCAGTTACCCCGGAAACAGGGCGGTCAGTTAACCTGGAAACAGGGCAGTCAGTTATCCCGGAAACAGGGCGGACAGTTACCCCGGAAACAGAGCGGTCAGTTATCCCGGAAACAGGGTGATCAGTTACCCTGGAAACAGGGCAGTCAGTTACCCTGGGAACAGGTTAGTAACTTACCCCAGAAACAGGGAGATCAGTTACCCTGGAAACTGGGCAGTCAGTTACCCCGGAAACAGGGCGGTCAGTTATCCCGGAAACGGGGTGATCAGTTAGCCTGGAAACACGGCAGTCAGTTACCCCGGAAACAGGGAGATCAGTTACTCTGGAAACAGTGTGATCAGT
Source organism: Heterodontus francisci (assembly GCF_036365525.1). NCBI lineage: Eukaryota > Metazoa > Chordata > Chondrichthyes > Heterodontiformes > Heterodontidae > Heterodontus > Heterodontus francisci. The sequence continues at coordinate 387,334 of NW_027142285.1, forward strand.
TACCTTGGAAACAGGGCTGTCAGTTACCCCGGAAACAGGGCAGTCAGTTATCCCGGAAACAGGGTGATCAGTTACCCTGGAATCAGGGCAGTCATTTATCCCGGAAACAGGGTGATCAGTTCCCCTGGAAACAGGGTGATCAGTTAGCCTGGAAACAGGGCGGTAAGTTACCCCGGAAAATGGGCAGTCAGTGATCCCGGAAACAGGGTGATCAGTTACCCTGGAAACAGGGCAGTCAGTTATCCCGGAAACAGGGTGATCAGTTACCCTGGAAACAGGGCAGTCAGTATTCCTGGAAACAGGGTGGTCAGTTACCCTGGCAACAGGGCAGTCAGTTACCCGGAAACAGGGTGATCAGTGAGCCCGGAAACAGGGAGATCAGTTACCCTGGAAACAGGGCAGTCAGTTATCCTGGAAACAGTGCGGTCAGTTACCCCAAAAACAGGGCGGTCAGTTACCCTGGAAACAGGGCAGACAGTTATCCCGGAAACAGGGCGGTCAGGTAACACGGAAACAGGGCAGTCAGTTACCCTCGAAACTGGGCAGTCAGTCACCCTGGAAACAGGTCAGTCAATTATCCCGGAAACAGGGCAGTCAGTTATCCCGGAAACAGGGTGATCAGTTACCCTGGAAACTGGGCAGTCAGTTACCCCGGAAACAGGGCAGTCAGTTATCCTGGAAACAGGACAGTCAGTTACCCAGGAAACAGGGCAGTCATTTACCCCTGGAAACAGATTACTCAGTTACCCCGGAAACAGGGTGATCAGTTACCCTGGAACAGGGCAGTCAGTTATCCTGGAAACAGGGCGGTCAGTTACCCCGAAAACAGGGCGGTCAGTTCCCCTGGAAACAGGGCAGTCAGTTACCCTGGTAACAGGGCAGTCAGTTACCCCAGAAACAGGGCGGTCAGTTGCCCTGGAAACAGGGCAGTCAGTTACCCCGGAAACGGGGTGATCAGTTACACTGGAAACAGGGAGATCAGTTACCCCGGAAACAGGGTGATCAGTTACCCTGGAAACAGTGAGATCAGTTACCCTGGAAACAGGGCAGTCAGTTACCCTGGAAACAGGGCAGTCAGTTACCCCGGAAAGAGGGCAGTCAGTTACCCTGGAAACAGGGCAGTCAGTTATCCCTGAAACAGGGAGATCAGTTACCCTGGAAACAGGGCAGTCAGTTACCCCGGAAACAGGGCAGTCAGTTACCCTGGAAACTGGGCAGTCAGTTACCCCGGAAACAGGGCGGTCAGTTATCCCGGAAACAGGGTGATCAGTTAGCCTGGAAACAGGGCAGTCAGTTACCCCGGAAACAGGGAGATCAGTTACTCTGGAAACAGTGTGATCAGTTACCTTGGAAACAGGGCGGTCAGTTACCCCGGAAACAGGGCAGTCAGTTATCCCGGAAACAGGGTGATCAGTTACCCTGGAAACAGGGCAGTCATTTATCCCGGAAACAGGGTGACCAGTTCCCCTGGAATCAGGGCGATCAGTTAGCCTGGAAACAGGGCGGTAAGTTACCCCGTAACAGGGCAGTCAGTGATCCCGGAAACAGGGTGATCAGTTACCCTGGAAACAGGGCAGTCAGTTATCCCGGAAACAGGGTGATCAGTTACCCTGGAAACAGGGCAGTCAGTATACCTGGAAACAGGGTGGTCAGTTACCCTGGCAAAAGGGCAGTCAGTTACCCGGAAACAGGGTGATCAGTGAGCCCGGAAACAGGGAGATCAGTTACCCTGGAAACAGGGCAGTCAGTTATCCTGGAAACAGTGCGGTCAGTTACCCCAAAAACAGGGCGGTCAGTCACCCTGGAAACAGGTCAGTCAATTATCCCGGAAGCAGGGCAGTCAGTTATCCCGGAAACAGGGCAGTCAGTTCCCCAGGAAACTGGGCAGTCAGTTATCCCGGAAACAGGGCAGTCAGTTGTCCTGGAAACAGGGCAGTCAGTTACCCAGGAAACAGGGCAGTCATTTACCCCTGGAAACAGATTACTCAGTTAACCCGGAAACAGGGTGATCAGTTACCCTGGAAACAGGGCAGTCAGTTATCCTGGAAACAGGGCGGTCAGTTACCCCGAAAACATGGCGGACAGTTCCCCTGGAAACAGGGCAGTCAGTTACCCTGGTAACAGGGCAGTCAGTTTCCCCGGAAACAGGGTGATCAGTTACACTGGAAACAGGGAGATCAGTTACCCCGGAAACAGGGTGATCAGTTACCCTGGAAACAGTGAGATCAGTTACCCTGGAAACAGGGCAGTCAGTTACCCTGGAAACAGGGCAGTCAGTTACCCCGGAAAGAGGGCAGTCAGTTACCCTGGAAACAGGGCAGTCAGTTATCCCTGAAACAGGGAGATCAGTTACCTTGGAAACAGGGCAGTCAGTTACCCCGGAAACAGGGCAGTCAGTTACCCTGGAAACAGGGCAGTCAGTTATCCCGGAAACAGGGCAGTCAGTTATCCCGGAAACAGAGTGATCAGTTACCTTGGAAACTGGGCTGTCAGTTACCCCGGAAACAGAGCAGTCATTTATTGTGGAAACAGGGCAGTCAGTTACCCTGGAAACAGGGCAGTCATTTACCCCTGGAAACAGATTACTCAGTTACCCCGGAAACAGGGTGATCAGTTACACTGGAAACAGGGCAGTCAGTTACCCTGGAAACAGGGCAGTCAGTTGCCCTGGAAACAGGGCAGTCAGTTATCCTGGAAACAGTGTGGTCAGTGACCCTGGAAACAGGGTGGTCACTTACCCCGGAAACAGGGCAGTCAGTTGCCCTGGAAACAGGGCAATCAGTTACATCGGAAACTGGGCAGTCAGTTATCCTGGAAACAGGGCGGTCAGTTACCCCGGAAATAGGGTGATCAGTTATCCTGGAAACAGGGCGGTCAGTTACACCGGAAACAGGGAGATCATTTACCCCGGAAACAGGGCAGTCAGTTACCCTGGTAACAGGTTAGTAACTTACCCCAGAAACAGGGAGATCAGTTACCCTGGAAACTGGGCAGTCAGTTACCCCAGAAACAGGGCGGTCAGTTATCCCGGAAACGGGGTGATCAGTTAGCCTGGAAACAGGGCAGTCAGTTACCCCGGAAACAGGGAGATCAGTTACTCTGGAAACAGTGTGATCAGTTACCTTGGAAACAGGGCGGTCAGTTACCCCGGAAACAGGGCAGTCAGTTATCCCGGAAACAGGGTGATCAGTTACCCTGGAAACAGGGCAGTCATTTATCCCGGAAACAGGGTGATCAGTTCCCCTGGAAACAGGGTGATCAGTTAGCCTGGAAACAGGGCGGTAAGTTACCCCGGAAACAGGGCAGTCAGAGATCCCGGAAACAGGGTGATCAGTTACCCTGGAAACAGGGCAGTCAGTTATCCCGGAAACAGGGTGATCAGTTACCCTGGAAACAGGGCAGTCAGTATTCCTGGAAACAGGGTGGTCAGTTACCCTGGCAGCAGGGCAGTCAGTTACCCGGAAACAGGGTGATCAGTGAGCCCGGAATCAGGGAGATCAGTTACCCTGGAAACAGGGCAGTCAGTTATCCTGGAAACAGGGCGGTCAGTTACCCCAAAAACAGGGCGGTCAGTTATCCCGGAAACAGGGCGGTCAGGTAACACGGAAACAGGGCAGTCAGTTCCCCTGGAAACAGGGCAGACAGTTATCCTGGAATCAGGGCAGTCAGTTAACCTAGAAACAGGGCAGTCAGTTATCCTGGAAACAGGGCAGTCAGTTATCCTGGAAACAGGGCGGTCAGTTACCCCCGAAATAGGGAGGTCAGTTATCCTGGAAACAGGGCGGTCAGTTATCCCGGAAACAGGGCAGTCAGTTACCCCGGAAACAGGGTGATCAGTTACCCTGGAAACAGTGAGATCAGTTACCCTGGAAACAGGGCAGTCAGTTACCCCGGAAAGAGGGCAGTCAGTTACCCTGGAAACAGGGCAGTCAGTTATCCCTGAAACAGGGAGATCAGTTATCCTGGAAACAGGGCAGTCAGTTAACCTAGAAACAGGGCAGTCAGTTATCCTGGAAACAGGGTAGTCAGTTATCCTGGAAACAGGGCGGTCAGTTACCCCGGAAATAGGGAGGTCAGTTATCCTGGAAACAGGGCGGTCAGTTATCCCGGAAACAGGGCAGTCAGTTACCCCGGAAACAGGGTGATCAGTTACCCTGGAAACAGTGAGATCAGTTACCCTGGAAACAGGGCGGTCAGTTATCCCGGAAACAGGGCGGTCAGGTAACACGGAAACAGGGCAGTCAGTTCCCCTGGAAACAGGGCAGACAGTTATCCTGGAATCAGGGCAGTCAGTTAACCTAGAAACAGGGCAGTCAATTATCCTGGAAACAGGGCAGTCAGTTATCCTGGAAACAGGGCGGTCAGTTACCCCGGAAATAGGGAGGTCAGTTATCCTGGAAACAGGGCGGTCAGTTACCCCGGAAACAGGGTGATCAGTTACCCTGGAAACAGTGAGATCAGTTACCCTGGAAACAGGGCAGTCAGTTACCCCGGAAAGAGGGCAGTCAGTTACCCTGGAAACAGGGCAGTCAGTTATCCCTGAAACAGGGAGATCAGTTATCCTGGAAACAGGGCAGTCAGTTAACCTAGAAACAGGGCAGTCAGTTATCCTGGAAACAGGGCAGTCAGTTATCCTGGAAACAGGGCGGTCAGTTACCCCGGAAATAGGGAGGTCAGTTATCCTGGAAACAGGGCGGTCAGTTATCCCGGAAACAGGGCAGTCAGTTACCCCGGAAACAGGGTGATCAGTTACCCTGGAAACAGTGAGATCAGTTACCCTGGAAACAGGGCAGTCAGTTACCCCGGAAAGAGGGCAGTCAGTTACCCTGGAAACAGGGCAGTCAGTTATCCCTGAAACAGGGAGATCAGTTATCCTGGAAACAGGGCAGTCAGTTACCCTGGAAACAGGGCAGTCAGTTACCCCGGAAAGAGGGCAGTCAGTTACCCCGGAAACAGGGCAGTCAGTTACCCTGGAAACAGGGCAGTCAGTTATCCCGGAAACAGGGCAGTCAGTTACCCCGGAAACAGGGTGATCAGTTACCCTGGAAACAGTGAGATCAGTTACCCTGAAACAGGGCAGTCAGTTACCCTGGCAACAGGGCAGTCAGTTACCCCGGAAAGAGGGCAGTCAGTTACCCTGGAAACAGGGCAGTCAGTTATCCCTGAAACAGGGAGATCAGTTACCCTGGAAACAGGGCAGTCAGTTACCCCGGAAACAGGGCAGTCAGTTACCCTGGAAACAGGGCAGTCAGTTATCCCGGAAACAGGGCAGTCAGTTATCCCGGAAAATGGGTGATCAGTTACCCTGGAAACTGGGCTGTCAGTTACCCCGGAAACAGGGCAGACATTTATCGTGGAAACAGGGCAGTCAGTTACCCTGGAAACAGGGCAGTCATTTACCCCTGGAAACAGATTACTCAGTTACCCCGGAAACAGGGTGATCAGTTACCCTGGAAACAGGGCAGTCAGTTACCCTGGAAACAGGGCAGTCAGTTACCCGGAAACAGGGTGATCAGTGAGCCCGGAAACAGGGAGATCAGTTACCCTGGAAACAGGGCAGTCAGTTATCCTGGAAACAGGGCGGTCAGTTACCCCAAAAACAGGGCGGTCAGTTATCCCGGAAACAGGGCGGTCAGGTAACACGGAAACAGGGCAGTCAGTTCCCCTGGAAACAGGGCAGACAGTTATCCTGGAATCAGGGCAGTCAGTTAACCTAGAAACAGGGCAGTCAGTTATCCTGGAAACAGGGCAGTCAGTTATCCTGGAAACAGGGCGGTCAGTTACCCCGGAAATAGGGAGGTCAGTTATCCTGGAAACAGGGCGGTCAGTTATCCCGGAAACAGGGCAGTCAGTTACCCCGGAAACAGGGTGATCAGTTACCCTGGTAACAGTGAGATCAGTTACCCTGGAAACAGGGCAGTCAGTTACCCCGGAAAGAGGGCAGTCAGTTACCCTGGAAACAGGGCAGTCAGTTATCCCTGAAACAGGGAGATCAGTTATCCTGGAAACAGGGCAGTCAGTTACCCTGGAAACAGGGCAGTCAGTTACCCCGGAAAGAGGGCAGTCAGTTACCCCGGAAACAGGGCAGTCAGTTACCCTGGAAACAGGGCAGTCAGTTATCCCGGAAACAGGGCAGTCAGTTACCCCGGAAACAGGGTGATCAGTTACCCTGGAAACAGTGAGATCAGTTACCCTGAAACAGGGCAGTCAGTTACCCAGGCTACAGGGCAGTCAGTTACCCCGGAAAGAGGGCAGTCAGTTACCCTGGAAACAGGGCAGTCAGTTATCCCTGAAACAGGGAGATCAGTTACCCTGGAAACAGGGCAGTCAGTTACCCCGGAAACAGGGCAGTCAGTTACCCTGGAAACAGGGCAGTCAGTTATCCCGGAAACAGGGCAGTCAGTTATCCCGGAAAATGGGTGATCAGTTACCCTGGAAACTGGGCTGTCAGTTACCCCGGAAACAGGGCAGTCATTTATCGTGGAAACAGGGCAGTCAGTTACCCTGGAAACAGGGCAGTCATTTACCCCTGGAAACAGATTACTCAGTTACCCCGGAAACAGGGTGATCAGTTACCCTGGAAACAGGGCAGTCAGTTACCCTGGAAACAGGGCAGTCAGTTGCCCTGGAAACAGGGCAGTCACTTATCCTGGAAACAGTGTGGTCAGTGACCCTGGAAACAGGGTGGTCAGTTACCCCGGAAACAGGGCAGTCAGTTGCCCTGGAAACAGGGCAATCAGTTACACCGCAAACAGGGCAGTCAGTTATCCTGGAAACAGGGCGGTCAGTTACCCCGGAAATAGGGTGATCAGTTATCCTGGAAAAAGGGCGGTCAGTTACACCGGAAACAGGGAGATCATTTACCCCGGAAACAGGGCAGTCAGTTACCCTGGTAACAGGTTAGTAACTTACCCCAGAAACAGGGAGATCAGTTACCCTGGAAACTGGGCAGTCAGTTACCCCGGAAACAGGGCAGTCAGTTACCCCGGAAACAGGGAGATCAGTTACTCTGGAAACAGTGTGATCAGTTACCTTGGAAACAGGGCGGTCAGTTACCCCGGAAACAGGGCAGTCAGTTATCCCGGAAACAGGGTGATCAGTTACCCTGGAAACAGGGCAGTCATTTATCCCGGAAACAGGGTGATCAGTTCCCCTGGAAACAGGGTGATCAGTTAGCCTGGAAACAGGGCGGTAAGTTACCCCGGAAACAGGGCAGTCAGAGATCCCGGAAACAGGGTGATCAGTTACCCTGGAAACAGGGCAGTCAGTTATCCCGGAAACAGGGTGATCAGTTACCCTGGAAACAGGGCAGTCAGTATTCCTGGAAACAGGGTGGTCAGTTACGCTGGCAACAGGGCAGTCAGTTACCCGGAAACAGGGTGATCAGTGAGCCCGGAAACAGGGAGATCAGTTACCCTGGAAACAGGGCAGTCAGTTATCCTGGAAACAGGGCGGTCAGTTACCCCAAAAACAGGGCGGTCAGTTATCCCGGAAACAGGGCGGTCAGGTAACACGGAAACAGGGCAGTCAGTTCCCCTGGAAACAGGGCAGACAGTTATCCTGGAATCAGGGCAGTCAGTTAACCTAGAAACAGGGCAGTCAGTTATCCTGGAAACAGGGCAGTCAGTTATCCTGGAAACAGGGCGGTCAGTTCCCCCGGAAATAGGGAGGTCAGTTATCCTGGAAACAGGGCGGTCAGTTATCCCGGAAACAGGGCAGTCAGTTACCCCGGAAACAGGGTGATCAGTTACCCTGGAAACAGTGAGATCAGTTACCCTGGAAACAGGGCAGTCAGTTACCCCGGAAAGAGGGCAGTCAGTTACCCTGGAAACAGGGCAGTCAGTTATCCCTGAAACAGGGAGATCAGTTATCCTGGAAACAGGGCAGTCAGTTACCCTGGAAACAGGGCAGTCAGTTACCCCGGAAAGAGGGCAGTCAGTTACCCCGGAAACAGGGCAGTCAGTTACCCTGGAAACAGGGCAGTCAGTTATCCCGGAAACAGGGCAGTCAGTTACCCCGGAAACAGGGTGATCAGTTACCCTGGAAACAGTGAGATCAGTTACCCTGAAACAGGGCAGTCAGTTACCCTGGCAACAGGGCAGTCAGTTACCTCGGAAAGAGGGCAGTCAGTTACCCTGGAAACAGGGCAGTCAGTTATCCCTGAAACAGGGAGATCAGTTACCCTGGAAACAGGGCAGTCAGTTACCCCGGAAACAGGGCAGTCAGTTACCCTGGAAACAGGGCAGTCAGTTATCCCGGAAACAGGGCAGTCAGTTATCCCGGAAAATGGGTGATCAGTTACCCTGGAAACTGGGCTGTCAGTTACCCCGGAAACAGGGCAGTCATTTATCGTGGAAACAGGGCAGTCAGTTACCCTGGAAACAGGGCAGTCATTTACCCCTGGAAACAGATTACTCAGTTACCCCGGAAACAGGGTGATCAGTTACCCTGGAAACAGGGCAGTCAGTTACCCTGGAAACAGGGCAGTCAGTTACCCGGAAACAGGGTGATCAGTGAGCCCGGAAACAGGGAGATCAGTTACCCTGGAAACAGGGCAGTCAGTTATCCTGGAAACAGGGCGGTCAGTTACCCCAAAAACAGGGCGGTCAGTTATCCCGGAAACAGGGCGGTCAGGTAACACGGAAACAGGGCAGTCAGTTCCCCTGGAAACAGGGCAGACAGTTATCCTGGAATCAGGGCAGTCAGTTAACCTAGAAACAGGGCAGTCAGTTATCCTGGAAACAGGGCAGTCAGTTATCCTGGAAACAGGGCGGTCAGTTACCCCGGAAATAGGGAGGTCAGTTATCCTGGAAACAGGGCGGTCAGTTATCCCGGAAACAGGGCAGTCAGTTACCCCGGAAACAGGGTGATCAGTTACCCTGGAAACAGTGAGATCAGTTACCCTGGAAACAGGGCAGTCAGTTACCCCGGAAAGAGGGCAGTCAGTTACCCTGGAAACAGGGCAGTCAGTTATCCCTGAAACAGGGAGATCAGTTATCCTGGAAACAGGGCAGTCAGTTACCCTGGAAACAGGGCAGTCAGTTACCCCGGAAAGAGGGCAGTCAGTTACCCCGGAAACAGGGCAGTCATTTCCCCTGGAAACAGGGCAGTCAGTTATCCCGGAAACAGGGCAGTCAGTTACCCCGGAAACAGGGTGATCAGTTACCCTGGAAACAGTGAGATCAGTTACCCTGAAACAGGGCAGTCAGTTACCCTGGCAACAGGGCAGTCAGTTACCCCGGAAAGAGGGCAGTCAGTTACCCTGGAAACAGGGCAGTCAGTTATCCCTGAAACAGGGAGATCAGTTACCCTGGAAACAGGGCAGTCAGTTACCCCGGAAACAGGGCAGTCAGTTACCCTGGAAACAGGGCAGTCAGTTATCCCGGAAACAGGGCAGTCAGTTATCCCGGAAAATGGGTGATCAGTTACCCTGGAAACTGGGCTGTCAGTTACCCCGGAAACAGGGCAGTCATTTATCGTGGAAACAGGGCAGTCAGTTACCCTGGAAACAGGGCAGTCATTTACCCCTGGAAACAGATTACTCAGTTACCCCGGAAACAGGGTGATCAGTTACCCTGGAAACAGGGCAGTCAGTTACCCTGGAAACAGGGCAGTCAGTTACCCGGAAACAGGGTGATCAGTGAGCCCGGAAACAGGGAGATCAGTTACCCTGGAAACAGGGCAGTCAGTTATCCTGGAAACAGGGCGGTCAGTTACCCCAAAAACAGGGCGGTCAGTTATCCCGGAAACAGGGCGGTCAGGTAACACGGAAACAGGGCAGTCAGTTCCCCTGGAAACAGGGCAGACAGTTATCCTGGAATCAGGGCAGTCAGTTAACCTAGAAACAGGGCAGTCAGTTATCCTGGAAACAGGGCAGTCAGTTATCCTGGAAACAGGGCGGTCAGTTACCCCGGAAATAGGGAGGTTAGTTATCCTGGAAACAGGGCGGTCAGTTATCCCGGAAACAGGGCAGTCAGTTACCCCGGAAACAGGGTGATCAGTTACCCTGGAAACAGTGAGATCAGTTACCCTGGAAACATGGCAGTCAGTTACCCCGGAAAGAGGGCAGTCAGTTACCCTGGAAACAGGGCAGTCAGTTATCCCTGAAACAGGGAGATCAGTTATCCTGGAAACAGGGCAGTCAGTTACCCTGGAAACAGGGCAGTCAGTGACCCCGGAAAGAGGGCAGTCAGTTACCCCGGAAACAGGGCAGTCAGTTACCCTGGAAACAGGGCAGTCAGTTATCCCGGAAACAGGGCAGTCAGTTACCCCGGAAACAGGGTGATCAGTTACCCTGGAAACAGTGAGATCAGTTACCCTGAAACAGGGCAGTCAGTTACCCAGGCAACAGGGCAGTCAGTTACCCCGGAAAGAGGGCAGTCAGTTACCCTGGAAACAGGGCAGTCAGTTATCCCTGAAACAGGGAGATCAGTTACCCTGGAAACAGGGCAGTCAGTTACCCCGGAAACAGGGCAGTCAGTTACCCTGGAAACAGGGCAGTCAGTTATCCCGGAAACAGGGCAGTCAGTTATCCCGGAAAATGGGTGATCAGTTACCCTGGAAACTGGGCTGTCAGTTACCCCGGAAACAGGGCAGTCATTTATCGTGGAAACAGGGCAGTCAGTTACCCTGGAAACAGGGCAGTCATTTACCCCTGGAAACAGATTACTCAGTTACCCCGGAAACAGGGTGATCAGTTACCCTGGAAACATGGCAGTCAGTTACCCTGGAAACAGGGCAGTCAGTTGCCCTGGAAACAGGGCAGTCACTTATCCTGGAAACAGTGTGGTCAGTGACCCTGGAAACAGGGTGGTCAGTTACCCCGGAAACAGGGCAGTCAGTTGCCCTGGAAACAGGGCAATCAGTTACACCGCAAACTGGGCAGTCAGTTATCCTGGAAACAGGGCGGTCAGTTACCCCGGAAATAGGGTGATCAGTTATCCTGGAAAAAGGGCGGTCAGTTACACCGGAAACAGGGAGATCATTTACCCCGGAAACAGGGCAGTCAGTTACCCTGGTAACAGGTTAGTAACTTACCCCAGAAACAGGGAGATCAGTTACCCTGGAAACTGGGCAGTCAGTTACCCCGGAAACAGGGCAGTCAGTTACCCCGGAAACAGGGAGATCAGTTACTCTGGAAACAGTGTGATCAGTTACCTTGGAAACAGGGCGGTCAGTTACCCCGGAAACAGGGCAGTCAGTTATCCCGGAAACAGGGTGATCAGTTACCCTGGAAACAGGGCAGTCATTTATCCCGGAAACAGGGTGATCAGTTCCCCTGGAAACAGGGTGATCAGTTAGCCTGGAAACAGGGCGGTAAGTTACCCCGGAAACAGGGCAGTCAGAGATCCCGGAAACAGGGTGATCAGTTACCCTGGAAACAGGGCAGTCAGTTATCCCGGAAACAGGGTGATCAGTTACCCTGGAAACAGGGCAGTCAGTATTCCTGGAAACAGGGTGGTCAGTTACCCTGGCAACAGGGCAGTCAGTTACCCGGAAACAGGGTGATCAGTGAGCCCGGAAACAGGGAGATCAGTTACCCTGGAAACAGGGCAGTCAGTTATCCTGGAAACAGGGCGGTCAGTTACCCCAAAAACAGGGCGGTCAGTTATCCCGGAAACAGGGCGGTCAGGTAACACGGAAACAGGGCAGTCAGTTCCCCTGGAAACAGGGCAGACAGTTATCCTGGAATCAGGGCAGTCAGTTAACCTAGAAACAGGGCAGTCAGTTATCCTGGAAACAGGGCAGTCAGTTATCCTGGAAACAGGGCGGTCAGTTCCCCCGGAAATAGGGAGGTCAGTTATCCTGGAAACAGGGCGGTCAGTTATCCCGGAAACAGGGCAGTCAGTTACCCCGGAAACAGGGTGATCAGTTACCCTGGAAACAGTGAGATCAGTTACCCTGGAAACAGGGCAGTCAGTTACCCCGGAAAGAGGGCAGTCAGTTACCCTGGAAACAGGGCAGTCAGTTATCCCTGAAACAGGGAGATCAGTTATCCTGGAAACAGGGCAGTCAGTTACCCTGGAAACAGGGCAGTCAGTTACCCCGGAAAGAGGGCAGTCAGTTACCCCGGAAACAGGGCAGTCAGTTACCCTGGAAACAGGGCAGTCAGTTATCCCGGAAACAGGGCAGTCAGTTACCCCGGAAACAGGGTGATCAGTTACCCTGGAAACAGTGAGATCAGTTACCCTGAAACAGGGCAGTCAGTTACCCTGGCAACAGGGCAGTCAGTTACCTCGGAAAGAGGGCAGTCAGTTACCCTGGAAACAGGGCAGTCAGTTATCCCTGAAACAGGGAGATCAGTTACCCTGGAAACAGGGCAGTCAGTTACCCCGGAAACAGGGCAGTCAGTTACCCTGGAAACAGGGCAGTCAGTTATCCCGGAAACAGGGCAGTCAGTTATCCCGGAAAATGGGTGATCAGTTACCCTGGAAACTGGGCTGTCAGTTACCCCAGAAACAGGGCAGTCATTTATCGTGGAAACAGGGCAGTCAGTTACCCTGGAAACAGGGCAGTCATTTACCCCTGGAAACAGATTACTCAGTTACCCCGGAAACAGGGTGATCAGTTACCCTGGAAACAGGGCAGTCAGTTACCCTGGAAACAGGGCAGTCAGTTACCCGGAAACAGGGTGATCAGTGAGCCCGGAAACAGGGAGATCAGTTACCCTGGAAACAGGGCAGTCAGTTATCCTGGAAACAGGGCGGTCAGTTACCCCAAAAACAGGGCGGTCAGTTATCCCGGAAACAGGGCGGTCAGGTAACACGGAAACAGGGCAGTCAGTTCCCCTGGAAACAGGGCAGACAGTTATGCTGGAATCAGGGCAGTCAGTTAACCTAGAAACAGGGCAGTCAGTTATCCTGGAAACAGGGCAGTCAGTTATCCTGGAAACAGGGCAGTCAGTTATCCCGGAAACAGGGTGATCAGTTACCCTGGAAACAGGGCAGTCATTTATCCCGGAAACAGGGTGATCAGTTCCCCTGGAAACAGGGTGATCAGTTAGCCTGGAAACAGGGCGGTAAGTTACCCCGGAAACAGGGCAGTCAGAGATCCTGGAAACAGGGTGATCAGTTACCCTGGAAACAGGGCAGTCAGTTATCCCGGAAACAGGGTGATCAGTTACCCTGGAAACAGGTCAGTCAGTATTCCTGGAAACAGGGTGGTCAGTTACCCTGGCAACAGGGCAGTCAGTTACCCGGAAACAGGGTGATCAGTGAGCCCGGAAACAGGGAGATCAGTTACCCTGGAAACAGGGCAGTCAGTTATCCTGGAAACAGGGCGGTCAATTACCCCAAAAACAGGGCGGTCAGTTACCCTGGAAACAGGGCAGACAGTTATCCCGCAAACAGGGCGGTCAGGTAACACGGAAACAGGGCAGTCAGTTACCCTCGAAACTGGGCAGTCAGTCACCCTGGAAACAGGTTAGTCAGTTACCCCGGATACAGTGTGATCAGTTACCCTGGAAACAGGGCAGTCAGTTCCCCTGGAAACAGGGCAGACAGTTATCCTGGAATCAGGGCAGTCAGTTAACCTAGAAACAGGGCAGTCAGTTATCCTGGAAACAGGGCGGTCAGTTACACCGGAAACAGGGTGATCAGTTACCATGCAAACTGGGCAGTCAGTTACCCCGGAAACAGGGCAGTCAGTTATCCTGGAAACAGGGCAGTCAGTTACCCTGGAAACAGGGCAGTCATTTACACCTGGAAACAGATTACTCAGTTACCCCGGAAACAGGGTGATCAGTTACCCTGGAAACAGGGCAGTCAGTTATCCTGGAAACAGGGCGGTCAGTTACCCCGAAAACAGGGTGGTCTGTTCCCCCGGAAAAAGGATGATCAGTTACACTGGAAACAGGGAGATCAGTTACCCCGGAAACAGGGTGATCAGTTACCCTGGAAACAGGGAGATCAGTTACCCTGGAAACAGGGCAGTCAGTTGCCCGGAAACAGGGTGATCAGTTACCACGGAAAAAGGGAGATCAGTTACCCTGGAAACAGGGCAGTCAGTTATCCTGGAAACAGGGCGGTCAGTTACCCCGGAAACAGGGCGGTCAGTTAACCTGGAAACAGGGCAGTCAGTTATCCCGGAAACAGGGCGGACAGTTACCCCGGAAACAGAGCGGTCAGTTATCCCGGAAACAGGGTGATCAGTTACCCTGGAAACAGGGCAGTCAGTTACCCTGGGAACAGGTTAGTAACTTACCCCAGAAACAGGGAGATCAGTTACCCTGGAAACTGGGCAGTCAGTTACCCCGGAAACAGGGCGGTCAGTTATCCCGGAAACAGGGTGATCAGTTAGCCTGGAAACAGGGCAGTCAGTTACCCCGGAAACAGGGAGATCAGTTACTCTGGAAACAGTGTGATCAGTTACCTTGGAAACAGGGCGGTCAGTTACCCCGGAAACAGGGCAGTCAGTTATCCCGGAAACAGGGTGATCAGTTTCCCTGGAAACAGGGCAGTCATTTATCCCGGAAACAGGGTGATCAGTTCCCCTGGAAACAGGGTGATCAGTTAGCCTGGAAACAGGGCGGTAAGTTACCCCGGAAACAGGGCAGTCAGTGATCCCGGAAACAGGGTGATCAGTTACCCTGGAAACAGGGCAGTCAGTTATCCCGGAAACAGGGTGATCAGTTACCCTGGAAACAGGGCAGTCAGTATTCCTGGAAACAGGGTGGTCAGTTACCCTGGCAACAGGGCAGTCAGTTACCCGGAAACAGGGTGATCAGTGAGCCCGGAAACAGGGAGATCAGTTACCCTGGAAACAGGGCAGTCAGTTATCCTGGAAACAGTGCGGTCAGTTACCCCAAAAACAGGGCGGTCAGTTACCCTGGAAACAGGGCAGACAGTTATCCCGGAAACAGGGCGGTCAGGTAACACGGAAACAGGGCAGTCAGTTACCCTCGAAACTGGGCAGTCAGTCACCCTGGAAACAGGTCAGTCAATTATCCCGGAAACAGGGCAGTCAGCTATCCCGGAAACAGGGTGATCAGTTACCCTGGAAACTGGGCAGTCAGTTACCCCGGAAACAGGGCAGTCAGTTATCCTGGAAACAGGGCAGTCAGTTACCCAGGAAACAGGGCAGTCATTTACCCCTGGAAACAGATTACTCAGTTACCCCGGAAACAGGGTGATCAGTTACCCTGGAAACAGGGCAGTCAGTTATCCTGGAAACAGGGCGGTCAGTTACCCCGAAAACAGGGCGGTCAGTTCCCCTGGAAACAGGGCAGTCAGTTACCCTGGTAACAGGGCAGTCAGTTACCCCGGAAACAGGGCGGTCAGTTGCCCTGGAAACAGGGCAGTCAGTTACCCCGGAAACAGGGTGATCAGTTACACTGGAAACAGGGAGATCAGTTACCCCGGAAACAGGGTGATCAGTTACCCTGGAAACAGTGAGATCAGTTACCCTGGAAACAGGGCAGTCAGTTACCCTGGAAAGAGGGCAGTCAGTTACCCTGGAAACAGGGCAGTCAGTTATCCCTGAAACAGGGAGATCAGTTACCCTGGAAACAGGGCAGTCAGTTACCCCGGAAACAGGGAAGTCAGTTACCCTGGAAACAGGGCAGTCAGTTATCCCGGAAACAGGGCAGTCAGTTATCCCGGAAACAGGGTGATCAGTTACCCTGGAAACTGGGCTGTCAGTTACCCCGGAAACAGGGCAGTCATTTATCGTGGAAACAGGGCAGTCAGTTACCCTGGAAACAGGGCAGTCATTTACCCCTGGAAACAGATTACACAGTTACCCCGGAAACAGGGTGATCAGTTACCCTGGAAACAGGGCAGTCAGTTACCCTGGAAACAGGGCAGTCAGTTGCCCTGGAAACAGGGCAGTCAGTTATCCTGGAAACAGTGTGGTCAGTGACCCTGGAAACAGGGCATTCAGTTACCCCGGAAACAGGGCAGTCAGTTGCCCTGGAAACAGGGCAATCAGTTACACCGGAAACTGGGCAGTCAGTTATCCTGGAAACAGGGCAGTCAGTTACCCTGGTAACAGGTTAGTAACTTACCCCAGAAACAGGGAGATCAGTTACCCTGGAAACTGGGCAGTCAGTTACCCCGGAAACAGGGCGGTCAGTTATCCCGGAAACAGGGTGATCAGTTAGCCTGGAAACAGGGCAGTCAGTTACCCCGGAAACAGGGTGATCAGTTACTCTGGAAACAGTGTGATCAGTTACCTTGGAAACAGGGCGGTCAGTTACCCCGGAAAAAGGGCAGTCAGTTATCCCGGAAACAGGGTGATCAGTTACCCTGGAAACAGGGCAGTCATTTATCCCGGAAACAGGGTGATCAGTTCCCCTGGAAACAGGGTGATCAGTTAGCCTGGAAACAGGGCGGTAAGTTACCCCGGAAACAGGGCAGTCAGAGATCCCGGAAACAGGGTGATCAGTTACCCTGGAAACAGGGCAGTCAGTTATCCCGGAAACAGGGTGATCAGTTACCCTGGAAACAGGGCAGTCAGTATTCCTGGAAACAGGGTGGTCAGTTACCCTGGCAACAGGGCAGTCAGTTACCCGGAAACAGGGTGATCAGTGAGACCGGAAACAGGGAGATCAGTTACCCTGGAAACAGGGCAGTCAGTTATCCTGGAAACAGGGCGGTCAGTTACCCCAAAAACAGGGCGGTCAGTTACCCTGGAAACAGGGCAGACAGTTATCCCGGAAACAGGGCGGTCAGGTAACACGGAAACAGGGCAGTCAGTTACCCTCGAAACTGGGCTGTCAGTCACCCTGGAAACAGGTCAGTCAATTATCCCGGAAACAGGGCAGTCAGTTATCCCGGAAACAGGGTGATCAGTTACCCTGGAAACTGGGCAGTCAGTTACCCCGGAAACAGGGCAGTCAGTTATCCTGGAAACAGGGCAGTCAGTTACCCAGAAAACAGGGCAGTCATTTACCCCTGGAAACAGATTACTCAGTTACCCCGGAAACAGGGTGATCAGTTACCCTGGAAACAGGGCAGTCAGTTACCCTGGAAACAGGGCAGTTAGTTATCCCGGAAACAGGGCAGTCAGTTCCCCTGGAAACAGGGCAGTCAGTTACCCTGGTAACAGGGCAGTCAGTTACCCCGGAAACAGGGCGGTCAGTTGCCCTGGAAACAGGGCAGTCAGTTACCCCGGAAACAGGGTGATCAGTTGCACTGGAAACACGGATATCAGTTACCCCGGAAACAGGGTGATCAGTTACCCTGGAAACAGTGAGATCAGTTACCCTGGAAACAGGGCAGTCAGTTACGCTGGAAACAGGGCAGTCAGTTACCCCGGAAAGAGGGCAGTCAGTTACCCTGGAAACAGGGCAGTCAGTTATCCCTGAAACATGGAGATCAGTTACCCTGGAAACAGGGCAGTCAGTTACCCCGGAAACAGGGCAGTCAGTTACCCTGGAAACAGGGCAGTCAGTTATCCCGGAAACAGGGCAGTCAGTTATCCCGGAAACAGGGTGATCAGTTACCCTGGAAACTGGGCTGTCAGTTACCCCGGAAACAGGGCAGTCATTTATCGTGGAAACAGGGCAGTCAGTTACCCTGGAAACAGGGCAGTCATTTACCCCTGGAAACAGATTACTTAGTTACCCCGGAAACAGGGTGATCAGTTACCCTGGAAACAGGGCTGTCAGTTACCCTGGAAACAGGGCAGTCAGTTGCCCTGGAAACAGGGCAGTCAGTTATCCTGGAAACAGTGTGGTCAGTGACCCTGGAAACAGTGTGGTCAGTTACCCCGGAAACAGGGCAGTCAGTTGCCCTGGAAACAGGGCAATCAGTTACACCGGAAACTGGGCAGTCAGTTATCCTGGAAACAGGGCGGACAGTTACCCCGGAAATAGGGTGATCAGTTATCCTGGAAACAGGGCGGTCAGTTACACCGGAAACAGGGAGATCATTTACCCCGGAAACAGGGCAGTCAGTTACCCTGGAAACAGGGCAGTCAGTTATCCTGGAAACAGTGTGGTCAGTGACCCTGGAAACAGAGTGGTCAGTTACCCCGGAAACAGGGCAGTCAGTTACCCCGGAAACAGGGTGATCAGTTAATTTGGAAACAGGGCAGTCAGTTCGCCTGGAAACAGGTCTGTCAGTTACCCTGGAAACAGGGCAGTCAGTTATCCTGGAAACAGGGCAATCAGTTATCCCGGAAACAGGGTGATCAGTTACCCTGGAAACAGGTTAGTCAGTTACCCCGGAAACAGGGCAGTCAGGTACACTGGAAACAGAGCAGTCAGTTATCCCGGAAACAGGGCAGTCAGTTATCCCGGAAACAGGGTGATCAGTTACCCTGGAAACTGGGCAGTCAGTCACCCAGGAAACAGGGCAGTCAGTTACCCCGGAAACAGGGCAGTCAGTTACCCTGCAAACTGGGCAGTCAGTTACCCTGGAAACAGGGCAGTCAGTTTTCCCGGAAACAGGGGAGTCAGTTGTCCGGGAAAAAGGGTGATCAGTTACCCTGGAAACTGGGCAGTCAGTTCCCCTGGAAACAGGGCAGTCAGTTACCCCGGAAGCAGGGCAGTCAGTTACCCTGGAAACAGGGCAGTCAGTTACCCCGGAAACTGGGGAGTCAGTTACCCTGTAAACAGGGCAGTCAGTCACCCTGGAAACAGGTTAGTTAGTTACCCCAGAAATAGGGTGATCAGTTATCCCGGAAACAGGGCATACAGTGCCCCTGGAAAAAGGACAGTCAGTTACCCTGGAAACAGGGCAGTCAATTATCCCGGAAACAGGGCAGTCAGTTATCCCGGAAACAAGGTGATCAGTTACCATGGAAACAGGGCAGTCAGTTATCCTGGAAACAGGGCAGTCAGTCACCCCGGAAACAGGTTAGTCAGTTACCCCGGAAACAGTGTGATCAGTTACCCCGGAAACAGGGCAGTCAGTTCCCCTGGAAACAGGGCAGTCAGTTATCCTGGAAACAGGGCAGTCAGTTATCCTGGAAACAGGGCGGTCAGTTACCCCGGAAATAGGGAGGTCAGTTATCCTGGAAACAGGGCGGTCAGTTACACCGGAAACAGGGAGACCAGTTACCCCGGAAACAGGGCAGTCAGTTACTCTGGAAACAGGGCAGTCAGTTATCCTGGAAACAGGGCAATCGGTTATTCCCGGAAACAGGGTGATCAGTTAATTTGGAAACAGGGCAGTCAGTTAGCCTGGAAAGAGGGCAGTCAGTTACCCCGGAAAAAGGGCAGTCAGTTAGCCTGGAAAGAGGGCAGTCAGTTATCCTGGAAACAGGGCAAGCAGTTCCCCTGGAAACAGGGCAGTCAGTTACCCTGGAAACAGGGCAGTCAGTTATCCTGGAAACAGGGCAATCGGTTATACCGGAAACAGGGTGATCAGTTAATTTGGAAACAGGGCAGTCAGTTAGCCTGGAAAGAGGGCAGTCAGTTACCCCGGAAAGAGGGCAGTCAGTTACCCTGGAAACAGGGCATTCAGTTATCCCTGAAACAGGGAGATCAGTTACCCTGGAAACAGGGCAGTCAGTTACCCCGGAAACAGGGCAGTCAGTTACCCTGGAAACAGGGCAGTCAGTTATCCCGGAAACAGGGCAGTCAGTTATCCCGGAAACAGGGTGATCAGTTACCTTGGAAACTGGGCTGTCAGTTACCCCGGAAACAGAGCAGTCATTTATTGTGGAAACAGGGCAGTCAGTTACCCTGGAAACAGGGCAGTCATTTACCCCTGGAAACAGATTACTCAGTTACCCCGGAAACAAGGTGATCAGTTACACTGGAAACAGGGCAGTCAGTTACCCTGGAAACAGGGCAGTCAGTTGCCCTGGAAACAGGGCAGTCAGTTATCCTGGAAACAGTGTGGTCAGTGACCCTGGAAACAGGGTGGTCACTTACCCCGGAAACAGGGCAGTCAGTTGCCCTGGAAACAGGGCAATCAGTTACATCGGAAACTGGGCAGTCAGTTATCCTGGAAACAGGGCGGTCAGTTACCCCGGAAATAGGGTGATCAGTTATCCTGGAAACAGGGCGGTCAGTTACACCGGAAACAGGGAGATCATTTACCCCGGAAACAGGGCAGTCAGTTACCCTGGTAACAGGTTAGTAACTTACCCCAGAAACAGGGAGATCAGTTACCCTGGAAACTGGGCAGTCAGTTACCCCGGAAACAGGGCGGTCAGTTATCCCGGAAACGGGGTGATCAGTTAGCCTGGAAACAGGGCAGTCAGTTACCCCGGAAACAGGGAGATCAGTTACTCTGGAAACAGTGTGATCAGTTACCTTGGAAACAGGGCGGTCAGTTACCCCGGAAACAGGGCAGTCAGTTACCCCGGAAATAGGGTGATCAGTTATCCTGGAAACAGGGCGGTCAGTTACACCGGAAACAGGGAGATCATTTACCCCGGAAACAGGGCAGTCAGTTACCCTGGAAACAGGGCAGTCAGTTATCCTGGAAACAGTGTGGTCAGTGACCCTGGAAACAGAGTGGTCAGTTACCCCGGAAACAGGGCAGTCAGTTACCCCGGAAACAGGGTGATCAGTTAATTTGGAAACAGGGCAGTCAGTTCGCCTGGAAACAGGTCTGTCAGTTACCCTGGAAACAGGGCAGTCAGTTATCCTGGAAACAGGGCAATCAGTTATCCCGGAAACAGGGTGATCAGTTACCCTGGAAACAGGTTAGTCAGTTACCCCGGAAACAGGGCAGTCAGGTACACTGGAAACAGAGCAGTCAGTTATCCCGGAAACAGGGCAGTCAGTTATCCCGGAAACAGGGTGATCAGTTACCCTGGAAACTGGGCAGTCAGTCACCCAGGAAACAGGGCAGTCAGTTACCCCGGAAACAGGGCAGTCAGTTACCCTGCAAACTGGGCAGTCAGTTACCCTGGAAACAGGGCAGTCAGTTTTCCCGGAAACAGGGGAGTCAGTTGTCCGGGAAAAAGGGTGATCAGTTACCCTGGAAACTGGGCAGTCAGTTCCCCTGGAAACAGGGCAGTCAGTTACCCCGGAAGCAGGGCAGTCAGTTACCCTGGAAACAGGGCAGTCAGTTACCCCGGAAACTGGGGAGTCAGTTACCCTGTAAACAGGGCAGTCAGTCACCCTGGAAACAGGTTAGTTAGTTACCCCAGAAATAGGGTGATCAGTTATCCCGGAAACAGGGCATACAGTGCCCCTGGAAAAAGGACAGTCAGTTACCCTGGAAACAGGGCAGTCAATTATCCCGGAAACAGGGCAGTCAGTTATCCCGGAAACAAGGTGATCAGTTACCATGGAAACAGGGCAGTCAGTTATCCTGGAAACAGGGCAGTCAGTCACCCCGGAAACAGGTTAGTCAGTTACCCCGGAAACAGTGTGATCAGTTACCCCGGAAACAGGGCAGTCAGTTCCCCTGGAAACAGGGCAGTCAGTTATCCTGGAAACAGGGCAGTCAGTTATCCTGGAAACAGGGCGGTCAGTTACCCCGGAAATAGGGAGGTCAGTTATCCTGGAAACAGGGCGGTCAGTTACACCGGAAACAGGGAGACCAGTTACCCCGGAAACAGGGCAGTCAGTTACTCTGGAAACAGGGCAGTCAGTTATCCTGGAAACAGGGCAATCGGTTATTCCCGGAAACAGGGTGATCAGTTAATTTGGAAACAGGGCAGTCAGTTAGCCTGGAAAGAGGGCAGTCAGTTACCCCGGAAAAAGGGCAGTCAGTTAGCCTGGAAAGAGGGCAGTCAGTTATCCTGGAAACAGGGCAAGCAGTTCCCCTGGAAACAGGGCAGTCAGTTACCCTGGAAACAGGGCAGTCAGTTATCCTGGAAACAGGGCAATCGGTTATACCGGAAACAGGGTGATCAGTTAATTTGGAAACAGGGCAGTCAGTTAGCCTGGAAAGAGGGCAGTCAGTTACCCCGGAAAGAGGGCAGTCAGTTACCCTGGAAACAGGGCATTCAGTTATCCCTGAAACAGGGAGATCAGTTACCCTGGAAACAGGGCAGTCAGTTACCCCGGAAACAGGGCAGTCAGTTACCCTGGAAACAGGGCAGTCAGTTATCCCGGAAACAGGGCAGTCAGTTATCCCGGAAACAGGGTGATCAGTTACCTTGGAAACTGGGCTGTCAGTTACCCCGGAAACAGAGCAGTCATTTATTGTGGAAACAGGGCAGTCAGTTACCCTGGAAACAGGGCAGTCATTTACCCCTGGAAACAGATTACTCAGTTACCCCGGAAACAAGGTGATCAGTTACACTGGAAACAGGGCAGTCAGTTACCCTGGAAACAGGGCAGTCAGTTGCCCTGGAAACAGGGCAGTCAGTTATCCTGGAAACAGTGTGGTCAGTGACCCTGGAAACAGGGTGGTCACTTACCCCGGAAACAGGGCAGTCAGTTGCCCTGGAAACAGGGCAATCAGTTACATCGGAAACTGGGCAGTCAGTTATCCTGGAAACAGGGCGGTCAGTTACCCCGGAAATAGGGTGATCAGTTATCCTGGAAACAGGGCGGTCAGTTACACCGGAAACAGGGAGATCATTTACCCCGGAAACAGGGCAGTCAGTTACCCTGGTAACAGGTTAGTAACTTACCCCAGAAACAGGGAGATCAGTTACCCTGGAAACTGGGCAGTCAGTTACCCCGGAAACAGGGCGGTCAGTTATCCCGGAAACGGGGTGATCAGTTAGCCTGGAAACAGGGCAGTCAGTTACCCCGGAAACAGGGAGATCAGTTACTCTGGAAACAGTGTGATCAGTTACCTTGGAAACAGGGCGGTCAGTTACCCCGGAAACAGGGCAGTCAGTTATCCCGGAAACAGGGTGATCAGTTACCCTGGAAACAGGGCAGTCATTTATCCCGGAAACAGGGTGATCAGTTCCCCTGGAAACAGGGTGATCAGTTAGCCTGGAAACAGGGCGGTAAGTTACCCCGGAAACAGGGCAGTCAGAGATCCCGGAAACAGGGTGATCAGTTACCCTGGAAACAGGGCAGTCAGTTATCCCGGAAACAGGGTGATCAGTTACCCTGGAAACAGGGCAGTCAGTATTCCTGGAAACAGGGTGGTCAGTTACCCTGGCAACAGGGCAGTCAGTTACCCGGAAACAGGGTGATCAGTGAGCCCGGAAACAGGGAGATCAGTTACCCTGGAAACAGGGCAGTCAGTTATCCTGGAAACAGGGCGGTCAGTTACCCCAAAAACAGGGCGGTCAGTTATCCCGGAAACAGGGCGGTCAGGTAACACGGAAACAGGGCAGTCAGTTCCCCTGGAAACAGGGCAGACAGTTATCCTGGAATCAGGGCAGTCAGTTAACCTAGAAACAGGGCAGTCAGTTATCCTGGAAACAGGGCAGTCAGTTATCCTGGAAACAGGGCGGTCAGTTACCCCGGAAATAGGGAGGTCAGTTATCCTGGAAACAGGCGGTCAGTTATCCCGGAAACAGGGCAGTCAGTTACCCCGGAAACAGGGTGATCAGTTACCCTGGAAACAGTGAGATCAGTTACCCTGGAAACAGGGCAGTCAGTTATCCCGGAAAGAGGGCAGTCAGTTACCCTGGAAACAGGGCAGTCAGTTATCCCTGAAACAGGGAGATCAGTTATCCTGGAAACAGGGCAGTCAGTTACCCTGGAAACAGGGCAGTCAGTTACCCTGGAAACAGGGCAGTCAGTTATCCCGGAAACAGGGCAGTCAGTTACCCCGGAAACAGGGTGATCAGTTACCCTGGAAACAGTGAGATCAGTTACCCTGAAACAGGGCAGTCAGTTACCCTGGCAACAGGGCAGTCAGTTATCCCGGAAACAGGGCAGTCAGTTACCCTGGAAACAGGGCAGTCAGTTATCCCGGAAACAGGGCAGTCAGTTACCCCGGAAACAGGGTGATCAGTTACCCTGGAAACAGTGAGATCAGTTACCCTGAAACAGGGCAGTCAGTTACCCTGGCAACAGGGCAGTCAGTTACCCCGGAAAGAGGGCAGTCAGTTACCCTGGAAACAGGGCAGTCAGTTATCCCTGAAACAGGGAGATCAGTTACCCTGGAAACAGGGCAGTCAGTTACCCCGGAAACAGGGCAGTCAGTTATCCCGGAAACAGGGCAGTCAGTTATCCCGGAAAATGGGTGATCAGTTACCCTGGAAACTGGGCTGTCAGTTACCCCGGAAACAGGGCAGTCATTTATCGTGGAAACAGGGCAGTCAGTTACCCTGGAAACAGGGCAGTCATTTACCCCTGGAAACAGATTACTCAGTTACCCCGGAAACAGGGTCATCAGTTACCCTGGAAACAGGGCAGTCAGTTACCCTGGAAACAGGGCAGTCAGTTGCCCTGGAAACAGGGCAGTCACTTATCCTGGAAACAGTGTGGTCAGTGACCCTGGAAACAGGGTGGTCAGTTACCCCGGAAACAGGGCAGTCAGTTGCCCTGGAAACAGGGCAATCAGTTACACCGCAAACTGGGCAGTCAGTTATCCTGGAAACAGGGCGGTCAGTTACCCCGGAAATAGGGTGATCAGTTATCCTGGAAAAAGGGCGGTCAGTTACACCGGAAACAGGGAGATCATTTACCCCGGAAACAGGGCAGTCAGTTACCCTGGTAACAGGTTAGTAACTTACCCCAGAAACAGGGAGATCAGTTACCCTGGAAACTGGGCAGTCAGTTACCCCGGAAACAGGGCAGTCAGTTACCCCGGAAACAGGGAGATCAGTTACTCTGGAAACAGTGTGATCAGTTACCTTGGAAACAGGGCGGTCAGTTACCCCGGAAACAGGGCAGTCAGTTATCCCGGAAACAGGGTGATCAGTTACCCTGGAAACAGGGCAGTCATTTATCCCGGAAACAGGGTGATCAGTTCCCCTGGAAACAGGGTGATCAGTTAGCCTGGAAACAGGGCGGTAAGTTACCCCGGAAACAGGGCAGTCAGAGATCCTGGAAACAGGGTGATCAGTTACCCTGGAAACAGGGCAGTCAGTTATCCCGGAAACAGGGTGATCAGTTACCCTGGAAACAGGGCAGTCAGTATTCCTGGAAACAGGGTGGTCAGTTACCCTGGCAACAGGGCAGTCAGTTACCCGGAAACAGGGTGATCAGTGAGCCCGGAAACAGGGAGATCAGTTACCCTGGAAACAGGGCAGTCAGTTATCCTGGAAACAGGGCGGTCAATTACCCCAAAAACAGGGCGGTCAGTTACCCTGGAAACAGGGCAGACAGTTATCCCGCAAACAGGGCGGTCAGGTAACACGGAAACAGGGCAGTCAGTTACCCTCGAAACTGGGCAGTCAGTCACCCTGGAAACAGG
This sequence comes from Heterodontus francisci, assembly GCF_036365525.1. Taxonomy (NCBI): domain Eukaryota; kingdom Metazoa; phylum Chordata; class Chondrichthyes; order Heterodontiformes; family Heterodontidae; genus Heterodontus; species Heterodontus francisci. The sequence goes on from NW_027142285.1 coordinate 412,518, forward strand.
TTAGTCAGTTACCCCGGATACAGTGTGATCAGTTACCCTGGAAACAGGGCAGTCAGTTCCCCTGGAAACAGGGCAGACAGTTATCCTGGAATCAGGGCAGTCAGTTAACCTAGAAACAGGGCAGTCAGTTATCCTGGAAACAGGGCGGTCAGTTACACCGGAAACAGGGTGATCAGTTACCATGCAAACTGGGCAGTCAGTTACCCCGGAAACAGGGCAGTCAGTTATCCTGGAAACAGGGCAGTCAGTTACCCTGGAAACAGGGCAGTCATTTACACCTGGAAACAGATTACTCAGTTACCCCGGAAACAGGGTGATCAGTTACCCTGGAAACAGGGCAGTCAGTTATCCTGGAAACAGGGCGGTCAGTTACCCCGAAAACAGGGTGGTCAGTTCCCCCGGAAAAAGGATGATCAGTTACACTGGAAACAGGGAGATCAGTTACCCCGGAAACAGGGTGTTCAGTTACCCTGGAAACAGGGAGATCAGTTACCCTGGAAACAGTGCAGTCAGTTGCCCGGAAACAGGGTGATCAGTTACCACGGAAAAAGGGAGATCAGTTACCCTGGAAACAGGGCAGTCAGTTATCCTGGAAACAGGGCGGTCAGTTACCCCGGAAACAGGGCGGTCAGTTAACCTGGAAACAGGGCAGTCAGTTATCCCGGAAACAGGGCGGACAGTTACCCCGGAAACAGAGCGGTCAGTTATCCCGGAAACAGGGTGATCAGTTACCCTGGAAACAGGGCAGTCAGTTACCCTGGGAACAGGTTAGTAACTTACCCCAGAAACAGGGAGATCAGTTACCCTGGAAACTGGGCAGTCAGTTACCCCGGAAACAGGGCGGTCAGTTATCCCGGAAACAGGGTGATCAGTTAGCCTGGAAACAGGGCAGTCAGTTACCCCGGAAACAGGGAGATCAGTTACTCTGGAAACAGTGTGATCAGTTACCTTGGAAACAGGGCGGTCAGTTACCCCGGAAACAGGGCAGTCAGTTATCCCGGAAACAGGGTGATCAGTTTCCCTGGAAACAGGGCAGTCATTTATCCCGGAAACAGGGTGATCAGTTCCCCTGGAAACAGGGCGGTACGTTACCCTGGAAACAGGGCAGTCAGTGATCCCGGAAACAGGGTGATCAGTTACCCTGGAAACAGGGCAGTCAGTTATCCCGGAAACAGGGTGATCAGTTACCCTGGAAACAGGGCAGTCAGTATTCCTGGAAACAGGGTGGTCAGTTACCCTGGCAACAGGGCAGTCAGTTACCCGGAAACAGGGTGATCAGTGAGCCCGGAAACAGGGAGATCAGTTACCCTGGAAACAGGGCAGTCAGTTATCCTGGAAACAGTGCGGTCAGTTACCCCAAAAACACGGCGGTCAGTTACCCTGGAAACAGGGCAGACAGTTATCCCGGAAACAGGGCGGTCAGGTAACACGGAAACAGGGCAGTCAGTTACCCTCGAAACTGGGCAGTCAGTCACCCTGGAAACAGGTCAGTCAATTATCCCGGAAACAGGGCAGTCAGTTATCCCGGAAACAGGGTGATCAGTTACCCTGGAAACTGGGCAGTCAGTTACCCCGGAAACAGGGCAGTCAGTTATCCTGGAAACAGGGCAGTCAGTTACCCAGGAAACAGGGCAGTCATTTACCCCTGGAAACAGATTACTCAGTTACCCCGGAAACAGGGTGATCAGTTACCCTGGAAACAGGGCAGTCAGTTATCCTGGAAACAGGGCGGTCAGTTACCCCGAAAACAGGGCGGTCAGTTCCCCTGGAAACAGGGCAGTCAGTTACCCTGGTAACAGGGCAGTCAGTTACCCCGGAAACAGGGCGGTCAGTTGCCCTGGAAACAGGGCAGTCAGTTACCCCGGAAACAGGGTGATCAGTTACACTGGAAACAGGGAGATCAGTTACCCCGGAAACAGGGTGATCAGTTACCCTGGAAACAGTGAGATCAGTTACCCTGGAAACAGGGCAGTCAGTTACCCTGGAAAGAGGGCAGTCAGTTACCCTGGAAACAGGGCAGTCAGTTATCCCTGAAACAGGGAGATCAGTTACCCTGGAAACAGGGCAGTCAGTTACCCCGGAAACAGGGAAGTCAGTTACCCTGGACACAGGGCAGTCAGTTATCCCGGAAACAGGGCAGTCAGTTATCCCGGAAACAGGGTGATCAGTTACCCTGGAAACTGGGCTGTCAGTTACCCCGGAAACAGGGCAGTCATTTATCGTGGAAACAGGGTGATCAGTTACCCTGGAAACAGGGCAGTCAGTTACCCTGGAAACAGGGCAGTCAGTTGCCCTGGAAACAGGGCAGTCAGTTATCCTGGAAACAGTGTGGTCAGTGACCCTGGAAACAGGGCATTCAGTTACCCCGGAAACAGGGCAGTCAGTTGCCCTGGAAACAGGGCAATCAGTTACACCGGAAACTGGGCAGTCAGTTATCCTGGAAACAGGGCAGTCAGTTACCCTGGTAACAGGTTAGTAACTTACCCCAGAAACAGGGAGATCAGTTACCCTGGAAACTGGGCAGTCTGTTACCCCGGAAACAGGGCGGTCATTTATCCCGGAAACAGGGTGATCAGTTAGCCTGGAAACAGGGCAGTCAGTTACCCCGGAAACAGGGTGATCAGTTACTCTGGAAACAGTGTGATCAGTTACCTTGGAAACAGGGCGGTCAGTTACCCCGGAAAAAGGGCAGTCAGTTATCCCGGAAACAGGGTGATCAGTTACCCTGGAAACAGGGCAGTCATTTATCCCGGAAACAGGGTGATCAGTTCCCCTGGAAACAGGGTGATCAGTTAGCCTGGAAACAGGGCGGTAAGTTACCCCGGAAACAGGGCAGTCAGAGATCCCGGAAACAGGGTGATCAGTTACCCTGGAAACAGGGCAGTCAGTTATCCCGGAAACAGGGTGATCAGTTACCCTGGAAACAGGGCAGTCAGTATTCCTGGAAACAGGGTGGTCAGTTAACCTGGCAACAGGGCAGTCAGTTACCCGGAAACAGGGTGATCAGTGAGACCGGAAACAGGGAGATCAGTTACCCTGGAAACAGGGCAGTCAGTTACCCTGGAAACAGGGCAGTCAGTTATCCTGGAAACAGGGCAGTCAGTTCCCCTGGCAACAGGGCAGTCAGTTACCCGGAAACAGGGTGATCAGTGAGACCGGAAACAGGGAGATCAGTTACCCTGGAAACAGGGCAGTCAGTTATCCTGGAAACAGGGCGGTCAGTTACCCCAAAAACAGGGCGGTCATTTACCCTGGAAACAGGGCAGACAGTTATCCCGGAAACAGGGCGGTCAGGTAACACGGAAACAGGGCAGTCAGTTACCCTCGAAACTGGGCTGTCAGTCACCCTGGAAACAGGTCAGTCAATTATCCCGGAAACAGGGCAGTCAGTTATCCCGGAAACAGGGTGATCAGTTACCCTGGAAACTGGGCAGTCAGTTACCCCGGAAACAGGGCAGTCAGTTATCCTGGAAACAGGGCAGTCAGTTACCCAGAAAACAGGGCAGTCATTTACCCCTGGAAACAGATTACTCAGTTACCCCGGAAACAGGGTGATCAGTTACCCTGGAAACAGGGCAGTCAGTTACCCTGGAAACAGGGCAGTCAGTTATCCTGGAAACAGGGCAGTCAGTTCCCCTGGAAACAGGGCAGTCAGTTACCCTGGTAACAGGGCAGTCAGTTACCCCGGAAACAGGGCGGTCAGTTGCCCTGGAAACAGGGCAGTCAGTTACCCCGGAAACAGGGTGATCAGTTACACTGGAAACACGGAGATCAGTTACCCCGGAAACAGGGTGATCAGTTACCCTGGAAACAGTGAGATCAGTTACCCTGGAAACAGGGCAGTCAGTTACGCTGGAAACAGGGCAGTCAGTTACCCCGGAAAGAGGGCAGTCAGTTACCCTGGAAACAGGGCAGTCAGTTATCCCTGAAACATGGAGATCTGTTACCCTGGAAACAGGGCAGTCAGTTACCCCGGAAACAGGGCAGTCAGTTACCCTGGAAACAGGGCAGTCAGATATCCCGGAAACAGGGCAGTCAGTTATCCCGGAAACAGGGTGATCAGTTACCCTGGAAACTGGGCTGTCAGTTACCCCGGAAACAGGGCAGTCATTTATCGTGGAAACAGGGCAGTCAGTTACCCTGGAAACAGGGCAGTCATTTACCCCTGGAAACAGATTACTTAGTTACCCCGGAAACAGGGTGATCAGTTACCCTGGAAACAGGGCTGTCAGTTACCCTGGAAACAGGGCAGTCAGTTGCCCTGGAAACAGGGCAGTCAGTTATCCTGGAAACAGTGTGGTCAGTGACCCTGGAAACAGTGTGGTCAGTTACCCCGGAAACAGGGCAGTCAGTTGCCCTGGAAACAGGGCAATCAGTTACACCGGAAACTGGGCAGTCAGTTATCCTGGAAACAGGGCGGTCAGTTACCCCGGAAATAGGGTGATCAGTTATCCTGGAAACAGGGCGGTCAGTTACACCGGAAACAGGGAGATCATTTACCCCGGAAACAGGGCAGTCAGTTACCCTCGAAACTGGGCTGTCAGTCACCCTGGAAACAGGTCAGTCAATTATCCCGGAAACAGGGCAGTCAGTTATCCCGGAAACAGGGTGATCAGTTACCCTGGAAACTGGGCAGTCAGTTACCCCGGAAACAGGGCAGTCAGTTATCCTGGAAACAGGGCAGTCAGTTACCCAGAAAACAGGGCAGTCATTTACCCCTGGAAACAGATTACTCAGTTACCCCGGAAACAGGGTGATCAGTTACCCTGGAAACAGGGCAGTCAGTTACCCTGGAAACAGGGCAGTCAGTTATCCTGGAAACAGGGCAGTCAGTTCCCCTGGAAACAGGGCAGTCAGTTACCCTGGTAACAGGGCAGTCAGTTACCCCGGAAACAGGGCGGTCAGTTGCCCTGGAAACAGGGCAGTCAGTTACCCCGGAAACAGGGTGATCAGTTACACTGGAAACACGGAGATCAGTTACCCCGGAAACAGGGTGATCAGTTACCCTGGAAACAGTGAGATCAGTTACCCTGGAAACAGGGCAGTCAGTTACGCTGGAAACAGGGCAGTCAGTTACCCCGGAAAGAGGGCAGTCAGTTACCCTGGAAACAGGGCAGTCAGTTATCCCTGAAACATGGAGATCTGTTACCCTGGAAACAGGGCAGTCAGTTACCCCGGAAACAGGGCAGTCAGTTACCCTGGAAACAGGGCAGTCAGTTATCCCGGAAACAGGGCAGTCAGTTATCCCGGAAACAGGGTGATCAGTTACCCTGGAAACTGGGCTGTCAGTTACCCCGGAAACAGGGCAGTCATTTATCGTGGAAACAGGGCAGTCAGTTACCCTGGAAACAGGGCAGTCATTTACCCCTGGAAACAGATTACTCAGTTACCCCGGAAACAGGGTGATCAGTTACCCTGGAAACAGGGCTGTCAGTTACCCCGGAAACAGGGCAGTCAGTTGCCCTGGAAACAGGGCAATCAGTTACACCGCAAACTGGGCAGTCAGTTATCCTGGAAACAGGGCGGTCAGTTACCCCGGAAATAGGGTGATCAGTTATCCTGGAAAAAGGGCGGTCAGTTACACCGGAAACAGGGAGATCATTTACCCCGGAAACAGGGCAGTCAGTTACCCTGGTAACAGGTTAGTAACTTACCCCAGAAACAGGGAGATCAGTTACCCTGGAAACTGGGCAGTCAGTTACCCCGGAAACAGGGCAGTCAGTTACCCCGGAAACAGGGAGATCAGTTACTCTGGAAACAGTGTGATCAGTTACCTTGGAAACAGGGCGGTCAGTTACCCCGGAAACAGGGCAGTCAGTTATCCCGGAAACAGGGTGATCAGTTACCCTGGAAACAGGGCAGTCATTTATCCCGGAAACAGGGTGATCAGTTCCCCTGGAAACAGGGTGATCAGTTAGCCTGGAAACAGGGCGGTAAGTTACCCCGGAAACAGGGCAGTCAGAGATCCCGGAAACAGGGTGATCAGTTACCCTGGAAACAGGGCAGTCAGTTATCCCGGAAACAGGGTGATCAGTTACCCTGGAAACAGGGCAGTCAGTATTCCTGGAAACAGGGTGGTCAGTTACCCTGGCAACAGGGCAGTCAGTTACCCGGAAACAGGGTGATCAGTGAGCCCGGAAACAGGGAGATCAGTTACCCTGGAAACAGGGCAGTCAGTTATCCTGGAAACAGGGCGGTCAGTTACCCCAAAAACAGGGCGGTCAGTTATCCCGGAAACAGGGCGGTCAGGTAACACGGAAACAGGGCAGTCAGTTCCCCTGGAAACAGGGCAGACAGTTATCCTGGAATCAGGGCAGTCAGTTAACCTAGAAACAGGGCAGTCAGTTATCCTGGAAACAGGGCAGTCAGTTATCCTGGAAACAGGGCGGTCAGTTCCCCCGGAAATAGGGAGGTCAGTTATCCTGGAAACAGGGCGGTCAGTTATCCCGGAAACAGGGCAGTCAGTTACCCCGGAAACAGGGTGATCAGTTACCCTGGAAACAGTGAGATCAGTTACCCTGGAAACAGGGCAGTCAGTTACCCCGGAAAGAGGGCAGTCAGTTACCCTGGAAACAGGGCAGTCAGTTATCCCTGAAACAGGGAGATCAGTTATCCTGGAAACAGGGCAGTCAGTTACCCTGGAAACAGGGCAGTCAGTTACCCCGGAAAGAGGGCAGTCAGTTACCCCGGAAACAGGGCAGTCAGTTACCCTGGAAACAGGGCAGTCAGTTATCCCGGAAACAGGGCAGTCAGTTACCCCGGAAACAGGGTGATCAGTTACCCTGGAAACAGTGAGATCAGTTACCCTGAAACAGGGCAGTCAGTTACCCTGGCAACAGGGCAGTCAGTTACCTCGGAAAGAGGGCAGTCAGTTACCCTGGAAACAGGGCAGTCAGTTATCCCTGAAACAGGGAGATCAGTTACCCTGGAAACAGGGCAGTCAGTTACCCCGGAAACAGGGCAGTCAGTTACCCTGGAAACAGGGCAGTCAGTTATCCCGGAAACAGGGCAGTCAGTTATCCCGGAAAATGGGTGATCAGTTACCCTGGAAACTGGGCTGTCAGTTACCCCGGAAACAGGGCAGTCATTTATCGTGGAAACAGGGCAGTCAGTTACCCTGGAAACAGGGCAGTCATTTACCCCTGGAAACAGATTACTCAGTTACCCCGGAAACAGGGTGATCAGTTACCCTGGAAACAGGGCAGTCAGTTACCCTGGAAACAGGGCAGTCAGTTACCCGGAAACAGGGTGATCAGTGAGCCCGGAAACAGGGAGATCAGTTACCCTGGAAACAGGGCAGTCAGTTATCCTGGAAACAGGGCGGTCAGTTACCCCAAAAACAGGGCGGTCAGTTATCCCGGAAACAGGGCGGTCAGGTAACACGGAAACAGGGCAGTCAGTTCCCCTGGAAACAGGGCAGACAGTTATCCTGGAATCAGGGCAGTCAGTTAACCTAGAAACAGGGCAGTCAGTTATCCTGGAAACAGGGCAGTCAGTTATCCTGGAAACAGGGCGGTCAGTTACCCCGGAAATAGGGAGGTCAGTTATCCTGGAAACAGGGCGGTCAGTTATCCCGGAAACAGGGCAGTCAGTTACCCCGGAAACAGGGTGATCAGTTACCCTGGAAACAGTGAGATCAGTTACCCTGGAAACAGGGCAGTCAGTTACCCCGGAAAGAGGGCAGTCAGTTACCCTGGAAACAGGGCAGTCAGTTATCCCTGAAACAGGGAGATCAGTTATCCTGGAAACAGGGCAGTCAGTTACCCTGGAAACAGGGCAGTCAGTTACCCCGGAAAGAGGGCAGTCAGTTACCCCGGAAACAGGGCAGTCATTTCCCCTGGAAACAGGGCAGTCAGTTATCCCGGAAACAGGGCAGTCAGTTACCCCGGAAACAGGGTGATCAGTTACCCTGGAAACAGTGAGATCAGTTACCCTGAAACAGGGCAGTCAGTTACCCTGGCAACAGGGCAGTCAGTTACCCCGGAAAGAGGGCAGTCAGTTACCCTGGAAACAGGGCAGTCAGTTATCCCTGAAACAGGGAGATCAGTTACCCTGGAAACAGGGCAGTCAGTTACCCCGGAAACAGGGCAGTCAGTTACCCTGGAAACAGGGCAGTCAGTTATCCCGGAAACAGGGCAGTCAGTTATCCCGGAAAATGGGTGATCAGTTACCCTGGAAACTGGGCTGTCAGTTACCCCAGAAACAGGGCAGTCATTTATCGTGGAAACAGGGCAGTCAGTTACCCTGGAAACAGGGCAGTCATTTACCCCTGGAAACAGATTACTCAGTTACCCCGGAAACAGGGTGATCAGTTACCCTGGAAACAGGGCAGTCAGTTACCCTGGAAACAGGGCAGTCAGTTACCCGGGAACAGGGTGATCAGTGAGCCCGGAAACATTGAGATCAGTTACCCTGGAAACAGGGCAGTCAGTTATCCTGGAAACAGGGCGGTCAGTTACCCCAAAAACAGGGCGGTCAGTTATCCCGGAAACAGGGCGGTCAGGTAACACGGAAACAGGGCAGTCAGTTCCCCTGGAAACAGGGCAGACAGTTATCCTGGAATCAGGGCAGTCAGTTAACCTAGAAACAGGGCAGTCAGTTATCCTGGAAACAGGGCAGTCAGTTATCCTGGAAACAGGGCGGTCAGTTACCCCGGAAATAGGGAGGTTAGTTATCCTGGAAACAGGGCGGTCAGTTATCCCGGAAACAGGGCAGTCAGTTACCCCGGAAACAGGGTGATCAGTTACCCTGGAAACAGTGAGATCAGTTACCCTGGAAACATGGCAGTCAGTTACCCCGGAAAGAGGGCAGTCAGTTACCCTGGAAACAGGGCAGTCAGTTATCCCTGAAACAGGGAGATCAGTTATCCTGGAAACAGGGCAGTCAGTTACCCTGGAAACAGGGCAGTCAGTGACCCCGGAAAGAGGGCAGTCAGTTACCCCGGAAACAGGGCAGTCAGTTACCCTGGAAACAGGGCAGTCAGTTATCCCGGAAACAGGGCAGTCAGTTACCCCGGAAACAGGGTGATCAGTTACCCTGGAAACAGTGAGATCAGTTACCCTGAAACAGGGCAGTCAGTTACCCAGGCAACAGGGCAGTCAGTTACCCCGGAAAGAGGGCAGTCAGTTACCCTGGAAACAGGGCAGTCAGTTATCCCTGAAACAGGGAGATCAGTTACCCTGGAAACAGGGCAGTCAGTTACCCCGGAAACAGGGCAGTCAGTTACCCTGGAAACAGGGCAGTCAGTTATCCCGGAAACAGGGCAGTCAGTTATCCCGGAAAATGGGTGATCAGTTACCCTGGAAACTGGGCTGTCAGTTACCCCGGAAACAGGGCAGTCATTTATCGTGGAAACAGGGCAGTCAGTTACCCTGGAAACAGGGCAGTCATTTACCCCTGGAAACAGATTACTCAGTTACCCCGGAAACAGGGTGATCAGTTACCCTGGAAACAGGGCAGTCAGTTACCCTGGAAACAGGGCAGTCAGTTGCCCTGGAAACAGGGCAGTCACTTATCCTGGAAACAGTGTGGTCAGTGACCCTGGAAACAGGGTGGTCAGTTACCCCGGAAACAGGGCAGTCAGTTGCCCTGGAAACAGGGCAATCAGTTACACCGCAAACTGGGCAGTCAGTTATCCTGGAAACAGGGCGGTCAGTTACCCCGGAAATAGGGTGATCAGTTATCCTGGAAAAAGGGCGGTCAGTTACACCGGAAACAGGGAGATCATTTACCCCGGAAACAGGGCAGTCAGTTACCCTGGTAACAGGTTAGTAACTTACCCCAGAAACAGGGAGATCAGTTACCCTGGAAACTGGGCAGTCAGTTACCCCGGAAACAGGGCAGTCAGTTACCCCGGAAACAGGGAGATCAGTTACTCTGGAAACAGTGTGATCAGTTACCTTGGAAACAGGGCGGTCAGTTACCCCGGAAACAGGGCAGTCAGTTATCCCGGAAACAGGGTGATCAGTTACCCTGGAAACAGGGCAGTCATTTATCCCGGAAACAGGGTGATCAGTTCCCCTGGAAACAGGGTGATCAGTTAGCCTGGAAACAGGGCGGTAAGTTACCCCGGAAACAGGGCAGTCAGAGATCCCGGAAACAGGGTGATCAGTTACCCTGGAAACAGGGCAGTCAGTTATCCCGGAAACAGGGTGATCAGTTACCCTGGAAACAGGGCAGTCAGTATTCCTGGAAACAGGGTGGTCAGTTACCCTGGCAACAGGGCAGTCAGTTACCCGGAAACAGGGTGATCAGTGAGCACGGAAACAGGGAGATCAGTTACCCTGGAAACAGGGCAGTCAGTTATCCTGGAAACAGGGCAGTCAGTTACCCCAAAAACAGGGCGGTCAGTTATCCCGGAAACAGGGCGGTCAGGTAACACGGAAACAGGGCAGTCAGTTCCCCTGGAAACAGGGCAGACAGTTATCCTGGAATCAGGGCAGTCAGTTAACCTAGAAACAGGGCAGTCAGTTATCCTGGAAACAGGGCAGTCAGTTATCCTGGAAACAGGGCGGTCAGTTCCCCCGGAAATAGGGAGGTCAGTTATCCTGGAAACAGGGCGGTCAGTTATCCCGGAAACAGGGCAGTCAGTTACCCCGGAAACAGGGTGATCAGTTACCCTGGAAACAGTGAGATCAGTTACCCTGGAAACAGGGCAGTCAGTTACCCCGGAAAGAGGGCAGTCAGTTACCCTGGAAACAGGGCAGTCAGTTATCCCTGAAACAGGGCAGTCAGTTACCCCGGAAAGAGGGCAGTCAGTTACCCCGGAAACAGGGCAGTCAGTTACCCTGGAAACAGGGCAGTCAGTTATCCCGGAAACAGGGCAGTCAGTTACCCCGGAAACAGGGTGATCAGTTACCCTGGAAACAGTGAGATCAGTTACCCTGAAACAGGGCAGTCAGTTACCCTGGCAACAGGGCAGTCAGTTACCTCGGAAAGAGGGCAGTCAGTTACCCTGGAAACAGGGCAGTCAGTTATCCCTGAAACAGGGAGATCAGTTACCCTGGAAACAGGGCAGTCAGTTACCCCGGAAACAGGGCAGTCAGTTACCCTGGAAACAGGGCAGTCAGTTATCCCGGAAACAGGGCAGTCAGTTATCCCGGAAAATGGGTGATCAGTTACCCTGGAAACTGGGCTGTCAGTTACCCCAGAAACAGGGCAGTCATTTATCGTGGAAACAGGGCAGTCAGTTACCCTGGAAACAGGGCAGTCATTTACCCCTGGAAACAGATTACTCAGTTACCCCGGAAACAGGGTGATCAGTTACCCTGGAAACAGGGCAGTCAGTTACCCTGGAAACAGGGCAGTCAGTTACCCGGAAACAGGGTGATCAGTGAGCCCGGAAACAGGGAGATCAGTTACCCTGGAAACAGGGCAGTCAGTTATCCTGGAAACAGGGCGGTCAGTTACCCCAAAAACAGGGCGGTCAGTTATCCCGGAAACAGGGCGGTCAGGTAACACGGAAACAGGGCAGTCAGTTCCCCTGGAAACAGGGCAGACAGTTATCCTGGAATCAGGGCAGTCAGTTAACCTAGAAACAGGGCAGTCAGTTATCCTGGAAACAGGGCAGTCAGTTATCCTGGAAACAGGGCAGTCAGTTATCCCGGAAACAGGGTGATCAGTTACCCTGGAAACAGGGCAGTCATTTATCCCGGAAACAGGGTGATCAGTTCCCCTGGAAACAGGGTGATCAGTTAGCCTGGAAACAGGGCGGTAAGTTACCCCGGAAACAGGGCAGTCAGAGATCCTGGAAACAGGGTGATCAGTTACCCTGGAAACAGGGCAGTCAGTTATCCCGGAAACAGGGTGATCAGTTACCCTGGAAACAGGTCAGTCAGTATTCCTGGAAACAGGGTGGTCAGTTACCCTGGCAACAGGGCAGTCAGTTACCCGGAAACAGGGTGATCAGTGAGCCCGGAAACAGGGAGATCAGTTACCCTGGAAACAGGGCAGTCAGTTATCCTGGAAACAGGGCGGTCAATTACCCCAAAAACAGGGCGGTCAGTTACCCTGGAAACAGGGCAGACAGTTATCCCGCAAACAGGGCGGTCAGGTAACACGGAAACAGGGCAGTCAGTTACCCTCGAAACTGGGCAGTCAGTCACCCTGGAAACAGGTTAGTCAGTTACCCCGGATACAGTGTGATCAGTTACCCTGGAAACAGGGCAGTCAGTTCCCCTGGAAACAGGGCAGACAGTTATCCTGGAATCAGGGCAGTCAGTTAACCTAGAAACAGGGCAGTCAGTTATCCTGGAAACAGGGCGGTCAGTTACACCGGAAACAGGGTGATCAGTTACCATGCAAACTGGGCAGTCAGTTACCCCGGAAACAGGGCAGTCAGTTATCCTGGAAACAGGGCAGTCAGTTACCCTGGAAACAGGGCAGTCATTTACACCTGGAAACAGATTACTCAGTTACCCCGGAAACAGGGTGATCAGTTACCCTGGAAACAGGGCAGTCAGTTATCCTGGAAACAGGGCGGTCAGTTACCCCGAAAACAGGGTGGTCAGTTCCCCCGGAAAAAGGATGATCAGTTACACTGGAAACAGGGAGATCAGTTACCCCGGAAACAGGGTGATCAGTTACCCTGGAAACAGGGAGATCAGTTACCCTGGAAACAGGGCAGTCAGTTGCCCGGAAACAGGGTGATCAGTTACCACGGAAAAAGGGAGATCAGTTACCCTGGAAACAGGGCAGTCAGTTATCCTGGAAACAGGGCGGTCAGTTACCCCGGAAACAGGGCGGTCAGTTAACCTGGAAACAGGGCAGTCAGTTATCCCGGAAACAGGGCGGACAGTTACCCCGGAAACAGAGCGGTCAGTTATCCCGGAAACAGGGTGATCAGTTACCCTGGAAACAGGGCAGTCAGTTACCCTGGGAACAGGTTAGTAACTTACCCCAGAAACAGGGAGATCAGTTACCCTGGAAACTGGGCAGTCAGTTACCCCGGAAACAGGGCGGTCAGTTATCCCGGAAACAGGGTGATCAGTTAGCCTGGAAACAGGGCAGTCAGTTACCCCGGAAACAGGGAGATCAGTTACTCTGGAAACAGTGTGATCAGTTACCTTGGAAACAGGGCGGTCAGTTACCCCGGAAACAGGGCAGTCAGTTATCCCGGAAACAGGGTGATCAGTTTCCCTGGAAACAGGGCAGTCATTTATCCCGGAAACAGGGTGATCAGTTCCCCTGGAAACAGGGTGATCAGTTAGCCTGGAAACAGGGCGGTAAGTTACCCCGGAAACAGGGCAGTCAGTGATCCCGGAAACAGGGTGATCAGTTACCCTGGAAACAGGGCAGTCAGTTATCCCGGAAACAGGGTGATCAGTTACCCTGGAAACAGGGCAGTCAGTATTCCTGGAAACAGGGTGGTCAGTTACCCTGGCAACAGGGCAGTCAGTTACCCGGAAACAGGGTGATCAGTGAGCCCGGAAACAGGGAGATCAGTTACCCTGGAAACAGGGCAGTCAGTTATCCTGGAAACAGTGCGGTCAGTTACCCCAAAAACAGGGCGGTCAGTTACCCTGGAAACAGGGCAGACAGTTATCCCGGAAACAGGGCGGTCAGGTAACACGGAAACAGGGCAGTCAGTTACCCTCGAAACTGGGCAGTCAGTCACCCTGGAAACAGGTCAGTCAATTATCCCGGAAACAGGGCAGTCAGCTATCCCGGAAACAGGGTGATCAGTTACCCTGGAAACTGGGCAGTCAGTTACCCCGGAAACAGGGCAGTCAGTTATCCTGGAAACAGGGCAGTCAGTTACCCAGGAAACAGGGCAGTCATTTACCCCTGGAAACAGATTACTCAGTTACCCCGGAAACAGGGTGATCAGTTACCCTGGAAACAGGGCAGTCAGTTATCCTGGAAACAGGGCGGTCAGTTACCCCGAAAACAGGGCGGTCAGTTCCCCTGGAAACAGGGCAGTCAGTTACCCTGGTAACAGGGCAGTCAGTTACCCCGGAAACAGGGCGGTCAGTTGCCCTGGAAACAGGGCAGTCAGTTACCCCGGAAACAGGGTGATCAGTTACACTGGAAACAGGGAGATCAGTTACCCCGGAAACAGGGTGATCAGTTACCCTGGAAACAGTGAGATCAGTTACCCTGGAAACAGGGCAGTCAGTGATCCCGGAAACAGGGTGATCAGTTACCCTGGAAACAGGGCAGTCAGTTATCCCTGAAACAGGGAGATCAGTTACCCTGGAAACAGGGCAGTCAGTTACCCCGGAAACAGAGAAGTCAGTTACCCTGGAAACAGGGCAGTCAGTTATCCCGGAAACAGGGCAGTCAGTTATCCCGGAAACAGGGTGATCAGTTACCCTGGAAACTGGGCTGTCAGTTACCCTGGAAACAGGGCAGTCATTTACCCCTGGAAACAGATTACACAGTTACCCCGGAAACAGGGTGATCAGTTACCCTGGAAACAGGGCAGTCAGTTACCCTGGAAACAGGGCAGTCAGTTGCCCTGGAAACAGGGCAGTCAGTTATCCTGGAAACAGTGTGGTCAGTGACCCTGGAAACAGGGCATTCAGTTACCCCGGAAACAGGGCAGTCAGTTGCCCTGGAAACAGGGCAATCAGTTACACCGGAAACTGGGCAGTCAGTTATCCTGGAAACAGGGCAGTCAGTTACCCTGGTAACAGGTTAGTAACTTACCCCAGAAACAGGGAGATCAGTTACCCTGGAAACTGGGCAGTCAGTTACCCCGGAAACAGGGCGGTCAGTTATCCCGGAAACAGGGTGATCAGTTAGCCTGGAAACAGGGCAGTCAGTTACCCCGGAAACAGGGTGATCAGTTACTCTGGAAACAGTGTGATCAGTTACCTTGGAAACAGGGCGGTCAGTTACCCCGGAAAAAGGGCAGTCAGTTATCCCGGAAACAGGGTGATCAGTTACCCTGGAAACAGGGCAGTCATTTATCCCGGAAACAGGGTGATCAGTTCCCCTGGAAACAGGGTGATCAGTTAGCCTGGAAACAGGGCGGTAAGTTACCCCGGAAACAGGGCAGTCAGAGATCCCGGAAACAGGGTGATCAGTTACCCTGGAAACAGGGCAGTCAGTTATCCCGGAAACAGGGTGATCAGTTACCCTGGAAACAGGGCAGTCAGTATTCCTGGAAACAGGGTGGTCAGTTACCCTGGCAACAGGGCAGTCAGTTACCCGGAAACAGGGTGATCAGTGAGACCGGAAACAGGGAGATCAGTTACCCTGGAAACAGGGCAGTCAGTTATCCTGGAAACAGGGCGGTCAGTTACCCCAAAAACAGGGCGGTCAGTTACCCTGGAAACAGGGCAGACAGTTATCCCGGAAACAGGGCGGTCAGGTAACACGGAAACAGGGCAGTCAGTTACCCTCGAAACTGGGCTGTCAGTCACCCTGGAAACAGGTCAGTCAATTATCCCGGAAACAGGGCAGTCAGTTATCCCGGAAACAGGGTGATCAGTTACCCTGGAAACTGGGCAGTCAGTTACCCCGGAAACAGGGCAGTCAGTTATCCTGGAAACAGGGCAGTCAGTTACCCAGAAAACAGGGCAGTCATTTACCCCTGGAAACAGATTACTCAGTTACCCCGGAAACAGGGTGATCAGTTACCCTGGAAACAGGGCAGTCAGTTACCCTGGAAACAGGGCAGTCAGTTATCCCGGAAACAGGGCAGTCAGTTCCCCTGGAAACAGGGCAGTCAGTTACCCTGGTAACAGGGCAGTCAGTTACCCCGGAAACAGGGCGGTCAGTTGCCCTGGAAACAGGGCAGTCAGTTACCCCGGAAACAGGGTGATCAGTTGCACTGGAAACACGGATATCAGTTACCCCGGAAACAGGGTGATCAGTTACCCTGGAAACAGTGAGATCAGTTACCCTGGAAACAGGGCAGTCAGTTACGCTGGAAACAGGGCAGTCAGTTACCCCGGAAAGAGGGCAGTCAGTTACCCTGGAAACAGGGCAGTCAGTTATCCCTGAAACATGGAGATCTGTTACCCTGGAAACAGGGCAGTCAGTTACCCCGGAAACAGGGCAGTCAGTTACCCTGGAAACAGGGCAGTCAGTTATCCCGGAAACAGGGCAGTCAGTTATCCCGGAAACAGGGTGATCAGTTACCCTGGAAACTGGGCTGTCAGTTACCCCGGAAACAGGGCAGTCATTTATCGTGGAAACAGGGCAGTCAGTTACCCTGGAAACAGGGCAGTCATTTACCCCTGGAAACAGATTACTTAGTTACCCCGGAAACAGGGTGATCAGTTACCCTGGAAACAGGGCTGTCAGTTACCCTGGAAACAGGGCAGTCAGTTGCCCTGGAAACAGGGCAGTCAGTTATCCTGGAAACAGTGTGGTCAGTGACCCTGGAAACAGTGTGGTCAGTTACCCCGGAAACAGGGCAGTCAGTTGCCCTGGAAACAGGGCAATCAGTTACACCGGAAACTGGGCAGTCAGTTATCCTGGAAACAGGGCGGTCAGTTACCCCGGAAATAGGGTGATCAGTTATCCTGGAAACAGGGCGGTCAGTTACACCGGAAACAGGGAGATCATTTACCCCGGAAACAGGGCAGTCAGTTACCCTGGAAACAGGGCAGTCAGTTATCCTGGAAACAGTGTGGTCAGTGACCCTGGAAACAGAGTGGTCAGTTACCCCGGAAACAGGGCAGTCAGTTACCCCGGAAACAGGGTGATCAGTTAATTTGGAAACAGGGCAGTCAGTTCGCCTGGAAACAGGTCTGTCAGTTACCCTGGAAACAGGGCAGTCAGTTATCCTGGAAACAGGGCAATCAGTTATCCCGGAAACAGGGTGATCAGTTACCCTGGAAACAGGTTAGTCAGTTACCCCGGAAACAGGGCAGTCAGGTACACTGGAAACAGAGCAGTCAGTTATCCCGGAAACAGGGCAGTCAGTTATCCCGGAAACAGGGTGATCAGTTACCCTGGAAACTGGGCAGTCAGTCACCCAGGAAACAGGGCAGTCAGTTACCCCGGAAACAGGGCAGTCAGTTACCCTGCAAACTGGGCAGTCAGTTACCCTGGAAACAGGGCAGTCAGTTTTCCCGGAAACAGGGGAGTCAGTTGTCCGGGAAAAAGGGTGATCAGTTACCCTGGAAACTGGGCAGTCAGTTCCCCTGGAAACAGGGCAGTCAGTTACCCCGGAAGCAGGGCAGTCAGTTACCCTGGAAACAGGGCAGTCAGTTACCCCGGAAACTGGGGAGTCAGTTACCCTGTAAACAGGGCAGTCAGTCACCCTGGAAACAGGTTAGTTAGTTACCCCAGAAATAGGGTGATCAGTTATCCCGGAAACAGGGCATACAGTGCCCCTGGAAAAAGGACAGTCAGTTACCCTGGAAACAGGGCAGTCAATTATCCCGGAAACAGGGCAGTCAGTTATCCCGGAAACAAGGTGATCAGTTACCATGGAAACAGGGCAGTCAGTTATCCTGGAAACAGGGCAGTCAGTCACCCCGGAAACAGGTTAGTCAGTTACCCCGGAAACAGTGTGATCAGTTACCCCGGAAACAGGGCAGTCAGTTCCCCTGGAAACAGGGCAGTCAGTTATCCTGGAAACAGGGCAGTCAGTTATCCTGGAAACAGGGCGGTCAGTTACCCCGGAAATAGGGAGGTCAGTTATCCTGGAAACAGGGCGGTCAGTTACACCGGAAACAGGGAGACCAGTTTCCCCGGAAACAGGGCAGTCAGTTACTCTGGAAACAGGGCAGTCAGTTATCCTGGAAACAGGGCAATCGGTTATTCCCGGAAACAGGGTGATCAGTTAATTTGGAAACAGGGCAGTCAGTTAGCCTGGAAAGAGGGCAGTCAGTTACCCCGGAAAAAGGGCAGTCAGTTAGCCTGGAAAGAGGGCAGTCAGTTATCCTGGAAACAGGGCAAGCAGTTCCCCTGGAAACAGGGCAGTCAGTTACCCTGGAAACAGGGCAGTCAGTTATCCTGGAAACAGGGCAATCGGTTATACCGGAAACAGGGTGATCAGTTAATTTGGAAACAGGGCAGTCAGTTAGCCTGGAAAGAGGGCAGTCAGTTACCCCGGAAAGAGGGCAGTCAGTTACCCTGGAAACAGGGCATTCAGTTATCCCTGAAACAGGGAGATCAGTTACCCTGGAAACAGGGCAGTCAGTTACCCCGGAAACAGGGCAGTCAGTTACCCTGGAAACAGGGCAGTCAGTTATCCCGGAAACAGGGCAGTCAGTTATCCCGGAAACAGGGTGATCAGTTACCTTGGAAACTGGGCTGTCAGTTACCCCGGAAACAGAGCAGTCATTTATTGTGGAAACAGGGCAGTCAGTTACCCTGGAAACAGGGCAGTCATTTACCCCTGGAAACAGATTACTCAGTTACCCCGGAAACAAGGTGATCAGTTACACTGGAAACAGGGCAGTCAGTTACCCTGGAAACAGGGCAGTCAGTTGCCCTGGAAACAGGGCAGTCAGTTATCCTGGAAACAGTGTGGTCAGTGACCCTGGAAACAGGGTGGTCACTTACCCCGGAAACAGGGCAGTCAGTTGCCCTGGAAACAGGGCAATCAGTTACATCGGAAACTGGGCAGTCAGTTATCCTGGAAACAGGGCGGTCAGTTACCCCGGAAATAGGGTGATCAGTTATCCTGGAAACAGGGCGGTCAGTTACACCGGAAACAGGGAGATCATTTACCCCGGAAACAGGGCAGTCAGTTACCCTGGTAACAGGTTAGTAACTTACCCCAGAAACAGGGAGATCAGTTACCCTGGAAACTGGGCAGTCAGTTACCCCGGAAACAGGGCGGTCAGTTATCCCGGAAACGGGGTGATCAGTTAGCCTGGAAACAGGGCAGTCAGTTACCCCGGAAACAGGGAGATCAGTTACTCTGGAAACAGTGTGATCAGTTACCTTGGAAACAGGGCGGTCAGTTACCCCGGAAACAGGGCAGTCAGTTATCCCGGAAACAGGGTGATCAGTTACCCTGGAAACAGGGCAGTCATTTATCCCGGAAACAGGGTGATCAGTTCCCCTGGAAACAGGGTGATCAGTTAGCCTGGAAACAGGGCGGTAAGTTACCCCGGAAACAGGGCAGTCAGAGATCCCGGAAACAGGGTGATCAGTTACCCTGGAAACAGGGCAGTCAGTTATCCCGGAAACAGGGTGATCAGTTACCCTGGAAACAGGGCAGTCAGTATTCCTGGAAACAGGGTGGTCAGTTACCCTGGCAACAGGGCAGTCAGTTACCCGGAAACAGGGTGATCAGTGAGCCCGGAAACAGGGAGATCAGTTACCCTGGAAACAGGGCAGTCAGTTATCCTGGAAACAGGGCGGTCAGTTACCCCAAAAACAGGGCGGTCAGTTATCCCGGAAACAGGGCGGTCAGGTAACACGGAAACAGGGCAGTCAGTTCCCCTGGAAACAGGGCAGACAGTTATCCTGGAATCAGGGCAGTCAGTTAACCTAGAAACAGGGCAGTCAGTTATCCTGGAAACAGGGCAGTCAGTTATCCTGGAAACAGGGCGGTCAGTTACCCCGGAAATAGGGAGGTCAGTTATCCTGGAAACAGGCGGTCAGTTATCCCGGAAACAGGGCAGTCAGTTACCCCGGAAACAGGGTGATCAGTTACCCTGGAAACAGTGAGATCAGTTACCCTGGAAACAGGGCAGTCAGTTATCCCGGAAAGAGGGCAGTCAGTTACCCTGGAAACAGGGCAGTCAGTTATCCCTGAAACAGGGAGATCAGTTATCCTGGAAACAGGGCAGTCAGTTACCCTGGAAACAGGGCAGTCAGTTACCCCGGAAAGAGGGCAGTCAGTTACCCCGGAAACAGGGCAGTCAGTTACCCTGGAAACAGGGCAGTCAGTTATCCCGGAAACAGGGCAGTCAGTTACCCCGGAAACAGGGTGATCAGTTACCCAGAAACAGTGAGATCAGTTACCCTGAAACAGGGCAGTCAGTTACCCTGGCAACAGGGCAGTCAGTTACCCCGGAAAGAGGGCAGTCAGTTACCCTGGAAACAGGGCAGTCAGTTATCCCTGAAACAGGGAGATCAGTTACCCTGGAAACAGGGCAGTCAGTTACCCCGGAAACAGGGCAGTCAGTTATCCCGGAAACAGGGCAGTCAGTTATCCCGGAAAATGGGTGATCAGTTACCCTGGAAACTGGGCTGTCAGTTACCCCGGAAACAGGGCAGTCATTTATCGTGGAAACAGGGCAGTCAGTTACCCTGGAAACAGGGCAGTCATTTACCCCTGGAAACAGATTACTCAGTTACCCCGGAAACAGGGTCATCAGTTACCCTGGAAACAGGGCAGTCAGTTACCCTGGAAACAGGGCAGTCAGATGCCCTGGAAACAGGGCAGTCACTTATCCTGGAAACAGTGTGATCAGTTACCCCGGAAACAGGGCAGTCAGTTCCCCTGGAAACAGGGCAGTCAGTTATCCTGGAAACAGGGCAGTCAGTTATCCTGGAAACAGGGCGGTCAGTTACCCCGGAAATAGGGAGGTCAGTTATCCTGGAAACAGGGCGGTCAGTTACACCGGAAACAGGGAGACCAGTTTCCCCGGAAACAGGGCAGTCAGTTACTCTGGAAACAGGGCAGTCAGTTATCCTGGAAACAGGGCAATCGGTTATTCCCGGAAACAGGGTGATCAGTTAATTTGGAAACAGGGCAGTCAGTTAGCCTGGAAAGAGGGCAGTCAGTTACCCCGGAAAAAGGGCAGTCAGTTAGCCTGGAAAGAGGGCAGTCAGTTATCCTGGAAACAGGGCAAGCAGTTCCCCTGGAAACAGGGCAGTCAGTTACCCTGGAAACAGGGCAGTCAGTTATCCTGGAAACAGGGCAATCGGTTATACCGGAAACAGGGTGATCAGTTAATTTGGAAACAGGGCAGTCAGTTAGCCTGGAAAGAGGGCAGTCAGTTACCCCGGAAAGAGGGCAGTCAGTTACCCTGGAAACAGGGCATTCAGTTATCCCTGAAACAGGGAGATCAGTTACCCTGGAAACAGGGCAGTCAGTTACCCCGGAAACAGGGCAGTCAGTTACCCTGGAAACAGGGCAGTCAGTTATCCCGGAAACAGGGCAGTCAGTTATCCCGGAAACAGGGTGATCAGTTACCTTGGAAACTGGGCTGTCAGTTACCCCGGAAACAGAGCAGTCATTTATTGTGGAAACAGGGCAGTCAGTTACCCTGGAAACAGGGCAGTCATTTACCCCTGGAAACAGATTACTCAGTTACCCCGGAAACAAGGTGATCAGTTGCACTGGAAACAGGGCAGTCAGTTACCCTGGAAACAGGGCAGTCAGTTGCCCTGGAAACAGGGCAGTCAGTTATCCTGGAAACAGTGTGGTCAGTGACCCTGGAAACAGGGTGGTCACTTACCCCGGAAACAGGGCAGTCAGTTGCCCTGGAAACAGGGCAATCAGTTACATCGGAAACTGGGCAGTCAGTTATCCTGGAAACAGGGCGGTCAGTTACCCCGGAAATAGGGTGATCAGTTATCCTGGAAACAGGGCGGTCAGTTACACCGGAAACAGGGAGATCATTTACCCCGGAAACAGGGCAGTCAGTTACCCTGGTAACAGGTTAGTAACTTACCCCAGAAACAGGGAGATCAGTTACCCTGGAAACTGGGCAGTCAGTTACCCCGGAAACAGGGCGGTCAGTTATCCCGGAAACGGGGTGATCAGTTAGCCTGGAAACAGGGCAGTCAGTTACCCCGGAAACAGGGAGATCAGTTACTCTGGAAACAGTGTGATCAGTTACCTTGGAAACAGGGCGGTCAGTTACCCCGGAAACAGGGCAGTCAGTTATCCCGGAAACAGGGTGATCAGTTACCCTGGAAACAGGGCAGTCATTTATCCCGGAAACAGGGTGATCAGTTCCCCTGGAAACAGGGTGATCAGTTAGCCTGGAAACAGGGCGGTAAGTTACCCCGGAAACAGGGCAGTCAGAGATCCCGGAAACAGGGTGATCAGTTACCCTGGAAACAGGGCAGTCAGTTATCCCGGAAACAGGGTGATCAGTTACCCTGGAAACAGGGCAGTCAGTATTCCTGGAAACAGGGTGGTCAGTTACCCTGGCAACAGGGCAGTCAGTTACCCGGAAACAGGGTGATCAGTGAGCCCGGAAACAGGGAGATCAGTTACCCTGGAAACAGGGCAGTCAGTTATCCTGGAAACAGGGCGGTCAGTTACCCCAAAAACAGGGCGGTCAGTTATCCCGGAAACAGGGCGGTCAGGTAACACGGAAACAGGGCAGTCAGTTCCCCTGGAAACAGGGCAGACAGTTATCCTGGAATCAGGGCAGTCAGTTAACCTAGAAACAGGGCAGTCAGTTATCCTGGAAACAGGGCAGTCAGTTATCCTGGAAACAGGGCGGTCAGTTACCCCGGAAATAGGGAGGTCAGTTATCCTGGAAACAGGCGGTCAGTTATCCCGGAAACAGGGCAGTCAGTTACCCCGGAAACAGGGTGATCAGTTACCCTGGAAACAGTGAGATCAGTTACCCTGGAAACAGGGCAGTCAGTTATCCCGGAAAGAGGGCAGTCAGTTACCCTGGAAACAGGGCAGTCAGTTATCCCTGAAACAGGGAGATCAGTTATCCTGGAAACAGGGCAGTCAGTTACCCTGGAAACAGGGCAGTCAGTTACCCCGGAAAGAGGGCAGTCAGTTACCCCGGAAACAGGGCAGTCAGTTACCCTGGAAACAGGGCAGTCAGTTATCCCGGAAACAGGGCAGTCAGTTACCCCGGAAACAGGGTGATCAGTTACCCAGAAACAGTGAGATCAGTTACCCTGAAACAGGGCAGTCAGTTACCCTGGCAACAGGGCAGTCAGTTACCCCGGAAAGAGGGCAGTCAGTTACCCTGGAAACAGGGCAGTCAGTTATCCCTGAAACAGGGAGATCAGTTACCCTGGAAACAGGGCAGTCAGTTACCCCGGAAACAGGGCAGTCAGTTATCCCGGAAACAGGGCAGTCAGTTATCCCGGAAAATGGGTGATCAGTTACCCTGGAAACTGGGCTGTCAGTTACCCCGGAAACAGGGCAGTCATTTATCGTGGAAACAGGGCAGTCAGTTACCCTGGAAACAGGGCAGTCATTTACCCCTGGAAACAGATTACTCAGTTACCCCGGAAACAGGGTCATCAGTTACCCTGGAAACAGGGCAGTCAGTTACCCTGGAAACAGGGCAGTCAGTTGCCCTGGAAACAGGGCAGTCACTTATCCTGGAAACAGTGTGGTCAGTGACCCTGGAAACAGGGTGGTCAGTTACCCCGGAAACAGGGCAGTCAGTTGCCCTGGAAACAGGGCAATCAGTTACACCGCAAACTGGGCAGTCAGTTATCCTGGAAACAGGGCGGTCAGTTACCCCGGAAATAGGGTGATCAGTTATCCTGGAAAAAGGGCGGTCAGTTACACCGGAAACAGGGAGATCATTTACCCCGGAAACAGGGCAGTCAGTTACCCTGGTAACAGGTTAGTAACTTACCCCAGAAACAGGGAGATCAGTTACCCTGGAAACTGGGCAGTCAGTTACCCCGGAAACAGGGCAGTCAGTTACCCCGGAAACAGGGAGATCAGTTACTCTGGAAACAGTGTGATCAGTTACCTTGGAAACAGGGCGGTCAGTTACCCCGGAAACAGGGCAGTCAGTTATCCCGGAAACAGGGTGATCAGTTACCCTGGAAACAGGGCAGTCATTTATCCCGGAAACAGGGTGATCAGTTCCCCTGGAAACAGGGTGATCAGTTAGCCTGGAAACAGGGCGGTAAGTTACCCCGGAAACAGGGCAGTCAGAGATCCTGGAAACAGGGTGATCAGTTACCCTGGAAACAGGGCAGTCAGTTATCCCGGAAACAGGGTGATCAGTTACCCTGGAAACAGGGCAGTCAGTATTCCTGGAAACAGGGTGGTCAGTTACCCTGGCAACAGGGCAGTCAGTTACCCGGAAACAGGGTGATCAGTGAGCCCGGAAACAGGGCGGTCAATTACCCCAAAAACAGGGCGGTCAGTTACCCTGGAAACAGGGCAGACAGTTATCCCGCAAACAGGGCGGTCAGGTAACACGGAAACAGGGCAGTCAGTTACCCTCGAAACTGGGCAGTCAGTCACCCTGGAAACAGGTTAGTCAGTTACCCCGGATACAGTGTGATCAGTTACCCTGGAAACAGGGCAGTCAGTTCCCCTGGAAACAGGGCAGACAGTTATCCTGGAATCAGGGCAGTCAGTTAACCTAGAAACAGGGCAGTCAGTTATCCTGGAAACAGGGCGGTCAGTTACACCGGAAACAGGGTGATCAGTTACCATGCAAACTGGGCAGTCAGTTACCCCGGAAACAGGGCAGTCAGTTATCCTGGAAACAGGGCAGTCAGTTACCCTGGAAACAGGGCAGTCATTTACACCTGGAAACAGATTACTCAGTTACCCCGGAAACAGGGTGATCAGTTACCCTGGAAACAGGGCAGTCAGTTATCCTGGAAACAGGGCGGTCAGTTACCCCGAAAACAGGGTGGTCAGTTCCCCCGGAAAAAGGATGATCAGTTACACTGGAAACAGGGAGATCAGTTACCCCGGAAACAGGGTGATCAGTTACCCTGGAAACAGGGAGATCAGTTACCCTGGAAACAGGGCAGTCAGTTGCCCGGAAACAGGGTGATCAGTTACCACGGAAAAAGGGAGATCAGTTACCCTGGAAACAGGGCAGTCAGTTATCCTGGAAACAGGGCGGTCAGTTACCCCGGAAACAGGGCGGTCAGTTAACCTGGAAACAGGGCAGTCAGTTATCCCGGAAACAGGGCGGACAGTTACCCCGGAAACAGAGCGGTCAGTTATCCCGGAAACAGGGTGATCAGTTACCCTGGAAACAGGGCAGTCAGTTACCCTGGGAACAGGTTAGTAACTTACCCCAGAAACAGGGAGATCAGTTACCCTGGAAACTGGGCAGTCAGTTACCCCGGAAACAGGGCGGTCAGTTATCCCGGAAACAGGGTGATCAGTTAGCCTGGAAACAGGGCAGTCAGTTACCCCGGAAACAGGGAGATCAGTTACTCTGGAAACAGTGTGATCAGTTACCTTGGAAACAGGGCGGTCAGTTACCCCGGAAACAGGGCAGTCAGTTATCCCGGAAACAGGGTGATCAGTTTCCCTGGAAACAGGGCAGTCATTTATCCCGGAAACAGGGTGATCAGTTCCCCTGGAAACAGGGCGGTAAGTTACCCTGGAAACAGGGCAGTCAGTGATCCCGGAAACAGGGTGATCAGTTACCCTGGAAACAGGGCAGTCAGTTATCCCGGAAACAGGGTGATCAGTTACCCTGGAAACAGGGCAGTCAGTATTCCTGGAAACAGGGTGGTCAGTTACCCTGGCAACAGGGCAGTCAGTTACCCGGAAACAGGGTGATCAGTGAGCCCGGAAACAGGGAGATCAGTTACCCTGGAAACAGGGCAGTCAGTTATCCTGGAAACAGTGCGGTCAGTTACCCCAAAAACACGGCGGTCAGTTACCCTGGAAACAGGGCAGACAGTTATCCCGGAAACAGGGCGGTCAAGTAACACGGAAACAGGGCGGTCAGTTACCCTCGAAACTGGGCAGTCAGTCACCCTCGAAACAGGTCAGTCAATTATCCCGGAAACAGGGCAGTCAGTTATCCCGGAAACAGGGTGATCAGTTACCCTGGAAACTGGGCAGTCAGTTACCCCGGAAACAGGGCAGTCAGTTATCCTGGAAACAGGGCAGTCAGTTACCCAGGAAACAGGGCAGTCATTTACCCCTGGAAACAGATTACTCAGTTACCCCGGAAACAGGGTGATCAGTTACCCTGGAAACAGGGCAGTCAGTTATCCTGGAAACAGGGCGGTCAGTTACCCCGAAAACAGGGCGGTCAGTTCCCCTGGAAACAGGGCAGTCAGTTACCCTGGTAACAGGGCAGTCAGTTACCCCGGAAACAGGGCGGTCAGTTGCCCTGGAAACAGGGCAGTCAGTTACCCCGGAAACAGGGTGATCAGTTACACTGGAAACAGGGAGATCAGTTACCCCGGAAACAGGGTGATCAGTTACCCTGGAAACAGTGAGATCAGTTACCCTGGAAACAGGGCAGTCAGTTACCCTGGAAAGAGGGCAGTCAGTTACCCTGGAAACAGGGCAGTCAGTTATCCCTGAAACAGGGAGATCAGTTACCCTGGAAACAGGGCAGTCAGTTACCCCGGAAACAGGGAAGTCAGTTACCCTGGACACAGGGCAGTCAGTTATCCCGGAAACAGGGCAGTCAGTTATCCCGGAAACAGGGTGATCAGTTACCCTGGAAACTGGGCTGTCAGTTACCCCGGAAACAGGGCAGTCATTTATCGTGGAAACAGGGTGATCAGTTACCCTGGAAACAGGGCAGTCAGTTACCCTGGAAACAGGGCAGTCAGTTGCCCTGGAAACAGGGCAGTCAGTTATCCTTGAAACAGTGTGGTCAGTGACCCTGGAAACAGGGCATTCAGTTACCCCGGAAACAGGGCAGTCAGTTGCCCTGGAAACAGGGCAATCAGTTACACCGGAAACTGGGCAGTCAGTTATCCTGGAAACAGGGCAGTCAGTTACCCTGGTAACAGGTTAGTAACTTACCCCAGAAACAGGGAGATCAGTTACCCTGGAAACTGGGCAGTCAGTTACCCCGGAAACAGGGCGGTCAGTTATCCCGGAAACAGGGTGATCAGTTAGCCTGGAAACAGGGCAGTCAGTTACCCCGGAAACAGGGTGATCAGTTACTCTGGAAACAGTGTGATCAGTTACCTTGGAAACAGGGCGGTCAGTTACCCCGGAAAAAGGGCAGTCAGTTATCCCGGAAACAGGGTGATCAGTTACCCTGGAAACAGGGCAGTCATTTATCCCGGAAACAGGGTGATCAGTTCCCCTGGAAACAGGGTGATCAGTTAGCCTGGAAACAGGGCGGTAAGTTACCCCGGAAACAGGGCAGTCAGAGATCCCGGAAACAGGGTGATCAGTTACCCTGGAAACAGGGCAGTCAGTTATCCCGGAAACAGGGTGATCAGTTACCCTGGAAACAGGGCAGTCAGTATTCCTGGAAACAGGGTGGTCAGTTACCCTGGCAACAGGGCAGTCAGTTACCCGGAAACAGGGTGATCAGTGAGACCGGAAACAGGGAGATCAGTTACCCTGGAAACAGGGCAGTCAGTTACCCTGGAAACAGGGCAGTCAGTTATCCTGGAAACAGGGCAGTCAGTTCCCCTGGCAACAGGGCAGTCAGTTACCCGGAAACAGGGTGATCAGTGAGACCGGAAACAGGGAGATCAGTTACCCTGGAAACAGGGCAGTCAGTTATCCTGGAAACAGGGCGGTCAGTTACCCCAAAAACAGGGCGGTCAGTTACCCTGGAAACAGGGCAGACAGTTATCCCGGAAACAGGGCGGTCAGGTAACACGGAAACAGGGCAGTCAGTTACCCTCGAAACTGGGCTGTCAGTCACCCTGGAAACAGGTCAGTCAATTATCCCGGAAACAGGGCAGTCAGTTATCCCGGAAACAGGGTGATCAGTTACCCTGGAAACTGGGCAGTCAGTTACCCCGGAAACAGGGCAGTCAGTTATCCTGGAAACAGGGCAGTCAGTTACCCAGAAAACAGGGCAGTCATTTACCCCTGGAAACAGATTACTCAGTTACCCCGGAAACAGGGTGATCAGTTACCCTGGAAACAGGGCAGTCAGTTACCCTGGAAACAGGGCAGTCAGTTATCCTGGAAACAGGGCAGTCAGTTCCCCTGGAAACAGGGCAGTCAGTTACCCTGGTAACAGGGCAGTCAGTTACCCCGGAAACAGGGCGGTCAGTTGCCCTGGAAACAGGGCAGTCAGTTACCCCGGAAACAGGGTGATCAGTTACACTGGAAACACGGAGATCAGTTACCCCGGAAACAGGGTGATCAGTTACCCTGGAAACAGTGAGATCAGTTACCCTGGAAACAGGGCAGTCAGTTACGCTGGAAACAGGGCAGTCAGTTACCCCGGAAAGAGGGCAGTCAGTTACCCTGGAAACAGGGCAGTCAGTTATCCCTGAAACATGGAGATCTGTTACCCTGGAAACAGGGCAGTCAGTTACCCCGGAAACAGGGCAGTCAGTTACCCTGGAAACAGGGCAGTCAGATATCCCGGAAACAGGGCAGTCAGTTATCCCGGAAACAGGGTGATCAGTTACCCTGGAAACTGGGCTGTCAGTTACCCCGGAAACAGGGCAGTCATTTATCGTGGAAACAGGGCAGTCAGTTACCCTGGAAACAGGGCAGTCATTTACCCCTGGAAACAGATTACTTAGTTACCCCGGAAACAGGGTGATCAGTTACCCTGGAAACAGGGCTGTCAGTTACCCTGGAAACAGGGCAGTCAGTTGCCCTGGAAACAGGGCAGTCAGTTATCCTGGAAACAGTGTGGTCAGTGACCCTGGAAACAGTGTGGTCAGTTACCCCGGAAACAGGGCAGTCAGTTGCCCTGGAAACAGGGCAATCAGTTACACCGGAAACTGGGCAGTCAGTTATCCTGGAAACAGGGCGGTCAGTTACCCCGGAAATAGGGTGATCAGTTATCCTGGAAACAGGGCGGTCAGTTACACCGGAAACAGGGAGATCATTTACCCCGGAAACAGGGCAGTCAGTTACCCTCGAAACTGGGCTGTCAGTCACCCTGGAAACAGGTCAGTCAATTATCCCGGAAACAGGGCAGTCAGTTATCCCGGAAACAGGGTGATCAGTTACCCTGGAAACTGGGCAGTCAGTTACCCCGGAAACAGGGCAGTCAGTTATCCTGGAAACAGGGCAGTCAGTTACCCAGAAAACAGGGCAGTCATTTACCCCTGGAAACAGATTACTCAGTTACCCCGGAAACAGGGTGATCAGTTACCCTGGAAACAGGGCAGTCAGTTACCCTGGAAACAGGGTGGTCAGTTACCCTGGCAACAGGGCAGTCAGTTACCCGGAAACAGGGTGATCAGTGAGACCGGAAACAGGGAGATCAGTTACCCTGGAAACAGGGCAGTCAGTTACCCTGGAAACAGGGCAGTCAGTTATCCTGGAAACAGGGCAGTCAGTTCCCCTGGCAACAGGGCAGTCAGTTACCCGGAAACAGGGTGATCAGTGAGACCGGAAACAGGGAGATCAGTTACCCTGGAAACAGGGCAGTCAGTTATCCTGGAAACAGGGCGGTCAGTTACCCCAAAAACAGGGCGGTCAGTTACCCTGGAAACAGGGCAGACAGTTATCCCGGAAACAGGGCGGTCAGGTAACACGGAAACAGGGCAGTCAGTTACCCTCGAAACTGGGCTGTCAGTCACCCTGGAAACAGGTCAGTCAATTATCCCGGAAACAGGGCAGTCAGTTATCCCGGAAACAGGGTGATCAGTTACCCTGGAAACTGGGCAGTCAGTTACCCCGGAAACAGGGCAGTCAGTTATCCTGGAAACAGGGCAGTCAGTTACCCAGAAAACAGGGCAGTCATTTACCCCTGGAAACAGATTACTCAGTTACCCCGGAAACAGGGTGATCAGTTACCCTGGAAACAGGGCAGTCAGTTACCCTGGAAACAGGGCAGTCAGTTATCCTGGAAACAGGGCAGTCAGTTCCCCTGGAAACAGGGCAGTCAGTTACCCTGGTAACAGGGCAGTCAGTTACCCCGGAAACAGGGCGGTCAGTTGCCCTGGAAACAGGGCAGTCAGTTACCCCGGAAACAGGGTGATCAGTTACACTGGAAACACGGAGATCAGTTACCCCGGAAACAGGGTGATCAGTTACCCTGGAAACAGTGAGATCAGTTACCCTGGAAACAGGGCAGTCAGTTACGCTGGAAACAGGGCAGTCAGTTACCCCGGAAAGAGGGCAGTCAGTTACCCTGGAAACAGGGCAGTCAGTTATCCCTGAAACATGGAGATCTGTTACCCTGGAAACAGGGCAGTCAGTTACCCCGGAAACAGGGCAGTCAGTTACCCTGGAAACAGGGCAGTCAGATATCCCGGAAACAGGGCAGTCAGTTATCCCGGAAACAGGGTGATCAGTTACCCTGGAAACTGGGCTGTCAGTTACCCCGGAAACAGGGCAGTCATTTATCGTGGAAACAGGGCAGTCAGTTACCCTGGAAACAGGGCAGTCATTTACCCCTGGAAACAGATTACTTAGTTACCCCGGAAACAGGGTGATCAGTTACCCTGGAAACAGGGCTGTCAGTTACCCTGGAAACAGGGCAGTCAGTTGCCCTGGAAACAGGGCAGTCAGTTATCCTGGAAACAGTGTGGTCAGTGACCCTGGAAACAGTGTGGTCAGTTACCCCGGAAACAGGGCAGTCAGTTGCCCTGGAAACAGGGCAATCAGTTACACCGGAAACTGGGCAGTCAGTTATCCTGGAAACAGGGCGGTCAGTTACCCCGGAAATAGGGTGATCAGTTATCCTGGAAACAGGGCGGTCAGTTACACCGGAAACAGGGAGATCATTTACCCCGGAAACAGGGCAGTCAGTTACCCTCGAAACTGGGCTGTCAGTCACCCTGGAAACAGGTCAGTCAATTATCCCGGAAACAGGGCAGTCAGTTATCCCGGAAACAGGGTGATCAGTTACCCTGGAAACTGGGCAGTCAGTTACCCCGGAAACAGGGCAGTCAGTTATCCTGGAAACAGGGCAGTCAGTTACCCAGAAAACAGGGCAGTCATTTACCCCTGGAAACAGATTACTCAGTTACCCCGGAAACAGGGTGATCAGTTACCCTGGAAACAGGGCAGTCAGTTACCCTGGAAACAGGGCAGTCAGTTATCCTGGAAACAGGGCAGTCAGTTCCCCTGGAAACAGGGCAGTCAGTTACCCTGGTAACAGGGCAGTCAGTTACCCCGGAAACAGGGCGGTCAGTTGCCCTGGAAACAGGGCAGTCAGTTACCCCGGAAACAGGGTGATCAGTTACACTGGAAACACGGAGATCAGTTACCCCGGAAACAGGGTGATCAGTTACCCTGGAAACAGTGAGATCAGTTACCCTGGAAACAGGGCAGTCAGTTACGCTGGAAACAGGGCAGTCAGTTACCCCGGAAAGAGGGCAGTCAGTTACCCTGGAAACAGGGCAGTCAGTTATCCCTGAAACATGGAGATCTGTTACCCTGGAAACAGGGCAGTCAGTTACCCCGGAAACAGGGCAGTCAGTTACCCTGGAAACAGGGCAGTCAGTTATCCCGGAAACAGGGCAGTCAGTTATCCCGGAAACAGGGTGATCAGTTACCCTGGAAACTGGGCTGTCAGTTACCCCGGAAACAGGGCAGTCATTTATCGTGGAAACAGGGCAGTCAGTTACCCTGGAAACAGGGCAGTCATTTACCCCTGGAAACAGATTACTTAGTTACCCCGGAAACAGGGTGATCAGTTACCCTGGAAACAGGGCTGTCAGTGACCCTGGAAACAGGGCAGTCAGTTGCCCTGGAAACAGGGCAGTCAGTTATCCTGGAAACAGTGTGGTCAGTGACCCTGGAAACAGTGTGGTCAGTTACCCCGGAAACAGGGCAGTCAGTTGCCCTGGAAACAGGGCAATCAGTTACACCGGAAACTGGGCAGTCAGTTATCCTGGAAACAGGGCGGTCAGTTACCCATGAAATAGGGTGATCAGTTATCCTGGAAACAGGGCGGTCAGTTACACCGGAAACAGGGAGATCATTTACCCCGGAAACAGGGCAGTCAGTTACCCTGGAAACAGGGCAGTCAGTTATCCTGGAAACAGTGTGGTCAGTGACCCTGGAAACAGAGTGGTCAGTTACCCCGGAAACAGGGCAGTCAGTTACCCCGGAAACAGGGTGATCAGTTAATTTGGAAACAGGGCAGTCAGTTCGCCTGGAAACAGGTCTGTCAGTTGCCCTGGAAACAGGGCAGTCAGTTATCCTGGAAACAGGGCAATCAGTTATCCCGGAAACAGGGTGATCAGTTACCCTGGAAACAGGTTAGTCAGTTACCCCGGAAACAGGGCAGTCAGGTACACTGGAAACAGAGCAGTCAGTTATCCCGGAAACAGGGCAGTCAGTTATCCCGGAAACAGGGTGATCAGTTACCCTGGAAACTGGGCAGTCAGTCACCCAGGAAACAGGGCAGTCAGTTACCCCGGAAACAGGGCAGTCAGTTACCCTGCAAACAGGGCAGTCAGGTACACTGGAAACAGGGCAGTCAGTTTTCCCGGAAACAGGGGAGTCAGTTGTCCGGGAAAAAGGGTGATCAGTTACCCTGGAAACTGGGCAGTCAGTCACCCAGGAAACAGGGCAGTCAGTTACCCCGGAAACAGGGCAGTCAGTTACCCTGCAAACTGGGCAGTCAGTTACCCTGGAAACAGGGCAGTCAGTTTTCCCGGAAACAGGGGAGTCAGTTGTCCGGGAAAAAGGGTGATCAGTTACCCTGGAAACTGGGCAGTCAGTTCCCCTGGAAACAGGGCAGTCAGTTACCCCGGAAGCAGGGCAGTCAGTTACCCTGGAAACAGGGCAGTCAGTTACCCCGGAAACTGGGGAGTCAGTTATCCTGGAAACAGGGCAGTCAGTTACCCTGGTAACAGGTTAGTAACTTACCCCAGAAACAGGGAGATCAGTTACCCTGGAAACTGGGCAGTCAGTTACCCCGGAAACAGGGCGGTCAGTTATCCCGGAAACAGGGTGATCAGTTAGCCTGGAAACAGGGCAGTCAGTTACCCCGGAAACAGGGTGATCAGTTACTCTGGAAACAGTGTGATCAGTTACCTTGGAAACAGGGCGGTCAGTTACCCCGGAAAAAGGGCAGTCAGTTATCCCGGAAACAGGGTGATCAGTTACCCTGGAAACAGGGCAGTCATTTATCCCGGAAACAGGGTGATCAGTTCCCCTGGAAACAGGGTGATCAGTTAGCCTGGAAACAGGGCGGTAAGTTACCCCGGAAACAGGGCAGTCAGAGATCCCGGAAACAGGGTGATCAGTTACCCTGGAAACAGGGCAGTCAGTTATCCCGGAAACAGGGTGATCAGTTACCCTGGAAACAGGGCAGTCAGTATTCCTGGAAACAGGGTGGTCAGTTACCCTGGCAACAGGGCAGTCAGTTACCCGGAAACAGGGTGATCAGTGAGACCGGAAACAGGGAGATCAGTTACCCTGGAAACAGGGCAGTCAGTTACCCTGGAAACAGGGCAGTCAGTTATCCTGGAAACAGGGCAGTCAGTTCCCCTGGCAACAGGGCAGTCAGTTACCCGGAAACAGGGTGATCAGTGAGACCGGAAACAGGGAGATCAGTTACCCTGGAAACAGGGCAGTCAGTTATCCTGGAAACAGGGCGGTCAGTTACCCCAAAAACAGGGCGGTCAGTTACCCTGGAAACAGGGCAGACAGTTATCCCGGAAACAGGGCGGTCAGGTAACACGGAAACAGGGCAGTCAGTTACCCTCGAAACTGGGCTGTCAGTCACCCTGGAAACAGGTCAGTCAATTATCCCGGAAACAGGGCAGTCAGTTATCCCGGAAACAGGGTGATCAGTTACCCTGGAAACTGGGCAGTCAGTTACCCCGGAAACAGGGCAGTCAGTTATCCTGGAAACAGGGCAGTCAGTTACCCAGAAAACAGGGCAGTCATTTACCCCTGGAAACAGATTACTCAGTTACCCCGGAAACAGGGTGATCAGTTACCCTGGAAACAGGGCAGTCAGTTACCCTGGAAACAGGGCAGTCAGTTATCCTGGAAACAGGGCAGTCAGTTCCCCTGGAAACAGGGCAGTCAGTTACCCTGGTAACAGGGCAGTCAGTTACCCCGGAAACAGGGCGGTCAGTTGCCCTGGAAACAGGGCAGTCAGTTACCCCGGAAACAGGGTGATCAGTTACACTGGAAACATGGAGATCAGTTACCCCGGAAACAGGGTGATCAGTTACCCTGGAAACAGTGAGATCAGTTACCCTGGAAACAGGGCAGTCAGTTACGCTGGAAACAGGGCAGTCAGTTACCCCGGAAAGAGGGCAGTCAGTTACCCTGGAAACAGGGCAGTCAGTTATCCCAGAAACATGGAGATCTGTTACCCTGGAAACAGGGCAGTCAGTTACCCCGGAAACAGGGCAGTCAGTTACCCTGGAAACAGGGCAGTCAGATATCCCGGAAACAGGGCAGTCAGTTATCCCGGAAACAGGGTGATCAGTTACCCTGGAAACTGGGCTGTCAGTTACCCCGGAAACAGGGCAGTCATTTATCGTGGAAACAGGGCAGTCAGTTACCCTGGAAACAGGGCAGTCATTTACCCCTGGAAACAGATTACTTAGTTACCCCGGAAACAGGGTGATCAGTTACCCTGGAAACAGGGCTGTCAGTTACCCTGGAAACAGGGCAGTCAGTTGCCCTGGAAACAGGGCAGTCAGTTATCCTGGAAACAGTGTGGTCAGTGACCCTGGAAACAGTGTGGTCAGTTACCCCGGAAACAGGGCAGTCAGTTGCCCTGGAAACAGGGCAATCAGTTACACCGGAAACTGGGCAGTCAGTTATCCTGGAAACAGGGCGGTCAGTTACCCTGGAAATAGGGTGATCAGTTATCCTGGAAACAGGGCGGTCAGTTACACCGGAAACAGGGAGATCATTTACCCCGGAAACAGGGCAGTCAGTTACCCTCGAAACTGGGCTGTCAGTCACCCTGGAAACAGGTCAGTCAATTATCCCGGAAACAGGGCAGTCAGTTATCCCGGAAACAGGGTGATCAGTTACCCTGGAAACTGGGCAGTCAGTTACCCCGGAAACAGGGCAGTCAGTTATCCTGGAAACAGGGCAGTCAGTTACCCAGAAAACAGGGCAGTCATTTACCCCTGGAAACAGATTACTCAGTTACCCCGGAAACAGGGTGATCAGTTACCCTGGAAACAGGGCAGTCAGTTACCCTGGAAACAGGGTGGTCAGTTACCCTGGCAACAGGGCAGTCAGTTACCCGGAAACAGGGTGATCAGTGAGACCGGAAACAGGGAGATCAGTTACCCTGGAAACAGGGCAGTCAGTTACCCTGGAAACAGGGCAGTCAGTTATCCTGGAAACAGGGCAGTCAGTTCCCCTGGCAACAGGGCAGTCAGTTACCCGGAAACAGGGTGATCAGTGAGACCGGAAACAGGGAGATCAGTTACCCTGGAAACAGGGCAGTCAGTTATCCTGGAAACAGGGCGGTCAGTTACCCCAAAAACAGGGCGGTCAGTTACCCTGGAAACAGGGCAGACAGTTATCCCGGAAACAGGGCGGTCAGGTAACACGGAAACAGGGCAGTCAGTTACCCTCGAAACTGGGCTGTCAGTCACCCTGGAAACAGGTCAGTCAATTATCCCGGAAACAGGGCAGTCAGTTATCCCGGAAACAGGGTGATCAGTTACCCTGGAAACTGGGCAGTCAGTTACCCCGGAAACAGGGCAGTCAGTTATCCTGGAAACAGGGCAGTCAGTTACCCAGAAAACAGGGCAGTCATTTACCCCTGGAAACAGATTACTCAGTTACCCCGGAAACAGGGTGATCAGTTACCCTGGAAACAGGGCAGTCAGTTACCCTGGAAACAGGGCAGTCAGTTATCCTGGAAACAGGGCAGTCAGTTCCCCTGGAAACAGGGCAGTCAGTTACCCTGGTAACAGGGCAGTCAGTTACCCCGGAAACAGGGCGGTCAGTTGCCCTGGAAACAGGGCAGTCAGTTACCCCGGAAACAGGGTGATCAGTTACACTGGAAACACGGAGATCAGTTACCCCGGAAACAGGGTGATCAGTTACCCTGGAAACAGTGAGATCAGTTACCCTGGAAACAGGGCAGTCAGTTACGCTGGAAACAGGGCAGTCAGTTACCCCGGAAAGAGGGCAGTCAGTTACCCTGGAAACAGGGCAGTCAGTTATCCCTGAAACATGGAGATCTGTTACCCTGGAAACAGGGCAGTCAGTTACCCCGGAAACAGGGCAGTCAGTTACCCTGGAAACAGGGCAGTCAGATATCCCGGAAACAGGGCAGTCAGTTATCCCGGAAACAGGGTGATCAGTTACCCTGGAAACTGGGCTGTCAGTTACCCCGGAAACAGGGCAGTCATTTATCGTGGAAACAGGGCAGTCAGTTACCCTGGAAACAGGGCAGTCATTTACCCCTGGAAACAGATTACTTAGTTACCCCGGAAACAGGGTGATCAGTTACCCTGGAAACAGGGCTGTCAGTTACCCTGGAAACAGGGCAGTCAGTTGCCCTGGAAACAGGGCAGTCAGTTATCCTGGAAACAGTGTGGTCAGTGACCCTGGAAACAGTGTGGTCAGTTACCCCGGAAACAGGGCAGTCATTTGCCCTGGAAACAGGGCAATCAGTTACACCGGAAACTGGGCAGTCAGTTATCCTGGAAACAGGGCGGTCAGTTACCCCGGAAATAGGGTGATCAGTTATCCTGGAAACAGGGCGGTCAGTTACACCGGAAACAGGGAGATCATTTACCCCGGAAACAGGGCAGTCAGTTACCCTCGAAACTGGGCTGTCAGTCACCCTGGAAACAGGTCAGTCAATTATCCCGGAAACAGGGCAGTCAGTTATCCCGGAAACAGGGTGATCAGTTACCCTGGAAACTGGGCAGTCAGTTACCCCGGAAACAGGGCAGTCAGTTATCCTGGAAACAGGGCAGTCAGTTACCCAGAAAACAGGGCAGTCATTTACCCCTGGAAACAGATTACTCAGTTACCCCGGAAACAGGGTGATCAGTTACCCTGGAAACAGGGCAGTCAGTTACCCTGGAAACAGGGCAGTCAGTTATCCTGGAAACAGGGCAGTCAGTTCCCCTGGAAACAGGGCAGTCAGTTACCCTGGTAACAGGGCAGTCAGTTACCCCGGAAACAGGGCGGTCAGTTGCCCTGGAAACAGGGCAGTCAGTTACCCCGGAAACAGGGTGATCAGTTACACTGGAAACACGGAGATCAGTTACCCCGGAAACAGGGTGATCAGTTACCCTGGAAACAGTGAGATCAGTTACCCTGGAAACAGGGCAGTCAGTTACGCTGGAAACAGGGCAGTCAGTTACCCCGGAAAGAGGGCAGTCAGTTACCCTGGAAACAGGGCAGTCAGTTATCCCTGAAACATGGAGATCTGTTACCCTGGAAACAGGGCAGTCAGTTACCCCGGAAACAGGGCAGTCAGTTACCCTGGAAACAGGGCAGTCAGTTATCCCGGAAACAGGGCAGTCAGTTATCCCGGAAACAGGGTGATCAGTTACCCTGGAAACTGGGCTGTCAGTTACCCCGGAAACAGGGCAGTCATTTATCGTGGAAACAGGGCAGTCAGTTACCCTGGAAACAGGGCAGTCATTTACCCCTGGAAACAGATTACTTAGTTACCCCGGAAACAGGGTGATCAGTTACCCTGGAAACAGGGCTGTCAGTGACCCTGGAAACAGGGCAGTCAGTTGCCCTGGAAACAGGGCAGTCAGTTATCCTGGAAACAGTGTGGTCAGTGACCCTGGAAACAGTGTGGTCAGTTACCCCGGAAACAGGGCAGTCAGTTGCCCTGGAAACAGGGCAATCAGTTACACCGGAAACTGGGCAGTCAGTTATCCTGGAAACAGGGCGGTCAGTTACCCATGAAATAGGGTGATCAGTTATCCTGGAAACAGGGCGGTCAGTTACACCGGAAACAGGGAGATCATTTACCCCGGAAACAGGGCAGTCAGTTACCCTGGAAACAGGGCAGTCAGTTATCCTGGAAACAGTGTGGTCAGTGACCCTGGAAACAGAGTGGTCAGTTACCCCGGAAACAGGGCAGTCAGTTACCCCGGAAACAGGGTGATCAGTTAATTTGGAAACAGGGCAGTCAGTTCGCCTGGAAACAGGTCTGTCAGTTGCCCTGGAAACAGGGCAGTCAGTTATCCTGGAAACAGGGCAATCAGTTATCCCGGAAACAGGGTGATCAGTTACCCTGGAAACAGGTTAGTCAGTTACCCCGGAAACAGGGCAGTCAGGTACACTGGAAACAGAGCAGTCAGTTATCCCGGAAACAGGGCAGTCAGTTATCCCGGAAACAGGGTGATCAGTTACCCTGGAAACTGGGCAGTCAGTCACCCAGGAAACAGGGCAGTCAGTTACCCCGGAAACAGGGCAGTCAGTTACCCTGCAAACAGGGCAGTCAGGTACACTGGAAACAGGGCAGTCAGTTTTCCCGGAAACAGGGGAGTCAGTTGTCCGGGAAAAAGGGTGATCAGTTACCCTGGAAACTGGGCAGTCAGTCACCCAGGAAACAGGGCAGTCAGTTACCCCGGAAACAGGGCAGTCAGTTACCCTGCAAACTGGGCAGTCAGTTACCCTGGAAACAGGGCAGTCAGTTTTCCCGGAAACAGGGGAGTCAGTTGTCCGGGAAAAAGGGTGATCAGTTACCCTGGAAACTGGGCAGTCAGTTCCCCTGGAAACAGGGCAGTCAGTTACCCCGGAAGCAGGGCAGTCAGTTACCCTGGAAACAGGGCAGTCAGTTACCCCGGAAACTGGGGAGTCAGTTACCCTGTAAACAGGGCAGTCAGTCACCCTGGAAACAGGTTAGTTAGTTACCCCAGAAATAGGGTGATCAGTTATCCCGGAAACAGGGCATACAGTGCCCCTGGAAACAGGACAGTCAGTTACCCTGGAAACAGGGCAGTCAATTATCCCGGAAACAGGGCAGTCAGTTATCCCGGAAACAAGGTGATCAGTTACCATGGAAACAGGGCAGTCAGTTATCCTGGAAACAGGGCAGTCAGTCACCCCGGAAACAGGTTAGTCAGTTACCCCGGAAACAGTGTGATCAGTTACCCCGGAAACAGGGCAGTCAGTTCCCCTGGAAACAGGGCAGTCAGTTATCCTGGAAACAGGGCGGTCAGTTACCCCGGAAATAGGGAGGTCAGTTATCCTGGAAACAGGGCGGTCAGTTACACCGGAAACAGGGAGACCAGTTACCCCGGAAACAGGGCAGTCAGTTACCCTGGAAACAGGGCAGTCAGTTATCCTGGAAACAGGGCAATCGGTTATACCGGAAACAGGGTGATCAGTTAATTTGGAAACAGGGCAGTCAGTTAGCCTGGAAAGAGGGCAGTCAGTTACCCCGGAAAAAGGGCAGTCAGTTAGCCTGGAAAGAGGGCAGTCAGTTATCCTGGAAACAGGGCAAGCAGTTCCCCTGGAAAAAGGGCAGTCAGTTATCCTGGAAACAGGGCAGTCAGTCACCCTGGAAACAGGTTAGTCAGTTACCCCGGAAACAGTGTGATCAGTTACCCCGGAAACAGGGCAGTCAATTCCCCTGGAAACAGGGCAGTCAGTTATCCTGGAAACAGGGCAGTCAGTTATCCCGGAAACAGGGCAGTCAGTTATCCCGGAAACAGGGTGATCAGTTACCCTGGAAACTGGGCAGTCAGTCACCCAGGAAACAGGGCAGTCAGTTACCCTGGAAACAGGGCAGTCAGTTACCCTGGAAACTGGGCAGTCAGTTACCCTGGAAACAGGGCGATCAGTTACCCTGCAAACAGGCAGTCAGTTACCCTGGAAACAGGGCAGTCAGTTATCCTGGAAACAGGGCAGACAGTTATCCTGGAAATCGGGCGGTCAGTTAGCCCAGAAATAGTGATGTACGTTGTCCTGGAAACATGGCGGTCAGTTACCCCTGAAACAGGGAGATCAGTTACCCCGGAAACAGGGCAGTCAGTTACCCTGGAAACAGGGCAGTCAGTTTCCCTGGAAACAGGGCAGTCAGTTACCCCGGAAACAGGGTGATCAGTTATCCTGGAAACAGGGCGGTCAGTTAACCCGGAAACAGGGCAGTCAGTTACCCCAGAATCAGGGCGGTCAGTAACCCTGCAAACAGATTAGTCAGTTACCGCGGAAATACGGTGGTCAGTTATCCTGGAAACAGGGCAGTCAGTTACCCTGGAAACAGGGCAGTCAGTTACCCCGGAAAGAGGGCAGTCAGTTACCCTGGAAACAGGGCAGTCAGTTATCCCATAAACAGTGCAGTCAGTTATCCCTGAAACAGGGTGATCAGTTACCCTGGAAACAGGGCAGTCAGTTACCCCGGAAACAGGGCAGTCAGTTACCCTGGAAACAGGGCAGTCAGTTATCCCGGAAACAGGGCAGTCAGTTATCCCGGAAACAGGGTGATCAGTTACCCTGGAAACTGGGCAGTCAGTTATCCCGGAAACAGGGACATCAGTAACCCCGGAAACAGGGTGATCAGTTACACTGGAAACAGGGCAGTCAGTTATCCTGGAAACAGGGCAGTCAGTTGCCCTGGAAACAGGGCAGTCAGTTACACCGGAAACTGGGCAGTCAGTTACCCCGGGAACAGGGCAGTCAGTTATCCTGGAAACAGGGCAGTCAGTCACCCTGGAAACAGGTTAGTCAGTTACCCCGGAAACAGTGTGATCAGTTACCCCGGAAACAGGGCGGTCAGTTCCCCTGGAAACAGGGCAGTCAGTTATCCTGGAATCAGGGCAGTTAGTTAAACTGGAAACAGGGCAGTCAGTTATCCTGGAAACAGGGCAGTCAGTTATCCTGGAAACAGGGCGGTCAGTTACCCCGGAAATAGGGAGGTCAGTTATCCTGGAAACAGGGCGGTCAGTTACACCGGTAACAGTGAGATCAGTTACCCCGGAAACAGGGCAGTCAGTTACCCTGGAAACAGGGCAGTCAGTTATCCTGGAAACAGGGCAATCGGTTATACCGGAAACAGGGTGATCAGTTAATTTGGAAACAGGGCAGTCAGTTAGCCAGGAAAGACGGCAGTCAGTTACCCCGGAAACAGGGCAGTCAGTTACCCAGGAAACAGGGCAGTCAGTTATCCTGGAAACAGGGCAATCAGTTATACCGGAAACAGGGTGATCAGTTACCCTGGAAACAGGGCAGTCAGATACCCCGGAAACAGGGACATCAGTTACCCCGGAAACAGGGTTATCAGTTACACTGGAAACAGGGCAGTCAGTTATCCTGGAAACAGGGCAGTCAGTTGCCCTGGAAACAGGGCAATCAGTTTCACCGGAAACTGGGCAGTCAGTTACCCCGGAAACAGGGCGATCAGTTACCCTGCAAACAGGCAGTCAGTTACCCTGGAAACAGGGCAGTCAGTTTTCCTGGAAACAGGGCAGACAGTTATCCTGGAAATCGGGCGGTCAGTTAGCCCAGAAATAGTGATGTACGTTGTCCTGGAAACATGGCGGTCAGTTACCCCGGAAACAGGGAGATCAGTTACCCCGGAAACAGGGCAGTCAGTTACCCTGGAAACAGGGCGGTCAGTTTCCCTGGAAACAGGGCAGTCAGTTACCCCGGAAACAGGGTGATCAGTTGTCCTGGAAACAGGGCGGTCAGTTAACCCGGAAACAGGGCAGTCAGTTACCCCAGAATCAGGGCGGTCAGTAACCCTGCAAACAGATTAGTCAGTTACCGCGGAAACAGGGTGGTCAGTTATCCTGGAAACAGGGCAGTCAGTTACCCTGGAAACAGGGCAGTCAGTTACCCCGGAAAGAGGGCAGTCAGTTACCCTGGAAACAGGGCAGTCAGTTATCCCTGAAACAGTGCAGTCAGTTATCCCTGAAACAGGGTGATCAGTTACCCTGGAAGCAGGGCCGTCAGTTCCCCCGGAAACGGGGCAGTCAGTTACCCTGGAAACAGTGCAGTCAGTTATCCCGGAAACAGGGCAGTCACTTATCCCGGAAACAGGGTGATCAGTTACCCTGGAAACTGGGCAGTCAGTTATCCCGGAAACAGGGACATCAGTTACCCCGGAAACAGGGTGATCAGTTACACTGGAAACAGGGCAGTCAGTTATCCTGGAAACAGGGCAGTCAGTTGCCCTGGAAACAGGGCAATCAGTTACACCGGAAACTGGGCAGTCAGTTACCCCGGAAACAGGGCAGTCAGTTATCCTGGAAACAGGGCAGTCAGTTACCCCGGAAACAGGGTAATCAGTTACCCTGGAAACAGGGCAGTCAGTTATCCTGGAAACAGGGCGGTCAGTTACCCCGAAAACAGGGCGGTCAGTTCCCCTGGAAACAGGGCAGTCAGTTACCCCGGAAACAGGGCGGTCAGTTGCCCTGGAAACAGGGCAGTCAGTTACCCCGGAAACAGGGTGATCAGTTGCACTGGAAACAGGGAGATCAGTTACCCCGGAAACAGGGTGATCAGTTACCCTGAATACAGGGAGATCAGTTACCCTGGAAACAGGGCAGTCAGTTACCCTGGAAACAGGGCTGTCAGTTACCCCGGAAAGAGGTCAGTCAGTTACCCTGGAAACAGGGCAGTCAGTTATCCCGGATACAGGGCAGTCAGTTATCCATGAAACAGGGTGATCAGTTACCCTGGAAACAGGGCAGTCAGTTACCCCAAAAACAGGGCAGTCAGTTACCCTGGAAACAGGGCAGTCAGTTATCCCGGAAACAGGGTGATCAGTTACCCTGGAAACTGGGCAGTCAGTTACCCCGGAAACAGGGCAGTCAGTTAGAGTGGAAACAGGGCAGTCGGTTACCCTGGAAACAGGGCTGTCATTTACCCCTGGAAACAGATTACTCAGTTACCCCGGAAACAGGGTGATCAGTTACCCTGGAAACAGGGCAGTCAGTTACCCTGGAAACAGGGCAGTCAGTTATCCTGGAAACAGGGCGGTGAGTTACCCCGGAAATAGGGAGGTCAGTTATCCCGGAAACAGGGCAGTCAGTTATCCCGGAAACAGGGTGATCAGTTACCCTGGAAACTGGGCAGTCAGTTACCCTGGAAACAGGGCAGTCAGATTCCCCGGAAACAGGGCAGTCAGTTACCCTGGAAACTGGGCAGTCAGTTACACCGGAAACTGGGCAGTCAGTTAGCCCGGAAACAGGGCAGTCAGTTATCCTGGAAACAGGGCACTTAGTTACCCCTGGAAACAGATTACTCAGTTACCCCGGAAACAGGGTAATCAGTTACCCTGGAAACAGGGCAGTCAGTTATCCTGGAAACAGGGCGGTCAGTTACCCCGAAAACAGGGCGGTCAGTTCCCCTGGAAACAGGGCAGTCAGTTACCCCGGAAACAGGGCGGTCAGTTGCCCTGGAAACAGGGCAGTCAGTTACCCCGGAAACAGGGTGATCAGTTGCACTGGAAACAGGGAGATCAGTTACCCCGGAAACAGGGTGATCAGTTACCCTGGAAACAGGGAGATCAGTTACCCTGGAAACAGGGCAGTCAGTTACCCCGGAAAGAGGGCAGTCAGTTACCCTGGAAACAGGGCAGTCAGTTATCCCGGAAACAGGGCAGTCAGTTATCCATGAAACAGGGTGATCAGTTACCCTGGAAACAGGGCAGTCAGTTACCCCCGAAACAGGGCAGTCAGTTACCCTGGAAACAGGGCAGTCAGTTACCCTGGAAACAGGGCAGTCAGTTATCCCGGAAACAGGGTGATCAGTTACCCTGGAAACTGGGCAGTCAGTTACCCCGGAAACTGGGCAGTCAGTTATAGTGGAAACAGGGCAGTCGGTTACCCTGGAAACAGGGCTGTCATTTACCCCTGGAAACAGATTACTCAGTTACCCCGGAAACAGGGTGATCAGTTACCCTGGAAACAGGGCTGTCAGTTACCCTGGAAACAGGGCAGTCAGTTATCCTGGAAACAGGGCGGTGAGTTACCCCGGAAATAGGGAGGTCAGTTATCCCGGAAACAGGGCAGTCAGTTATCCCGGAAACAGGGTGAACAGTTACCCTGGAAACTGGGCAGTCAGTTACCCTGGAAACAGGGCAGTCAGATTCCCCGGAAACAGGGCAGTCAGTTACCCTGGAAACTGGGCAGTCAGTTACCGTGGAAACAGGGCAGTCAGTTATCCCGGAAAAAGGGTGATCAGTTACCCTTGAAACTGGGCAGTCAGTTACCCTGGAAACAGGGCAGTCAGTTGCAGCGGAAACTGGGCAGTAAGTTACCCCAGAAACAGGGTGATCAGTTACCCCGGAAACAGGGCAGTCACTTCCCCTGGAAACAGGGCAGTCAGTTACCCTGGAAACAGGGCAGTCAGTTATCCCGGAAACAGGGCAGACAGTTATCCCGGAAACAGGGTGATCAGTTACCCTGGAAACTGGGCAGTCAGTTACCCTGGAAACAGGGCGATCAGTTACCCTGCAAACAGGCAGTCAGTTGCCCTGGAAACAGGGCAGTCAGTTATCCTGGAAACAGGGCAGACAGTTATCCTGGAAATCGGGCGGTCAGTTAGCCCAGAAATAGTGATGTACGTTGTCCTGGAAACATGGCGGTCAGTTACCCCGGAAACAGGGAGATCAGTTACCCCGGAAACAGGACAGTCAGTTACCCTGGAAACAGGGCGGTCAGTTTCCCTGGAAACAGGGCAGTCAGTTACCCCGGAAACAGGGTGATCAGTTGTCCTGGAAACAGGGCGGTCAGTTAACCCGGAAACAGGGCAGTCAGTTACCCCAGAATCAGGGCGGTCAGTAACCCTGCAAACAGATTAGTCAGTTACCGCGGAAACAGGG
Organism: Heterodontus francisci; assembly: GCF_036365525.1. Taxonomy (NCBI): domain Eukaryota; kingdom Metazoa; phylum Chordata; class Chondrichthyes; order Heterodontiformes; family Heterodontidae; genus Heterodontus; species Heterodontus francisci. The sequence goes on from NW_027142285.1 coordinate 456,896, forward strand.
TGGTCAGTTATCCTGGAAACAGGGCAGTCAGTTACCCTGGAAACAGGGCAGTCAGTTACCCCGGAAAGAGGGCAGTCAGTTACCCTGGAAACAGGGCAGTCAGTTATCCCTGAAACAGTGCAGTCAGTTATCCCTGAAACAGGGTGATCAGTTACCCTGGAAGCAGGGCCGTCAGTTCCCCCGGAAACGGGGCAGTCAGTTACCCTGGAAACAGGGCAGTCAGTTATCCCGGAAACAGGGCAGTCACTTATCCCGGAAACAGGGTGATCAGTTACCCTGGAAACTGGGCAGTCAGTTATCCCGGAAACAGGGACATCAGTTACCCCGGAAACAGGGTGATCAGTTACACTGGAAACAGGGCAGTCAGTTATCCTGGAAACAGGGCAGTCAGTTGCCCTGGAAACAGGGCAATCAGTTACACCGGAAACTGGGCAGTCAGTTACCCCGGAAACAGGGCAGTCAGTTATCCTGGAAACAGGGCAGTCAGTTACCCCTGGAAACAGATTACTCAGTTACCCCGGAAACAGGGTAATCAGTTACCCTGGAAACAGGGCAGTCAGTTATCCTGGAAACAGGGCGGTCAGTTACCCCGAAAACAGGGCGGTCAGTTCCCCTGGAAACAGGGCAGTCAGTTACCCCGGAAACAGGGCGGTCAGTTGCCCTGGAAACAGGGCAGTCAGTTACCCCGGAAACAGGGTGATCAGTTGCACTGGAAACAGGGAGATCAGTTACCCCGGAAACAGGGTGATCAGTTACCCTGGAAACAGGGAGATCAGTTACCCTGGAAACAGGGCAGTCAGTTACCCTGGAAACAGGGCAGTCAGTTACCCCGGAAAGAGGTCAGTCAGTTACCCTGGAAACAGGGCAGTCAGTTATCCCGGAAACAGGGCAGTCAGTTATCCATGAAACAGGGTGATCAGTTACCCTGGAAACTGGGCAGTCAGTTACCGTGGAAACAGGGCAGTCAGTTATCCCGGAAAAAGGGTGATCAGTTACCCTTGAAACTGGGCAGTCAGTTACCCTGGAAACAGGGCAGTCAGTTGCAGCGGAAACTGGGCAGTAAGTTACCCCAGAAACAGGGTGATCAGTTACCCCGGAAACAGGGCAGTCACTTCCCCTGGAAACAGGGCAGTCAGTTACCCTGGAAACAGGGCAGTCAGTTATCCCGGAAACAGGGCAGACAGTTATCCCGGAAACAGGGTGATCAGTTACCCTGGAAACTGGGCAGTCAGTTACCCTGGAAACAGGGCGATCAGTTACCCTGCAAACAGGCAGTCAGTTGCCCTGGAAACAGGGCAGTCAGTTATCCTGGAAACAGGGCAGACAGTTATCCTGGAAATCGGGCGGTCAGTTAGCCCAGAAATAGTGATGTACGTTGTCCTGGAAACATGGCGGTCAGTTACCCCGGAAACAGGGAGATCAGTTACCCCGGAAACAGGGCAGTCAGTTACCCTGGAAACAGGGCGGTCAGTTTCCCTGGAAACAGGGCAGTCAGTTACCCCGGAAACAGGGTGATCAGTTGTCCTGGAAACAGGGCGGTCAGTTAACCCGGAAACAGGGCAGTCAGTTACCCCAGAATCAGGGCGGTCAGTAACCCTGCAAACAGATTAGTCAGTTACCGCGGAAACAGGGTGGTCAGTTATCCTGGAAACAGGGCAGTCAGTTACCCTGGAAACAGGGCAGTCAGTTACCCCGGAAAGAGGGCAGTCAGTTACCCTGGAAACAGGGCAGTCAGTTATCCCTGAAACAGTGCAGTCAGTTATCCCTGAAACAGGGTGATCAGTTACCCTGGAAGCAGGGCCGTCAGTTCCCCCGGAAACGGGGCAGTCAGTTACCCTGGAAACAGGGCAGTCAGTTATCCCGGAAACAGGGACATCAGTTACCCCGGAAACAGGGTGATCAGTTACACTGGAAACAGGGCAGTCAGTTATCCTGGAAACAGGGCAGTCAGTTGCCCTGGAAACAGGGCAATCAGTTACACCGGAAACTGGGCAGTCAGTTACCCCGGAAACAGGGCAGTCAGTTATCCTGGAAACAGGGCAGTCAGTTACCCCTGGAAACAGATTACTCAGTTACCCCGGAAACAGGGTAATCAGTTACCCTGGAAACAGGGCAGTCAGTTATCCTGGAAACAGGGCGGTCAGTTACCCCGAAAACAGGGCGGTCAGTTCCCCTGGAAACAGGGCAGTCAGTTACCCCGGAAACAGGGCGGTCAGTTGCCCTGGAAACAGGGCAGTCAGTTACCCCGGAAACAGGGTGATCAGTTGCACTGGAAACAGGGAGATCAGTTACCCCGGAAACAGGGTGATCAGTTACCCTGGAAACAGGGAGATCAGTTACCCTGGAAACAGGGCAGTCAGTTACCCTGGAAACAGGGCAGTCAGTTACCCCAGAAAGAGGTCAGTCAGTTACCCTGGAAACAGGGCAGTCAGTTATCCCGGAAACAGGGCAGTCAGTTATCCATGAAACAGGGTGATCAGTTACCCTGGAAACAGGGCAGTCAGTTACCCCCGAAACAGGGCAGTCAGTTACCCTGGAAACAGGGCAGTCAGTTACCCTGGAAACAGGGCAGTCAGTTATCCCGGAAACAGGGTGATCAGTTACCCTGGAAACTGGGCAGTCAGTTACCCCGGAAACAGGGCAGTCAGTTATAGTGGAAACAGGGCAGTCGGTTACCCTGGAAACAGGGCTGTCATTTACCCCTGGAAACAGATTACTCAGTTACCCCGGAAACAGGGTGATCAGTTACCCTGGAAACAGGGCAGTCAGTTACCCTGGAAACAGGGCGGTGAGTTACCCCGGAAATAGGGAGGTCAGTTATCCTGGAAACAGGGCGGTCAGTTACACCGGAAACAGTGAGATCAGTTACCCCGGAAACATGGCAGTCAGTTACCCTGGAAACAGGGCAGTCAGTTATCCTGGAAACAGGGCGGTGAGTTACCCCGGAAATAGGGAGGTCAGTAATCCTGGAAACAGGGCGGTCAGTTACACCGGAAACAGGGAGATCAGTTACCCCGGAAACATGGCAGGAAGTTACCCTGGAAACAGGGCAGTCCGTTATCCTGGAAACAGTGTGGTCAGTGACCCTGGAAACAGGGTGGTCAGTTACCCCGGAAACTGGGCAGTCAGTTACCCTGGAAACAGGGTGATCAGTTAATTTGGAAAATGGGCAGTCAGTTAGCCTGGAAACAGGGCAGTCAGTTACCCCGGAAACAGGTCAGTCAGCTACCCTGGAAACAGGGTAGTCAGTTATCCTGGAAACAGGGCAATCAGTTATCCCGGAAACAGGGTGATCAGTTACCCTGGAAACAGGTCAGTCAGTTACCCCGGAAACAGGGCAGTCAGGTACCCTGGAAACAGGGCAGTCAGTTATCCCGGAAACAGGGCAATCAGTTATCCCGGAAACGGGGTGATCAGTTACCCTGGAAACAGGGCAGTCAGTCACCCTGGAAACAGGGCAGTCAGTTACCCCGGAAACAGGGCAGTCAGATCCCCTGGAAACTGGGCAGTCAGTTACCCTGGAAACAGGGCAGTCAGTTATCCCGGAAACATGGTGATCAGTTACCCTGGAAACAGGGCAGTCAGTTCCCCTGGAAACAGGGCAGTCAGTTACCCCGGAAGCAGGGCAGTCAGTTACCCTGGAAACAGGGCAGTCAGTTACCCCGGAAACTGGGGAGTCAGTTACCCTGGAAACAGGGCAGTCAGTCACCCTGGAAACAGGTTAGTTAGTTACCCCAGAAACAGGGTGATCAGTTACCCCGGAAACAGGGCAGTCAGTTCCCCTGGAAACAGGACAGTCAGTTACCCTGGAAACAGGGCAGTCAGTTATCCCGGAAACAGGGCAGTCAGTTATCCTGGAAACAGGGTGATCAGTTACCCTGGAAACAGGGCAGTCAGTTATCCTGGAAACAGGGCGGTCAGTTACCCCGGAAATAGGGAGGTCAGTTATCCTGGAAACAGGGCGGTCAGTTACACCGGAAACAGGGAGATCAGTTACCCCGGAAACAGGGCAGTCAGTTACCCTGGAAACAGGGCAGTCAGTTACCCCGGAAACTGGGGAGTCAGTTACCCTGGAAACAGGGCAGTCAGTTATCCTGGAAACAGGGCAGTCAGTCACCCTGGAAACACGTTAGTCAGTTCCCCCGGAAACAGTGTGATCAGTTCCCCCGGAAACAGGGCAGTCAGTTCCCCTGGAAACAGGGCAGTCAGTTATCCTGGAATCAGGGCAGTCAGTTAAACTGGAAACAGGGCAGTCAGTTATCCTGGAAACAGGGCAGTCAGTTATCCTGGAAACAGGGCGGTCAGTTACCCCGGAAATAGGGAGGTCAGTTATCCTGGAAACAGGGCGGTCAGTTACACCGGAAACAGGGAGATCAGTTACCCCGGAAACAGGGCAGTCAGTTACCCTGGAAACAGGGCAGTCAGTTATCCTGAAAACAGTGCAATCAGTTATACCGGAAACAGGGTGATCAGTTAATTTGGAAACAGGGCAGTCAGTTAGCCTGGAAAGAGGGCAGTCAGTTATCCTGGAAACAGGGCAATCAGTTATACCGGAAACAGGGTGATCAGTTACCCTGGAAACAGGGCAGTCAGTTACCCTGGAAAACGGGCAGTCACTTATCCCGGAAACAGGGCAGTCAGTTATCCCGGAAACAGGGTGATCAGTTACCCTGGAAACTGGGCAGTCAGTTACCCTGGAAACAGGGCAGTCAGTTTCCCCGGAAACAGGGCAGTCAATTACCCTGGAAACTGGGCAGTCAGTTACCCTGGAAACAGGGCAGTCAGTTATTCCGGAAACTGGTTGATCAGTTACCCTGGAAACAGGGCAGTCAGTTATCCCGGAAACAGGGCAGTCAGTTATCCCGGAAAAAGGGTGATCAGTTACCCTGGAAACTGGGCAGTCAGTTACCCTGGAAACAGGGCAGTCAGTTACCCCGGAAACTGGGCAGTCAGTTACCCTGGAAACAGGGCAGTCAGTCACCCTGGAAACAGATTAGTCAGTTACCCCAGAAACAGGGTGATCAGTTTCCCCGGAAACAGGGCAGTCAATTCCCCTGGAAACAGGGCACTCAGTTACCCTGGAAACAGGGCAGTTAATTATCCCGGAAACAGGGCAGACAGTTATCCCGGAAACAGGGTGATCAGTTACCCTGGAAACTGGGCAGTCAGTTACCCTGGAAACAGGGCGATCAGTTACCCTGGAAACAGGCAGTCAGTTACCCTGGAAACAGGGCAGTCAGTTATCCTGGAAACAGGGCAGACAGTTATCCTGGAAATAGGGCGGTCAGTTCCCCCGGAAATAGTGATGTACGTTGTCCTGGAAACATGGCGGTGAGTTACCCTGGAAACATGGAGATCAGTTACCCCGGAAACAGGGCAGTCAGTTACCCTGGAAACAGGGCGGTCAGTTTCCCTGGAAACAGGGCAATCAGTAACACCGGAAACTGGGCAGTCAGTTACCCCGGAAACAGGGCAGTCAGTTATCCTGGAAACAGGGCAGTCAGTTACCCCTGGAAACAGATTACTCAGTTACCCCGGAAACAGGGTAATCAGTTACCCTGGAAACAGGGCAGTCAGTTACCCCGGAAACTGGGCGGTCAGTTGCCCTGGAAACAGGGCAGTCAGTTACCCCGGAAACAGGGTGATCAGTTGCACTGGAAACAGGGAGATCAGTTACCCCGGAAACAGGGTGATCAGTTACCCTGGAAACAGGGAGATCAGTTACCCTGGAAACAGGGCAGTCAGTTACCCCGGAAAGAGGTCAGTCAGTTACCCTGGAAACAGGGCAGTCAGTTATCCCGGAAACAGGGCAGTCAGTTATCCATGAAACAGGGTGATCAGTTACCCTGGAAACAGGGCAGTCAGTTACCCCCGAAACAGGGCAGTCAGTTACCCTGGAAACAGGGCAGTCAGTTACCCTGGAAACAGGGCAGTCAGTTATCCCGGAAACAGGGTGATCAGTTACCCTGGAAACTGGGCAGTCAGTTACCCCGGAAACAGGGCAGTCAGTTATAGTGGAAACAGGGCAGTCGGTTACCCTGGAAACAGGGCTGTCATTTACCCCTGGAAACAGATTACTCAGTTACCCCGGAAACAGGGTGATCAGTTACCCTGGAAACAGGGCAGTCAGTTACCCTGGAAACAGGGCGGTGAGTTACCCCGGAAATAGGGAGGTCAGTTATCCTGGAAACAGGGCGGTCAGTTACACCGGAAACAGGGAGATCAGTTACCCCGGAAACATGGCAGTCAGTTACCCTGGAAACAGGGCAGTCAGTTATCCTGGAAACATGTCGGTGAGTTACCCCGGAAATAGGGAGGTCAGTTATCCTGGAAACAGGGCGGTCAGTTACACCGGAAACAGGGAGATCAGTTACCCCGGAAACATGGCAGTCAGTTACCCTGGAAACAGGGCAGTCAGTTATCCTGGAAACAGTGTGGTCAGTGACCCTGGAAACATAGTGGTCAGTTACCCCGGAAACTGGGCAGTCAGTTACCACGGAAACAGGGTGATCAGTTAATTTGGAAAATGGGCAGTCAGTTAGCCTGGAAACAGGGCAGTCAGTTACCCCGGAAACAGGTCAGTCAGCTACCCTGGAAACAGGGTAGTCAGTTATCCTGGAAACAGGGCAATCAGTTATCCCGGAAACAGGGTGATCAGTTACCCTGGAAACAGGTTAGTCAGTTACCCCGGAAACAGGGCAGTCAGGTACCCTGGAAACAGGGCAGTCAGTTATCCCGGAAACAGGGCAGTCAGTTATCCCGGAAACGGGGTGATCAGTTACCCTGGAAACAGGGCAGTCAGTCACCCTGGAAACAGGGCAGTCAGTTACCCCGGAAACAGGGCAGTCAGATCCCCTGGAAACTGGGCAGTCAGTTACCCTGGAATTAGGGCAGTCAGTTATCCCGGAAACATTCTGATCAGTTACCCTGGAAACAGGGCAGTCAGTTCCCCTGGAAACAGGGCAGTCAGTTACCCCGGAAGCAAGGCAGTCAGTTACCCTGGAAACAGCGCAGTCAGTCACCCTGGAAACAGGTTAGTTAGTTACCCCAGAAACAGGGTGATCAGTTACCCCGGAAACAGGGCAGTCAGTTCCCCTGGAAACAGGACAGTCAGTTACCCTGGAAACAGGGCAGTCAGTTACCCCGGAAACTGGGGAGTCAGTTACCCTGGAAACAGGGCAGTCAGTCACCCTGGAAACAGGTTAGTTAGTTACCCCAGAAACAGGGTGATCAGTTACCCCGGAAACAGGGCAGTCAGTTCCCCTGGAAACAGGACAGTCAGTTACCCTGGAAACAGGGCAGTCAGTTATCCCGGAAACAGGGCAGTCAGTTATCCTGGAAACAGGGTGATCAGTTAACCTGGAAACAGGGCAGTCAGTTATCCTGGAAACAGGGCAGTCAGTCACCCTGGAAACAGGTTAGTCAGTTACCCCAGAAACAGTGTGATCAGTTCCCCCGGAAACAGGGCAGTCAGTTCCCCTGGAAACAGGGCAGTCAGTTATCCTGGAATCAGGGCAGTCAGTTAAACTGGAAACAGGGCAGTCAGTTATCCTGGAAACAGGGCAGTCAGTTATCCTGGAAACAGGGCGGTCAGTTACCCCGGAAATAGGGAGGTCAGTTATCCTGGAAACAGGGCGGTCAGTTACACCGGAAACAGGGAGATCAGTTACCCCGGAAACAGGGCAGTCAGTTACCCTGGAAACAGGGCAGTCAGTTATCCTGGAAACAGTGCAATCAGTTATACCGGAAACAGGGTGATCAGTTAATTTGGAAACAGGGCAGTCAGTTAGCCTGGAAAGAGGGCAGTCAGTTATCCTGGAAACAGGGCAATCAGTTATACCGGAAACAGGGTGATCAGTTACCCTGGAAACAGGGCAGTCAGTTACCCCGGAACAGGGCAGTCAGTTATAGTGGAAACAGGGCAGTCGGTTGCCCTGGAAACAGGGCTGTCATTTACCCCTGGAAACAGATTACTCAGTTACCCCGGAAACAGGGTGATCAGTTACCCTGGAAACAGGGCAGTCAGTTACCCTGGAAACAGGGCGGTGAGTTACCCCGGAAATAGGGAGGTCAGTTATCCTGGAAACAGGGCGGTCAGTTACACCGGAAACAGGGAGATCAGTTACCCCGGAAACATGGCAGTCAGTTACCCTGGAAACAGGGCAGTCAGTTATCCTGGAAACAGGGCGGTGAGTTACCCCGGAAATAGGGAGGTCAGTTATCCTGGAAACAGGGCGGTCAGTTACACCGGAAACAGGGAGATCAGTTACCCCGGAAACATGGCAGTCAGTTACCCTGGAAACAGGGCAGTCAGTTATCCTGGAAACAGTGTGGTCAGTGACCCTGGAAACAGGGTGGTCAGTTACCCCGGAAACTGGGCAGTCAGTTACCCCGGAAACAGGGTGATCAGTTAATTTGGAAAATGGGCAGTCAGTTAGCCTGGAAACAGGGCAGTCAGTTACCCCGGAAACAGGTCAGTCAGCTACCCTGGAAACAGGGTAGTCAGTTATCCCGGAAACAGGGTGATCAGTTACCCTGGAAACAGGTTAGTCAGTTACCCCGGAAACAGGGCAGTCAGGTACCCTGGAAACAGGGCAGTCAGTAATCCCGGAAACAGGGCAGTCAGTTATCCCGGAAACGGGGTGATCAGTTACCCTGGAAACAGGGCAGTCAGTCACCCTGGAAACAGGGCAGTCAGTTACCCCGGAAACAGGGCAGTCAGATCCCCTGGAATCTGGGCAGTCAGTTACCCTGGAATTAGGGCAGTCAGTTATCCCGGAAACATTCTGATCAGTTACCCTGGAAACAGGGCAGTCAGTTCCCCTGGAAACAGGGCAGTCAGTTACCCCGGAAGCAAGGCAGTCAGTTACCCTGGAAACAGCGCAGTCAGTTACCCCGGAAACTGGGGAGTCAGTTACCCTGGAAACAGGGCAGTCAGTCACCCTGGAAACAGGTTAGTTAGTTACCCCAGAAACAGGGTGATCAGTTACCCCGGAAACAGGGCAGTCAGTTCCCCTGGAAACAGGACAGTCAGTTACCCTGGAAACAGGGCAGTCAGTTATCCCGGAAACAGGGCAGTCAGTTATCCTGGAAACAGGGTGATCAGTTAACCTGGAAACAGGGCAGTCAGTTATCCTGGAAACAGGGCAGTCAGTCACCCTGGAAACAGGTTAGTCAGTTACCCCGGAAACAGTGTGATCAGTTCCCCCGGAAACAGGGCAGTCAGTTCCCCTGGAAACAGGGCAGTCAGTTATCCTGGAATCAGGGCAGTCAGTTAAACTGGAAACAGGGCAGTCAGTTATCCTGGAAACAGGGCAGTCAGTTATCCTGGAAACAGGGCGGTCAGTTACCCCGGAAATAGGGAGGTCAGTTATCCTGGAAACAGGGCGGTCAGTTACACCGGAAACAGGGAGATCAGTTACCCCGGAAACAGGGCAGTCAGTTACCCTGGAAACAGGGCAGTCAGTTATCCTGGAAACAGTGCAATCAGTTATACCGGAAACAGGGTGATCAGTTAATTTGGAAACAGGGCAGTCAGTTAGCCTGGAAAGAGGGCAGTCAGTTATCCTGGAAACAGGGCAATCAGTTATACCGGAAACAGGGTGATCAGTTACCCTGGAAACAGGGCAGTCAGTTACCCTGGAAAACGGGCTGTCACTTATCCCGGAAACAGGGCAGTCAGTTATCCCGGAAACAGGGTGATCAGTTACCCTGGAAACTGGGCAGTCAGTTACCCTGGAAACAGGGCAGTCAGTTTCCCCGGAAACAGGGCAGTCAATTACCCTGGAAACTGGGCAGTCAGTTACCCTGGAAACAGGGCAGTCAGTTATTCCGGAAACTGGTTGATCAGTTACCCTGGAAACAGGGCAGTCAGTTATCCCGGAAACAGGGCAGTCAGTTATCCCGGAAAAAGGGTGATCAGTTACCCTGGAAACTGGGCAGTCAGTTACCCTGGAAACAGGGCAGTCAGTTACCCCGGAAACTGGGCAGTCAGTTACCCTGGAAACAGGGCAGTCAGTCACCCTGGAAACAGGTTAGTCAGTTACCCCAGAAACAGGGTGATCAGTTACCCCGGAAACAGGGCAGTCAATTCCCCTGGAAACAGGGCACTCAGTTACCCTGGAAACAGGGCAGTTAATTATCCCGGAAACAGGGCAGACAGTTATCCCGGAAACAGGGTGATCAGTTACCCTGGAAACTGGGCAGTCAGTTACCCTGGAAACAGGGCGATCAGTTACCCTGGAAACAGGCAGTCAGTTACCCTGGAAACAGGGCAGTCAGTTATCCTGGAAACAGGGCAGACAGTTATCCTGGAAATAGGGCGGTCAGTTCCCCCGGAAATAGTGATGTACGTTGTCCTGGAAACATGGCGGTGAGTTACCCTGGAAACAGGGAGATCAGTTACCCTGGAAACAGGGCAGTCAGTTACCCTGGAAACAGGGCGGTCAGTTTCCCTGGAAACAGGGCAGTCAGTTACCCCGGAAACAGGGTGATCAGTTATCCTGGAAACAGGGCGGTCAGTTAACCCGGAAACAGGGCAGTCAGTTACCCCAGAAACAGCGCGGTTAGTAACCCTGCGAACAGATTAGTCAGTTACCCCGGAAACAGGGTGGTCAGTTATCCTGGAAACAGGGCAGTCAGTTACCCTGGAAACAGGGCAGTCAGTTACCCCGGAAAGAGGGCAGTCAGTTATCCCGGAAACAGGACAGTCAGTTATCCCTGAAACAGGGTGATCAGTTACCCTGGAAACAGGGCAGTCAGTTACCCCGGAAACAGGGCAGTCTGTTACCCTGGAAACTGGGCAGTCAGTTACCCTGGAAACAGGGCAGTCAGTTATCCCGGAAACTGGGTGATCAGTTACCCTGGAAACAGGGCACTCAGTTATCCCGGAAACAGGGCAGTCAGTTATCCCGGAAAAAGGGTGATCAGTTACCCTGGAAACTGGGCAGTCAGTTACCCTGGAAACAGGGCAGTCAGTTACCCCGGAAACTGGGCAGTCAGTTACCCCAGAAACAGGGTGATCAGTTACCCCGGAAACAGGGCAGTCACTTCCCCTGGAAACAGGGCAGTCAGTTATCCCGGAAACAGGGCAGACAGTTATCCCGGAAACAGGGTGATCAGTTACCCTGGAAACAGGGCAGTCAGTTACCCTGGAAACAGGGCGATCAGTTACCCTGGAAACAGGCAGTCAGTTACCCTGGAAACAGGGCAGTCAGTTATCCTGGAAACAGGGCAGACAGTTATCCTGGAAATCGGGCGGTCAGTTAGCCCAGAAATAGTGATGTACGTTGTCCTGGAAACATGGCGGTCAGTTACCCCGGAAACAGGGAGATCAGTTACCCCGGAAACAGGGCAGTCAGTTACCCTGGAAACAGGGCGGTCAGTTTCCCAGGAAACAGGGCAGTCAGTTACCCCGGAAACAGGGTGATCAGTTATCCTGGAAACAGGGCGGTCAGTTAACCCGGAAACAGGGCAGTCAGTTACCCCAGAATCAGGGCGGTCAGTATCCCTGCAAACAGATTAGTCAGTTACCGCGGAAACAGGGTGGTCAGTTACCCTGGAAACAGGGAAGTCAGTTACCCTGGAAACAGGGCAGTCAGTTACCCCTTAAACAGTGCAGTCAGTTATCCCTGAAACAGGGTGATCAGTTACCCTGGAAACAGGGCAGTCAGTTATCCCGGAAACAGGGCAGTCAGTTATCCCGGAAACAGGGTGATGAGTTACCCTGGAAACTGGGCAGTCAGTTATCCCGGAAACAGGGACATCAGTTACCCCGGAAACAGGGTGATCGGTTACACTGGAAACAGGGCAGTCAGTTATCCTGGAAACAGGGCAGTCAGTTGCCGTGGAAACAGGGCAATCAGTTACACCGGAAACTGGCCAGTCAGTTACCCCGGAAACAGGGCAGTCAGTTATCCTGGAAACAGGGCAGTCAGTTACCCCTGGAAACAGATTACTCAGTTACCCCGGAAACAGGGCAGTCAGTTATCCTGGAAACAGGGCGGTCAGTTACCCCGAAAACAGGGCGGTCAGTTCCCCTGGAAACAGGGCAGTCAGTTACCCCGGAAACAGGGCGGTCAGTTGCCCTGGAAACAGGGCAGTCAGTTACCCCGGAAACAGGGTGATCAGTTGCACTGGAAACAGGGAGATCAGTACCCCGGAAACAGGGTGATCAGTTACCCTGGAAACAGGGAGATCAGTTACCCTGGAAACAGGGCAGTCAGTTACCCTGGAAACAGGGCAGTCAGTTACCCCGGAAAGAGGGCAGTCAGTTACCCTGGAAACTGGGCAGTCATTTATCCCGGAAACAGGGCAGTCAGTTATCCATGAAACAGGGTGATCAGTTACCCTGGAAACAGGTCAGTCAGTTACCCCCGAAACAGGGCAGTCAGTTACCCTGGAAACAGGGTAGTCAGTTACCCTGGAAACAGGGCAGTCAGTTATCCCGGAAACAGGGTGATCAGTTACCCTGGAAACTGGGCAGTCAGTTACCCCGGAAACAGGGCAGTCAGTTATAGTGGAAACAGGGCAGTCGGTTACCCTGGAAACAGGGCTGTCATTTACCCCTGGAAACAGATTACTCAGTTACCCCGGAAACAGGGAGATCAGTTACCCCGGAAACAGGGCATTCATTTACCCTCGAAACAGGGCGGTCAGTTTCCCTGGAAACAGGGCAGTCAGTTACCCCGGAAACAGGGTGATCAGTTATCCTGGAAACAGGGCGGTCAGATAACCCGGAAACAGGGCAGTCAGTTACCCCAGAATCAGGGCGGTCAGTAACCCTGCAAACAGATTAGTCAGTTACCGCGGAAACAGGGTGGTCAGTTACCCTGGAAAAAGGGCAGTCAGTTACCCTGGAAACAGGGCAGTCAGTTACCCCAGAAAGAGGGCAGTCAGTTACCCTGGAAACAGGGCAGTCAGTTATCCCTTAAACAGTGCAGACAGTTATCCCTGAAACAGGGTGATCAGTTACCCTGGAAACAGGGCAGTCAGTTATCCCGGAAACAGGGCAGTCAGTTATCCCGGAAACAGGGTGATCAGTTACCCTGGAAACTGGGCAGTCAGTTATCCCGGAAACAGGGACATCAGTTACCCCGGAAACAGGGTGATCAGTTACGCTGGAAACAGGGCAGTCAGTTATCCTGGAAACAGGGCAGTCAGTTGCCCTGGAAACAGGGCAATCAGTTACACCGGAAACTGGCCAGTCAGTTACCCCGGAAACAGGGCAGTCAGTTATCCTGGAAACAGGGCAGTCAGTTACCCCTGGAAACAGATTACTCAGTTACCCCGGAAACAGGGTAATCAGTTACCCTGGAAACAGGGCAGTCAGTTATCCTGGAAACAGGGCGGTCAGTTACCCCGAAAACAGGGCGGTCAGTTACCCCGGAAACAGGGCAGTCAGTTACCCTGGAAACAGGGCAGTCAGTTATCCTGGAAACAGGGCGGTCAGTTACCCCGAAAACAGGGCGGTCAGTTCCCCTGGAAACAGGGCAGTCAGTTACCCCGGAAACAGGGCGGTCAGTTGCCCTGGAAACAGGGCATTCAGTTACCCCGGAAACAGGGTGATCAGTTGCACTGGAAACAGTCAGATCAGTTACCCCGGAAACAGGGTGATCAGTTACCCTGGAAACAGGGAGATCAGTTACCCTGGAAACAGGGCAGTCAGTTACCCTGGAAACAGGGCAGTCAGTTACCCCGGAAAGAGGGCAGTCAGTTACCCTGGAAACAGGGCAGTCAGTTATCCCGGAAACAGGGCAGTCAGTTATCCATGAAACAGGGTGATCAGTTACCCTGGAAACAGGGCAGTCAGTTACCCCCGAAACAGTGCAGTCAGTTACCCTGGAAACAGGGCAGTCAGTTATCCCGGAAACAGGGTGATCAGTTACCCTGGAAACTGGGCAGTCAGTTACCCCGGAAACAGGGCAGTCAGTTATAGTGGAAACAGGGCAGTCGGTTACCCTGGAAACACGGCTGTCATTTACCCCTGGAAACAGATTACTCAGTTACCCCGGAAACAGGGTGATCAGTTACCCTGGAAACAGGGCAGTCAGTTACCCTGGAAACAGGGCAGTCAGTTGCCCTGGAAACACGGCAATCAGTTACACCGGAAATTGGGCAGACAGTTAACCTGGAAACAGGGCAGTCAGTTATCCTGGAAACAGGGCGGTCAGTTACCCCGGAAATAGGGAGGTCAGTTCTCCTGGAAACAGGGCGGTCAGTTACACCGGAAACAGGGAGATCAGTTACCCCGGAAACATGGCAGTCAGTTACCCTGGAAACAGGGCAGTCAGTTATCCTGGAAACAGTGTGGTCAGTGACCCTGGAAACAGGGTGGTCAGTTACCCCGGAAACTGGGCAGTCAGTTACCCCGGAAACAGGGTGATCAGTTAATTTGGAAAATGGGCAGTCAGTTAGCCTGGAAACAGGGCAGTCAGTTACCCCGGAAACAGGTCAGTCAGTTACCCTGGAAACAGGGCAGTCAGTTATCCTGGAAACAGGGCAATCAGTTATCCCGGAAACAGGGTGATCAGTTACCCTGGAAACAGGTTAGTCAGTTACCCCGGAAACAGGGCAGTCAGGTACCCTGGAAACAGGGCAGTCAGTTATCCCGGAAACAGGGCAGTCAGTTATCCCGGAAACGGGGTGATCAGTTACCCTGGAAACTGGGCAGTCAGTCACCCTGGAAACAGGGCAGTCAGTTACCCCGGAAACAGGGCAGTCAGATCCCCTGGAAACTGGGCAGTCAGTTACCCTGGAAACAGGGCAGTCAGTTATCCCGGAAACATGGTGATCAGTTACCCTGGAAACAGGGCAGTCAGTTCCCCTGGAAACAGGGCAGTCAGTTACCCCGGAAGCAGGGCAGTCAGTTACCCTGGAAACAGGGCAGTCAGTTACCCCGGAAACTGGGGAGTCAGTTACCCTGGAAACAGGGCAGTCAGTCACCCTGGAAACAGGTTAGTTAGTTACCCCAGAAACAGGGTGATCAGTTACCCCGGAAACAGGGCAGTCAGTTCCCCTGGAAACAGGACTGTCAGTTACCCTGGAAACAGGGCAGTCAGTTATCCCGGAAACAGGGCAGTCAGTTATCCTGGAAACAGGGTGATCAGTTACCCTGGAAACAGGGCAGTCAGTTATCCTGGAAACAGGGCAGTCAGTCACCCTGGAAACAGGTTAGTCAGTTACCCCGGAAACAGTGTGATCAGTTCCCCCGGAAACAGGGCAGTCAGTTCCCCTGGAAACAGGGCAGTCAGTTATCCTGGAATCAGGGCAGTCAGTTAAACTGGAAACAGGGCAGTCAGTTATCCTGGAAACAGGGCAGTCAGTTATCCTGGAAACAGGGCGGTCAGTTACCCTGGAAATAGGGAGGTCAGTTATCCTGGAAACAGGGCGGTCAGTTACACCGGAAACAGGGAGATCAGTTACCCCGGAAACAGGGCAGTCAGTTACCCTGGAAACAGGGCAGTCAGTTATACCGGAAACAGGGTGATCAGTTAATTTGGAAACAGGGCAGTCAGTTAGCCTGGAAAGAGGGCAGTCAGTTATCCTGGAAACAGGGCAATCAGTTATACCGGAAACAGGGTGATCAGTTACCCTGGAAACAGGGCAGTCAGTTACCCTGGAAAACGGGCAGTCACATCCCGGAAACAGGGCAGTCAGTTATCCCGGAAACAGGGTGATCAGTTACCCTGGAAACTGGGCAGTCAGTTACCCTGGAAACAGGGCAGTCAGTTTCCCCGGAAACAGGGCAATCAGTTACCCTGGAAACTGGGCAGTCAGTTACCCTGGAAACAGGGCAGTCAGTTATCCCGGAAAAAGGGTGATCAGTTACCCTGGAAACTGGGCAGTCAGTTACCCTGGAAACAGGGCAGTCAGTTACCCCGGAAACTGGGCAGTCAGTTACCCTGGAAACAGGGCAGTCAGTCACCCTGGAAACAGGTTAGTCAGTTACCCCAGAAACAGGGTGATCAGTTTCCCCGGAAACAGGGCAGTCAATTCCCCTGGAAGCAGGGCACTCAGTTACCCTGGAAACAGGGCAGTTAATTATCCCGGAAACAGGGCAGACAGTTATCCCGGAAACAGGGTGATCAGTTACCCTGGAAACTGGGCAGTCAGTTACCCTGGAAACAGGGCGATCAGTTACCCTGGAAACAGGCAGTCAGTTACCCTGGAAACAGGGCAGTCAGTTATCCTGGAAACAGGGCAGACAGTTATCCTGGAAATAGGGCGGTCAGTTCCCCCGGAAATAGTGATGTACGTTGTCCTGGAAACATGGCGGTCAGTTAACCTGGAAACAGGGAGATCAGTTACCCCGGAAACAGGGCAGTCAGTCACCCTGCGAACAGATTAGTCAGTTACCCCGGAAACAGGGTGGTCAGTTATCCTGGAAACAGGGCAGTCAGTTACCCTGGAAACAGGGCAGTCAGTTACCCCGGAAAGAGGGCAGTCAGTTATCCCGGAAACAGGGCAGTCAGTTATCCCTGAAACAGGGTGATCAGTTACCCTGGAAACAGGGCAGTCAGTTACCCCGGAAACAGGGCAGTCAGTTACCCTGGAAACTGGGCAGTCAGTTACCCTGGAAACAGGGCACTCAGTTATCCCGGAAACAGGGCAGTCAGTTATCCCGGAAAAAGGGTGATCAGTTACCCTGGAAACTGGGCAGTCAGTTACCCTGGAAACAGGACAGTCAGTTACCCCGGAAACTGGGCAGTCAGTTACCCCAGAAACAGGGTGATCAGTTACCCCGGAAACAGGGCAGTCACTTCCCCTGGAAACAGGGCAGTCAGTTACCCTGGAAACAGGGCAGTCAGTTATCCCGGAAACAGGGCAGACAGTTATCCCGGAAACAGGGTGATCAGTTACCCTGGAAACTGGGCAGTCAGTTACCCTGGAAACAGGGCGATCAGTTACCCTGGAAACTGGCAGTCAGTTACCCTGGAAACAGGGCAGTCAGTTATCCTGGAAACAGGGCAGACAATTATCCTGGAAATCGGGCGGTCAGTTAGCCCAGAAATAGTGATGTACGTTGTCCTGGAAACATGGCGGTCAGTTACCCCGGAAACAGGGAGATCAGTTACCCCGGAAACAGGGCAGTCAGTTACCCTGGAAACAGGGCGGTCAGTTTCCCTGGAAACAGGGCAGTCAGTTACCCTGGAAACAGGGTGATCAGTTATCCTGGAAACAGGGCGGTCAGTTAACCCGGAAACAGGGCAGTCAGTTACCCCAGAATCAGGGCGGTCAGTAACCCTGCAAACAGATTAGTCAGTTACCGCGGAAACAGGGTGGTCAGTTACCCTGGAAACAGGGCAGTCAGTTACCCTGGAAACAGGGCAGTCAGTTACCCCGGAAAGAGGGCAGTCAGTTACCCTGGAAACAGGGCAGTCAGTTATCCCTTAAACAGTGCAGTCAGTTATCCCTGAAACAGGGTGATCAGTTACCCTGGAAACAGGGCAGTCAGTTATCCCGGAAACAGGGCAGTCAGTTATCCCGGAAACAGGGTGATCAGTTACCCTGGAAACTGGGCAGTCAGTTATCCCGGAAACAGGGACATCAGTTACCCCGGAAACAGGGTGATCAGTTACACTGGAAACAGGGCAGTCAGTTATCCTGGAAACAGGGCAGTCAGTTGCCCTGGAAACAGGGCAATCAGTTACACCGGAAATTGGCCAGTCAGTTACCCCGGAAACAGGGCAGTTAGTTATCCTGGAAACAGGGCAGTCAGTTACCCCTGGAAACAGAGTACTCAGTTACCCCGGAAACAGGGTAATCAGTTACCCTGGAAACAGGGCAGTCAGTTATCCTGGAAACAGGGCGGTCAGTTACCCCGAAAACAGGGCGGTCAGTTCCCCTGGAAACAGGGCAGTCAGTTACCCCGGAAACAGGGCGGTCAGTTGCCCTCGAAACAGGGCAGTCAGTTACCCCGGAAACAGGGTGATCAGTTGCACTGGAAACAGGGAGATCAGTTACCCCAGAAACAGGGTGATCAGTTACCCTGGAAACAGGGAGATCAGTTACCCTGGAAACAGGGCAGTCAGTTACCCTGGAAACAGGGCAGTCAGTTACCCCGGAAAGAGGGCAGTCAGTTACCCTGGAAACAGGGCAGTCAGTTATCCCGGAAACAGGGCAGTCAGTTATCCATGAAACAGGGTGATCAGTTACCCTGGAAACAGGGCAGTCAGTTACCCCCGAAACAGGGCAGTCAGTTACCCTGGAAACAGGGCAGTCAGTTACCCTGGAAACAGGGCAGTCAGTTATCCCGGAAACAGGGTGATCAGTTACCCTGGAAACTGGGCAGTCAGTTACCCCGGAAACAGGGCAGTCAGTTATAGTGGAAACAGGGCAGTCGGTTACCCTGGAAACAGGGCTGTCATTTACCCCTGGAAACAGATTACTCAGTTACCCCGGAAACAGGGAGATCAGTTACCCCGGAAACAGGGCAGTCAGTTACCCTGGAAACAGGGCGGTCAGTTTCCCTGGAAACAGGGCAGTCAGTTACCCCGGAAACAGGGTGATCAGTTATCCTGGAAACAGGGCGGTCAGTTAACCCGGAAACAGGGCAGTCAGTTACCCCAGAATCAGGGCGGTCAGTAACCCTGCAAACAGATTAGTCAGTTACCGCGGAAACAGGGTGGTCAGTTACCCTGGAAACAGGGTGATCAGTTACCCCGGAAAGAGGGCAGTCAGTTACCCTGGAAACAGGGCAGTCAGTTATCCCGGAAAAAGGGTGATCAGTTACCCTGGAAACTGGGCAGTCAGTTACCCTGGAAACAGGGCAGTCAGTTACCCCGGAAACTGGGCAGTCAGTTACCCTGGAAACAGGGCAGTCAGTCACCCTGGAAACAGGTTAGTCTGTTACCCCAGAAACAGGGTGATCAGTTTCCCCGGAAACAGGGCAGTCAATTCCCCTGGAAACAGGGCACTCAGTTACCCTGGAAACAGGGCAGTTAATTATCCCGGAAACAGGGCAGACAGTTATCCCGGAAACAGGGTGATCAGTTACCCTGGAAACTGGGCAGTCAGTTACCCTGGAAACAGGGCGATCAGTTACCCTGGAAACAGGCAGTCAGTTACCCTGGAAACAGGGCAGTCAGTTATCCTGGAAACAGGGCAGACAGTTATCCTGGAAATAGGGCGGTCAGTTCCCCCGGAAATAGTGATGTACGTTGTCCTGGAAACATGGCGGTGAGTTACCCTGGAAACAGGGAGATCAGTTACCCTGGAAACAGGGCAGTCAGTTACCCTGGAAACAGGGCGGTCAGTTTCCCTGGAAACAGGGCAGTCAGTTACCCCGGAAACAGGGTGATCAGTTATCCTGGAAACAGGGCGGTCAGTTTACCCGGAAACAGGGCAGTCAGTTACCCCAGAAACAGCGCGGTTAGTAACCCTGCGAACAGATTAGTCAGTTACCCCGGAAACAGGGTGGTCAGTTATCCTGGAAACAGGGCAGTCAGTTACCCCGGAAAGAGGGCAGTCAGTTATCCCGGAAACAGGGCAGTCAGTTATCCCTGAAACAGGGTGATCAGTTACCCTGGAAACAGGGCAGTCAGTTACCCCGGAAACAGGGCAGTCTGTTACCCTGGAAACTGGGCAGTCAGTTACCCTGGAAACAGGGCAGTCAGTTATCCCGGAAACTGGGTGATCAGTTACCCTGGAAACAGGGCACTCAGTTATCCCGGAAACAGGGCAGTCAGTTATCCCGGAAAAAGTGTGATCAGTTACCCTGGAAACTGGGCAGTCAGTTACCCTGGAAACAGGGCAGTCAGTTACCCCGGAAACTGGGCAGTCAGTTACCCCAGAAACAGGGTGATCAGTTACCCCGGAAACAGGGCAGTCACTTCCCCTGGAAACAGGGCAGTCAGTTATCCCGGAAACAGGGCAGACAGTTATCCCGGAAACAGGGTGATCAGTTACCCTGGAAACAGGGCAGTCAGTTACCCTGGAAACGGGGCGATCAGTTACCCTGGAAACAGGCAGTCAGTTACCCTGGAAACAGGGCAGTCAGTTATCCTGGAAACAGGGCAGACAGTTATCCTGGAAATCGGGCGGTCAGTTAGCCCAGAAATAGTGATGTACGTTGTCCTGATAACATGGCGGTCAGTTACCCTGGAAACAGGGAGATCAGTTACCCCGGAAACAGGGCAGTCAGTTACCCTGGAAACAGGGCGGTCAGTTTCCCAGGAAACAGGGCAGTCAGTTACCCCGGAAACAGGGTGATCAGTTATCCTGGAAACAGGGCGGTCAGTTAACCCGGAAACAGGGCAGTCAGTTACCCCAGAATCAGGGCGGTCAGTATCCCTGCAAACAGATTAGTCAGTTACCGCGGAAACAGGGTGGTCAGTTACCCTGGAAACAGGGAAGTCAGTTACCCTGGAAACAGGGCAGTCAGTTACCCCTTAAACAGTGCAGTCAGTTATCCCGGAAACAGGGCAGTCAGTTATCCCGGAAACAGGGTGATGAGTTACCCTGGAAACTGGGCAGTCAGTTATCCCGGAAACAGGGACATCAGTTACCCCGGAAACAGGGTGATCGGTTACACTGGAAACAGGGCAGTCAGTTATCCTGGAAACAGGGCAGTCAGTTGCCGTGGAAACAGGGCAATCAGTTACACCGGAAACTGGCCAGTCAGTTACCCCGGAAACAGGGCAGTCAGTTATCCTGGAAACAGGGCAGTCAGTTACCCCTGGAAACAGATTACTCAGTTACCCCGGAAACAGGGCAGTCAGTTATCCTGGAAACAGGGCGGTCAGTTACCCCGAAAACAGGGCGGTCAGTTCCCCTGGAAACAGGGCAGTCAGTTACCCCGGAAACAGGGCGGTCAGTTGCCCTGGAAACAGGGCAGTCAGTTACCCCGGAAACAGGGTGATCAGTTGCACTGGAAACAGGGAGATCAGTTACCCCGGAAACAGGGTGATCAGTTACCCTGGAAACAGGGAGATCAGTTACCCTGGAAACAGGGCAGTCAGTTACCCTGGAAACAGGGCAGTCAGTTACCCCGGAAAGAGGGCAGTCAGTTACCCTGGAAACAGGGCAGTCAGTTATCCCGGAAACAGGGCAGTCAGTTATCCATGAAACAGGGTGATCAGTTACCCTGGAAACAGGTCAGTCAGTTACCCCCGAAACAGGGCAGTCAGTTACCCTGGAAACAGGGTAGTCAGTTACACTGGAAACAGGGCAGTCAGTTATCCCGGAAACAGGGTGATCAGTTACCCTGGAAACTGGGCAGTCAGTTACCCCGGAAACAGGGCAGTCAGTTATAGTGGAAACAGGGCAGTCGGTTACCCTGGAAACAGGGCTGTCATTTACCCCTGGAAACAGATTACTCAGTTACCCCGGAAACAGGGAGATCAGTTACCCCGGAAACAGGGCATTCATTTACCCTCGAAACAGGGCGGTCAGTTTCCCTGGAAACAGGGCAGTCAGTTACCCCGGAAACAGGGTGATCAGTTATCCTGGAAACAGGGCGGTCAGTTAACCCGGAAACAGGGCAGTCAGTTACCCCAGAATCAGGGCGGTCAGTAACCCTGCAAACAGATTAGTCAGTTACCGCGGAAACAGGGTGGTCAGTTACCCTGGAAACAGGGCAGTCAGTTACCCTGGAAACAGGGCAGTCAGTTACCCCGGAAAGAGGGCAGTCAGTTACCCTGGAAACAGGGCAGTCAGTTATCCCTTAAACAGTGCAGACAGTTATCCCTGAAACAGGGTGATCAGTTACCCTGGAAACAGGGCAGTCAGTTATCCCGGAAACAGGGCAGTCAGTTATCCCGGAAACAGGGTGATCAGTTACCCTGGAAACTGGGCAGTCAGTTATCCCGGAAACAGGGACATCAGTTACCCCGGAAACAGGGTGATCAGTTACGCTGGAAACAGGGCAGTCAGTTATCCTGGAAACAGGGCAGTCAGTTGCACCGGAAACTGGCCAGTCAGTTACCCCGGAAACAGGGCAGTCAGTTATCCTGGAAACAGGGCAGTCAGTTACCCCTGGAAACAGATTACTCAGTTACCCCGGAAACAGGGTAATCAGTTACCCTGGAAACAGGGCAGTCAGTTATCCTGGAAACAGGGCGGTCAGTTACCCCGAAAACAGGGCGGTCAGTTACCCCGGAAACAGGGCAGTCAGTTACCCTGGAAACAGGGCAGTCAGTTATCCTGGAAACAGGGCGGTCAGTTACCCCGAAAACAGGGCGGTCAGTTCCCCTGGAAACAGGGCAGTCAGTTACCCCGGAAACAGGGCGGTCAGTTGCCCTGGAAACAGGGCAGTCAGTTTCCCCGGAAACAGGGTGATCAGTTGCACTGGAAACAGGGAGATCAGTTACCCCGGAAACAGGGTGATCAGTTACCCTGGAAACAGGGAGATCAGTTACCCTGGAAACAGGGCAGTCAGTTACCCTGGAAACAGGGCAGTCAGTTACCCCGGAAAGAGGGCAGTCAGTTACCCTGGAAACAGGGCAGTCAGTTATCCCGGAAACAGGGCAGTCAGTTATCCATGAAACAGGGTGATCAGTTACCCTGGAAACAGGGCAGTCAGTTACCCCCGAAACAGGGCAGTCAGTTACCCTGGAAACAGGGCAGTCAGTTATCCCGGAAACAGGGTGATCAGTTACCCTGGAAACTGGGCAGTCAGTTACCCCGGAAACAGGGCAGTCAGTTATAGTGGAAACAGGGCAGTCGGTTACCCTGGAAACAGGGCTGTCATTTACCCCTGGAAACAGATTACTCAGTTACCCCGGAAACAGGGTGATCAGTTACCCTGGAAACAGGGCAGTCAGTTACCCTGGAAACAGGGCAGTCAGTTGCCCTGGAAACACGGCAATCAGTTACACCGGAAATTGGGCAGACAGTTAACCTGGAAACAGGGCAGTCAGTTATCCTGGAAACAGGGCGGTCAGTTACCCCGGAAATAGGGAGGTCAGTTCTCCTGGAAACAGGGCGGTCAGTTACACCGGAAACAGGGAGATCAGTTACCCCGGAAACATGGCAGTCAGTTACCCTGGAAACAGGGCAGTCAGTTATCCTGGAAACAGTGTGGTCAGTGACCCTGGAAACAGGGTGGTCAGTTACCCCGGAAACTGGGCAGTCAGTTACCCCGGAAACAGGGTGATCAGTTAATTTGGAAAATGGGCAGTCAGTTAGCCTGGAAACAGGGCAGTCAGTTACCCCGGAAACAGGTCAGTCAGTTACCCTGGAAACAGGGCAGTCAGTTATCCTGGAAACAGGGCAATCAGTTATCCCGGAAACAGGGTGATCAGTTACCCTGGAAACAGGTTAGTCAGTTACCCCGGAAACAGGGCAGTCAGGTACCCTGGAAACAGGGCAGTCAGTTATCCCGGAAACAGGGCAGTCAGTTATCCCGGAAACGGGGTGATCAGTTACCCTGGAAACTGGGCAGTCAGTCACCCTGGAAACAGGGCAGTCAGTTACCCCGGAAACAGGGCAGTCAGATCCCCTGGAAACTGGGCAGTCAGTTACCCTGGAAACAGGGCAGTCAGTTATCCCGGAAACATGGTGATCAGTTACCCTGGAAACAGGGCAGTCAGTTCCCCTGGAAACAGGGCAGTCAGTTACCCCGGAAGCAGGGCAGTCAGTTACCCTGGAAACAGGGCAGTCAGTTACCCCGGAAACTGGGGAGTCAGTTACCCTGGAAACAGGGCAGTCAGTCACCCTGGAAACAGGTTAGTTAGTTACCCCAGAAACAGGGTGATCAGTTACCCCGGAAACAGGGCAGTCAGTTCCCCTGGAAACAGGACTGTCAGTTACCCTGGAAACAGGGCAGTCAGTTATCCCGGAAACAGGGCAGTCAGTTATCCTGGAAACAGGGTGATCAGTTACCCTGGAAACAGGGCAGTCAGTTATCCTGGAAACAGGGCAGTCAGTCACCCTGGAAACAGGTTAGTCAGTTACCCCGGAAACAGTGTGATCAGTTCCCCCGGAAACAGGGCAGTCAGTTCCCCTGGAAACAGGGCAGTCAGTTATCCTGGAATCAGGGCAGTCAGTTAAACTGGAAACAGGGCAGTCAGTTATCCTGGAAACAGGGCAGTCAGTTATCCTGGAAACAGGGCGGTCAGTTACCCCGGAAATAGGGAGGTCAGTTATCCTGGAAACAGGGCAGTCAGTTACACCGGAAACAGGGAGATCAGTTACCCCGGAAACAGGGCAGTCAGTTACCCTGGAAACAGGGCAGTCAGTTATACCGGAAACAGGGTGATCAGTTAATTTGGAAACAGGGCAGTCAGTTAACCTGGAAAGAGGGCAGTCAGTTATCCTGGAAACAGGGCAATCAGTTATACCGGAAACAGGGTGATCAGTTACCCTGGAAACAGGGCAGTCAGTTACCCTGGAAAACGGGCAGTCACTTATCCCGGAAACAGGGCAGTCAGTTATCCCGGAAACAGGGTGATCAGTTACCCTGGAAACTGGGCAGTCAGTTACCCTGGAAACAGGGCAGTCAGTTTCCCCGGAAACAGGGCAGTCAGTTACCCTGGAAACTGGGCAGTCAGTTACCCTGGAAACAGGGCAGTCAGTTATCCCGGAAAAAGGGTGATCAGTTACCCTGGAAACTGGGCAGTCAGTTACCCTGGAAACAGGGCAGTCAGTTACCCCGGAAACTGGGCAGTCAGTTACCCTGGAAACAGGGCAGTCAGTCACCCTGGAAACAGGTTAGACAGTTACCCCAGAAACAGGGTGATCAGTTTCCCCGGAAACAGGGCAGTCAATTCCCCTGGAAACAGGGCACTCAGTTACCCTGGAAACAGGGCAGTTAATTATCCCGGAAACAGGGCAGACAGTTATCCCGGAAACAGGGTGATCAGTTACCCTGGAAACTGGGCAGTCAGTTACCCTGGAAACAGGGCGATCAGTTACCCTGGAAACAGGCAGTCAGTTACCCTGGAAACAGGGCAGTCAGTTATCCTGGAAACAGGGCAGACAGTTATCCTGGAAATAGGGCGGTCAGTTCCCCCGGAAATAGTGATGTACGTTGTCCTGGAAACATGGCGGTCAGTTAACCTGGAAACAGGGAGATCAGTTACCCCGGAAACAGGGCAGTCAGTTACCCTGGAAACAGGGCGGTCAGTTTCCCTGAAAACAGGGCAGTGAGTTACCCCGGAAACAGGGTGATCAGTTATCCTGGAAACAGGGCGGTCAGTTAACCCGGAAACAGGGCAGTCAGTTACCCCAGAAACAGCGCGGTCAGTCACCCTGCGAACAGATTAGTCAGTTACCCCGGAAACAGGGTGGTCAGTTATCCTGGAAACAGGGCAGTCAGTTACCCTGGAAACAGGGCAGTCAGTTACCCCGGAAAGAGGGCAGTCAGTTATCCCGGAAACAGGGCAGTCAGTTATCCCTGAAACAGGGTGATCAGTTACCCTGGAAACAGGGCAGTCAGTTAC
Organism: Heterodontus francisci; assembly: GCF_036365525.1. Classification (NCBI taxonomy): domain Eukaryota; kingdom Metazoa; phylum Chordata; class Chondrichthyes; order Heterodontiformes; family Heterodontidae; genus Heterodontus; species Heterodontus francisci. Next base: position 482,278 of record NW_027142285.1, read on the forward strand.
CCCGGAAACAGGGCAGTCAGTTACCCTGGAAACTGGGCAGTCAGTTACCCTGGAAACAGGGCAGTCAGTTATCCCGGAAACTGGGTGATCAGTTACCCTGGAAACAGGGCACTCAGTTATCCCGGAAACAGGGCAGTCAGTTATCCCGGAAAAAGGGTGATCAGTTACCCTGGAAACTGGGCAGTCAGTTACCCTGGAAACAGGACAGTCAGTTACACCGGAAACTGGGCAGTCAGTTACCCCAGAAACAGGGTGATCAGTTACCCCGGAAACAGGGCAGTCACTTCCCCTGGAAACAGGGCAGTCAGTTACCCTGGAAACAGGGCAGTCAGTTATCCCGGAAACAGGGCAGACAGTTATCCCGGAAACAGGGTGATCAGTTACCCTGGAAACTGGGCAGTCAGTTACCCTGGAAACAGGGCGATCAGTTACCCTGGAAAATGGCAGTCAGTTACCCTGGAAACAGGGCAGTCAGTTATCCTGGAAACAGGGCAGACAATTATCCTGGAAATCGGGCGGTCAGTTAGCCCAGAAATAGTGATGTACGTTGTCCTGGAAACATGGCGGTCAGTTACCCCGGAAACAGGGAGATCAGTTACCCCGGAAACAGGGCAGTCAGTTACCCTGGAAACAGGGCGGTCAGTTTCCCTGGAAACAGGGCAGTCAGTTACCCCGGAAACAGGGTGATCAGTTATCCTGGAAACAGGGCGGTCAGTTAACCCGGAAACAGGGCAGTCAGTTACCCCAGAATCAGGGCGGTCAGTATCCCTGCAAACAGATTAGTCAGTTACCGCGGAAACAGGGTGGTCAGTTACCCTGGAAACAGGGAAGTCAGTTACCCTGGAAACAGGGCAGTCAGTTACCCCTTAAACAGTGCAGTCAGTTATCCCGGAAACAGGGCAGTCAGTTATCCCGGAAACAGGGTGATGAGTTACCCTGGAAACTGGGCAGTCAGTTATCCCGGAAACAGGGACATCAGTTACCCCGGAAACAGGGTGATCGGTTACACTGGAAACAGGGCAGTCAGTTATCCTGGAAACAGGGCAGTCAGTTGCCGTGGAAACAGGGCAATCAGTTACACCGGAAACTGGCCAGTCAGTTACCCCGGAAACAGGGCAGTCAGTTATCCTGGAAACAGGGCAGTCAGTTACCCCTGGAAACAGATTACTCAGTTACCCCGGAAACAGGGCAGTCAGTTATCCTGGAAACAGGGCGGTCAGTTACCCCGAAAACAGGGCGGTCAGTTCCCCTGGAAACAGGGCAGTCAGTTACCCCGGAAACAGGGCGGTCAGTTGCCCTGGAAACAGGGCAGTCAGTTACCCCGGAAACAGGGTGATCAGTTGCACTGGAAACAGGGAGATCAGTTACCCCGGAAACAGGGTGATCAGTTACCCTGGAAACAGGGAGATCAGTTACCCTGGAAACAGGGCAGTCAGTTACCCTGGAAACAGGGCAGTCAGTTCCCCCGGAAAGAGGGCAGTCAGTTACCCTGGAAACAGGGCAGTCAGTTATCCCGGAAACAGGGCAGTCAGTTATCCATGAAACAGGGTGATCAGTTACCCTGGAAACAGGTCAGTCAGTTACCCCCGAAACAGGGCAGTCAGTTACCCTGGAAACAGGGTAGTCAGTTACACTGGAAACAGGGCAGTCAGTTATCCCGGAAACAGGGTGATCAGTTACCCTGGAAACTGGGCAGTCAGTTACCCCGGAAACAGGGCAGTCAGTTATAGTGGAAACAGGGCAGTCGGTTACCCTGGAAACAGGGCTGTCATTTACCCCTGGAAACAGATTACTCAGTTACCCCGGAAACAGGGAGATCAGTTACCCCGGAAACAGGGCATTCATTTACCCTCGAAACAGGGCGGTCAGTTTCCCTGGAAACAGGGCAGTCAGTTACCCCGGAAACAGGGTGATCAGTTATCCTGGAAACAGGGCGGTCAGTTAACCCGGAAACAGGGCAGTCAGTTACCCCAGAATCAGGGCGGTCAGTAACCCTGCAAACAGATTAGTCAGTTACCGCGGAAACAGGGTGGTCAGTTACCCTGGAAACAGGGCAGTCAGTTACCCTGGAAACAGGGCAGTCAGTTACCCCGGAAAGAGGGCAGTCAGTTACCCTGGAAACAGGGCAGTCAGTTATCCCTTAAACAGTGCAGACAGTTATCCCTGAAACAGGGTGATCAGTTACCCTGGAAACAGGGCAGTCAGTTATCCCGGAAACAGGGCAGTCAGTTATCCCGGAAACAGGGTGATCAGTTACCCTGGAAACTGGGCAGTCAGTTATCCCGGAAACAGGGACATCAGTTACCCCGGAAACAGGGTGATCAGTTACGCTGGAAACAGGGCAGTCAGTTATCCTGGAAACAGGGCAGTCAGTTGCCCTGGAAACAGGGCAATCAGTTACACCGGAAACTGGCCAGTCAGTTACCCCGGAAACAGGGCAGTCAGTTATCCTGGAAACAGGGCAGTCAGTTACCCCTGGAAACAGATTACTCAGTTACCCCGGAAACAGGGTAATCAGTTACCCTGGAAACAGGGCAGTCAGTTATCCTGGAAACAGGGCGGTCAGTTACCCCGAAAACAGGGCGGTCAGTTACCCCGGAAACAGGGCAGTCAGTTACCCTGGAAACAGGGCAGTCAGTTATCCTGGAAACAGGGCGGTCAGTTACCCCGAAAACAGGGCGGTCAGTTCCCCTGGAAACAGGGCAGTCAGTTACCCCGGAAACAGGGCGGTCAGTTGCCCTGGAAACAGGGCAGTCAGTTACCCCGGAAACAGGGTGATCAGTTGCACTGGAAACAGGGAGATCAGTTACCCCGGAAACAGGGTGATCAGTTACCCTGGAAACAGGGAGATCAGTTACCCTGGAAACAGGGCAGTCAGTTACCCTGGAAACAGGGCAGTCAGTTACCCCGGAAAGAGGGCAGTCAGTTACCCTGGAAACAGGGCAGTCAGTTATCCCGGAAACAGGGCAGTCAGTTATCCATGAAACAGGGTGATCAGTTACCCTGGAAACAGGGCAGTCAGTTACCCCCGAAACAGGGCAGTCAGTTACCCTGGAAACAGGGCAGTCAGTTATCCCGGAAACAGGGTGATCAGTTACCCTGGAAACTGGGCAGTCAGTTACCCCGGAAATAGGGCAGTCAGTTATAGTGGAAACAGGGCAGTCGGTTACCCTGGAAACAGGGCTGTCATTTACCCCTGGAAACAGATTACTCAGTTACCCCGGAAACAGGGTGATCAGTTACCCTGGAAACAGGGCAGTCAGTTACCCTGGAAACAGGGCAGTCAGTTGCCCTGGAAACACGGCAATCAGTTACACCGGAAATTGGGCAGACAGTTAACCTGGAAACAGGGCAGTCAGTTATCCTGGAAACAGGGCGGTCAGTTACCCCGGAAATAGGGAGGTCAGTTCTCCTGGAAACAGGGCGGTCAGTTACACCGGAAACAGGGAGATCAGTTACCCCGGAAACATGGCAGTCAGTTACCCTGGAAACAGGGCAGTCAGTTATCCTGGAAACAGTGTGGTCAGTGACCCTGGAAACAGGGTGGTCAGTTACCCCGGAAACTGGGCAGTCAGTTACCCCGGAAACAGGGTGATCAGTTAATTTGGAAAATGGGCAGTCAGTTAGCCTGGAAACAGGGCAGTCAGTTACCCCGGAAACAGGTCAGTCAGTTACCCTGGAAACAGGGCAGTCAGTTATCCTGGAAACAGGGCAATCAGTTATCCCGGAAACAGGGTGATCAGTTACCCTGGAAACAGGTTAGTCAGTTACCCCGGAAACAGGGCAGTCAGGTACCCTGGAAACAGGGCAGTCAGTTATCCCGGAAACAGGGCAGTCAGTTATCCCGGAAACGGGGTGATCAGTTACCCTGGAAACTGGGCAGTCAGTCACCCTGGAAACAGGGCAGTCAGTTACCCCGGAAACAGGGCAGTCAGATCCCCTGGAAACTGGGCAGTCAGTTACCCTGGAAACAGGGCAGTCAGTTATCCCGGAAACATGGTGATCAGTTACCCTGGAAACAGGGCAGTCAGTTCCCCTGGAAACAGGGCAGTCAGTTACCCCGGAAGCAGGGCAGTCAGTTACCCTGGAAACAGGGCAGTCAGTTACCCCGGAAACTGGGGAGTCAGTTACCCTGGAAACAGGGCAGTCAGTCACCCTGGAAACAGGTTAGTTAGTTACCCCAGAAACAGGGTGATCAGTTACCCCGGAAACAGGGCAGTCAGTTCCCCTGGAAACAGGACTGTCAGTTACCCTGGAAACAGGGCAGTCAGTTATCCCGGAAACAGGGCAGTCAGTTATCCTGGAAACAGGGTGATCAGTTACCCTGGAAACAGGGCAGTCAGTTATCCTGGAAACAGGGCAGTCAGTCACCCTGGAAACAGGTTAGTCAGTTACCCCGGAAACAGTGTGATCAGTTCCCCCGGAAACAGGGCAGTCAGTTCCCCTGGAAACAGGGCAGTCAGTTATCCTGGAATCAGGGCAGTCAGTTAAACTGGAAACAGGGCAGTCAGTTATCCTGGAAACAGGGCAGTCAGTTATCCTGGAAACAGGGCGGTCAGTTACCCCGGAAATAGGGAGGTCAGTTATCCTGGAAACAGGGCGGTCAGTTACACCGGAAACAGGGAGATCAGTTACCCCGGAAACAGGGCAGTCAGTTACCCTGGAAACAGGGCAGTCAGTTATACCGGAAACAGGGTGATCAGTTAATTTGGAAACAGGGCAGTCAGTTAGCCTGGAAAGAGGGCAGTCAGTTATCCTGGAAACAGGGCAATCAGTTATACCGGAAACAGGGTGATCAGTTACCCTGGAAACAGGGCAGTCAGTTACCCTGGAAAAGGGGCAGTCACTTATCCCGGAAACAGGGCAGTCAGTTATCCCGGAAACAGGGTGATCAGTTACCCTGGAAACTGGGCAGTCAGTTACCCTGGAAACAGGGCAGTCAGTTTCCCCGGAAACAGGGCAGTCAGTTACCCTGGAAACTGGGCAGTCAGTTACCCTGGAAACAGGGCAGTCAGTTATCCCGGAAAAAGGGTGATCAGTTACCCTGGAAACTGGGCAGTCAGTTACCCTGGAAACAGGGCAGTCAGTTACCCCGGAAACTGGGCAGTCAGTTACCCTGGAAACAGGGCAGTCAGTCACCCTGGAAACAGGTTAGACAGTTACCCCAGAAACAGGGTGATCAGTTTCCCCGGAAACAGGGCAGTCAATTCCCCTGGAAACAGGGCACTCAGTTACCCTGGAAACAGGGCAGTTAATTATCCCGGAAACAGGGCAGACAGTTATCCCGGAAACAGGGTGATCAGTTACCCTGGAAACTGGGCAGTCAGTTACCCTGGAAACAGGGCGATCAGTTACCCTGGAAACAGGCAGTCAGTTACCCTGGAAACAGGGCAGTCAGTTATCCTGGAAACAGGGCAGACAGTTATCCTGGAAATAGGGCGGTCAGTTCCCCCGGAAATAGTGATGTACGTTGTCCTGGAAACATGGCGGTCAGTTAACCTGGAAACAGGGAGATCAGTTACCCCGGAAACAGGGCAGTCAGTTACCCTGGAAACAGGGCGGTCAGTTTCCCTGGAAACAGGGCAGTCAGTTACCCCGGAAACAGGGTGATCAGTTACCCTGGAAACAGGGCAGTCAGTTATCCCGGAAACAGGGCAGACAGTTATCCCGGAAACAGGGTGATCAGTCACCCTGGAAACTGGGCAGTCAGTTACCCTGGAAACAGGGCGATCAGTTACCCTGGAAACTGGCAGTCAGTTACCCTGGAAACAGGGCAGTCAGTTATCCTGGAAACAGGGCAGACAATTATCCTGGAAATCGGGCGGTCAGTTAGCCCAGAAATAGTGATGTACGTTGTCCTGGAAACATGGCGGTCAGTTACCCCGGAAACAGGGAGATCAGTTACCCCGGAAACAGGGCAGTCAGTTACCCTGGAAACAGGGCGGTCAGTTTCCCTGGAAACAGGGCAGTCAGTTACCCCGGAAACAGGGTGATCAGTTATCCTGGAAACAGGGCGGTCAGTTAACCCGGAAACAGGGCAGTCAGTTACCCCAGAATCAGGGCGGTCAGTAACCCTGCAAACAGATTAGTCAGTTACCGCGGAAACAGGGTGGTCAGTTACCCTGGAAACAGGGCAGTCAGTTACCCTGGAAACAGGGCAGTCAGTTACCCCGGAAAGAGGGCAGTCAGTTACCCTGGAAACAGGGCAGTCAGTTATCCCTTAAACAGTGCAGTCAGTTATCCCTGAAACAGGGTGATCAGTTACCCTGGAAACAGGGCAGTCAGTTATCCCGGAAACAGGGCAGTCAGTTATCCCGGAAACAGGGTGATCAGTTACCCTGGAAACTGGGCAGTCAGTTATCCCGGAAACAGGGACATCAGTTACCCCGGAAACAGGGTGATCAGTTACACTGGAAACAGGGCAGTCAGTTATCCTGGAAACAGGGCAGTCAGTTGCCCTGGAAACAGGGAGATCAGTTACCCTGGAAACAGGGCGGTCAGTTCCCCTGGAAACAGAGTACTCAGTTACCCCGGAAACAGGGTAATCAGTTACCCTGGAAACAGGGCAGTCAGTTATCCTGGAAACAGGGCGGTCAGTTCCCCTGGAAACAGGGCAGTCAGTTATCCTGGAAACAGGGCAGTCAGTTGCCGTGGAAACAGGGCAATCAGTTACACCGGAAACTGGCCAGTCAGTTACCCCGGAAACAGGGCAGTCAGTTATCCTGGAAACAGGGCAGTCAGTTACCCCTGGAAACAGATTACTCAGTTACCCCGGAAACAGGGCAGTCAGTTATCCTGGAAACAGGGCGGTCAGTTACCCCGAAAACAGGGCGGTCAGTTCCCCTGGAAACAGGGCAGTCAGTTACCCCGGAAACAGGGCGGTCAGTTGCCCTGGAAACAGGGCAGTCAGTTACCCCGGAAACAGGGTGATCAGTTGCACTGGAAACAGGGAGATCAGTTACCCCGGAAACAGGGTGATCAGTTACCCTGGAAACAGGGAGATCAGTTACCCTGGAAACAGGGCAGTCAGTTACCCTGGAAACAGGGCAGTCAGTTACCCCGGAAAGAGGGCAGTCAGTTACCCTGGAAACAGGGCAGTCAGTTATCCCGGAAACAGGGCAGTCAGTTATCCATGAAACAGGGTGATCAGTTACCCTGGAAACAGGGCAGTCAGTTACCCCCGAAACAGGGCAGTCAGTTACCCTGGAAACAGGGCAGTCAGTTACCCTGGAAACAGGGCAGTCAGTTATCCCGGAAACAGGGTGATCAGTTACCCTGGAAACTGGGCAGTCAGTTAGCCCGGAAACAGGGCAGTCAGTTATAGTGGAAACAGGGCAGTCGGTTACCCTGGAAACAGGGCTGTCATTTACCCCTGGAAACAGATTACTCAGTTACCCCGGAAACAGGGAGATCAGTTACCCCGGAAACAGGGCAGTCAGTTACCCTGGAAACAGGGCGGTCAGTTTCCCTGGAAACAGGGCAGTCAGTTACCCCGGAAACAGGGTGATCAGTTATCCTGGAAACAGGGCGGTCAGTTAACCCGGAAACAGGGCAGTCAGTTACCCCAGAATCAGGGCGGTCAGTTACCCTGCAAACAGATTAGTCAGTTACCGCGGAAACAGGGTGGTCAGTTACCCTGGAAACAGGGTGATCAGTTACCCCGGAAAGAGGGCAGTCAGTTACCCTGGAAACAGGGCAGTCAGTTATCCCTTAAACAGTACAGTCAGTTATCCCTGAAACAGGGTGATCAGTTACCCTGGAAACTGGGCAGTCAGTTATCCCGGAAACAGGGACATCAGTTACCCCGGAAACAGGGTGATCAGTTACACCGGAAACTGGGCAGTCAGTTACCCCGGAAACAGGGCAGTCAGTTATCCTGGAAACAGGGCAGTCAGTTACCCCTGGAAACAGATTACTCAGTTACCCCGGAAACAGGGTAATCAGTTACCCTGGAAACAGGGCAGTCAGTTATCCTGGAAACAGGGCGGTCAGTTACCCCGAAAACAGGGCGGTCAGTTCCCCTGGAAACAGGGCTGTCAGTTACCCCGGAAACAGGGCGGTCAGTTGCCCTGGAAACAGGGCAGTCAGTTACCCCGGAAACAGGGTGATCAGTTGCACTGGAAACAGGGAGATCAGTTACCCCGGAAACAGGGTGATCAGTTACCCTGGAAACAGGGAGATCAGTTACCCTGGAAACAAGGCAGTCAGTTACCCTGGAAACAGGGCAGTCAGTTACCCCGGAAAGAGGGCAGTCAGTTACCCTGGAAACAGGGCAGTCAGTTATCCCGGAAACAGGGTGATCAGTTACCCTGGAAACTGGGCAGTCAGTTACCCCGGAAACAGATTACTCAGTTACCCCGGAAACAGGGTGATCAGTTACCCTGGAAACAGGGCTGTCATTTACCCCTGGAAACAGATTACTCAGTTACCCCGGAAACAGGGTGATCAGTTACCCTGGAAACAGGGCAGTCAGTTGCCCTGGAAACACGGCAATCAGTTACACCGGAAACTGGGCAGACAGTTAACCTGGAAACAGGGCAGTCAGTTATCCTGGAAAAAGGGCGTTCAGTTACCCCGGAAATAGGGAGGTCAGTTATCCTGGAAACAGGGCGGTCAGTTACACCGGAAACAGGGAGATCAGTTACCCCGGAAACAGGGCAGTCAGTTACCCTGGAAACAGGGCAGTCAGTTAGCCTGGAAACAGGGCAGTCAGTTACCCTGGAAACAGGGCAGTCAGTTATTCTGGAAACAGGGCAATCAGTTATCCCGGAAACAGGGTGATCAGTTACCCTGGAAACGGGTTAGTCAGTTACCCCGGAAACAGGGCAGTCAGGTACCCTGGAAACAGGGCAGTCAGTTATCCCGGAAACAGGGCAGTCAGTTATCCCGGAAACGGGGTGATCAGTTACCCTGGAAACTGGGCAGTCAGTCACCCTGGAAACAGGGCAGTCAGTTACCCCGGAAACAGGGCAGTCAGATCCCCTGGAAACTGGGCAGTCAGTTACCCTGGAAACAGGGCAGTCAGTTATCCCGGAAACATGGTGATCAGTTACCCTGGAAACAGGGCAGTCAGTTCCCCTGGAAACAGGGCAGTCAGTTACCCCGGAAGCAGGGCAGTCAGTTACCCTGGAAACAGGGCAGTCAGTTACCCTGGAAACTGGGGAGTCAGTTACCCTGGAAACAGGGCAGTCAGTCACCCTGGAAACAGGTTAGTTAGTTACCCCAGAAACAGGGTGATCAGTTACCCCGGAAACAGGGCAGTCAGTTCCCCTGGAAACAGGACATTCAGTTACCCTGGAAACAGGGCAGTCAGTTATCCCGGAAACAGGGCAGTCAGTTATCCTGGAAACAGGGTGATCAGTTACCCTGGAAACAGGGCAGTCAGTTATCCTGGAAACAGGGCAGTCAGTCACCCTGGAAACAGGTTAGTCAGTTACCCCGGATACAGTGTGATCAGTTACCCCGGAAACAGGGCAGTCAGTTCCCCTGGAAACAGGGCAGTCAGTTACCCTGGAAACAGGGCCGTCAGTTTCCCCGGAAACAGGGCAATCAGTTACCCTGGACTGGGCAGTCAGTTACACTGGAAACAGGGCAGTCAGTTATTCCGGAAACTGGTTGATCAGTTACCCTGGAAACAGGGCAGTCAGTTATCCCGGAAAAAGGGTGATCAGTTACCCTGGAAACTGGGCAGTCAGTTACCCTGGAAACAGGGCAGTCAGTTACCCCGGAAACTGGGCAGTCAGTTACCCTGGAAACAGGGCAGTCAGTCACCCTGGAAACAGGTTAGTCAGTTACCCCAGAAACAGGGTGATCAGTTTTCCCGGAAACAGGACAGTCAGTTCCCCTGGAAACAGGGCAGTCAGTTACCCCAGAAACAGCGCGGTCAGTAACCCTGCGAACAGATTAGTCAGTTACCCCGGAAACAGGGTGGTCAGTTATCCTGGAAACAGGGCAGTCAGTTACCCTGGAAACAGGGCAGTCAGTTACCCCGGAAAGAGGGCAGTCAGTTATCCCGGAAACAGGGCAGTCAGTTATCCCTGAAACAGGGTGATCAGTTACCCTGGAAACAGGGCAGTCAGTTACCCCGGAAACAGGGCAGTCAGTTACCCTGGAAACTGGGCAGTCAGTTACCCTGGAAACAGGGCAGTCAGTTATCCCGGAAACTGGGTGATCAGTTACCCTAGAAACAGGGCACTCAGTTATCCCGGAAACAGAGCAGTCAGTTATCCCGGAAAAAGGGTGATCAGTTACCCTGGAAACTGGGCAGTCAGTTACCCTGGAAACAGGGCAGTCAGTTACCCCGGAAACTGGGCAGTCAGTTACCCTGGAAACAGGGCAGTCAGTTACCCTGGAAACAGGGCAGTCAGTTATCCCTGAAACAGGGCAGACAGTTATCCCGGAAACAGGGTGATCAGTTACCCTGGAAACTGGGCAGTCAGTTACCCTGGAAACAGGGCGATCAGTTACCCTGGAAACAGGCAGTCAGTTACCCTGGAAACAGGGCAGTCAGTTATCCTGGAAACAGGGCAGACAGTTATCCTGGAAATCGGGCGGTCAGTTAGCCCAGAAATAGTGATGTACATTGTCCTGGAAACATGGCGGTCAGTTACCCCGGAAACAGGGAGATCAGTTACCCCTGAAACAGGGAAGTCAGTTACCCTGGAAACAGGGCGGTCAGTTTCCCTGGAAACAGGGCAGTCAGTTACCCCGGAAACAGGGTGATCAGTTATCCTGGAAACAGGGCGGTCAGTTAACCCGGAAACAGGGAAGTCAGTTACCCCAGAATCAGGGCGGTCAGTAACCCTGCAAACAGATTAGTCAGTTACCGCGGAAACAGGGTGCTCAGTTACCCTGGAAACAGGGCAGTCAGTTACCCTGGAAACAGGGCAGTCAGTTACCCCGGAAAGAGGGCAGTCAGTTACCCTGGAAACAGTGCAGTCAGTTATCCCTGAAACAGGGTGATCAGTTACCCTGGAAACAGGGCAGTCAGTTATCCCGGAAACAGGGCAGTCAGTTATCCCGGAAACAGGGTGATCAGTTACCCTGGAAACTGGCAGTCAGTTATCCCGGAAACAGGGACATCAGTTACCCCGGAAACAGGGTGATCAGTTACACTGGAAACAGGGCAGTCAGTTATCCTGGAAACAGGGCAGTCAGTTGCCCTGGAAACAGGGCAATCAGTTACACCGGAAACTGGCCAGTCAGTTACCCCGGAAACAGGGCAGTCAGTTACCCCGGAAAGAGGGCAGTCAGTTACCCTGGAAACAGGGCAGTCAGTTATCCCTTAAACAGTGCAGTCAGTTATCCCTGAAACAGGGTGATCAGTTACCCTGGAAACAGGGCAGTCAGTTATCCCTGAAACAGGGTGATCAGTTACCCTGGAAACAGGGCAGTCAGTTATCCTGGAAACAGGGCAGTCAGTTGCCCTGGAAACAGGGCAATCAGTTACACCGGAAACTGGCCAGTCAGTTACCCCGGAAACAGGGCAGTCAGTTATCCTGGAAACAGGGCATTCAGTTACCCCTGGAAACAGATTACTCAGTTACCCCGGAAACAGGGTAATCAGTTAACCTGGAAACAGGGCAGTCAGTTATCCTGGAAACAGGGCGGTCAGTTACCCCGAAAACAGGGCGGTCAGTTCCCCTGGAAACAGGGCAGTCAGTTACCCCGGAAACAGGGCGGTCAGTTGCCCTGGAAACAGGGCAGTCAGTTACCCCGGAAACAGGGTGATCAGTTGCACTGGAAACAGGGAGATCAGTTACCCCGGAAACAGGGTGATCAGTTACCCTGGAAACAGGGAGATCAGTTACCCTGGAAACAGGGCAGTCAGTTACCCTGGAAACAGGGCAGTCAGTTACCCCGGAAAGAGGGCAGTCAGTTACCCTGGAAAAAGGGCAGTCAGTTATCCCGGAAACAGGGCAGTCAGTTATCCCGGAAACAGGGTGATCAGTTACCCTGGAAACTGGGCAGTCAGTTACCCCGGAAACAGGGCAGTCAGTTATAGTGGAAACAGGGCAGTCGGTTACCCTGGAAACAGGGCTGTCATTTACCCCTGGAAACAGATTACTCAGTTACCCCGGAAACAGGGAGATCAGTTACCCCGGAAACAGGGCAATCAGTTACACCGGAAACTGGCCAGTCAGTTACCCCGGAAACAGTTCAGTCAGTTACCCTGGAAACAGGGCAGTCAGTTATTCTGGAAACAGGGCAATCAGTTATCCCGGAAACAGGGTGATCAGTTACCCTGGAAACGGGTTAGTCAGTTACCCCGGAAACAGGGCAGTCAGGTACCCTGGAAACAGGGCAGTCAGTTATCCCGGAAACAGGGCAGTCAGTTATCCCGGAAACGGGGTGATCAGTTACCCTGGAAACTGGGCAGTCAGTCACCCTGGAAACAGGGCAGTCAGTTACCCCGGAAACAGGGCAGTCAGATCCCCTGGAAACTGGGCAGTCAGTTACCCTGGAAACAGGGCAGTCAGTTATCCCGGAAACATGGTGATCAGTTACCCTGGAAACAGGGCAGTCAGTTCCCCTGGAAACAGGGCAGTCAGTTACCCCGGAAGCAGGGCAGTCAGTTACCCTGGAAACAGGGCAGTCAGTTACCCCGGAAACTGGGGAGTCAGTTACCCTGGAAACAGGGCAGTCAGTCACCCTGGAAACAGGTTAGTTAGTTACCCCAGAAACAGGGTGATCAGTTACCCCGGAAACAGGGCAGTCAGTTCCCCTGGAAACAGGACATTCAGTTACCCTGGAAACAGGGCAGTCAGTTATCCCGGAAACAGGGCAGTCAGTTATCCTGGAAACAGGGTGATCAGTTACCCTGGAAACAGGGCAGTCAGTTATCCTGGAAACAGGGCAGTCAGTCACCCTGGAAACAGGTTAGTCAGTTACCCCGGATACAGTGTGATCAGTTACCCCGGAAACAGGGCAGTCAGTTCCCCTGGAAACAGGGCAGTCAGTTACCCTGGAAACAGGGCCGTCAGTTTCCCCGGAAACAGGGCAATCAGTTACCCTGGACTGGGCAGTCAGTTACACTGGAAACAGGGCAGTCAGTTATTCCGGAAACTGGTTGATCAGTTACCCTGGAAACAGGGCAGTCAGTTATCCCGGAAAAAGGGTGATCAGTTACCCTGGAAACTGGGCAGTCAGTTACCCTGGAAACAGGGCAGTCAGTTACCCCGGAAACTGGGCAGTCAGTTACCCTGGAAACAGGGCAGTCAGTCACCCTGGAAACAGGTTAGTCAGTTACCCCAGAAACAGGGTGATCAGTTACCCCGGAAACAGGGCAGTCAGTTCCCCTGGAAACAGGGCAGTCAGTTACACTGGAAACAGGGCAGTCAGTTCCCCTGAAAACAGGGCAGTCAGTTACCCCAGAAACAGCGCGGTCAGTAACCCTGCGAACAGATTAGTCAGTTACCCCGGAAACAGGGTGGTCAGATATCCTGGAAACAGGGCAGTCAGTTACCCTGGAAACAGGGCAGTCAGTTACCCCGGAAAGAGGGCAGTCAGTTATCCCGGAAACAGGGCAGTCAGTTATCCCTGAAACAGGGTGATCAGTTACCCTGGAAACAGGGCAGTCAGTTACCCCGGAAACAGGGCAGTCAGTTACCCTGGAAACTGGGCAGTCAGTTACCCTGGAAACAGGGCAGTCAGTTATCCCGGAAACTGGGTGATCAGTTACCCTAGAAACAGGGCACTCAGTTATCCCGGAAACAGAGCAGTCAGTTATCCCGGAAAAAGGGTGATCAGTTACCCTGGAAACTGGGCAGTCAGTTACCCTGGAAACAGGGCAGTCAGTTACCCCGGAAACTGGGCAGTCAGTTACCCTGGAAACAGGGCAGTCAGTTACCCTGGAAACAGGGCAGTCAGTTATCCCTGAAACAGGGCAGACAGTTATCCCGGAAACAGGGTGATCAGTTACCCTGGAAACTGGGCAGTCAGTTACCCTGGAAACAGGGCGATCAGTTACCCTGGAAACAGGCAGTCAGTTACCCTGGAAACAGGGCAGTCAGTTATCCTGGAAACAGGGCAGACAGTTATCCTGGAAATCGGGCGGTCAGTTAGCCCAGAAATAGTGATGTACATTGTCCTGGAAACATGGCGGTCAGTTACCCCGGAAACAGGGAGATCAGTTACCCCGGAAACAGGGCAGTCAGTTACCCTGGAAACAGGGCGGTCAGTTTCCCTGGAAACAGGGCAGTCAGTTACCCCGGAAACAGGGTGATCAGTTATCCTGGAAACAGGGCGGTCAGTTAACCCGGAAACAGGGAAGTCAGTTACCCCAGAATCAGGGCGGTCAGTAACCCTGCAAACAGATTAGTCAGTTACCGCGGAAACAGGGTGGTCAGTTACCCTGGAAACAGGGCAGTCAGTTACCCTGGAAACAGGGCAGTCAGTTACCCCGGAAAGAGGGCAGTCAGTTACCCTGGAAACAGGGCAGTCAGTTATCCCTTAAACAGTGCAGTCAGTTATCCCTGAAACAGGGTGATCAGTTACCCTGGAAACAGGGCAGTCAGTTATCCCGGAAACAGGGCAGTCAGTTATCCCGGAAACAGGGTGATCAGTTACCCTGGAAACTGGGACATCAGTTACCCCGGAAACAGGGTGATCAGTTACACTGGAAACAGGGCAGTCAGTTATCCTGGAAACAGGGCAGTCAGTTGCCCTGGAAACAGGGCAATCAGTTACAAGGGAAACTGGCCAGTCAGTTACCCCGGAAACAGGGCAGTCAGTTACCCCGGAAAGAGGGCAGTCAGTTACCCTGGAAACAGGGCAGTCAGTTATCCCTTAAACAGTGCAGTCAGTTATCCCTGAAACAGGGTGATCAGTTACCCTGGAAACAGGGCAGTCAGTTATCCCTGAAACAGGGTGATCAGTTACCCTGGAAACAGGGCAGTCAGTTATCCTGGAAACAGGGCAGTCAGTTGCCCTGGAAACAGGGCAATCAGTTACACCGGAAACAGGCCAGTCAGTTACCCCGGAAACAGGGCAGTCAGTTATCCTGGAAACAGGGCAGTCAGTTACCCCTGGAAACAGATTACTCAGTTACCCCGGAAACAGGGTAATCAGTTAACCTGGAAACAGGGCAGTCAGTTATCCTGGAAACAGGGCGGTCAGTTACCCCGAAAACAGGGCGGTCAGTTCCCCTGGAAACAGGGCAGTCAGTTACCCCGGAAACAGGGCGGTCAGTTGCCCTGGAAACAGGGCAGTCAGTTACCCCGGAAACAGGGTGATCAGTTGCACTGGAAACAGGGAGATCAGTTACCCCGGAAACAGGGTGATCAGTTACCCTGGAAACAGGGAGATCAGTTACCCTGGAAACAGGGCAGTCAGTTACCCTGGAAACAGGGCAGTCAGTTACCCCGGAAAGAGGGCAGTCAGTTACCCTGGAAAAAGGGCAGTCAGTTATCCCGGAAACAGGGCAGTCAGTTATCCATGAAACAGGGTGATCAGTTACCCTGGAAACAGGGCAGTCAGTTACCCCCGAAACAGGGCAGTCAGTTACCCTGGAAACAGGGCAGTCAGTTATCCCGGAAACAGGGTGATCAGTTACCCTGGAAACTGGGCAGTCAGTTACCCCGGAAACAGGGCAGTCAGTTATAGTGGAAACAGGGCAGTCGGTTACCCTGGAAACAGGGCTGTCATTTACCCCTGGAAACAGATTACTCAGTTACCCCGGAAACAGGGAGATCAGTTACCCCGGAAACAGGGCAATCAGTTACACCGGAAACTGGCCAGTCAGTTACCCCGGAAACAGGGCAGTCAGTTATCCTGGAAACAGGGCAGTCAGTTACCCCTGGAAACAGATTACTCAGTTACCCCGGAAACAGGGTAATCAGTTACCCTGGAAACAGGGCAGTCAGTTATCCTGGAAACTGGGCGGTCAGTTACCCCGAAAACAGGGCGGTCATTTCCCCTGGAAACAGGGCAGTCAGTTACCCCGGAAACAGGGCGGTCAGTTGCCCTGGAAACAGGGCAGTCAGTTACCCCGGAAACAGGGTGATCAGTTGCACTGGAAACAGGGAGATCAGTTACCCCGGAAACAGGGTGATCAGTTACCCTGGAAACAGGGAGATCAGTTACCCTGGAAACAAGGCAGTCAGTTACCCTGGAAACAGGGCAGTCAGTTACCCCGGAAAGAGGGCAGTCAGTTACCCTGGAAACAGGGCAGTCAGTTATCCCGGAAACAGGGCAGTCAGTTATCCATGAAACAGGGTGATCAGTTACCCTGGAAACAGGGCAGTCAGTTACCCCCGAAACAGGGCTGTCAGTTACCCTGGAAACAGGGCAGTCAGTTACCCTGGAAACAGGGCAGTCAGGTCTCCCGGAAACAGGGTGATCAGTTACCCTGGAAACTGGGCAGTCAGTTACCCCGGAAACAGGGCAGTCAGTTATAGTGCAAACAGGGCAGTCGGTTACCCTGGAAACAGGGCTGTCATTTACCCCTGGAAACAGATTACTCAGTTACCCCGGAAACAGGGTGATCAGTTACCCTGGAAACAGGGCAGTCAGTTACCCTGGAAACAGGGCAGTCAGTTGCCCTGGAAACACGGCAATCAGTTACACCGGAAACTGGGCAGACAGTTAACCTGGAAACAGGGCAGTCAGTTATCCTGGAAACAGGGCGGTCAGTTACCCCGGAAATAGGGAGGTCAGTTATCCTGGAAACAGGGCGGTCAGTTACACCAGAAACAGGGAGATCAGTTACCCCGGAAAGAGGGCAGTCAGTTATCCTGGAAACAGGGCAGTCAGTTATCCTGGAAAAAGTGTGGTCAGTGACCCTGGAAACAGGGTGGTCAGTTACCCCGGAAACTGGGCAGTCAGTTACCCCGGAAACAGGGTGATCAGTTAATTTGGAAAATGGCCGTCAGTTAGCCTGGAAACAGGGCAGTCAGTTACCCCGGAAACAGTTCAGTCAGTTACCCTGGAAACAGGGCAGTCAGTTATTCTGGAAACAGGGCAATCAGTTATCCCGGAAACAGGGTGATCAGTTACCCTGGAAACAGGTTAGTCAGTTACCCCGGAAACAGGGCAGTCAGGTACCCTGGAAACAGGGCAGTCAGTTATCCCGGAAACAGGGCAGTCAGTTATCCCGGAAACGGGGTGATCAGTTACCCTGGAAACTGGGCAGTCAGTCACCCTGGAAACAGGGCAGTCAGTTACCCCGGAAACAGGGCATTCAGATCCCCTGGAAACTGGGCAGTCAGTTACCCTGGAAACAGGGCAGTCAGTTATCCCGGAAACATGGTGATCAGTTACCCTGGAAACAGGGCAGTCAGTTCCCCTGGAAACAGGGCAGTCAGTTACCCCGGAAGCAGGGCAGTTACTCTGGAAACAGGGCAGTCAGTCACCCTGGAAACAGGTTAGTTAGTTACCCCAGAAACAGGGTGATCAGTTACCCCGGAAACAGGGCAGTCAGTTCCCCTGGAAACAGGACATTCAGTTACCCTGGAAACAGGGCAGTCAGTTATCCTGGAAACAGGGCAGTCAGTTATCCTGGAAACAGGGTGATCAGTTACCCTGGAAACAGGGCAGTCAGTTATCCTGGAAACAGGGCAGTCAGTTCCCCTGGAAACAGGGCAGTCAGTTAAACTGGAAACAGGGCAGTCAGTTATCCTGGGAACAGGGCAGTCAGTTATCCTGGAAACAGGGTGGTCAGTTACCCCGGAAATAGGGAGGTCAGTTATCCTGGAAACAGGGCGGTCAGTTACACCGGAAACAGGGAGATCAGTTACCCCGGAAACAGGGCAGTCAGTTACCCTGGAAACAGGGCAGTCAGTTATCCTGGAATCAGGGCAGTCAGTTAAACTGGAAACAGGGCAGTCAGTTATCCTGGGAACAGGGCAGTCAGTTATCCTGGAAACAGGGCGGTCAGTTACCCCGGAAATAGGGAGGTCAGTTATCCTGGAAACAGGGCGGTCAGTTACACCGGAAACAGGGAGATCAGTTACCCCGGAAACAGGGCAGTCAGTTACCCTGGAAACAGGGCAGTCAGTTATCCTGGAAACAGTGCAATCAGTTATACCGGAAACAGGGTGATCAGTTAATTTGGAAACAGGGCAGTCAGTTAGCCTGGAAAGAGGGCAGTCAGTTATCCTGGAAACAGGGCAATCAGTTATACCGGAAACAGGGTGATCAGTTACCCTGGAAACAGGGCAGTCAGTTACCCTGGAAAACGGGCAGTCACTTATCCCGGAAACAGGGCAGTCAGTTATCCCGGAAACAGGGTGATCAGTTACCCTGGAAACTCGGCAGTCAGTTACCCTGGAAACAGGGCCGTCAGTTTCCCCGGAAACAGGGCAGTCAGTTAACCTGGAAACTGGGCAGTCAGTTACGCTGGAAACAGGGCAGACAGTTATTCCGGAAACTGGTTGATCAGTTACCCTGGAAACAGGGCAGTCAGTTATCCCGGAAAAAGGGTGATCAGTTACCCTGGAAACTGGGCAGTCAGTTACCCTGGAAACAGGGCAGTCAGTTACCCCGGAAACTGGGCAGTCAGTTACCCTGGAAACAGGGCAGTCAGTCACCCTGGAAACAGGTTAGTCAGTTACCCCGGAAAGAGGGCAGTCAGTTATCCCGGAAACAGGGCAGTCAGTTATCCCTGAAACAGGGTGATCAGTTACCCTGGAAACAGGGCAGTCAGTTACCCTGGAAACAGGGCAGTTAATTATCCCGGAAACAGGGCAGACAGTTATCCCGGAAACAGGGTGATCAGTTACCTTGGAAACTGGGCAGTCAGTTACTCTGGAAACAGGGCGATCAGTTACCCTGGAAACAGGCAGTCAGTTACCCTGGTAACAGGGCAGTCAGTTATCCTGGAAACAGGGCAGACAGTTATCCTGGAAATAGGGCCGTCAGTTCCCCCGGAAATAGTGATGTACGTTGTCCTGGAAACATGGCGGTCAGTTACCCTGGAAACAGGGAGATCAGTTACCCCGGAAACAGGGCAGTCAGTTACCCTGGAAACAGGGCGGTCAGTTTCCCTGGAAACAGGGCAGTCAGTTACCCCGGAAACAGGGTGATCAGTTATCCTGGAAACAGGGCGGTCAGTTAACCCGGAAACAGGGCAGTCAGTTACCCCAGAAACAGCGCGGTCAGTAACCCTGCGAACAGATTAGTCAGTTACCCCGGAAACAGGGTGGTCAGTTACCCTGGAAACAGGGCAGTCAGTTACCCCGGAAAGAGGGCAGTCAGTTATCCCGGAAACAGGGCAGTCAGTTATCCCTGAAACAGGGTGATCAGTTACCCTGGAAACAGGGCAGTCAGTTACCCCGGAAACAGGGCTGTCAGTTACCCTGGAAACAGGGCAGTCAGTTATCCCGGAAACAGGGCAGTCAGTTATCCCGGAAACAGGGTGAACAGTTACCCTGGAAACTGGGCAGTCTGTTACCCCGGAAACAGGGCAGTCAGTTATTCTGGAAAAAGGGCAGTCAGTTACCCTGGAAACAGGGCAGTCATTTACCCCTGAAAACAGATTACTCAGTTACCCCGGAAACAGGGTGATCAGTTACCCTGGAAACAGGGCAGTCAGTTATCCTGGAAACAGGGCGGTCAGTTACCCCGAAAACAGGGCGGTCAGTTCCTCTGGAAACAGTGCAGTCAGTTACCCTGGAAGCAGGGCAGTCAGTTACCCCGGAAAAAGGGCGGTCAGTTGCCCTGGTAACAGGGCAGTCAGTTACCCCGGAAACAGGGTGATCAGTTGCACTGGAAACAGGGAGATCAGTTACCCCGGAAACAGGGTGATCAGTTACCCTGGAAACAGGGAGATCAGTTACCCTGGAAACAGGGCAGTCAGTTACCCTGGAAACAGGGCAGTCAGTTACCCGGAAACAGGGTGATCAGTTACCACGGAAAAAGGGAGATCAGTTACCCTGGAAACAGGGCAGTCAGTTATCCTGGAAACAGGGCGGTCAGTTACCCCGGAAACAGGGCGGTCAGTTCCCCTGGAAACAGGGCAGTCAGTTACCCTGGAAACAGGGCAGTCCGTTACCCCGGAAACAGGGCGGTCAGTTGCCCTGGAAACAGGGCAGTCAGTTACCCCGGAAACAGGGTGATCAGTTGCACTGGAAACAGGGCAGTCAGTTACCCCGGAAACAGGGTGATCAGTTGCACTGGAAACAGGGAGATCAGTTACCCCGGAAACAGGGTGATCAGTTACCCTGGAAACAGGGAGATCAGTTACCCTGGAAACAGGGCAGTCAGTTACCCTGGAAACAGGGCAGTCAGTTACCCCGGAAAGAGGGCAGTCAGTTACCCTGGAAAAAGGGCAGTCAGTTATCCCGGAAACAGGGCAGTCAGTTATCCATGAAACAGGGTGATCAGTTACCCTGGAAACAGGGCAGTCAGTTACCCCCGAAACAGGGCAGTCAGTTACCCTGGAAACAGGGCAGTCAGTTATCCCGGAAACAGGGTGATCAGTTACCCTGGAAACTGGGCAGTCAGTTACCCCGGAAACAGGGCAGTCAGTTATAGTGGAAACAGGGCAGTCGGTTACCCTGGAAACAGGGCTGTCATTTACCCATGGAAACAGATTACTCAGTTACCCCGGAAACAGGGAGATCAGTTACCCCGGAAACAGGGCAATCAGTTACACCGGAAACTGGCCAGTCAGTTACCCCGGAAACAGGGCAGTCAGTTATCCTGGAAACAGGGCAGTCAGTTACCCCTGGAAACAGATTACTCAGTTACCCCGGAAACAGGGTAATCAGTTACCCTGGAAACAGGGCAGTCAGTTATCCTGGAAACTGGGCGGTCAGTTACCCCGAAAACAGGGCGGTCATTTCCCCTGGAAACAGGGCAGTCAGTTACCCCGGAAACAGGGCGGTCAGTTGCCCTGGAAACAGGGCAGTCAGTTACCCCGGAAACAGGGTGATCAGTTGCACTGGAAACAGGGAGATCAGTTACCCCGGAAACAGGGTGATCAGTTACCCTGGAAACAGGGAGATCAGTTACCCTGGAAACAAGGCAGTCAGTTACCCTGGAAACAGGGCAGTCAGTTACCCCGGAAAGAGGGCAGTCAGTTACCCTGGAAACAGGGCAGTCAGTTATCCCGGAAACAGGGCAGTCAGTTATCCATGAAACAGGGTGATCAGTTACCCTGGAAACAGGGCAGTCAGTTACCCCCGAAACAGGGCTGTCAGTTACCCTGGAAACAGGGCAGTCAGTTACCCTGGAAACAGGGCAGTCAGGTATCCCGGAAACAGGGTGATCAGTTACCCTGGAAACTGGGCAGTCAGTTACCCCGGAAACAGGGCAGTCAGTTATAGTGCAAACAGGGCAGTCGGTTACCCTGGAAACAGGGCTGTCATTTACCCCTGGAAACAGATTACTCAGTTACCCCGGAAACAGGGTGATCAGTTACCCTGGAAACAGGGCAGTCAGTTACCCTGGAAACAGGGCAGTCAGTTGCCCTGGAAACACGGCAATCAGTTACACCGGAAACTGGGCAGACAGTTAACCTGGAAACAGGGCAGTCAGTTATCCTGGAAACAGGGCGGTCAGTTACCCCGGAAATAGGGAGGTCAGTTATCCTGGAAACAGGGCGGTCAGTTACACCAGAAACAGGGAGATCAGTTACCCCGGAAAGAGGGCAGTCAGTTACCCTGGAAACAGGGCAGTCAGTTATCCTGGAAAAAGTGTGGTCAGTGACCCTGGAAACAGGGTGGTCAGTTACCCCGGAAACTGGGCAGTCAGTTACCCCGGAAACAGGGTGATCAGTTAATTTGGAAAATGGCCGTCAGTTAGCCTGGAAACAGGGCAGTCAGTTACCCCGGAAACAGTTCAGTCAGTTACCCTGGAAACAGGGCAGTCAGTTATTCTGGAAACAGGGCAATCAGTTATCCCGGAAACAGGGTGATCAGTTACCCTGGAAACAGGTTAGTCAGTTACCCCGGAAACAGGGCAGTCAGGTACCCTGGAAACAGGGCAGTCAGTTATCCCGGAAACAGGGCAGTCAGTTATCCCGGAAACGGGGTGATCAGTTACTCTGGAAACTGGGCAGTCAGTCACCCTGGAAACAGGGCAGTCAGTTACCCCGGAAACAGGGCATTCAGATCCCCTGGAAACTGGGCAGTCAGTTACCCTGGAAACAGGGCAGTCAGTTATCCCGGAAACATGGTGATCAGTTACCCTGGAAACAGGGCAGTCAGTTCCCCTGGAAACAGGGCAGTCAGTTACCCCGGAAGCAGGGCAGTTACTCTGGAAACAGGGCAGTCAGTCACCCTGGAAACAGGTTAGTTAGTTACCCCAGAAACAGGGTGATCAGTTACCCCGGAAACAGGGCAGTCAGTTCCCCTGGAAACAGGACATTCATGTACCCTGGAAACAGGGCAGTCAGTTATCCCGGAAACAGGGCAGTCAGATATCCTGGAAACAGGGTGATCAGTTACCCTGGAAACAGGGCAGTCAGTTATCCTGGAAACAGGGCAGTCAGTCACCCTGGAAACAGGTTAGTCAGTTACCCCGGATACAGTGTGATCAGTTCCCCCGGAAACAGGGCAGTCAGTTCCCCTGGAAACAGGGCAGTCAGTTAAACTGGAAACAGGGCGGTCAGTTACCCCGGAAATAGGGAGGTCAGTTATCCTGGAAACAGGGCGGTCAGTTACACCGGAAACAGGGAGATCAGTTACCCCGGAAACAGGGCAGTCAGTTACCCTGGAAACAGGGCAGTCAGTTATCCTGGAATCAGGGCAGTCAGTTAAACTGGAAACAGGGCAGTCAGTTATCCTGGGAACAGGGCAGTCAGTTACACCGGAAACAGGGTGATCAGTTAATTTGGAAACAGGGCAGTCAGTTAGCCTGGAAAGAGGGCAGTCAGTTATACCGGAAACAGGGTGATCAGTTACCCTGGAAACAGGGCAGTCAGTTACCCTGGAAAACGGGCAGTCACTTATCCCGGAAACAGGGCAGTCAGTTATCCCGGAAACAGGGTGATCAGTTACCCTGGAAACTCGGCAGTCAGTTACCCTGGAAACAGGGCCGTCAGTTTCCCCGGAAACAGGGCAGTCAGTTACCCTGGAAACTGGGCAGTCAGTTACGCTGGAAACAGGGCAGTCAGTTATTCCGGAAACTGGTTGATCAGTTACCCTGGAAACAGGGCAGTCAGTTATCCCGGAAAAAGGGTGATCAGTTACCCTGGAAACTGGGCAGTCAGTTACCCTGGAAACAGGGCAGTCAGTTACCCCGGAAACTGGGCAGTCAGTTACCCTGGAAACAGGGCAGTCAGTCACCCTGGAAACAGGTTAGTCAGTTACCCCGGAAAGAGGGCAGTCAGTTATCCCGGAAACAGGGCAGTCAGTTATCCCTGAAACAGGGTGATCAGTTACCCTGGAAACAGGGCAGTCAGTTACCCTGGAAACAGGGCAGTTAATTATCCCGGAAACAGGGCAGACAGTTATCCCGGAAACAGGGTGATCAGTTACCTTGGAAACTGGGCAGTCAGTTACTCTGGAAACAGGGCGATCAGTTACCCTGGAAACAGGCAGTCAGTTACCCTGGTAACAGGGCAGTCAGTTATCCTGGAAACAGGGCAGACAGTTATCCTGGAAATAGGGCCGTCAGTTCCCCCGGAAATAGTGATGTACGTTGTCCTGGAAACATGGCGGTCAGTTACCCTGGAAACAGGGAGATCAGTTACCCCGGAAACAGGGCAGTCAGTTACCCTGGAAACAGGGCGGTCAGTTTCCCTGGAAACAGGGCAGTCAGTTACCCCGGAAACAGGGTGATCAGTTATCCTGGAAACAGGGCGGTCAGTTAACCCGGAAACAGGGCAGTCAGTTACCCCAGAAACAGCGCGGTCAGTAACCCTGCGAACAGATTAGTCAGTTACCCCGGAAACAGGGTGGTCAGTTACCCTGGAAACAGGGCAGTCAGTTACCCCGGAAAGAGGGCAGTCAGTTATCCCGGAAACAGGGCAGTCAGTTATCCCTGAAACAGGGTGATCAGTTACCCTGGAAACAGGGCAGTCAGTTACCCCGGAAACAGGGCTGTCAGTTACCCTGGAAACAGGGCAGTCAGTTATCCCGGAAACAGGGCAGTCAGTTATCCCGGAAACAGGGTGATCAGTTACCCTGGAAACTGGGCAGTCTGTTACCCCGGAAACAGGGCAGTCAGTTATTCTGGAAAAAGGGCAGTCAGTTACCCTGGAAACAGGGCAGTCATTTACCCCTGAAAACAGATTACTCAGTTACCCCGGAAACAGGGTGATCAGTTACCCTGGAAACAGGGCAGTCAGTTATCCTGGAAACAGGGCGGTCAGTTACCCCGAAAACAGGGCGGTCAGTTCCTCTGGAAACAGGGCAGTCAGTTACCCTGGAAGCAGGGCAGTCAGTTACCCCGGAAAAAGGGCGGTCAGTTGCCCTGGTAACAGGGCAGTCAGTTACCCCGGAAACAGGGTGATCAGTTGCACTGGAAACAGGGAGATCAGTTACCCCGGAAACAGGGTGATCAGTTACCCTGGAAACAGGGAGATCAGTTACCCTGGAAACAGGGCAGTCAGTTACCCTGGAAACAGGGCAGTCAGTTACCCGGAAACAGGGTGATCAGTTACCACGGAAAAAGGGAGATCAGTTACCCTGGAAACAGGGCAGTCAGTTATCCTGGAAACAGGGCGGTCAGTTACCCCGGAAACAGGGCGGTCAGTTAACCTGGAAACAGGGCAGTCAGTTATCCCGGAAACAGGGCGCACAGTTACCCCGGAAACAGAGCGGTCATTTATCCCGGAAACAGGGTGATCAGTTACCCTGGAAACAGGGCAGTCAGTTACCCTGGTAACAGGTTAGTAAGTTACCCCAGAAACAGGGAGATCAGTTACCCTGGAAACTGGGCAGTCAGTTACCCCGGAAACAGGGCGTTAAGTTATCCCGGAAACAGGGTGATCAGTTACTCTGGAAACAGTGTGATCAGTTACCTTGGAAAAAGGGCAGTCAGTTACCCCGGAAACAGGGCAGTCAGTTATCCCGGAAACAGGGTGAGCAGTTATCCTGGAAACAGGGCAGTCAGTTATCCCGGAAACAGGGTGATCAGTTACCCCGGAAACAGGGCAGTCAGTTACCCTGGAAAAAGGGCAGTCAGTTATCCTGGAAACAGGGCAATCAGTTATACCGGAAACAGGGTGATCAGTTACCCTGGAAACAGGGCAGTCAGTTACCCTGGAAAAAGGGCAGTCAGTTATCCCGGAAACAGGGTGATCAGTTACCCCTGGAAACTGGGCAGTCAGTTACCCTGGAAACAGGGCAGTCAGTTATCCCGGAAACTGGTTGGTCAGTTACCCTGGAAACAGGGCAGTCAGTGATCCCGGAAACAGGGCAGTCAGTTATCCCGGAAAATGGGTGATCAGTTACCCCGGAAACTGGGCAGTCAGTTACCCCGGAAACTGGGCAGTCAGTTACCCTGGAAACAGGGCAGTCAGTCACCCTGGAAACAGGTTAGTCAGTTCCCCCAGAAACAGGGTGATCAGTTTCCCCGGAAACAGGGCAGTCAGTTCCCCTGGAAACAGGGCACTCAGTTACCCTGGAAACAGGGCAGTTAATTATCCCTGAAACAGGGCAGACAGTTATCCCGGAAACAGGGTGATCAGTTACCCTGGAAACAGGGCAGTCAGTTACCCCGGAAACTGGGCAGTCAGTTACGCTGGAAATAGGGCAGTCAGTCACCCTGGAAACAGGTTAGTCATTTACCCCAGAAACAGGGTGATCAGTTTCCCCGGAAACAGGGCAGTCAGTTCCCCTGGAAACAGGGCAGTCAGTTACCCTGGAAACAGGGCAGTCAGTTATCCCGGAAACTGGTTGGTCAGTTACCCTGGAAACAGGGCAGTCAGTGATCCCGGAAACAGGGCAGTCAGTTATCCCGGAAAATGGGTGATCAGTTACCCCGGAAACTGGGCAGTCAGTTACCCCGGAAACTGGGCAGTCAGTTACCCTGGAAACAGGGCAGTCAGTCACCCTGGAAACAGGTTAGTCAGTTCCCCCAGAAACAGGGTGATCAGTTTCCCCGGAAACAGGGCAGTCAGTTCCCCTGGAAACAGGGCACTCAGTTACCCTGGAAACAGGGCAGTTAATTATCCCTGAAACAGGGCAGACAGTTATCCCGGAAACAGGGTGATCAGTTACCCTGGAAACAGGGCAGTCAGTTACCCCGGAAACTGGGCAGTCAGTTACCCTGGAAATAGGGCAGTCAGTCACCCTGGAAACAGGTTAGTCATTTACCCCAGAAACAGGGTGATCAGTTTCCCCGGAAACAGGGCAGTCAGTTCCCCTGGAAACAGGGCACTCAGTTACCCTGGAAGCAGGGCAGTTAATTATCCCGGAAACAGGGCAGACAGTTATCCCGGAAACAGGGTGATCAGTTACCCTGGAAACTGGGCAGTCAGTTAGCCTGGAAACAGGGCGATCAGTTACCCTGGAAACAGGCAGTCAGTTACCCTGGAAACAGGGCAGTCAGTTATCCTGGAAACAGGGCGGTCAGTTACCCCGAAAACAGGGCGGTCAGTTCCCCTGGAAACAGGGCAGTCAGTTACCCCGGAAACAGGGTGATCAGTTGCACTGGAAACAGGGAGATCAGTTACCCCGGAAACAGGGTGATCAGTTACCCTGGAATCTGGGAGATCAGTTACCCTGGAAACAGGGCAGTCAGTTACCCCGGAAAGTTTGCAGTCAGTTACCCTGGAAACAGGGCAGTCAGTTATCCCGTAAACAGGGCAGTCAGTTATCCATGAAACAGGGTGATCAGTTACCCTGGAAACAGGGCAGTCAGTTACCCCCGAAACAGGGCAGTCAGTTACCCTGGAAACAGGGCAGTCAGTTACCCTGGAAACAGGGCAGTCAGTTATCCCGGAAACAGGGTGATCAGTTACCCTGGAAACTGGGCAGTCAGTTACCCCGGAAACAGGGCAGTCAGTTATAGTGGAAACAGGGCAGTCGGTTACCCTGGAAACAGGGCTGTCATTTACCCCTGGAAACAGATTACTCAGTTATCCCGGAAACAGGGTGATCAGTTACCCTGGAAACTGGGCAGTCAGTTACCCCGGAAACAGGGCAGTCAGTTATAGTGGAAACAGGGCAGTCAGTTACCCTGGAAACAGGGCAGTCAGTTGCCCTGGAAACACGGCAATCAGTTACACCGGAAACTGGGCAGACAGTTAACCTGGAAACAGGGCAGTCAGTTATCCTGGAAACAGGGCGGTCAGTTACCCCGGAAATAGGGAGGTCAGTTATCCTGGAAACAGGGCGGTCAGTTACACCGGAAACAGGAGATCATTACCCCGGAGACAGGGCTGTCAGTTACCCTGGAAACAGGGCAGTCAGTTATCCTGGAAACAGTGTGGTCAGTGACCCTGGAAACAGGGTGGTCAGTTACCCCGGAAACTGGGCAGTCAGTTACCCCGGAAACAGGTCAGTCAGTTACCCTGGAAACAGGGCAGTCAGTTATCCTGGAAACAGGGCAATCAGTTATCCCGGAAACAGGGTGATCAGTTACCCTGGAAACAGGTTAGTCAGTTACCCCGGAAACAGGGCAGTCAGGTACCCTGGAAACAGGGCAGTCAGTTATCCTGGAAACAGGGCAGTCAGTTATCCCGGAAACGGGATGATCAGTTACCCTGGAAACTGGGCAGTCAGTCACCCTGGAAACAGGGCATTCAGTTACCCCGGAAACAGGGCAGTCAGATCCCCTGGAAACTGGGCAGTCAGTTACACTGGAAACAGGGCAGTCAGTTATCCCGGAAACATGGTGATCAGTTACCCTGGAAACAGGGCAGTCAGTTCCCCTGGAAACAGGGCAGTCAGTTACCCCGGAAACTGGGGAGTCAGTTACCCTGGAAACTGGGCAGTTAGTCACCCTGGAAACAGGTTAGTTAGTTACCCCAGAAACAGGGTGATCAGTTACCCTGGAAACAGGGCAGTCAGTTCCCCTGGAAACAGGACAGTCAGTTACCCTGGAAACAGGGCAGTCAGTTATCCCGGAAACAGGGCAGTCAGTTATCCTGGAAACAGGGTGATCAGTTACCCTGGAAACAGGGCAGACAGTTATCCTGGAAACAGGGCAGTCAGTCACCCTGGAAACAAGTTATTCAGTTACCCCGGAAACAGTGTGATCAGTTCCCCCGGAAACAGGGAAGTCAGTTCCCCTGGAAACAGGGCAGTCAGTTATCCTGGAATCAGGGCAGTCAGTTAAACTGGAAACAGGGCAGTCAGTTATCCTGGAAACAGGGCAGTCAGTTATCCTGGAAACAGGGCGGTCAGTTACCCCGGAAATAGGGAGGTCAGTTATCCTGGAAACAGGGCGGTCAGTTACACCGGAAACAGGGAGATCAGTTACCCCGGAGACAGGGCAGTCAGTTACCCTGGAAACAGGGCAGTCAGTTATCCTGGAAACAGTGTGGTCAGAGACCCTGGAAACAGGGTGGTCAGTTACCCCGGAAACTGGGCAGTCAGTTACCCCGGAAACAGTTCAGTCAGTTACCCTGGAAACAGGGCAGTCAGTTATCCTGGAAACAGGGCAATCAGTTATCCCGGAAACAGGGTGATCAGTTACCCTGGAAACAGGTTAGTCAGTTACCCCGGAAACAGGGCAGTCAGGTACCCTGGAAACAGGGCAGTCAGTTATCCTGGAAACAGGGCAGTCAGTTATCCCGGAAACGGGGTGATCAGTTACCCTGGAAACTGGGCAGTCAGTCACCCTGGAAACAGGGCAGTCAGTTACCCCGGAAACAGGGCAGTCAGATCCCCTGGAAACTGGGCAGTCAGTTACACTGGAAACAGGGCAGTCAGTTATCCCGGAAACATGGTGATCAGTTACCCTGGAAACAGGGCAGTCAGTTCCCCTGGAAACAGGGCAGTCAGTTACCCCGGAAGCAGGGCAGTCAGTTACCCTGGAAACAGGGCAGTCAGTTACCCCGGAAACTGGGGAGTCAGTTACCCTGGAAACTGGGCAGTCAGTCACCCTGGAAACAGGTTAGTTAGTTACCCCAGAAACAGGGTGATCAGTTACCCCGGAAACAGGGCAGTCAGTTCCCCTGGAAACAGGACAGTCAGTTACCCTGGAAACAGGGCAGTCAGTTATCCCGGAAACAGGGCAGTCAGTTATCCTGGAAACAGGGTGATCAGTTACCCTGGAAACAGGGCAGTCTGTTATCCTGGAAACAGGGCAGTCAGTTATCCTGGAAACAGGGTGATCAGTTACCCTGGAAACAGGGCAGTCAGTTATCCTGGAAACAGGGCAGTCAGTCACCCTGGAAAGAGGTTAGACAGTTACCCCGGAAATAGTGTGATCAGTTCCCCCGGAAACAGGGCAGTCAGTTCCCCTGGAAACAGGGCAGTCAGTTATCCTGGAATCAAGGCAGTCAGTTAAACTGGAAACAGGGCAGTCAGTTATCCTGGAAACAGGGCAGTCAGTTATCCTGGAAACAGGGCGGTCAGTTACCCCGGAAATAGGGAGGTCAGTTATCCTGGAAACAGGGCGGTCAGTTACACCGGAAACAGGGAGATCAGTTACCCCGGAAACAGGGCAGTCAGTTACCCTGGAAACAGGGCAGTCAGTTATCCTGGAAACAGTGCAATCAGTTATACCGGAAACAGGGTGATCAGTTAATTTGGAAACAGGGCAGTCAGTTAGCCTGGAAACAGGGCAATCAGTTATACCGGAAACAGGGTGATCAGTTACCCTGGAAACAGGGCTGTCACTTATCCCGGAAACAGGGCAGTCAGTTATCCCGGAAACAGGGTGATCAGTTACCCTGGAAACTGGGCAGTCAGTTACCCTGGAAACAGGGCAGTCAGTTTCCCCGGAAACAGGGCAGTCAGTTACCCTGGAAACTGGGCAGTCAGTTGCCCTGGAAACAGGGCAGTCAGTTATTCCGGAAACTGGTTGATCAGTTTCCCTGGAAACTGGGCAGTCAGTTACCCTGGAAACAGGGCAGTCAGTTACCCCGGAAACTGGGCAGTCAGTTACCCTGGAAACAGGGCAGTCAGTCACCCTGGAAACAGGTTAGTCAGTTACCCCAGAAACAGGGTGATCAGTTTCCCCGGAAACAGGGCAGTCAGTTCCCCTGGAAACAGGGCACTCAGTTACCCTGGAAACAGGGCAGTTAATTATCCCGGAAACAGGGCAGACAGTTATCCCGGAAACAGGGTGATCAGTTACCCTGGAAACTGGGCAGTCAGTTACCCTGGAAACAGGGCGATCAGTTACCCTGGAAACAGGCAGTCAGTTACCCTGGAAACAGGGCAGTCAGTTATCCTGGAAACAGGGCAGACAGTTATCCTGGAAATAGGGCGGTCAGTTCCCCCGGAAATAGTGATGTACGTTGACCTGGAAACATGGCGGTCAGTTACCCTGGAAACAGGGCAGTCAGTTACCCTGGAAACAGGGCGGTCAGTTTCCCTGGAAACAGGGCAGTCAGTTACCCCGGAAACAGGGTGATCAGTTATCCTGGAAACAGGGCGGTCAGTTAACCCGGAAACAGGGCAGTCAGTTACCCCAGAAACAGCGCGGTCAGTAACCCTGCGAACAGATTAGTCAGTTACCCCGGAAACAGGGTGGTCAGTTATCCTGGAAACAGGGCAGTCAGTTACCCTGGAAACAGGGCAGTCAGTTACCCCGGAAAGAGGGCAGTCAGTTATCCCGGAAACAGGGCAGTCAGTTATCCCTGAAACAGGGTGATCAGTTACCCTGGAAACAGGGCAGTCAATTACCCCGGAAACAGGGCAGTCAGTTACCCTGGAAACAGGGCAGTCAGTTATCCCGGAAACAGGGCAGTCAGTTATCCCGGAAACAGGGTGATCAGTTACCCTGGAAACTGGGCATTCAGTTACCCCGGAAACAGGGCAGTCAGTTATTCTGGAAAAAGGGCAGTCAGTTACCCTGGAAACAGGGCAGTCATTTACCCCTGGAAACAGATTACTCAGTTACCCCGGAAACAGGGCGGTCGGTTCCCCTGGAAACAGGGCAGTCAGTTACCCTGGAAACAGGGTAGTCAGTTACCCCGGAAAAAGGGCGGTCAGTTGCCCTGGTAACAGGGCAGTCAGTTACCCCGGAAACAGGGTGATCAGTTGCACTGGAAACAGGGAGATCAGTTACCCCGGAAACAGGGTGATCAGTTCCCCTGGAAACAGGGAGATCAGTTACCCTGGAAACAGGGCAGTCAGTTACCCTGGAAACAGGGCAGTCAGTTATCCCGGAAACAGGGAGATCAGTTACCACGGAAAAAGGGAGATCAGTTACCCTGGAAACAGCGCAGTCAGTTATCCTGGAAACAGGGCGGTCAGTTACCCCGGAAACAGGGCGGTCAGTTAACCTGGAAACAGGGCAGTCAGTTATCCCGGAAACAGGGCGCACAGTTACCCCGGAAACAGAGCGGTCATTTATCCCGGAAACAGGGTGATCAGTTACCCTGGAAACAGGGCAGTCAGTTACCCTGGTAACAGGTTACTAAGTTACCCCAGAAACAGGGAGATCAGTTACCCTGGAAACTGGGCAGTCAGTTACCCCGGAAACAGGGCGTTCATTTATCCCGGAAACAGGGTGGTCAGTGACCCTGGAAACAGGGTGGTCAGTTACCCCGGAAACTGGGCAGTCAGTTACCCCGGAAACAGGTCAGTCAGTTACCCTGGAAACAGGGCAGTCAGTTATCCTGGAAACAGGGCAATCAGTTATCCCGGAAACAGGGTGATCAGTTACCCTGGAAACAGGTTAGTCAGTTACCCCGGAAACAGGGCAGTCAGGTACCCTGGAAACAGGGCAGTCAGTTATCCTGGAAACAGGGCAGTCAGTTATCCCGGAAACGGGATGATCAGTTACCCTGGAAACTGGGCAGTCAGTCACCCTGGAAACAGGGCATTCAGTTACCCCGGAAACAGGGCAGTCAGATCCCCTGGAAACTGGGCAGTCAGTTACACTGGAAACAGGGCAGTCAGTTATCCCGGAAACATGGTGATCAGTTACCCTGGAAACAGGGCAGTCAGTTCCCCTGGAAACAGGGCAGTCAGTTACCCCGGAAACTGGGGAGTCAGTTACCCTGGAAACTGGGCAGTCAGTCACCCTGGAAACAGGTTAGTTAGTTACCCCAGAAACAGGGTGATCAGTTACCCTGGAAACAGGGCAGTCAGTTCCCCTGGAAACAGGACAGTCAGTTACCCTGGAAACAGGGCAGTCAGTCACCCTGGAAACAGGTTAGTCAGTTACCCCAGAAACAGGGTGATCAGTTACCCTGGAAACAGGGCAGTCAGTTCCCCTGGAAACAGGACAGTCAGTTACCCTGGAAACAGGGCAGTCAGTGATCCCGGAAACAGGGCAGTCAGTTATCCCGGAAAATGGGTGATCAGTTACCCCGGAAACTGGGCAGTCAGTTACCCCGGAAACTGGGCAGTCAGTTACCCTGGAAACAGGGCAGTCAGTCACCCTGGAAACAGGTTAGTCAGTTCCCCCAGAAACAGGGTGATCAGTTTCCCCGGAAACAGGGCAGTCAGTTCCCCTGGAAACAGGGCACTCAGTTACCCTGGAAACAGGGCAGTTAATTATCCCTGAAACAGGGCAGACAGTTATCCCGGAAACAGGGTGATCAGTTACCCTGGAAACAGGGCAGTCAGTTACCCCGGAAACTGGGCAGTCAGTTACGCTGGAAATAGGGCAGTCAGTCACCCTGGAAACAGGTTAGTCATTTACCCCAGAAACAGGGTGATCAGTTTCCCCGGAAACAGGGCAGTCAGTTCCCCTGGAAACAGGGCAGTCAGTTACCCTGGAAACAGGGCAGTCAGTTATCCCGGAAACTGGTTGGTCAGTTACCCTGGAAACAGGGCAGTCAGTGATCCCGGAAACAGGGCAGTCAGTTATCCCGGAAAATGGGTGATCAGTTACCCCGGAAACTGGGCAGTCAGTTACCCCGGAAACAGGGCAGTCAGTTACCCTGGAAACAGGGCAGTCAGTCACCCTGGAAACAGGTTAGTCAGTTCCCCCAGAAACAGGGTGATCAGTTTCCCCGGAAACAGGGCAGTCAGTTCCCCTGGAAACAGGGCACTCAGTTACCCTGGAAACAGGGCAGTTAATTATCCCTGAAACAGGGCAGACAGTTATCCCGGAAACAGGGTGATCAGTTACCCTGGAAACAGGGCAGTCAGTTACCCCGGAAACTGGGCAGTCAGTTACCCTGGAAATAGGGCAGTCAGTCACCCTGGAAACAGGTTAGTCATTTACCCCAGAAACAGGGTGATCAGTTTCCCCGGAAACAGGGCAGTCAGTTCCCCTGGAAACAGGGCACTCAGTTACCCTGGAAACAGGGCAGTTAATTATCCCGGAAACAGGGCAGACAGTTATCCCGGAAACAGGGTGATCAGTTACCCTGGAAACTGGGCAGTCAGTTAGCCTGGAAACAGGGCGATCAGTTACCCTGGAAACAGGCAGTCAGTTACCCTGGAAACAGGGCAGTCAGTTATCCTGGAAACAGGGCGGTCAGTTACCCCGAAAACAGGGCGGTCAGTTCCCCTGGAAACAGGGCAGTCAGTTACCCCGGAAACAGGGTGATCAGTTGCACTGGAAACAGGGAGATCAGTTACCCCGGAAACAGGGTGATCAGTTACCCTGGAAACTGGGAGATCAGTTACCCTGGAAACAGGGCAGTCAGTTACCCCGGAAAGTTTGCAGTCAGTTACCCTGGAAACAGGGCAGTCAGTTATCCCGTAAACAGGGCAGTCAGTTATCCATGAAACAGGGTGATCAGTTACCCTGGAAACAGGGCAGTCAGTTACCCCCGAAACAGGGCAGTCAGTTACCCTGGAAACAGGGCAGTCAGTTACCCTGGAAACAGGGCAGTCAGTTATCCCGGAAACAGGGTGATCAGTTACCCTGGAAACTGGGCAGTCAGTTACCCCGGAAACAGGGCAGTCAGTTATAGTGGAAACAGGGCAGTCGGTTACCCTGGAAACAGGGCTGTCATTTACCCCTGGAAACAGATTACTCAGTTATCCCGGAAACAGGGTGATCAGTTACCCTGGAAACTGGGCAGTCAGTTACCCCGGAAACAGGGCAGTCAGTTATAGTGGAAACAGGGCAGTCAGTTACCCTGGAAACAGGGCAGTCAGTTGCCCTGGAAACACGGCAATCAGTTACACCGGAAACTGGGCAGACAGTTAACCTGGAAACAGGGCAGTCAGTTATCCTGGAAACAGGGCGGTCAGTTACCCCGGAAATAGGGAGGTCAGTTATCCTGGAAACAGGGCGGTCAGTTACACCGGAAACAGGAGATCATTACCCCGGAGACAGGGCTGTCAGTTACCCTGGAAACAGGGCAGTCAGTTATCCTGGAAACAGTGTGGTCAGTGACCCTGGAAACAGGGTGGTCAGTTACCCCGGAAACTGGGCAGTCAGTTACCCCGGAAACAGGTCAGTCAGTTACCCTGGAAACAGGGCAGTCAGTTATCCTGGAAACAGGGCAATCAGTTATCCCGGAAACAGGGTGATCAGTTACCCTGGAAACAGGTTAGTCAGTTACCCCGGAAACAGGGCAGTCAGGTACCCTGGAAACAGGGCAGTCAGTTATCCTGGAAACAGGGCAGTCAGTTATCCCGGAAACGGGATGATCAGTTACCCTGGAAACTGGGCAGTCAGTCACCCTGGAAACAGGGCATTCAGTTACCCCGGAAACAGGGCAGTCAGATCCCCTGGAAACTGGGCAGTCAGTTACACTGGAAACAGGGCAGTCAGTTATCCCGGAAACATGGTGATCAGTTACCCTGGAAACAGGGCAGTCAGTTCCCCTGGAAACAGGGCAGTCAGTTACCCCGGAAACTGGGGAGTCAGTTACCCTGGAAACTGGGCAGTTAGTCACCCTGGAAACAGGTTAGTTAGTTACCCCAGAAACAGGGTGATCAGTTACCCTGGAAACAGGGCAGTCAGTTCCCCTGGAAACAGGACAGTCAGTTACCCTGGAAACAGGGCAGTCAGTTATCCCGGAAACAGGGCAGTCAGTTATCCTGGAAACAGGGTGATCAGTTACCCTGGAAACAGGGCAGACAGTTATCCTGGAAACAGGGCAGTCAGTCACCCTGGAAACAAGTTATTCAGTTACCCCGGAAACAGTGTGATCAGTTCCCCCGGAAACAGGGAAGTCAGTTCCCCTGGAAACAGGGCAGTCAGTTATCCTGGAATCAGGGCAGTCAGTTAAACTGGAAACAGGGCAGTCAGTTATCCTGGAAACAGGGCAGTCAGTTATCCTGGAAACAGGGCGGTCAGTTACCCCGGAAATAGGGAGGTCAGTTATCCTGGAAACAGGGCGGTCAGTTACACCGGAAACAGGGAGATCAGTTACCCCGGAGACAGGGCAGTCAGTTACCCTGGAAACAGGGCAGTCAGTTATCCTGGAAACAGTGTGGTCAGAGACCCTGGAAACAGGGTGGTCAGTTACCCCGGAAACTGGGCAGTCAGTTACCCCGGAAACAGTTCAGTCAGTTACCCTGGAAACAGGGCAGTCAGTTATCCTGGAAACAGGGCAATCAGTTATCCCGGAAACAGGGTGATCAGTTACCCTGGAAACAGGTTAGTCAGTTACCCCGGAAACAGGGCAGTCAGGTACCCTGGAAACAGGGCAGTCAGTTATCCTGGAAACAGGGCAGTCAGTTATCCCGGAAACGGGGTGATCAGTTACCCTGGAAACTGGGCAGTCAGTCACCCTGGAAACAGGGCAGTCAGTTACCCCGGAAACAGGGCAGTCAGATCCCCTGGAAACTGGGCAGTCAGTTACACTGGAAACAGGGCAGTCAGTTATCCCGGAAACATGGTGATCAGTTACCCTGGAAACAGGGCAGTCAGTTCCCCTGGAAACAGGGCAGTCAGTTACCCCGGAAGCAGGGCAGTCAGTTACCCTGGAAACAGGGCAGTCAGTTACCCCGGAAACTGGGGAGTCAGTTACCCTGGAAACTGGGCAGTCAGTCACCCTGGAAACAGGTTAGTTAGTTACCCCAGAAACAGGGTGATCAGTTACCCCGGAAACAGGGCAGTCAGTTCCCCTGGAAACAGGACAGTCAGTTACCCTGGAAACAGGGCAGTCAGTTATCCCGGAAACAGGGCAGTCAGTTATCCTGGAAACAGGGTGATCAGTTACCCTGGAAACAGGGCAGTCTGTTATCCTGGAAACAGGGCAGTCAGTTATCCTGGAAACAGGGTGATCAGTTACCCTGGAAACAGGGCAGTCGGTTATCCTGGAAACAGGGCAGTCAGTCACCCTGGAAAGAGGTTAGACAGTTACCCCGGAAATAGTGTGATCAGTTCCCCCGGAAACAGGGCAGTCAGTTCCCCTGGAAACAGGGCAGTCAGTTATCCTGGAATCAAGGCAGTCAGTTAAACTGGAAACAGGGCAGTCAGTTATCCTGGAAACAGGGCAGTCAGTTATCCTGGAAACAGGGCGGTCAGTTACCCCGGAAATAGGGAGGTCAGTTATCCTGGAAACAGGGCGGTCAGTTACACCGGAAACAGGGAGATCAGTTACCCCGGAAACAGGGCAGTCAGTTACCCTGGAAACAGGGCAGTCAGTTATCCTGGAAACAGTGAAATCAGTTATACCGGAAACAGGGTGATCAGTTAATTTGGAAACAGGGCAGTCAGTTAGCCTGGAAACAGGGCAATCAGTTATACCGGAAACAGGGTGATCAGTTACCCTGGAAACAGGGCTGTCAGTTACCCTGGAAAACGGGCAGTCACTTATCCCGGAAACAGGGCAGTCAGTTATCCCGGAAACAGGGTGATCAGTTACCCTGGAAACTGGGCAGTCAGTTACCCTGGAAACAGGGCAGTCAGTTTCCCCGGAAACAGGGCAGTCAGTTACCCTGGAAACTGGGCAGTCAGTTGCCCTGGAAACAGGGCAGTCAGTTATTCCGGAAACTGGTTGATCAGTTACCCTGGAAACTGGGCAGTCAGTTACCCTGGAAACAGGGCAGTCAGTTACCCCGGAAACTGGGCAGTCAGTTACCCTGGAAACAGGGCAGTCAGTCACCCTGGAAACAGGTTAGTCAGTTACCCCAGAAACAGGGTGATCAGTTTCCCCGGAAACAGGGCAGTCAGTTCCCCTGGAAACAGGGCACTCAGTTACCCTGGAAACAGGGCAGTTAATTATCCCGGAAACAGGGCAGACAGTTATCCCGGAAACAGGGTGATCAGTTACCCTGGAAACTGGGCAGTCAGTTACCCTGGAAACAGGGCGATCAGTTACCCTGGAAACAGGCAGTCAGTTACCCTGGAAACAGGGCAGTCAGTTATCCTGGAAACAGGGCAGACAGTTATCCTGGAAATAGGGCGGTCAGTTCCCCCGGAAATAGTGATGTACGTTGACCTGGAAACATGGCGGTCAGTTACCCTGGAAACAGGGCAGTCAGTTACCCTGGAAACAGGGCGGTCAGTTTCCCTGGAAACAGGGCAGTCAGTTACCCCGGAAACAGGGTGATCAGTTATCCTGGAAACAGGGCGGTCAGTTAACCCGGAAACAGGGCAGTCAGTTACCCCAGAAACAGCGCGGTCAGTAACCCTGCGAACAGATTAGTCAGTTACCCCGGAAACAGGGTGGTCAGTTATCCTGGAAACAGGGCAGTCAGTTACCCTGGAAACAGGGCAGTCAGTTACCCCGGAAAGAGGGCAGTCAGTTATCCCGGAAACAGGGCAGTCAGTTATCCCTGAAACAGGGTGATCAGTTACCCTGGAAACAGGGCAGTCAATTACCCCGGAAACAGGGCAGTCAGTTACCCTGGAAACAGGGCAGTCAGTTATCCCGGAAACAGGGCAGTCAGTTATCCCGGAAACAGGGTGATCAGTTACCCTGGAAACTGGGCATTCAGTTACCCCGGAAACAGGGCAGTCAGTTATTCTGGAAAAAGGGCAGTCAGTTACCCTGGAAACAGGGCAGTCATTTACCCCTGGAAACAGATTACTCAGTTACCCCGGAAACAGGGCGGTCGGTTCCCCTGGAAACAGGGCAGTCAGTTACCCTGGAAACAGGGTAGTCAGTTACCCCGGAAAAAGGGCGGTCAGTTGCCCTGGTAACAGGGCAGTCAGTTACCCCGGAAACAGGGTGATCAGTTGCACTGGAAACAGGGAGATCAGTTACCCCGGAAACAGGGTGATCAGTTCCCCTGGAAACAGGGAGATCAGTTACCCTGGAAACAGGGCAGTCAGTTACCCTGGAAACAGGGCAGTCAGTTACCCGGAAACAGGGAGATCAGTTACCACGGAAAAAGGGAGATCAGTTACCCTGGAAACAGCGCAGTCAGTTATCCTGGAAACAGGGCGGTCAGTTACCCCGGAAACAGGGCGGTCAGTTAACCTGGAAACAGGGCAGTCAGTTATCCCGGAAACAGGGCGCACAGTTACCCCGGAAACAGAGCGGTCATTTATCCCGGAAACAGGGTGATCAGTTACCCTGGAAACAGGGCAGTCAGTTACCCTGGTAACAGGTTACTAAGTTACCCCAGAAACAGGGAGATCAGTTACCCTGGAAACTGGGCAGTCAGTTACCCCGGAAACAGGGCGTTCATTTATCCCGGAAACAGGGTGGTCAGTGACCCTGGAAACAGGGTGGTCAGTTACCCCGGAAACTGGGCAGTCAGTTACCCCGGAAACAGGTCAGTCAGTTACCCTGGAAACAGGGCAGTCAGTTATCCTGGAAACAGGGCAATCAGTTATCCCGGAAACAGGGTGATCAGTTACCCTGGAAACAGGTTAGTCAGTTACCCCGGAAACAGGGCAGTCAGGTACCCTGGAAACAGGGCAGTCAGTTATCCTGGAAACAGGGCAGTCAGTTATCCCGGAAACGGGATGATCAGTTACCCTGGAAACTGGGCAGTCAGTCACCCTGGAAACAGGGCATTCAGTTACCCCGGAAACAGGGCAGTCAGATCCCCTGGAAACTGGGCAGTCAGTTACACTGGAAACAGGGCAGTCAGTTATCCCGGAAACATGGTGATCAGTTACCCTGGAAACAGGGCAGTCAGTTCCCCTGGAAACAGGGCAGTCAGTTACCCCGGAAACTGGGGAGTCAGTTACCCTGGAAACTGGGCAGTCAGTCACCCTGGAAACAGGTTAGTTAGTTACCCCAGAAACAGGGTGATCAGTTACCCTGGAAACAGGGCAGTCAGTTCCCCTGGAAACAGGACAGTCAGTTACCCTGGAAACAGGGCAGTCAGTTATCCCGGAAACAGGGCAGTCAGTTATCCTGGAAACAGGGTGATCAGTTACCCTGGAAACAGGGCAGACAGTTATCCTGGAAACAGGGCAGTCAGTCACCCTGGAAACAGGTTATTCAGTTACCCCGGAAACAGTGTGATCAGTTCCCCCGGAAACAGGGAAGTCAGTTCCCCTGGAAACAGGGCAGTCAGTTATCCTGGAATCAGGGCAGTCAGTTAAACTGGAAACAGGGCAGTCAGTTATCCTGGAAACAGGGCAGTCAGTTATCCTGGAAACAGGGCGGTCAGTTACCCCGGAAATAGGGAGGTCAGTTATCCTGGAAACAGGGCGGTCAGTTACACCGGAAACAGGGAGATCAGTTACCCCGGAGACAGGGCAGTCAGTTACCCTGGAAACAGGGCAGTCAGTTATCCCGGAAACAGTGTGGTCAGTGACCCTGGAAACAGGGTGGTCAGTTACCCCGGAAACTGGGCAGTCAGTTACCCCGGAAACAGTTCAGTCAGTTACCCTGGAAACAGGGCAGTCAGTTATCCTGGAAACAGGGCAATCAGTTATCCCGGAAACAGGGTGATCAGTTACCCTGGAAACAGGTTAGTCAGTTACCCCGGAAACAGGGCAGTCAGGTACCCTGGAAACAGGGCAGTCAGTTATCCTGGAAACAGGGCAGTCAGTTATCCCGGAAACGGGGTGATCAGTTACCCTGGAAACTGGGCAGTCAGTCACCCTGGAAACAGGGCAGTCAGTTACCCCGGAAACAGGGCAGTCAGATCCCCTGGAAACTGGGCAGTCAGTTACACTGGAAACAGGGCAGTCAGTTATCCCGGAAACATGGTGATCAGTTACCCTGGAAACAGGGCAGTCAGTTCCCCTGGAAACAGGGCAGTCAGTTACCCCGGAAGCAGGGCAGTCAGTTACCCTGGAAACAGGGCAGTCAGTTACCCCGGAAACTGGGGAGTCAGTTACCCTGGAAACTGGGCAGTCAGTCACCCTGGAAACAGGTTAGTTAGTTACCCCAGAAACAGGGCAATCAGTTACCCCGGAAACAGGGCAGTCAGTTCCCCTGGAAACAGGACAGTCAGTTACCCTGGAAACAGGGCAGTCAGTTATCCCGGAAACAGGGCAGTCAGTTATCCTGGAAACAGGGCGATCAGTTACCCTGGAAACAGGGCAGTCAGTTATCCTGGAAACAGGGCAGTCAGTTATCCTGGAAACAGGGTGATCAGTTACCCTGGAAACAGGGCAGTCAGTTATCCTGGAAACAGGGCAGTCAGTCACCCTGGAAAGAGGTTAGACAGTTACCCCGGAAACAGGGCAGTCAGTTCATCTGGAAACAGGGCAGTCAGTTATCCTGGAATCAAGGCAGTCAGTTAAACTGGAAACAGGGCAGTCAGTTATCCTGGAAACAGGGCAGTCAGTTATCCTGGAAACAGGGCGGTCAGTTACCCCGGAAATAGGGAGGTCAGTTATCCTGGAAACAGGGCGGTCAGTTACACCGGAAACAGGGAGATCAGTTACCCCGGAAACAGGGCAGTCAGTTATCCTGGAAACAGGGCAGTCAGTTATCCTGGAAACAGTGCAATCAGTTATACCGGAAACAGGGTGATCAGTTAATTTGGAAACAGGGCAGTCAGTTAGCCTGGAAACAGGGCAATCAGTTATACCGGAAACAGGGTGATCAGTTACCCTGGAAACAGGGCTGTCAGTTACCCTGGAAAACGGGCAGTCACTTATCCCGGAAACAGGGCAGTCAGTTATCCCGGAAACAGGGTGATCAGTTACCCTGGAAACTGGGCAGTCAGTTACCCTGGAAACAGGGCAGTCAGTTTCCCCGGAAACAGGGCAGTCAGTTACCCTGGAAACTGGGCAGTCAGTTGCCCTGGAAACAGGGCAGTCAGTTATTCCGGAAACTGGTTGATCAGTTACCCTGGAAACTGGGCAGTCAGTTACCCTGGAAACAGGGCAGTCAGTTACCCCGGAAACTGGGCAGTCAGTTACCCTGGAAACAGGGCAGTCAGTCACCCTGGAAACAGGTTAGTCAGTTACCCCAGAAACAGGGTGATCAGTTTCCCCGGAAACAGGGCAGTCAGTTCCCCTGGAAACAGGGCACTCAGTTACCCTGGAAACAGGGCAGTTAATTATCCCGGAAACAGGGCAGACAGTTATCCCGGAAACAGGGTGATCAGTTACCCTGGAAACTGGGCAGTCAGTTACCCTGGAAACAGGGCGATCAGTTACCCTGGAAACAGGCAGTCAGTTACCCTGGAAACAGGGCAGTCAGTTATCCTGGAAACAGGGCAGACAGTTATCCTGGAAATAGGGCGGTCAGTTCCCCCGGAAATAGTGATGTACGTTGACCTGGAAACATGGCGGTCAGTTACCCTGGAAACAGGGCAGTCAGTTACCCTGGAAACAGGGCGGTCAGTTTCCCTGGAAACAGGGCAGTCAGTTACCCCGGAAACAGGGTGATCAGTTATCCTGGAAACAGGGCGGTCAGTTAACCCGGAAACAGGGCAGTCAGTTACCCCAGAAACAGCGCGGTCAGTAACCCTGCGAACAGATTAGTCAGTTACCCCGGAAACAGGGTGGTCAGTTATCCTGGAAACAGGGCAGTCAGTTACCC
This sequence comes from Heterodontus francisci, assembly GCF_036365525.1. Classification (NCBI taxonomy): domain Eukaryota; kingdom Metazoa; phylum Chordata; class Chondrichthyes; order Heterodontiformes; family Heterodontidae; genus Heterodontus; species Heterodontus francisci. The sequence continues at coordinate 524,054 of NW_027142285.1, forward strand.
TGGAAACAGGGCAGTCAGTTACCCCGGAAAGAGGGCAGTCAGTTATCCCGGAAACAGGGCAGTCAGTTATCCCTGAAACAGGGTGATCAGTTACCCTGGAAACAGGGCAGTCAATTACCCCGGAAACAGGGCAGTCAGTTACCCTGGAAACAGGGCAGTCAGTTATCCCGGAAACAGGGCAGTCAGTTATCCCGGAAACAGGGTGATCAGTTACCCTGGAAACTGGGCATTCAGTTACCCCGGAAACAGGGCAGTCAGTTATTCTGGAAAAAGGGCAGTCAGTTACCCTGGAAACAGGGCAGTCATTTACCCCTGGAAACAGATTAGTCAGTTACCCCGGAAACAGGGCGGTCGGTTCCCCTGGAAACAGGGCAGTCAGTTACCCTGGAAACAGGGTAGTCAGTTACCCCGGAAAAAGGGCGGTCAGTTGCCCTGGTAACAGGGCAGTCAGTTACCCCGGAAACAGGGTGATCAGTTGCACTGGAAACAGGGAGATCAGTTACCCCGGAAACAGGGTGATCAGTTCCCCTGGAAACAGGGAGATCAGTTACCCTGGAAACAGGGCAGTCAGTTACCCTGGAAACAGGGCAGTCAGTTACCCGGAAACAGGGAGATCAGTTACCACGGAAAAAGGGAGATCAGTTACCCTGGAAACAGCGCAGTCAGTTATCCTGGAAACAGGGCGGTCAGTTACCCCGGAAACAGGGCGGTCAGTTAACCTGGAAACAGGGCAGTCAGTTATCCCGGAAACAGGGCGCACAGTTACCCCGGAAACAGAGCGGTCATTTATCCCGGAAACAGGGTGATCAGTTACCCTGGAAACAGGGCAGTCAGTTACCCTGGTAACAGGTTAGTAAGTTACCCCAGAAACAGGGAGATCAGTTACCCTGGAAACTGGGCAGTCAGTTACCCCGGAAACAGGGCGTTCAGTTATCCCGGAAACAGGGTGATCAGTTAGCCTGGAAACAGGGGAGTCAGTTACCCCGGAAACAGTTTGATCAGTTACTCCGGAAACAGTGTGATCAGTTACCTTGGAAAAAGGGCGGTCAGTTACCCCGGAAACAGGGCAGTCAGTTATCCCGGAAACAGGGTGATCAGTTACCCTGGAAACAGGGCAGTCAGTTATCCCGGAAACAGGGTGATCAGTTACCCCGGAAACAGGGCAGTCAGTTACCCTGGAAAAAGGGCAGTCAGTTATCCTGGAAACAGGGCAATCAGTTATACCGGAAACAGGGTGATCAGTTACCCTGGAAACAGGGCAGTCAGTTACCCTGGAAAAAGGGCAGTCAGTTATCCCGGAAACAGGGCAGTCAGTTATCCCGGAAACAGGGTGATCAGTTACCCTGGAAACTGGGCAGTCAGTTACCCTGGAAACAGGGCAGTCAGTTACCCCGGAAACAGGGCAGTCAGTTACCCTGGAAACTGGGCAGTCAGTTACCCTGGAAACAGGGCAGTCAGTTATCCCGGAAACTGGTTGATCTGTTACCCTGGAAACAGGGCAGTCAGTGATCCCGGAAACAGGGCAGTCAGTTATCCCGGAAAATGGGTGATCAGTTACCCTGGAAACTGGGCAGTCAGTTACCCTGGAAACAGGGCAGTCAGTTACCCCGGAAACTGGGCAGTCAGTTACCCTGGAAACAGGGCATTCATTTCTCCCGGAAACAGGGTGATCAGTTACTCTGGAAACAGGTTAGTCAGTTACCCCGGAAACAGGGCAGTCAGGTACCCTGGAAACAGGGCAGTCAGTTATCCTGGAAACAGGGCAGTCAGTTACCCTGGAAACAGGGCAGTCAGTTACCCTGGAAACAGGGCGGTCAGTTTCCCTGGAAACAGGGCAGTCAGTTACCCCGGAAACAGGGTGATCAGTTATCCTGGAAACAGGGCGGTCAGTTAACCCGGAAACAGGGCAGTCAGTTACCCCAGAAACAGCGCGGTCAGTAACCCTGCGAACAGATTAGTCAGTTACCCCGGAAACAGGGTGGTCAGTTATCCTGGAAACAGGGCAGTCAGTTACCCTGGAAACAGGGCAGTCAGTTACCCCGGAAAGAGGGCAGTCAGTTATCCCGGAAACAGGGCAGTCAGTTATCCCTGAAACAGGGTGATCAGTTACCCTGGAAACAGGGCAGTCAATTACCCCGGAAACAGGGCAGTCAGTTACCCTGGAAACAGGGCAGTCAGTTATCCCGGAAACAGGGCAGTCAGTTATCCCGGAAACAGGGTGATCAGTTACCCTGGAAACTGGGCATTCAGATACCCCGGAAACAGGGCAGTCAGTTATTCTGGAAAAAGGGCAGTCAGTTACCCTGGAAACAGGGCAGTCATTTACCCCTGGAAACAGATTAGTCAGTTACCCTGGAAACAGGGCGGTCGGTTCCCCTGGAAACAGGGCAGTCAGTTACCCTGGAAACAGGGTAGTCAGTTACCCCGGAAAAAGGGCGGTCAGTTGCCCTGGTAACAGGGCAGTCAGTTACCCCGGAAACAGGGTGATCAGTTGCACTGGAAACAGGGAGATCAGTTACCCCGGAAACAGGGTGATCAGTTCCCCTGGAAACAGGGAGATCAGTTACCCTGGAAACAGGGCAGTCAGTTACCCTGGAAACAGGGCAGTCAGTTACCCGGAAACAGGGAGATCAGTTACCACGGAAAAAGGGAGATCAGTTACCCTGGAAACAGCGCAGTCAGTTATCCTGGAAACAGGGCGGTCAGTTACCCCGGAAACAGGGCGGTCAGTTAACCTGGAAACAGGGCAGTCAGTTATCCCGGAAACAGGGCGCACAGTTACCCCGGAAACAGAGCGGTCATTTATCCCGGAAACAGGGTGATCAGTTACCCTGGAAACTGGGCAGTAAGTTACCCTGGTAACAGGTTAGTAAGTTACCCCAGAAACAGGGAGATCAGTTACCCTGGAAACTGGGCAGTCAGTTACCCCGGAAACAGGGCGTTCAGTTATCCCGGAAACAGGGTGATCAGTTAGCCTGGAAACAGGGGAGTCAGTTACCCCGGAAACAGTTTGATCAGTTACTCCGGAAACAGTGTGATCAGTTACCTTGGAAAAAGGGCGGTCAGTTACCCCGGAAACAGGGCAGTCAGTTATCCCGGAAACAGGGTGATCAGTTACCCTGGAAACAGGGCAGTCAGTTATCCCGGAAACAGGGTGATCAGTTACCCCGGAAACAGGGCAGTCAGTTACCCTGGAAAAAGGGCAGTCAGTTATCCTGGAAACAGGGCAATCAGTTATACCGGAAACAGGGTGATCAGTTACCCTGGAAACAGGGCAGTCAGTTACCCTGGAAAAAGGGCAGTCAGTTATCCCGGAAACAGGGCAGTCAGTTATCCCGGAAGCAGGGTGATCAGTTACCCTGGAAACTGGGCAGTCAGTTACCCTGGAAACAGGGCAGTCAGTTACCCCGGAAACAGGGCAGTCAGTTACCCTGGAAACTGGGCAGTCAGTTACCCTGGAAACAGGGCAGTCAGTTATCCCGGAAACTGGTTGATCAGTTACCCTGGAAACAGGGCAGTCAGTGATCCCGGAAACAGGGCAGTCAGTTATCCCGGAAAATGGGCAGTCAGTTACCCTGGAAACTGGGCAGTCAGTTACCCTGGAAACAGGGCAGTCAGTTACCCCGGAAACTGGGCAGTCAGTTACCCTGGAAACAGGGCATTCATTTATCCCGGAAACAGGGTGATCAGTTACTCTGGAAACAGGTTAGTCAGTTACCCCGGAAACAGGGCAGTCAGGTACCCTGGAAACAGGGCAGTCAGTTATCCTGGAAACAGGGCAGTCAGTTATCCCGGAAACGGGGTGATCAGTTACCCTGGAAACTGGGCAGTCAGTCACCCTGGAAACAGGGCAGTCAGTTACCCCGGAAACAGGGCAGTCAGATCCCCTGGAAACTGGGCAGTCAGTTACACTGGAAACAGGGCAGTCAGTTATCCTGGAAACATGGTGATCAGTTACCCTGGAAACAGGGCAGTCAGTTCCCCTGGAAACAGGGCAGTCAGTTACCCCGGAAGCAGGGCAGTCAGTTACCCTGGAAACAGGGCAGTCAGTTACCCCGGAAACTGGGGAGTCAGTTACCCTGGAAACTGGGCAGTCAGTCACCCTGGAAACAGGTTAGTTAGTTACCCCAGAAACAGGGTGATCAGTTACCCCGGAAACAGGGCAGTCAGTTCCCCTGGAAACAGGACAGTCAGTTACCCTGGAAACAGGGCAGTCAGTTATCCCGGAAACAGGGCAGTCAGTTATCCTGGAAACAGGGTGATCAGTTACCCTGTAACCAGGGCAGTCAGTTATCCTGGAAACAGGGCAGTCAGTCACCCTGGAAAGAGGTTAGACAGTTACCCCGGAAACAGTGTGATCAGTTCCCCCGGAAACAGGGCAGCAGGTCCCCTGGAAACAGGGCAGTCATTTATCCTGGAATCAAGGCAGTCAGTTAAACTGGAAACAGGGCAGTCAGTTATCCTGGAAACAGGGCAGTCAGTTATCCTGGAAACAGGGCGGTCAGTTACCCCGGAAATAGGGAGGTCAGTTATCCTGGAAACAGGGCGGTCAGTTACACCGGAAACAGGGAGATCAGTTACCCCGGAAACAGGGCGGTCAGTTACCCTGGAAACAGGGCAGTCAGTTATCCTGGAAACAGTGCAATCAGTTATACCGGAAACAGGGTGATCAGTTAATTTGGAAACAGGGCAGTCAGTTAGCCTGGAAAGAGGGCAGTCAGTTATCCTGGAAACAGGGCAATCAGTTATACCGGAAACAGGGTGATCAGTTACCCTGGAAACAGGGCTGTCAGTTACCCTGGAAAACGGGCAGTCACTTATCCCGGAAACAGGGCAGTCAGTTATCCCGGAAACAGGGTGATCAGTTACCCTGGAAACTGGGCAGTCAGTTACCCTGGAAACAGGGCAATCAGTTTCCCCGGAAACAGGGCAGTCAGTTACCCTGGAAACTGGGCAGTCAGTTGTCCTGGAAACAGGGCAGTCAGTTATTCCGGAAACTGGTTGATCAGTTACCCTGGAAACTGGGCAGTCAGTTACCCTGGAAACAGGGCAGTCAGTTACCCCGGAAACTGGGCAGTCAGTTACCCTGGAAACAGGGCAGTCAGTCACCCTGGAAACAGGTTAGTCAGTTACCCCAGAAACAGGGTGATCAGTTTCCCCGGAACAGGGCAGTCAGTTCCCCTGGAAACAGGGCAGTCAGTTACCCTGGAAACAGGGCAGTTAATTATCCCGGAAACAGGGCAGACAGTTATCCCGGAAACAGGGTGATCAGTTACCTTGGAAACTGGGCAGTCAGTTACCCTGGAAACAGGGCGATCAGTTACCCTGGAAACAGGCAGTCAGTTACCCTGGAAACAGGGCAGTCAGTTATCCTGGAAACAGGGCAGACAGTTATCCTGGAAATAGGGCGGTCAGTTCCCCCGGAAATAGTGATGTACGTTGACCTGGAAACATGGCGGTCAGTTACCCTGGAAACAGGGCAGTCAGTTACCCTGGAAACAGGGCGGTCAGTTTCCCTGGAAACAGGGCAGTCAGTTACCCCGGAAACAGGGTGATCAGTTATCCTGGAAACAGGGCGGTCAGTTAACCCGGAAACAGGGCAGTCAGTTACCCCAGAAACAGCGCGGTCAGTAACCCTGCAAACAGATTAGTCAGTTACCCCGGAAACAGGGTGGTCAGTTATCCTGGAAACAGGGCAGTCAGTTACACCGGAAAGAGGGCAGTCAGTTATCCCGGAAACAGGGCAGTCAGTTATCCCTGAAACAGGGTGATCAGTTACCCTGGAAACAGGGCAGTCAATTACCCCGGAAACAGGGCAGTCAGTTACCCTGGAAACAGGGCAGTCAGTTATCCCGGAAACAGGGCAGTCAGTTATCCCGGAAACAGGGTGATCAGTTACCCTGGAAACTGGGCATTCAGTTACCCCGGAAACAGGGCAGTCAGTTATTCTGGAAAAAGGGCAGTCAGTTACCCTGGAAACAGGGCAGTCATTTACCCCTGGAAACAGATTACTCAGTTACCCCGGAAACAGGGCGGTCGGTTCCCCTGGAAACAGGGCAGTCAGTTACCCTGGAAACAGGGTAGTCAGTTACCCCGGAAAAAGGGCGGTCAGTTGCCCTGGTAACAGGGCAGTCAGTTACCCCGGAAACAGGGTGATCAGTTGCACTGGAAACAGGGAGATCAGTTACCCGGAAACAGGGTGATCAGTTACCACGGAAAAAGGGAGATCAGTTACCCTGGAAACAGCGCAGTGAGTTATCCTGGAAACAGGGCGGTCAGTTACCCCGGAAACAGGGCGGTCAGTTAACCTGGAAACAGGGCAGTCAGTTATCCCGGAAACAGGGCGCACAGTTACCCCGGAAACAGAGCGGTCATTTATCCCGGAAACAGGGTGATCAGTTACCCTGGAAACAGGGCAGTCAGTTACCCTGGTAACAGGTTAGTAAGTTACCCCAGAAACAGGGAGATCATTTACCCTGGAAACTGGGCAGTCAGTTACCCCAGAAACAGGGCGTTCAGTTATCCCGGAAACAGGGTGATCAGTTAGCCTGGAAACAGGGGAGTCAGTTACCCCGGAAACAGGGTGATCAGTTACTCTGGAAACAGTGTGATCAGTTACCTTTGCAAAAGGGCGGTCAGTTACCCCGGAAACAGGGCAGTCAGTTATCCCGGAAACAGGGTGATCAGTTACCCTGGAAACAGGGCAGTCAGTTATCCCGGAAACAGGGTGATCAGTTACCCCGGAAACAGGGCAGTCAGTTACCCTGGAAAAAGGGCAGTAAGTTATCCTGGAAACAGGGCAATCAGTTATACCGGAAACAGGGTGAACAGTTACCCTGGAAACAGGGCAGTCAGTTACCCTGGAAAAAGGGCAGTCAGTTATCCCGGAAACAGGGCAGTCAGTTATCCCGGAAACAGGGTGATCAGTTACCCTGGAAACTGGGCAGTCAGTTACCCTGGAAACAGGGCAGTCAGTTACCCCGGAAACAGGGCAGTCAGTTACCCTGGAAACTGGGCAGTCAGTCACCCTGGAAACAGGTTAGTCAGTTACCCCAGAAACAGGGTGATCAGTTTCCCCGGAAACAGGGCAGTCAGTTCCCCTGGAAACAGGGCACTCAGTTACCCTGGAAACAGGGCAGTTAATTATCCCGGAAACAGGGCAGACAGTTATCCCGGAAACAGGGTGATCAGTTACCCTGGAAACTGGGCAGTCAGTTACCCCAGAAACAGCGCGGTCAGTAACCCTGCAAACAGATTAGTCAGTTACCCCGGAAACAGGGTCGTCAGTTATCCTGGAAACAGGGCAGTCAGTTACCCTGGAAACAGGGCAGTCAGTTACCCCGGAAAGAGGGCAGTCAGTTATCCCGGAAACAGGGCAGTCAGTTATCCCTGAAACAGGGTGATCAGTTACCCTGGAAACAGGGCAGTCAATTACCCCGGAAACAGGGCAGTCAGTTACCCTGGAAACAGGGCAGTCAGTTCTCCCGGAAACAGGGCAGTCAGTTATCCCGGAAACAGGGTGATCAGTTACCCTGGAAACTGGGCATTCAGTTACCCCGGAAGCAGGGCATTCAGTTATCCTGGAAACAGGGCAGTCAGTTACCCTGGAAACAGGGCAGTCATTTACCCCTGGAAACAGATTACTCAGTTACCCCGGAAACAGGGCGGTCGGTTCCCCTGGAAACAGGGCAGTCAGTTACCCTGGAAACAGGGTAGTCAGTTACCCCGGAAAAAGGGCGGTCATTTGCCCTGGTAACAGGGCAGTCAGTTACCCCGGAAACAGGGTGATCAGTTGCACTGGAAACAGGGAGATCAGTTACCCCGGAAACAGGGTGATCAGTTCCCCTGGAAACAGGGAGATCAGTTACCCTGGAAACAGGGCAGTCAGTTACCCTGGAAACAGGGCAGTCAGTTACCCGGAAACAGGGTGATCAGTTACCACGGAAAAAGGGAGATCAGTTACCCTGGAAACAGCGCAGTGAGTTATCCTGGAAACAGGGCGGTCAGTTACCCCGGAAACAGGGCGGTCAGTTAACCTGGAAACAGGGCAGTCAGTTATCCCGGAAACAGGGCGCACAGTTACCCCGGAAACAGAGCGGTCATTTATCCCGGAAACAGGGTGATCAGTTACCCTGGAAACAGGGCAGTCAGTTACCCTGGTAACAGGTTAGTAAGTTACCCCAGAAACAGGGAGATCAGTTACCCTGGAAACTGGGCAGTCAGTTACCCCGGAAACAGGGCGTTCAGTTATCCCGGAAACAGGGTGATCAGTTAGCCTGGAAACAGGGGAGTCAGTTACCCCGGAAACAGGGTGATCAGTTACTCTGGAAACAGTGTGATCAGTTACCTTGGAAAAAGTGCGGTCAGTTACCCCGGAAACAGGGCAGTCAGTTATCCCGGAAACAGGGTGATCAGTTACCCTGGAAACAGGGCAGTCAGTTATCCCGGAAACAGGGTGATCAGTTACCCCGGAAACAGGGCAGTCAGTTACCCTGGAAAAAGGGCAGTCAGTTATCCTGGAAACAGGGCAATCAGTTATACCGGAAACAGGGTGATCAGTTACCCTGGAAACAGGGCAGTCAGTTACCCTGGAAAAAGGGCAGTCAGTTATCCCGGAAACAGGGCAGTCAGTTATCCCGGAAACAGGGTGATCAGTTACCCTGGAAACTGGGCAGTCAGTTACCCTGGAAACAGGGCAGTCAGTTACCCCGGAAACAGGGCAGTCAGTTACCCTGGAAACTGGGCAGTCAGTCACCCTGGAAACAGGTTAGTCAGTTACCCCAGAAACAGGGTGATCAGTTTCCCCGGAAACAGGGCAGTCAGTTCCCCTGGAAACAGGGCACTCAGTAACCCTGGAAACAGGGCAGTTAATTATCCCGGAAACAGGGCAGACAGTTATCCCGGAAACAGGGTGATCAGTTACCCTGGAAACTGGGCAGTCAGTTACCCTGGAAACAGGGCGATCAGTTACCCTGGAAACAGGCAGTCAGTTACCCTGGAAACAGGCAGTCAGTTACCCTGGAAACAGGGCAGTCAGTTATCCTGGAAACAGGGCAGACAGTTATCCTGGAAATAGGGCGGTCAGTTCCCCCGGAAATAGTGATGTACGTTGTCCTGGAAACATGGTGGTCAGTTACCCTGGAAACAGGGAGATCAGTTACCCTGGAAACGGGGCAGTCAGTTACCCTGGAAACAGGGCGGTCAGTTTCCCTGGAAACAGGGCAGTCAGTTACCCCGGAAACAGGGTGATCAGTTAAACCGGAAACAGGGCGGTCAGTTACCCCAGAAACAGCGCGGTCAGTAACCCTGCAAACAGATTAGTCAGTTACCCCGGAAACAGGGTGGTCAGTTATCCTGGAAACAGGGCAGTCAGTTACCCTGGAAACAGGGCAGTCAGTTACCCCGGAAAGAGGGCAGTCAGTTACCCTGGAAACAGGGCATTCAGTTATCCTGGAAACAGGGCAGTCAGTTATCCCTGAAACAGGGTGATCAGTTACCCTGGAAACAGGGCAGTCAGTTACCCCGGAAACAGGGCAGTCAGTTACCCTGGAAACAGGGCAGTCAGTTATCCCGGAAACAGGGTGATCAGTTACCCTGGAAACTGGGCAGTCAGTTACCCCGGAAACAGGGCAGTCAGTTATCCTGGAAAAAGGGCAGTCAGTTACCCTGGAAACAGGGCAGTCATTTACCCCTGGAAACAGTTTACTCAGTTACCCCGGAAACAGGGTGATCAGTTACCCTGGAAACAGGGCAGTCAGTTATCCTGGAAACAGGGCGGTCAGTTACCCCGAAAACAGGGCAGTCAGTTCCCCTGGAAACAGGGCAGTCAGTTACCCTGGAAACAGGGCAGTCAGTTACCCCGGAAAAAGGGCGGTCAGTTGCCCTGGTAACAGGGCAGTCAGTTACCCCGGAAACAGGGTGATCAGTTGCACTGGAAACAGGGAGATCAGTTACCCCGGAAACAGGGTGATCAGTTACCCTGGAAACAGGGAGATCAGTTACCCTGGAAACAGGGCAGTCAGTTACCCTGGAAACAGTGCAGTCAGTTACCCGGAAACAGGGTGATCAGTTACCACGGAAAAAGGGAGATCAGTTACCCTGGAAACCGGGCAGTCAGTTATCCTTGAAACAGGGCGGTCAGTTACCCCGGAAACAGGGCGGTCAGTTAACCTGGAAACAGGGCAGTCAGTTATCCCGGAAACAGGGCGCACAGTTACCCCGGAAACAGAGCGGTCATTTATCCCGGAAACAGGGTGATCAGTTACCCTGGAAACAGGGCAGTCAGTTACCCTGGTAACAGGTTAGTAAGTTACCCCAGAAACAGGGAGATCAGTTACCCTGGAAACTGGGCAGTCAGTTACCCCGGAAACAGGGCGGTCAGTTATCCCGGAAACAGGGTGATCAGTTAGCCTGGAAACAGGGGAGTCAGTTACCCCGGAAACAGGGTGATCAGTTACTCTGGAAACAGTGTGATCAGTTACCTTGGAAACAGGGCGGTCAGTTACCCCGGAAACAGGGCAGTCAGTTATCCCGGAAACAGGGTGATCAGTTACCCTGGAAACAGGGTGATCAGTTACCCTGGAAACAGGGCGGTAAGTTACCCTGGAAACAGGGCAGTCAGTGATCCCGGAAACAGGGTGATCAGTTACCCTGGAAACAGGGCAGTCAGTTATCCCGGAAACAGGGTGATCAGTTACCCTGGAAAAAGGGCAGTCAGTTATCCTGGAAACAGGGCGGTCAGTTACCCTGGAAACAGGGCAGTCAGTTACCCGGAAACAGGGTGATCAGTGAGCCCGGAAACAGGGAGATCAGTTACCCTGTAAACAGGGCAGTCAGTTATCCTGGAAACAGGGCGGTCAGTTACCCAAAAACAGGGCGGTCAGTTACCCTGGAAACAGGGCAGACAGTTATCCCGGAAACAGGGCGGTCAGGTAACCCGGAAACAGGGAAGTCAGTTACCCTCGAAACAGGGCAGTCAGTCACCCTGGAAACAGGTCAGTCAGTTCTCCCGGAAACAGGGCAGTCAGTTATTCCGGAAACAGGGTGATCAGTTACCCTGGAAACAGGGCAGTCAGTTACCCCGGATACAGGGCAGTCAGTTATCCTGGAAACAGGGCAGTCAGTTACCCTGGAAACAGGGCAGTCATTTACCCCTGGAAACAGATTACTCAGTTACCCCAGAAACAGGGTGATCAGTTACCCTGGAAACAGGGCAGTTATCCTGGAAACAGGGCGGTCAGTTACCCCGAAAACAGGTCGCTCAGTTCCCCTGGAAAATGGGCAGTCAGTTACCCTGGAAAAAGGGCAGTCAGTTACCCCGGAAACAGGGCGGTCAGTTGCCCTGGAAACAGGGCAGTCAGTTACCCCGGAAACAGGGTGATCAGTTACACTGGAAACAGGGAGATCAGTTACCCCGGAAACAGGGTGATCAGTTACCCTGGAAACAGGGAGATCTGTTACCCTGGAAACCGGACAGTCAGTTACCCTGGAAACAGGGCAGTCAGTTACCCCGGAAAGAGGGCAGTCAGTTACCCTGGAAACAGGGCAGTCAGTTATCCCGGAAACAGGGCAGTCAGTTATCCCTGAAACAAGGTGATCAGTTACCCTTGGAAACAGGGCAGTCAGTTACCCCGGAAACAGGGCAGTCAGTTACCCTGGAAACAGGGCAGTCTGTTATCCCGGAAACAGGGCAGTCAGTTATCCCGGAAACAGGGTGATCAGTTACCCTGGAAACTGGGCAGTCAGTTACCCCGGAAACTGGGCAGTCAGTTATCCTGGAAGCAGGGCAGTCAGTTTCCCTGGAAACAGGGCAGTCATTTACCCCTGGAAACAGATTACTCAGTTACCCCGGAAACAGGGTGATCAGTTCCCCTGGAAACAGGGCAGTCAGTTACCCTGGAAACAGGGCAGTCAGTTGCCCTGGAAACAGGGCAATCAGTTACACCGGAAACTGGGCATTCAGTTAACCTGGAAACAGGGCCGTCAGTTATCCTGCAAAGAGGGCGGTCAGTTACCCCGGAAATAGGGAGGTCAGTTATCCTGGAAACAGGGCGGTCAGTTACACCGGAAACAGCGAGCTCAGTTACCCCGGAAACAGGGCAGTCAGTTAACCTGGAAACAGGGCAGTCAGTTATCCTGGAAACAGTGTGGTCAGTGACCCTGGAAACAGGGTGGTCAGTTACCCTGGAAACAGGGCAGTCAGTTACCCCGGAAACAGGGTGATCAGTTAATTTGGAAACAGGGCAGTCAGTTAGCCTGGAAACAGGGCAGTCAGTTACCCCGGAAACAGGTCAGTCAGTTACCCTGGCAACAGGGCAGTCAGTTATCCTGGAAACAGGGCAATCAGTTATCCCGGAAACAGGGTGATCAGTTACCCTGGAAACAGGTTAGTCAGTTACCCCGGAAACAGGGCAGTCAGGTACCCTGGAAAGAGGGCAGTCAGTTATCCCGGAAACAGGGCAGTCAGTTATCCCGGATACAGGGTGATCAGTTACCCTGGAAACTGGGCAGTCAGTCACCCTGGAAACTTGGCAGTCAGTTACCCTGGAAACAGGGCAGTCACTTATCCCGGAAACAGGGTGATCAGTTACCCTGGAAAAAGGGCAGTCAGTTATCCCGGAAACAGGGCAGTCAGTTGTCCCGGAAAAAGGGTGATCAGTTCCCCTGGAAACAGGGCAGTCAGTTACCCCGGAAGCAGGGCAGTCAGTTACCCTGGAAACAGGGCAATCAGTTACCCCGGAAACTGGGGAGTCAGTTACCCTGGAAACAGGGCAGTCAGTTCCCCTGGAAACAGGACAGTCAGTTACCCTGGAAACAGGGCAGTCAGTTATCCCGGAAACAGGGCAGTCAGTTATCCCGGAAACTGGGTGATCAGTTACCCTGGAAAAAGGGCAGTCAGTTATCCTGGAAACAGGGTGATCAGTTACCGTGGAAAGTGGGCAGTCAGTTACCCTGGAAACAGGCAGTCAGTTACCCTGGAAACAGGGCAGTCAGTTATCCTGGAAACAGGGCTGACAGTTATCCTGGAAACAGGGCGGTCAGTTACCCGGGAAACAGGGAGATCAGTTACCCCGGAAACAGGGCAGTCAGTTACCCTGGAAACAGGGCAGTTATTTTCCCTGGAAACAGGGCAGTCAGTTACCCCGGAAACAGGGCGGTCAGTTATCCGGGAAACAGGGCAGTCACTTCTCCTGGAAACAGGGCAGTCTGTTATCCTGGAAACAGGGCGGTCAGTTACCCTGGAAATAGGGTGGTCAGTTATCCTGGAAACACGGCGGTCAGTTACCCCGGAAACAGGGAGATCAGTTACCCCGGAAAAAGGGCAGTCAGTTACCCTGGAAACAGGGCGGTCAGTTATCCTAGAAACAGGGCGGTTAGTTACCCCGGAAACAGGGAGATCAGTTACCCCGGAAACAGGGCGGTCAGTTACCCTGGAAACAGGGCAGTCAGTTATCCTGGAAACAGGGTGGTCAGTGACCCTGTAAACAGGGTGGTCAGTTACCCCGGTATCAGGGTGATCAGTTATCCTGGAAATAGGGCGGTCAGTTAGCCCCGAAACAGGGCAGTCAGTTACCCCGGAAACAAGGTGATCAGTTATCCTGGAAACAGGGCAGTCAGTTAGCATGGAAACAGGGCAGTCAGTTACCCCGGAAACAGGGCAGTCAGTTACCCTGGAAACAGGGCTGTCAGTTATCCCGGAAACAGGGCAGTCAGTTACCCCGGAAACAAGGCAGTCAGTTACGCTGGAAACAGGGCAGTCAGTTATCCCGGAAACAGGGCAGTCATTTATCCCGGAAACAGGGTGATCAGTTACCCTGGAAACTGGGCAGTCAGTTTCCCTGGAAACAGGGCAGTCAGTTACCCTGGAAACAGGGCAGTCGGTTAACCTGGAAACTGGGCATTCAGTTACCCTGGAAACAGGGCAGTCAGTTATCCCGGAAACAGGGCAGTCAGTTAACCTGGAAACTGGGCAGTCAGTTACCCTGGAAACAGGGCAGTCAGTTAACCTGGAAACTGGGCAGTCAGTTACCCTGCAAACAGGGCAGTCAGTTACCCTGGAAACAGGGCAGTCAGTTAACCTGGAAACTGGGCAGTCAGTTACCCTGGAAACAGGGCCGTCAGTTATCCCGGAAACAGGGCAGTCAGTTATCCCGGAAAATTGGTGATCAGTTACCCTGTAAACTGGGCAGTCTGTTACCCTGGAAACAGGGCAGTCAGTTACCCCGGAAGCAGGGCAGTCAGTTATCCCGGAAAATGCGTGATCAGTTACCCCGGAAACAGGGCAGTCAGTTACCCTGGAAACAGGGCGGTCAGTTAACCCGGAAACAGGGCAGTCAGTTACCCCAGAAACAGGGCGGTCAGTCACCCTGGAAACAGATTGGTTAGTTATCCCGGAAAATGGGTGATCAGTTACCCTGGAAACTGGGCAGTCAGTTACCCTGGAAACAGGGCAGTCAGTTACCCCGGAAACTGGGCAGTCAGTTACCCTGGAAACAGGGCAGTCAGTCACCCTGGAAACAGGTTAGTCAGTTACCCCAGAAACAGGGTGATCAGTTTCCCCGGAAACAGGGCAGTCAGTTCCCCTGGAAACAGGGCACTCAGTTACCCTGGAAACAGGGCAGTTAATTATCCCGGAAACAGGGCAGACAGTTATCCCGGAAACAGGGTGATCAGTTACCCTGGAAACAGGGCGATCAGTTACCCTGGAAACAGGCAGTCAGTTACCCTGGAAACAGGGCAGTCAGTTATCCTGGAAACAGGGCAGACAGTTATCCTGGAAATAGGGCGGTCAGTTCCCCCGGAAATAGTGATGTACGTTGTCCTGGAAACATGGTGGTCAGTTACCCTGGAAACAGGGAGATCAGTTACCCTGGAAACGGGGCAGTCAGTTACCCTGGAAACAGGGCGGTCAGTTTCCCTGGAAACAGGGCAGTCAGTTACCCCGGAAACAGGGTGATCAGTTAAACCGGAAACAGGGCGGTCAGTTACCCCAGAAACAGCGCGGTCAGTAACCCTGCAAACAGATTAGTCAGTTACCCCGGAAACAGGGCAGTCAGTTATCCTGGAAACAGGGCGGTCAGTTACCCAAAAACAGGGCGGTCAGTTACCCTGGAAACAGGGCAGACAGTTATCCCGGAAACAGGGCGGTCAGGTAACCCGGAAACAGGGCGGTCAGTTACCCTCGAAACAGGGCAGTCAGTCACCCTGGAAACAGGTCAGTCAGTTATCCCGGAAACAGGGCAGTCAGTTATCCCGGAAACAGGGTGATCAGTTACCCTGTAAACTGGGCAGTCTGTTACCCTGGAAACAGGGCAGTCAGTTACCCCGGAAGCAGGGCAGTCAGTTATCCCGGAAAATGCGTGATCAGTTACCCCGGAAACAGGGCAGTCAGTTACCCTGGAAACAGGGCGGTCAGTTAACCCGGAAACAGGGCAGTCAGTTACCCCAGAAACAGGGCGGTCAGTCACCCTGGAAACAGATTGGTTAGTTATCCCGGAAAATGGGTGATCAGTTACCCTGGAAACTGGGCAGTCAGTTACCCTGGAAACAGGGCAGTCAGTTACCCCGGAAACTGGGCAGTCAGTTACCCTGGAAACAGGGTGATCAGTTACCCTGGAAAAAGGGCAGTCAGTTATCCCGGAAACAGGGCAGTCAGTTGTCCCGGAAAAAGGGTGATCAGTTCCCCTGGAAACAGGGCAGTCAGTTACCCCGGAAGCAGGGCAGTCAGTTACCCTGGAAACAGGGCAATCAGTTACCCCGGAAACTGGGGAGTCAGTTACCCTGGAAACAGGGCAGTCAGTTCCCCTGGAAACAGGACAGTCAGTTACCCTGGAAACAGGGCAGTCAGTTATCCCGGAAACAGGGCAGTCAGTTATCCCGGAAACAGGGTGATCAGTTACCCTGGAAAAAGGGCAGTCAGTTATCCTGGAAACAGGGTGATCAGTTACCGTGGAAAGTGGGCAGTCAGTTACCCTGGAAACAGGCAGTCAGTTACCCTGGAAACAGGGCAGTCAGTTATCCTGGAAACAGGGCTGACAGTTATCCTGGAAACAGGGCGGTCAGTTACCCGGGAAACAGGGAGATCAGTTACCCCGGAAACAGGGCAGTCAGTTACCCTGGAAACAGGGCAGTTATTTTCCCTGGAAACAGGGCAGTCAGTTACCCCGGAAACAGGGCGGTCAGTTATCCGGGAAACAGGGCAGTCACTTCTCCTGGAAACAGGGCAGTCTGTTATCCTGGAAACAGGGCGGTCAGTTACCCTGGAAATAGGGTGGTCAGTTATCCTGGAAACACGGCGGTCAGTTACCCCGGAAACAGGGAGATCAGTTACCCCGGAAAAAGGGCAGTCAGTTACCCTGGAAACAGGGCGGTCAGTTATCCTAGAAACAGGGCGGTTAGTTACCCCGGAAACAGGGAGATCAGTTACCCCGGAAACAGGGCGGTCAGTTACCCTGGAAACAGGGCAGTCAGTTATCCTGGAAACAGGGTGGTCAGTGACCCTGTAAACAGGGTGGTCAGTTACCCCGGTATCAGGGTGATCAGTTATCCTGGAAATAGGGCGGTCAGTTAGCCCCGAAACAGGGCAGTCAGTTACCCCGGAAACAAGGTGATCAGTTATCCTGGAAACAGGGCAGTCAGTTAGCATGGAAACAGGGCAGTCAGTTACCCCGGAAACAGGGCAGTCAGTTACCCTGGAAACAGGGCTGTCAGTTATCCCGGAAACAGGGCAGTCAGTTACCCCGGAAACAAGGCAGTCAGTTACGCTGGAAACAGGGCAGTCAGTTATCCCGGAAACAGGGCAGTCATTTATCCCGGAAACAGGGTGATCAGTTACCCTGGAAACTGGGCAGTCAGTTTCCCTGGAAACAGGGCAGTCAGTTACCCTGGAAACAGGGCAGTCGGTTAACCTGGAAACTGGGCATTCAGTTACCCTGGAAACAGGGCAGTCAGTTATCCCGGAAACAGGGCAGTCAGTTAACCTGGAAACTGGGCAGTCAGTTACCCTGGAAACAGGGCAGTCAGTTAACCTGGAAACTGGGCAGTCAGTTACCCTGCAAACAGGGCAGTCAGTTACCCTGGAAACAGGGCAGTCAGTTAACCTGGAAACTGGGCAGTCAGTTACCCTGGAAACAGGGCCGTCAGTTATCCCGGAAACAGGGCAGTCAGTTATCCCGGAAAATTGGTGATCAGTTACCCTGTAAACTGGGCAGTCTGTTACCCTGGAAACAGGGCAGTCAGTTACCCCGGAAGCAGGGCAGTCAGTTATCCCGGAAAATGCGTGATCAGTTACCCCGGAAACAGGGCAGTCAGTTACCCTGGAAACAGGGCGGTCAGTTAACCCGGAAACAGGGCAGTCAGTTACCCCAGAAACAGGGCGGTCAGTCACCCTGGAAACAGATTGGTTAGTTATCCCGGAAAATGGGTGATCAGTTACCCTGGAAACTGGGCAGTCAGTTACCCTGGAAACAGGGCAGTCAGTTACCCCGGAAACTGGGCAGTCAGTTACCCTGGAAACAGGGCAGTCAGTCACCCTGGAAACAGGTTAGTCAGTTACCCCAGAAACAGGGTGATCAGTTTCCCCGGAAACAGGGCAGTCAGTTCCCCTGGAAACAGGGCACTCAGTTACCCTGGAAACAGGGCAGTTAATTATCCCGGAAACAGGGCAGACAGTTATCCCGGAAACAGGGTGATCAGTTACCCTGGAAACTGGGCAGTCAGTTACCCTGGAAACAGGGCGATCAGTTACCCTGGAAACAGGCAGTCAGTTACCCTGGAAACAGGGCAGTCAGTTATCCTGGAAACAGGGCAGACAGTTATCCTGGAAATAGGGCGGTCAGTTCCCCCGGAAATAGTGATGTACGTTGTCCTGGAAACATGGTGGTCAGTTACCCTGGAAACAGGGAGATCAGTTACCCTGGAAACGGGGCAGTCAGTTACCCTGGAAACAGGGCGGTCAGTTTCCCTGGAAACAGGGCAGTCAGTTACCCCGGAAACAGGGTGATCAGTTAAACCGGAAACAGGGCGGTCAGTTACCCCAGAAACAGCGCGGTCAGTAACCCTGCAAACAGATTAGTCAGTTACCCCAGAAACAGGGCAGTCAGTTATCCTGGAAACAGGGCGGTCAGTTACCCAAAAACAGGGCGGTCAGTTACCCTGGAAACAGGGCAGACAGTTATCCCGGAAACAGGGCGGTCAGGTAACCCGGAAACAGGGCGGTCAGTTACCCTCGAAACAGGGCAGTCAGTCACCCTGGAAACAGGTCAGTCAGTTATCCCGGAAACAGGGCAGTCAGTTATCCCGGAAACAGGGTGATCAGTTACCCTGTAAACTGGGCAGTCTGTTACCCTGGAAACAGGGCAGTCAGTTACCCCGGAAGCAGGGCAGTCAGTTATCCCGGAAAATGCGTGATCAGTTACCCCGGAAACAGGGCAGTCAGTTACCCTGGAAACAGGGCGGTCAGTTAACCCGGAAACAGGGCAGTCAGTTACCCCAGAAACAGGGCGGTCAGTCACCCTGGAAACAGATTGGTTAGTTATCCCGGAAAATGGGTGATCAGTTACCCTGGAAACTGGGCAGTCAGTTACCCTGGAAACAGGGCAGTCAGTTACCCCGGAAACTGGGCAGTCAGTTACCCTGGAAACAGGGCAGTCAGTCACCCTGGAAACAGGTTAGTCAGTTACCCCAGAAACAGGGTGATCAGTTTCCCCGGAAACAGGGCAGTCAGTTCCCCTGGAAACAGGGCACTCAGTTACCCTGGAAACAGGGCAGTTAATTATCCCGGAAACAGGGCAGACAGTTATCCCGGAAACAGGGTGATCAGTTACCCTGGAAACTGGGCAGTCAGTTACCCTGGAAACAGGGCGATCAGTTACCCTGGAAACAGGCAGTCAGTTACCCTGGAAACAGGGCAGTCAGTTATCCTGGAAACAGGGCAGACAGTTATCCTGGAAATAGGGCGGTCAGTTCCCCCGGAAATAGTGATGTACGTTGTCCTGGAAACATGGTGGTCAGTTACCCTGGAAACAGGGAGATCAGTTACCCTGGAAACGGGGCAGTCAGTTACCCTGGAAACAGGGCGGTCAGTTTCCCTGGAAACAGGGCAGTCAGTTACCCCGGAAACAGGGTGATCAGTTAAACCGGAAACAGGGCGGTCAGTTACCCCAGAAACAGCGCGGTCAGTAACCCTGCAAACAGATTAGTCAGTTACCCCGGAAACAGGGCAGTCAGTTATCCTGGAAACAGGGCGGTCAGTTACCCAAAAACAGGGCGGTCAGTTACCCTGGAAACAGGGCAGACAGTTATCCCGGAAACAGGGCGGTCAGGTAACCCGGAAACAGGGCGGTCAGTTACCCTCGAAACAGGGCAGTCAGTCACCCTGGAAACAGGTCAGTCAGTTATCCCGGAAACAGGGCAGTCAGTTATCCCGGAAACAGGGTGATCAGTTACCCTGTAAACTGGGCAGTCTGTTACCCTGGAAACAGGGCAGTCAGTTACCCCGGAAGCAGGGCAGTCAGTTATCCCGGAAAATGCGTGATCAGTTACACCGGAAACAGGGCAGTCAGTTACCCTGGAAACAGGGCGGTCAGTTAACCCGGAAACAGGGCAGTCAGTTACCCCAGAAACAGGGCGGTCAGTCACCCTGGAAACAGATTGGTTAGTTATCCCAGAAAATGGGTGATCAGTTACCCTGGAAACTGGGCAGTCAGTTACCCTGGAAACAGGGCAGTCAGTTACCCCGGAAACTGGGCAGTCAGTTACCCTGGAAACAGGGCAGTCAGTCACCCTGGAAACAGGTTAGTCAGTTACCCCAGAAACAGGGTGATCAGTTTCCCCGGAAACAGGGCAGTCAGTTCCCCTGGAAACAGGGCACTCAGTTACCCTGGAAACAGGGCAGTTAATTATCCCGGAAACAGGGCAGACAGTTATCCCGGAAACAGGGTGATCAGTTACCCTGGAAACTGGGCAGTCAGTTACCCTGGAAACAGGGCGATCAGTTACCCTGGAAACAGGCAGTCAGTTACCCTGGAAACAGGGCAGTCAGTTATCCTGGAAACAGGGCAGACAGTTATCCTGGAAATAGGGCGGTCAGTTCCCCCGGAAATAGTGATGTACGTTGTCCTGGAAACATGGTGGTCAGTTACCCTGGAAACAGGGAGATCAGTTACCCTGGAAACGGGGCAGTCAGTTACCCTGGAAGCAGGGCGGTCAGTTTCCCTGGAAACAGGGCATTCAGTTACCCCGGAAACAGGGTGATCAGTTAAACCGGAAACAGGGCGGTCAGTTACCCCAGAAACAGCGCGGTCAGTAACCCTGCAAACAGATTAGTCAGTTACCCCGGAAACAGGGTGGTCAGTTATCCTGGAAACAGGGCAGTCAGTTACCCTGGAAACAGGGCAGTCAGTTACCCCGGAAAGAGGGCAGTCAGTTACCCTGGAAACAGGGCAGTCAGTTATCCCGGAAACAGGGCAGTCAGTTATCCCTGAAACAGGGTGATCAGTTACCTTGGAAGCAGGGCAGTCAGTTACCCCGGAAACAGGGCAGTCAGTTACCCTGGAAACAGGGCATTCAGTTACCCCGGAAACAGGGCAGTCAGTTATCCTGGAAAAAGGGCAGTCAGTTACCCTGGAAACAGGGCAGTCATTTACCCCTGGAAACAGATTACTCAGTTACCCCGGAAACAGGGTGATCAGTTACCCTGGAAACAGGGCAGTCAGTTATCCTGGAAACAGGGCGGTCAGTTACCCCAAAAACAGGGCAGTCAGTTCCCCTGGAAACAGGGCAGTCAGTTACCCTGGAAACAGGGCAGTCAGTTACCCCGGAAAAAGGGCGGTCAGTTGCCCTGGTAACAGGGCAGTCAGTTACCCCGGAAACAGGGTGATCAGTTGCACTGGAAAAAGGGAGATCAGTTACCCCGGAAACAGGGTGATCAGTTACCCTGGAAACAGGGAGATCAGTTACCCTGGAAACAGGGCAGTCAGTTACCCTGGAAACAGTGCAGTCAGTTACCCGGAAACAGGGTGATCAGTTACCACGGAAAAAGGGAGATCAGTTACCCTGGAAACCGGGCAGTCAGTTATCCTGGAAACAGGGCGGTCAGTTACCCCGGAAACAGGGCGGTCAGTTAACCTGGAAACAGGGCAGTCAGTTATCCCGGAAACAGGGCGCACAGTTACCCCGGAAACAGAGCGGTCATTTATCCCGGAAACAGGGTGATCAGTTACCCTGGAAACAGGGCAGTCAGTTACCCTGGTAACAGGTTAGTAAGTTACCCCAGAAATAGGGAGATCAGTTACCCTGGAAACTGGGCAGTCAGTTACCCCGGAAACAGGGCGGTCAGTTATCCCGGAAACAGGGTGATCAGTTAGCCTGGAAACAGGGGAGTCAGTTACCCCGGAAACAGGGTGACCAGTTACTCTGGAAACAGTGTGATCAGTTACCTTGGAAACAGGGCGGTCAGGTACCCCGGAAACAGGGCAGTCAGTTATCCTGGAAACAGGGTGATCAGTTACCCTGGAAACAGGGTGATCAGTTACCCTGGAAACAGGGCGGTAAGTTACCCCGGAAACAGGGCAGTCAGTGATCCCGGAAACAGGGTGATCAGTTACCCTGGAAACAGGGCAGTCAGTTATCCTGGAAACAGGGTGATCAGTTACCCTGGAAAAAGGGCAGTCAGTTATCCTGGAAACAGGGCGGTAGGTTACCCTGGAAACAGGGCAGTCAGTTACCCGGAAACAGGGTGATCAGTGAGCCCGGAAACAGGGAGATCAGTTACCCTGTAAACAGGGCAGTCAGTTATCCTGGAAACAGGGCGGTCAGTTACCCAAAAACAGGGCGGTCAGTTACCCTGGAAACAGGGCAGACAGTTATCCCGGAAACAGGGCGGTCAGGTAACCCGGAAACAGGGCGGTCAGTTACCCTCGAAACAGGGCAGTCAGTCACCCTGGAAACAGGTCAGTCAGTTATCCCGGAAACAGGGCAGTCAGTTATCCCGGAAACAGGGTGATCAGTTACCCTGGAAACTGGGCAGTCAGTTACCCCGGAAACAGGGCAGTCAGTTATCCTGGAAACAGGGCAGTCAGTTACCCTGGAAACAGGGCAGTCATTTACCCCTGGAAACAGATTACTCAGTTACCCCAGAAACAGGGTGATCAGTTACCCTGGAAACAGGGCAGTTATCCTGGAAACAGGGCGGTCAGTTACCCCGAAAACTGGTCGCTCAGTTCCCCTGGAAAATGGGCAGTCAGTTACCCTGGAAAAAGGGCAGTCAGTTACCCCGGAAACAGGGCGGTCAGTTGCCCTGGAAACAGGGCAGTCAGTTACCCCGGAAACAGGGTGATCAGTTACACTGGAAACAGGGAGATCAGTTACCCTGGAAACAGGGAGATCTGTTACCCTGGAAACCGGACAGTCAGTTACCCTGGAAACAGGGCAGTCAGTTACCCCGGAAAGAGGGCAGTCAGTTACCCTGGAAACAGGGCAGTCAGTTATCCCGGAAACAGGGCAGTCAGTTATCCCTGAAACAAGGTGATCAGTTACCCTTGGAAACAGGGCAGTCAGTTACCCCGGAAACAGGGCAGTCAGTTACCCTGGAAGCAGGGCAGTCAGTTACCCCGGAAAGAGGGCAGTCAGTTACCCTGGAAACAGGGCAGTCAGTTATCCCGGAAACAGGGCAGTCAGTTATCCCTGAAACAAGGTGATCAGTTACCCTTGGAAACAGGGCAGTCAGTTACCCCGGAAACAGGGCAGTCAGTTACCCTGGAAACAGGGCAGTCTGTTATCCCGGAAACAGGGCAGTCAGTTATCCCGGAAACAGGGTGATCAGTTACCCTGGAAACTGGGCAGTCAGTTACCCCGGAAACTGGGCAGTCAGTTATCCTGGAAGCAGGGCAGTCAGTTTCCCTGGAAACAGGGCAGTCATTTACCCCTGGAAACAGATTACTCAGTTACCCCGGAAACAGGGTGATCAGTTACCCTGGAAACAGGGCAGTCAGTTACCCTGGAAACAGGGCAGTCAGTTGCCCTGGAAACAGGGCAATCAGTTACACCGGAAACTGGGCATTCAGTTAACCTGGAAACAGGGCCGTCAGTTATCCTGCAAAGAGGGCGGTCAGTTACCCCGGAAATAGGGAGGTCAGTTATCCTGGAAACAGGGCGGTCAGTTACACCGGAAACAGCGAGCTCAGTTACCCCGGAAACAGGGCAGTTAGTTAACCTGGAAACAGGGCAGTCAGTTATCCTGGAAACAGTGTGGTCAGTGACCCTGGAAACAGGGTGGTCAGTTACCCTGGAAACAGGGCAGTCAGTTACCCTGGAAACAGGGTGATCAGTTAATTTGGAAACAGGGCAGTCAGTTAGCCTGGAAACAGGGCAGTCAGTTACCCCGGAAACAGGTCAGTCAGTTACCCTGGCAACAGGGCAGTCAGTTATCCTGGAAACAGGGCAATCAGTTATCCCGGAAACAGGGTGATCAGTTACCCTGGAAACAGGTTAGTCAGTTACCCCGGAAACAGGGCAGTCAGGTACCCTGGAAACAGGGCAGTCACTTATCCCGGAAACAGGGCAGTCAGTTATCCCGGAAACAGGGTGATCAGTTACCCTGGAAACTGGGCAGTCAGTCACCCTGGAAACTTAGCAGTCAGTTACCCTGGAAACAGGGCAGTCACTTATCCCGGAAACAGGGTGATCAGTTACCCTGGAAAAAGGGCAGTCAGTTATCCCGGAAACAGGGCAGTCAGTTGTCCCGGAAAAAGGGTGATCAGTTCCCCTGGAAACAGGGCAGTCAGTTACCCCGGAAGCAGGGCAGTCAGTTACCCTGGAAACAGGGCAATCAGTTACCCCGGAAACTGGGGAGTCAGTTACCCTGGAAACAGGGCAGTCAGTTCCCCTGGAAACAGGACAGTCAGTTACCCTGGAAACAGGGCAGTCAGTTATCCCGGAAACAGGGCAGTCAGTTATCCCGGAAACAGGGTGATCAGTTACCCTGGAAAAAGGGCAGTCAGTTATCCTGGAAACAGGGTGATCTGTTACCGTGGAAAGTGGGCAGTCAGTTACCCTGGAAACAGGCAGTCAGTTACCCTGGAAACTTTGCAGTCAGTTATCCTGGAAACTGGGCTGACAGTTATCCTGGAAACAGGGCGGTCAGTTACCCGGGAAACAGGGAGATCAGTTACCCCGGAAACAGGGCAGTCAGTTACCCCGGAAACAGGGCGGTCAGTTATCCGGGAAACAGGGCAGTCACTTATCCTGGAAACAGGGCAGTCTGTTATCCTGGAAACAGGGCGGTCAGTTACCCTGGAAATAGGGTGGTCAGTTATCCTGGAAACACGGCGGTCAGTTACCCCGGAAACAGGGAGATCAGTTACCCCGGAAAAAGGGCAGTCAGTTACCCTGGAAACAGGGCGGTCAGATAACCCGGAAACAGATTGGTCAGTTATCCCGGAAACAGGGTGGTCAGTTATCCTGGAAACAGGGCGGTCAGTTATCCTAGAAACAGGGCGGTTAGTTACCCCGGAAACAGGGAGATCAGTTACCCCGGAAACAGGGCGGTCAGTTACCCTGGAAACAGGGCAGTCAGTTATCCTGGAAACAGGGCAGTCAGTTCTCCTGGAAACAGGGCGGTCAGTTACCCCGGAAATAGGGAGGTCAGTTATCCTGGTAACAGGGCGGTCAGTTACCCCGGAAACAGGGAGATCAGTTACCCCGGATACAGGGCAGTCAGTCACCCTGGAAACAGGGCAGTCAGTTATCCTGGAAACAGGGTGGTCAGTGACCCTGTAAACAGGGTGGTCAGTTACCCCGGTAACAGGGTGATCAGTTATCCTGGAAATAGGGCGGTCAGTTAGCCCCGAAACAGTGCAGTCAGTTACCCCGGAAACAAGGT
Organism: Heterodontus francisci; assembly: GCF_036365525.1. Classification (NCBI taxonomy): domain Eukaryota; kingdom Metazoa; phylum Chordata; class Chondrichthyes; order Heterodontiformes; family Heterodontidae; genus Heterodontus; species Heterodontus francisci. The sequence goes on from NW_027142285.1 coordinate 548,934, forward strand.
GATCAGTTATCCTGGAAACAGGGCAGTCAGTTAGCATGGAAACAGGGCAGTCAGTTACCCCGGAAACAGGGCAGTCAGTTACCCTGGAAACAGGGCTGTCAGTTATCAAGGAAACAGGGCAGTCAGTTACCCCGGAAACAGGGCAGTCAGTTACGCTGGAAACAGGGCAGTCAGTTATCCCGGAAACAGGGCAGTCATTTATCCCGGAAACAGGGTAATCAGTTAACCTGGAAAATGGGCATTCAGTTACCCTGGAAACAGGGCAGTCAGTTATCCCGGAAACAGGGCAGTCAGTTAACCTGGAAACTGGGCAGTCAGTTACCCTGGAAACAGGGCAGTCAGTTACCCTGGAAACAGGGCAGTCAGTTAACCTGGAAACTGGGCAGTCAGTTACCCTGGAAACAGGGCAGTCAGTTATCCCGGAAACAGGGCAGTCAGTTATCCCGGAAAATTGGTGATCAGTTACCCTGTAAACTGGGCAGTCTGTTACCCTGGAAACAGGGCAGTCAGTTACCCCGGAAGCAGGGCAGTCAGTTATCCCGGAAAATGCGTGATCATTTACCCCGGAAACAGGGCAGTCAGTTACCCTGGAAACAGGGCGGTCAGTTAACTCGGAAACAGGGCAGTCAGTTACCCCAGAAACAGGGCGGTCAGTCACCCTGGAAACAGATTGGTTAGTTATCCCGGAAACAGGGTGGTCAGTTATCCTGGAAACAGGGCGGTCAGTTATCCTAGAAACAGGGCGGTTAGTTACCCCGGAGACAGGGCTGTCAGTTACCCTGGAAACAGGGCAGTCAGTTACCCTGGAAACAGGGCAGTCAGTTAACCTGGAAACAGGGCAGTCAGTTATCCTGGAAACAGGGCAGTCAGTTATCCTGGAAACAGGGCGGTCAGTTACCCCGGAAATAGGGAGGTCAGTTATCCTGGTAACAGGGCGGTCAGTTACCCCGGAAACAGGGAGATCAGTTACCCCGGATACAGGGCAGTCAGTCACCCTGGAAACAGGGCAGTCAGTTATCCTGGAAACAGGGTGGTCAGTGACCCTGTAAACAGGGTGGTCAGTTACCCCGGAAACAGGGCAGTCAGTTACCCTGGTAACAGGGCGCTCAGTTAGCCCGGAAACAGGGCAGTCAGTTACCCCTAAAACAAGGTGATCAGTTATCCTGGAAACAGGGCAGTCAGTTAGCCTGGAAACAGGGCAGTCAGTTACCCCGGAAACAGGGCAGTCAGTTACCCTGGAAACAGGGCAGTCAGTTATCCCGGAAACAGGGCAGTCAGTTATCCCGGAAAAAGGGTGAACAGTCACCCTGGAAACAGGGCAGTCAGTTACCCCGGAAACAGGGCAGTCAGTTACCCTGGAAACAGGGCAGTCAGTTATCCCGGAAACAGGGCAGTCAGTTATCCCGGAAGCAGGGTGGTCAGTTATCCTGGAAACAGGGCGGTCAGTTACCCCGGAAACAGGGCTGTCAGTTACCCTGGAAACAGGGCAGTCAGTTACTCTGGAAACAGGGCAGTCAGTTATCCCGGAAACAGGGCAGTCAGTTATCCCGGAAACAGGGTGATCAGTCACCCTGGAAACAGGGCAGTCAGTTACCCCGGAATCAGGGCAGTCAGTTACCCTGGAAACCGGGCAGTCAGTTATCCTGGAAACAGGGCGGTCAGTTACCCCGGAAACAGGGCGGTCAGTTAACCTGGAAACAGGGCAGTCAGTTATCCCGGAAATGGGGCGCACAGTTACCCCGGAAACAGAGCGGTCATTTATCCCGGAAACAGGGTGATCAGTTACCCTGGAAACAGGGCAGTCAGTTAGCCTGGTAACAGGTTAGTAAGTTACCCCAGAAACAGGGAGATCAGTTACCCTGGAAACTGGGCAGTCAGTTATCCCGGAAACAGAGCGGTCAGTTACCCCGGAAACAGGGTGATCAGTTAGCCTGGAAACAGGGGAGTCCGTTACCCCGGAAACAGGGTGATCAGTTACTCTGGAAACAGTGTGATCAGTTACCTTGGAAACAGGGCGGTCAGTTACCCCGGAAACAGGGCAGTCAGTTATCCCGGAAACAGGGTGATCAGTTACCCTGGAAACAGGGCAGTCAGTTATCCCGGAAACAGGGTGATCAGTTACCCTGGAAACAGGGTGATCAGTTACCCTGGAAACAGGGCGGTAAGTTACCCCGGAAACAGGGCAGTCAGTGATCCCGGAAACAGGGTGATCAGTTACCCTGGAAACAGGGCAGTCAGTTATCCCGGAAACAGGGTGATCAGTTACCCTGGAAACAGGGCAGTCAGTTATCCTGGAAACAGGGCGGTCAGTTACCCTGGAAACAGGGCAGTCAGTTACCCGGAAACAGGGTGATCAGTGAGCCCGGAAACAGGGAGATCAGTTACCCTGTAAACAGGGCAGTCAGTTACCCTGGAAACAGGGCCGTCAGTTATCCTGGAAACAGTGTGGTCAGTGACCCAGGAAACAGGGTGGTCAGTTACCCCGGAAACAGGGCAGTCAGTTACCCCGGAAACAGGGTGATCAGTTAATTTGGAAACAGGGCAGTCAGTTAGCCTGGAAACAGGGCAGTCTGTTACCCCGGAAACAGGTCAGTCAGTTACCCTGGCAACAGGGCAGTCAGTTATCCTGGAAACAGGCAATCAGTTTTCCCGGAAACAGGGTGATCAGTTACCCTGGAAACAGGTTAGTCAGTTACCCCGGAAACAGGGCATTCAGGTACCCTGGAAACAGGGCAGTCAGTTATCCCGGAAACAGGGCAGTCAGTTATCCCGGAAACAGGGTGATCAGTTACCCTGGAAACTGGGCAGTCAGTCACCCTGGAAACAGGGCAGTCAGTTACCCCGGAAACAGGGCAGTCAGTTACCCTGGAAACTTGGCAGTCAGTTACCCTGGAAACAGGGCAGTCACTTATCCCGGAAACAGGGTGATCAGTTACCCTGGAAAAAGGGCAGTCAGTTATCCCGGAAACTGGGCAGTCAGTTGTCCCGGAAAAAGGGTGATCAGTTCCCCTGGAAACAGGGCAGTCAGTTACCCCGGAAGCAGGGCAGTCAGTTACCCTGGAAACAGGGCAATCAGTTACCCCGGAAACTGGGGAGTCAGTTACCCTGGAAACAGGGCAGTCAGTTCCCCTGGAAACAGGACAGTCAGTTACCCTGGAAACAGGGCGGTAAGTTACCCCGGAAACAGGGCAGTCAATTATCCCGGAAACAGGGTGATCAGTTACCCTGGAAAAAGGGCAGTCAGTTATCCTGGAAACAGGGTGATCAGTTACCGTGGAAAGTGGGCAGTCAGTTACCCTGGAAACAGGCAGTCAGTTACCCTGGAAACAGGGCAGTCAGTTATCCTGGAAACAGGGCAGACAGTTATCCTGGAAACAGGGCGGTCAGTTAGCCGGGAAACAGGGCAGTCAGTTACCCCGGAAACAGGGCGGTCAGTTATCCGGGAAACAGGGCAGTCACTTATCCTGGAAACAGGGCAGTCTGTTATCCTGGAAACAGGGCGGTCAGTTACCCTGGAAATAGGGTCGTCAGTTATCCTGGAAACACGGCGGTCAGTTACCCCGGAAACAGGGAGATCAGTTACCCCGGAAAAAGGGCAGTCAGTTAACCCGGAAACAGATTGGTCAGTTATCCCGGAAACAGGGTGGTCAGTTATCCTGGAAACAGGGCGGTCAGTTATCCTAGAAACAGGGCGGTTAGTTACCCCGGAAACAGGGAGATCAGTTACCCCGGAAACAGGGCGGTCAGTTACCCTGGAAACAGGGCAGTCAGTTATCCTGGAAACAGGGCAGTCAGTTCTCCTGGAAACAGGGCGGTCAGTTACCCATAAATAGGGAGGTCAGTTATCCTGGTAACAGGGCGGTCAGTTACCCCGGAAACAGGGAGTTCAGTTACCCCGGATACAGGGCAGTCAGTCACCCTGGAAACAGGGCAGTCAGTTATCCTGGAAATAGGGCGGTCAGTTAGCCCGGAAACAGGGCAGTCAGTTAGCCCGGAAACAGGGCAGTCAGTTACCCCGGAAACAAGGTGATCAGTTATCCTGGAAACAGGGCAGTCAGTTAGCATGGAAACAGGGCAGTCAGTTACCCCGGAAACAGGGCAGTCAGTTACCCTGGAAACAGGGCTGTCAGTTACCCCGGAAACAGGGCAGTCAGTTACCCTGGAAACAGGGCTGTCAGTTATCCCGGAAACAGGGCAGTCAGTTATCCCGGAAACAGGGTGATCAGTTACCCTGGAAACAGGGCAGTCAGTTACCCCGGAAACAGGGCAGTCAGTTACGCTGGAAACAGGGCAGTCAGTTATCCCGGAAACAGGGCAGTCATTTATCCCGGAAACAGGGTGATCAGTTACCCTGGAAACTGGGCAGTCAGTTTCCCTGGAAACAGGGCGGTCAGTTACCCTGGAAACAGGGCAGACAGTTATCCCGGAAACAGGGCGGTCAGGTAACCCGGAAACAGGGCGGTCAGTTACCCTCGAAACAGGGCAGTCAGTCACCCTGGAAACAGGTCAGTCAGTTATCCCGGAAACAGGGCAGTCAGTTATCCCGGAAACAGGGTGATCAGTTACCCTGGAAACTGGGCAGTCAGTTACCCCGGAAACAGGGCAGTCAGTTATCCTGGAAACAGGGCAGTCAGTTACCCTGGAAACAGGGCAGTCATTTACCCCTGGAAACAGATTACTCAGTTACCCCAGAAACAGGGTGATCAGTTACCCTGGAAACAGGGCAGTTATCCTGGAAACAGGGCGGTCAGTTACCCCGAAAACAGGTCGCTCAGTTCCCCTGGAAAATGGGCAGTCAGTTACCCTGGAAAAAGGGCAGTCAGTTACCCCGGAAACAGGGCGGTCAGTTGCCCTGGAAACAGGGCAGTCAGTTACCCCGGAAACAGGGTGATCAGTTACACTGGAAACAGGGTGATCAGTTACCCCGGAAACAGGGTGATCAGTTACCCTGGAAACAGGGAGATCAGTTACCCTGGAAACAAGACAGTCAGTTACCCTGGAAACAGGGCAGTCAGTTACCTCGGAAAGAGGGCAGTCAGTTACCCTGGAAACAGGGCAGTCAGTTATCCCGGAAACAGGGCAGTCAGTTATCCCTGAAACAAGGTGATCAGTTACCCTTGGAAACAGGGCAGTCAGTTACCCCGGAAACAGGGCAGTCAGTTATCCCGGAAACAGGGTGATCAGTTACCCTGGAAACTGGGCAGTCAGTTACCCCGGAAACAGGGCAGTCAGTTATCCTGGAAGCAGGGCAGTCAGTTTCCCTGGTAACAGGGCAGTCATTTACCCCTGGAAACAGATTACTCAGTTACCCCGGAAACAGGGTGATCAGTTACCCTGGAAACAGGGCAGTCAGATACCCTGGAAACAGGGCAGTCAGTTGCCCTGGAAACAGGGCAATCAGTTACACCGGAAACTGGGCATTCAGTTAACCTGGAAACAGGGCCGTCAGTTATCCTGCAAACAGGGCGGTCAGTTACCCCGGAAATAGGGAGGTCAGTTATCCTGGAAACAGGGCGGTCAGTTACCCTGGAAACAGGGCAGTCAGTTACCCCGGAAACAAGGTGATCAGTTATCCTGGAAACAGGGCAGTCAGTTAGCATGGAAACAGGGCAGTCAGTTACCCCGGAAACAGGGCAGTCAGTTACCCTGGAAACAGGGCTGTCAGTTATCCCGGAAACAGGGCAGTCAGTTACCCCGGAAACAGGGCAGTCAGTTACCCTGGAAACAGGGCTGTCAGTTATCCCGGAAACAGGGCAGTCAGTTATCCCGGAAACAGGGTGATCAGTTACCCTGGAAACAGGGCAGTCAGTTACCCCGGAAACAGGGCAGTCAGTTACGCTGGAAACAGGGCAGTCAGTTATCCCGGAAACAGGGCAGTCATTTATCCCGGAAACAGGGTGATCAGTTACCCTGGAAACTGGGCAGTCAGTTTCCCTGGAAACAGGGCGGTCAGTTACCCTGGAAACAGGGCAGACAGTTATCCCGGAAACAGGGCGGTCAGGTAACCCGGAAACAGGGCGGTCAGTTACCCTCGAAACAGGGCAGTCAGTCACCCTGGAAACAGGTCAGTCAGTTATCCCGGAAACAGGGCAGTCAGTTATCCCGGAAACAGGGTGATCAGTTGCCCTGGAAACTGGGCAGTCAGTTACCCCGGAAACAGGGCAGTCAGTTATCCTGGAAACAGGGCAGTCAGTTACCCTGGAAACAGGGCAGTCATTTACCCCTGGAAACAGATTACTCAGTTACCCCAGAAACAGGGTGATCAGTTACCCTGGAAACAGGGCAGTTATCCTGGAAACAGGGCGGTCAGTTACCCCGAAAACAGGTCGCTCAGTTCCCTGGAAAATGGGCAGTCAGTTACCCTGGAAAAAGGGCAGTCAGTTACCCAGGAAACAGGGCGGTCAGTTGCCCTGGAAACAGGGCAGTCAGTTACCCCGGAAACAGGGTGATCAGTTACACTGGAAACAGGGAGATCAGTTACCCCGGAAACAGGGTGATCAGTTACCCTGGAAACAGGGAGATCAGTTACCCTGGAAACAGGACAGTCAGTTACCCTGGAAACAGGGCAGTCAGTTACTTCGGAAAGAGGGCAGTCAGTTACCCTGGAAACAGGGCAGTCAGTTATCCCGGAAACAGGGCAGTCAGTTATCCCTGAAACAAGGTGATCAGTTACCCTTGGAAACAGGGCAGTCAGTTACCCCGGAAACAGGGCAGTCAGTTACCCTGGAAACAGGGCAGTCTGTTATCCCGGAAACAGGGCAGTCAGTTATCCCGGAAACAGGGTGATCAGTTACCCTGGAAACTGGGCAGTCAGTTACCCCGGAAACAGGGCAGTCAGTTATCCTGGAAGCAGGGCAGTCAGTTTCCCTGGTAACAGGGCTGTCATTTACCCCTGGAAACAGATTACTCAGTTACCCCGGAAACAGGGTGATCAGTTACCCTGGAAACAGGGCAGTCAGTTACCCTGGAAACAGGGCAGTCAGTTGCCCTGGAAACAGGGCAATCAGTTACACCGGAAACTGGGCATTCAGTTAACCTGGAAACAGGGCCGTCAGTTATCCTGCAAACAGGGCGGTCAGTTACCCCGGAAATAGGGAGGTCAGTTATCCTGGAAACAGGGCGGTCAGTTACCCTGGAAACAGGGCAGTCAGTTACCCTGGAAACAGGGCCGTCAGTTATCCTGGAAACAGTGTGGTCAGTGACCCTGGAAACAGGGTGGTCAGTTACCCCGGAAACAGGGCAGTCAGTTACCCCGGAAACAGGGTGATCAGTCAATTTGGAAACAGGGCAGTCAGTTAGCCTGGAAACAGGGCAGTCAGTTACCCCGGAAACAGGTTAGTCAGTTACCCCGGAAACAGGGCAGTCAGGTACCCTGGAAACAGGGCAGTCAGTTATCCCGGAAACAGGGCAGTCAGTTATCCCGGAAACAGGGTGATCAGTTACCCTGGAAACTGGGCAGTCAGTCACCCCGGAAACAGGGCAGTCAGTTACCCTGGAAACTTGGCAGTCAGTTACCCTGGAAACAGGGCAGTCAGTTATCCCGGAAACAGGGTGATCAGTTACCCTGGAAAAAGGGCAGTCAGTTATCCCGGAAACAGGGCAGTCAGTTGTCCCGGAAAAAGGGTGATCAGTTCCCCTGGAAACAGGGCAGTCAGTTACCCCGGAAGCAGGGCAGTCAGTTACCCTGGAAACAGGGCAATCAGTTACCCCGGAAACTGGGGAGTCAGTTACCCTGGAAACAGGGCAGTCAGCTCCCCTGGAAACAGGACAGTCAGTTACCCTGGAAACAGGGCAGTCAGTTATCCCGGAAACAGGGCAGTCAGTTATCCCGGAAACAGGGTGATCAGTTACCCTGGAAAAAGGGCAGTCAGTTATCCTGGAAACAGGGTGATCAGTTACCGTGGAAAGTGGGCAGTCAGTTACCCTGGAAACAGGCAGTCAGTTACCCTGGAAACAGGGCAGTCAGTTATCCTGGAAACAGGGCAGACAGTTATCCTGGAAACAGGGCGGTCAGTTACCCGGGAAACAGGGAGATCAGTTACCCCGGAAAGAGGGCAGTCAGTTACCCTGGAAACAGGGCAGTTATTTTCCCTGGAAACAGGGCAGTCAGTTACCCCGGAAACAGGGCGGTCAGTTATCCGGGAAACAGGGCAGTCACTTATCCTGGAAACAGGGCAGTCTGTTATCCTGGAAACAGGGCGGTCAGTTACCCTGAAAATAGGGTGGTCAGTTATCCTGGAAACACGGCGGTCAGTTACCCCGGAAACAGGGAGATCAGTTACCCCGGAAACAGGGTGGTCAGTTACCCTGGAAACAGGGCGGTCAGTTAACCCGGAAACAGATTGGTCAGTTATCCCGGAAACAGGGTGGTCAGTTATCCTGGAAACAGGGCAGTCAGTTACCCCGGAAGCAGGGCAGTCAGTTACCCTGGAAACAGGGCAATCAGTTACCCCGGAAACTGGGGAGTCAGTTACCCTGGAAACAGGGCAGTCAGTTCCCCTGGAAACAGGACAGTCAGTTACCCTGGAAACAGGGCAGTCAGTTATCCCGGAAACAGGGCAGTCAGTTATCCCGGAAACAGGGTGATCAGTTACCCTGGAAAAAGGGCAGTCAGTTATCCTGGAAACAGGGTGATCAGTTACCCTGGAAAGTGGGCAGTCAGTTACCCTGGAAACAGGCAGTCAGTTACCCTGGAAACAGGGCAGTCAGTTATCCTGGAAACAGGGCAGACAGTTATCCTGGAAACAGGGCGGTCAGTTACCCGGGAAACAGGGAGATCAGTTACCCCGGAAACAGGGCAGTCAGTTACCCTGGAAACAGGGCAGTTATTTTCCCTGGAAACAGGGCAGTCAGTTACCCCGGAAACAGGGCGGTCAGTTATCCGGGAAACAGGGCAGTCACTTATCCTGGAAACAGGGCAGTCTGTTATCCTGGAAACAGGGCGGTCAGTTACCCTGGAAATAGGGTGGTCAGTTATCCTGGAAACACGGCGGTCAGTTACCCCGGAAACAGGGAGATCAGTTACCCCGGAAAAAGGGCAGTCAGTTACCCTGGAAACAGGGCGGTCAGTTAACCCGGAAACAGATTGGTCAGTTATCCCGGAAACAGGGTGGTCAGTTATCCTAGAAACAGGGCGGTTAGTTACCCCGGAAACAGGGAGATCAGTTACCCCGGAAACAGGGCGGTCAGTTACCCTGGAAACAGGGCAGTCAGTTATCCTGGAAACAGGGCAGTCAGTTCTCCTGGAAACAGGGCGGTCAGTTACCCCGGAAATAGGGAGGTCAGTTATCCTGGTAACAGGGCGGTCAGTTACCCTGGAAACAGGGCAGTCAGTTATACCGGAAACAGGGCAGTCAGTTATCCCGGAAACAGGGTGATCAGTCACCCTGGAAACAGGGCAGTCAGTTACCCCGGAAACAGGGCGATCAGTTACCCTGGAAACAGGGCAGTCAGTTATCCCGGAAACAGGGCAGTCAGTTATCCCGGAAGCAGGGTGGTCAGTTATCCTGGAAACAAGGCGGTCAGTTACACCGGAAACAGGGCTGTCAGTTACCCTGGAAACAGGGCAGTCAGTTACCCTGGAAACAGGGCAGTCAGTTATCCCGGAAACAGGGTGATCAGTTACCCTGGAAAAAGGGCAGTCAGTTATCCTGGAAACAGGGCGGTCAGTTACCCTGGAAACAGGGCAGTCAGTTACCCGGAAACAGGGTGATCAGTGAGCCCGGAAACAGGGAGATCAGTTACCCTGTAAACAGGGCAGTCAGTTATCCTGGAAACAGGGCGGTCAGTTACCCAAAAACAGGGCGGTCAGTTACCCTGGAAACAGGGCAGACAGTTATCCCGGAAACAGGGCGGTCAGGTAACCCGGAAACAGGGCGGTCAGTTACCCTCGAAACAGGGCAGTCAGTCACCCTGGAAACAGGTCAGTCAGTTATCCCGGAAACAGGGCAGTCAGTTATCCCGGAAACAGGGTGATCAGTTACCCTGGAAACTGGGCAGTCAGTTACCCCGGAAACAGGGCAGTCAGTTATCCTGGAAACAGGGCAGTCAGTTACCCTGGAAACAGGGCAGTCATTTACCCCTGGAAACAGATTACTCAGTTACCCCAGAAACAGGGTGATCAGTTACCCTGGAAACAGGGCAGTTATCCTGGAAACAGGGCGGTCAGTTACCCAAAAGCAGGGCGGTCAGTTACCCTGGAAAAATGGCAGACAGTTATCCCGGAAAAAGGGCGGTCAGGTAACCCGGAAACAGGGCGGTCAGTTACCCTCGAAACAGGGCAGTCAGTCACCCTGGAAACAGGTCAGTCAGTTATCCCGGAAACAGGGCAGTCAGTTATCCCGGAAACAGGGTGATCAGTTACCCTGGAAACTGGGCAGTCAGTTACCCCGGAAACAGGGCAGTCAGTTATCCTGGAAACAGGGCAGTCAGTTACCCTGGAAACAGGGCAGTCATTTACCCCTGGAAACAGATTACTCAGTTACCCCAGAAACAGGGTGATCAGTTACCCTGGAAACAGGGCAGTTATCCTGGAAACAGGGCGGTCAGTTACCCCGAAAACTGGTCGCTCAGTTCCCCTGGAAAATGGGCAGTCAGTTACCCTGGAAAAAGGGCAGTCAGTTACCCCGGAAACAGGGCGGTCAGTTGCCCTGGTAACAGGGCAGTCAGTTACCCCGGAAACATGGTGATCAGTTACACTGGAAACAGGGAGATCAGTTACCCCGGAAACAGGGTGATCAGTTACCCTGGAAACAGGGAGATCTGTTACCCTGGAAACCGGACAGTCAGTTACCCTGGAAACAGGGCAGTCAGTTACCCCGGAAAGAGGGCAGTCAGTTACCCTGGAAACAGGGCAGTCAGTTATCCCGGAAACAGGGCAGTCAGTTATCCCTGAAACAAGGTGATCAGTTACCCTTGGAAACAGGGCAGTCAGTTACCCCGGAAACAGGGCAGTCAGTTACCCTGGAAACAGGGCAGTCAGTTACCCCGGAAAGAGGGCAGTCAGTTACCCTGGAAACAGGGCAGTCAGTTATCCCGGAAACAGGGCAGTCAGTTATCCCTGAAACAAGGTGATCAGTTACCCTTGGAAACAGGGCAGTCAGTTACCCCGGAAACAGGGCAGTCAGTTACCCTGGAAACAGGGCAGTCTGTTATCCCGGAAACAGGGCAGTCAGTTATCCCGGAAACAGGGTGATCAGTTACCCTGGAAACTGGGCAGTCAGTTACCCCGGAAACTGGGCAGTCAGTTATCCTGGAAGCAGGGCAGTCAGTTTCCCTGGAAACAGGGCAGTCATTTACCCCTGGAAACAGATTACTCAGTTACCCCGGAAACAGGGTGATCAGTTACCCTGGAAACAGGGCAGTCAGTTACCCTGGAAACAGGGCAGTCAGTTGCCCTGGAAACAGGGCAATCAGTTACACCGGAAACTGGGCATTCAGTTAACCTGGAAACAGGGCCGTCAGTTATCCTGCAAAGAGGGCGGTCAGTTACCCCGGAAATAGGGAGGTCAGTTATCCTGGAAACAGGGCGGTCAGTTACACCGGAAACAGCGAGCTCAGTTACCCCGGAAACAGGGCAGTCAGTTAACCTGGAAACAGGGCAGTCAGTTATCCTGGAAACAGTGTGGTCAGTGACCCTGGAAACAGGGTGGTCAGTTACCCTGGAAACAGGGCAGTCAGTTACCCCGGAAACAGGGTGATCAGTTAATTTGGAAACAGGGCAGTCAGTTAGCCTGGAAACAGGGCAGTCAGTTACCCCGGAAACAGGTCAGTCAGTTACCCTGGCAACAGGGCAGTCAGTTATCCTGGAAACAGGGCAATCAGTTATCCCGGAAACAGGGTGATCAGTTACCCTGGAAACAGGTTAGTCAGTTACCCCGGAAACAGGGCAGTCAGGTAGACTGGAAACAGTGCAGTCAGTTATCCCGGAAACAGGGCAGTCAGTTATCCCGGAAACAGGGTGATCAGTTACCCTGGAAACTGGGCAGTCAGTCACCCTGGAAACTTGGCAGTCAGTTACCCTGGAAACAGGGCAGTCACTTATCCCGGAAACAGGGTGATCAGTTACCCTGGAAAAAGGGCAGTCAGTTATCCCGGAAACAGGGCAGTCAGTTGTCCCGGAAAAAGGGTGATCAGTTCCCCTGGAAACAGGGCAGTCAGTTACCCCGGAAGCAGGGCAGTCAGTTACCCTGGAAACAGGGCAATCAGTTACCCCGGAAACTGGGGAGTCAGTTACCCTGGAAACAGGGCAGTCAGTTCCCCTGGAAACAGGACAGTCAGTTACCCTGGAAACAGGGCAGTCAGTTATCCCGGAAACAGGGCAGTCAGTTATCCCGGAAACAGGGTGATCAGTTACCCTGGAAAAAGGGCAGTCAGTTATCCTGGAAACAGGGTGATCAGTTACCGTGGAAAGTGGGCAGTCAGTTACCCTGGAAACAGGCAGTCAGTTACCCTGGAAACTATGCAGTCAGTTATCCTGGAAACTGGGCTGACAGTTATCCTGGAAACAGGGCGGTCAGTTACCCGGGAAACAGGGAGATCAGTTACCCCGGAAACAGGGCAGTCAGTTACCCCGGAAACAGGGCGGTCAGTTATCCGGGAAACAGGGCAGTCACTTATCCTGGAAACAGGGCAGTCTGTTATCCTGGAAACAGGGCGGTCAGTTACCCTGGAAATGGGGTGGTCAGTTATCCTGGAAACACGGCGGTCAGTTACCCCGGAAACAGGGAGATCAGTTACCCCGGAAAAAGGGCAGTCAGTTACCCTGTAAACAGGGCGGTCAGATAACCCGGAAACAGATTGGTCAGTTATCCCGGAAACAGGGTGGTCAGTTATCCTGGAAACAGGGCGGTCAGTTATCCTAGAAACAGGGCGGTTAGTTACCCCGGAAACAGGGAGATCAGTTACCCCGGAAACAGGGCGGCCAGTTACCCTGGAAACAGGGCAGTCAGTTATCCTGGAAACAGGGCAGTCAGTTCTCCTGGAAACAGGGCGGTCAGTTACCCCGGAAATAGGGAGGTCAGTTATCCTGGTAACAGGGCGGTCAGTTACCCCGGAAACAGGGAGATCAGTTACCCCGGATACAGGGCAGTCAGTCACCCTGGAAACAGGGCAGTCAGTTATCCTGGAAACAGGGTGGTCAGTGACCCTGTAAACAGGGTGGTCAGTTACCCCGGTAACAGGGTGATCATTTATCCTGGAAATAGGGCGGTCAGTTAGCCCCGAAACAGTGCAGTCAGTTACCCCGGAAACAAGGTGATCAGTTATCCTGGAAACAGGGCAGTCAGTTAGCATGGAAACAGGGCAGTCAGTTACCCCGGAAACAGGGCAGTCAGTTACCCTGGAAACAGGGCTGTCAGTTATCAAGGAAACAGGGCAGTCAGTTACCCCGGAAACAGGGCAGTCAGTTACGCTGGAAACAGGGCAGTCAGTTATCCCGGAAACAGGGCAGTCATTTATCCCGGAAACAGGGTAATCAGTTACCCTGGAAACTGGGCAGTCAGTTTCCCTGGAAACAGGGCAGTCAGTTAACCTGGAAACTGGGCATTCAGTTACCCTGGAAACAGGGCAGTCAGTTATCCCGGAAACAGGGCAGTCAGTTAACCTGGAAACTGGGCAGTCAGTTACCCTGGAAACAGGGCAGTCAGTTACCCTGGAAACAGGGCAGTCAGTTAACCTGGAAACTGGGCAGTCAGTTACCCTGGAAACAGGGCAGTCAGATATCCCGGAAACAGGGCAGTCAGTTATCCCGGAAAATTGGTGATCAGTTACCCTGTAAACTGGGCAGTCTGTTACCCTGGAAACAGGGCAGTCAGTTACCCCGGAAGCAGGGCAATCAGTTATCCCGGAAAATGCGTGATCATTTACCCCGGAAACAGGGCAGTCAGTTACCCTGGAAACAGGGCGGTCAGTTAACTCGGAAACAGGGCAGTCAGTTACCCCAGAAACAGGGCGGTCAGTCACCCTGGAAACAGATTGGTTAGTTATCCCGGAAACAGGGTGGTCAGTTATCCTGGAAACAGGGCGGTCAGTTATCCTAGAAACAGGGCGGTTAGTTACCCCGGAGACAGGGCTGTCAGTTACCCTGGAAACAGGGCAGTCAGTTACCCTGGAAACAGGGCAGTCAGTTAACCTGGAAACAGGGCAGTCAGTTATCCTGGAAACAGGGCAGTCAGTTATCCTGGAAACAGGGCGGTCAGTTACCCCGGAAATAGGGAGGTCAGTTATCCTGGTAACAGGGCGGTCAGTTACCCCGGAAACAGGGAGATCAGTTACCCCGGATACAGGGCAGTCAGTCACCCTGGAAACAGGGCAGTCAGTTATCCTGGAAACAGGGTGGTCAGTGACCCTGTAAACAGGGTGGTCAGTTACCCCGGAAACAGGGCAGTCAGTTACCCTGGTAACAGGGCGCTCAGTTAGCCCGGAAACAGGGCAGTCAGTTACCGCTAAAACAAGGTGATCAGTTATCCTGGAAACAGGGCAGTCAGTTAGCCTGGAAACAGGGCAGTCAGTTACCCCGGAAACAGGGCAGTCAGTTACCCTGGAAACAGGGCAGTCAGTTATCCCGGAAACAGGGCAGTCAGTTATCCCGGAAAAAGGGTGAACAGTCACCCTGGAAGCAGGGCAGTCAGTTACCCCGGAAACAGGGCAGTCAGTTACCCTGGAAACAGGGCAGTCAGTTATCCCGGAAACAGGGCAGTCAGTTATCCCGGAAGCAGGGTGGTCAGTTATCCTGGAAACAGGGCGGTCAGTTACCCCGGAAACAGGGCTGTCAGTTACCCTGGAAACAGGGCAGTCAGTTACCCTGGAAACAGGGCAGTCAGTTATCCCGGAAACAGGGCAGTCAGTTATCCCGGAAACAGGGTGATCAGTCACCCTGGAAACCGGGCAGTCAGTTATCCTGGAAACAGGGCGGTCAGTTACCCCGGAAACAGGGCGGTCAGTTAACCTGGAAACAGGGCAGTCAGTTATCCCGGAAATGGGGCGCACAGTTACCCCGGAAACAGAGCGGTCATTTATCCCGGAAACAGGGTGATCAGTTACCCTGGAAACAGGGCAGTCAGTTAGCCTGGTAACAGGTTAGTAAGTTACCCCAGAAACAGGGAGATCAGTTACCCTGGAAACTGGGCAGTCAGTTATCCCGGAAACAGAGCGGTCAGTTACCCCGGAAACAGGGTGATCAGTTAGCCTGGAAACAGGGGAGTCCGTTACCCAGGAAACAGGGTGATCAGTTACTCTGGAAACAGTGTGATCAGTTACCTTGGAAACAGGGCAGTCAGTTACCCCGGAAACAGGGCAGTCAGTTATCCCGGAAACAGGGTGATCAGTTACCCTGGAAACAGGGTGATCAGTTACCCTGGAAACAGGGCGGTAAGTTACCCCGGAAACAGGGCAGTCAGTGATCCCGGAAACAGGGTGATCAGTTACCCTGGAAACAGGGCAGTCAGTTATCCCGGAAACAGGGTGATCAGTTACCCTGGAAACAGGGCAGTCAGTTATCCTGGAAACAGGGCGGTCAGTTACCCTGGAAACAGGGCAGTCAGTTACCCGGAAACAGGGTGATCAGTGAGCCCGGAAACAGGGAGATCAGTTACCCTGTAAACAGGGCAGTCAGTTACCCTGGAAACAGGGCCGTCAGTTATCCTGGAAACAGTGTGGTCAGTGACCCAGGAAACAGGATGGTCAGTTACCCCGGAAACAGGGCAGTCAGTTACCCCGGAAACAGGGTGATCAGTTAATTTGGAAACAGGGCAGTCAGTTAGCCTGGAAACAGGGCAGTCAGTTACCCCGGAAACAGGTCAGTCAGTTACCCTGGAAACAGGGCAGTCAGTTATCCTGGAAACAGGCAATCAGTTTTCCCGGAAACAGGGTGATCAGTTACCCTGGAAACAGGTTAGTCAGTTACCCCGGAAACAGGGCATTCAGGTACCCTGGAAACAGGGCAGTCAGTTATCCCGGAAACAGGGCAGTCAGTTATCTCGGAAACAGGGTGATCAGTTACCCTGGAAACTGGGCAGTCAGTCACCCTGGAAACAGGGCAGTCAGTTACCCCGGAAACAGGGCAGTCAGTTACCCTGGAAACTTGGCAGTCAGTTACCCTGGAAACAGGGCAGTCACTTATCCCGGAAACAGGGTGATCAGTTACCCTGGAAAAAGGGCAGTCAGTTATCCCGGAAACAGGGCAGTCAGTTGTCCCGGAAAAAGGGTGATCAGTTCCCCTGGAAACAGGGCAGTCAGTTACCCCGGAAGCTGGGCAGTCAGTTACCCTGGAAACATGGCAATCAGTTACCCCGGAAACTGGGGAGTCAGTTACCCTGGAAACAGGGCAGTCAGTTCCCCTGGAAACAGGACAGTCAGTTACCCTGGAAACAGGGCGGTAAGTTACCCCGGAAACAGGGCAGTCAATTATCCCGGAAACAGGGTGATCAGTTACCCTGGAAAAAGGGCAGTCAGTTATCCTGGAAACAGGGTGATCAGTTACCGTGGAAAGTGGGCAGTCAGTTACCCTGGAAACAGGCAGTCAGTTACCCTGGAAACAGGGCAGTCAGTTATCCTGGAAACAGGGCAGACAGTTATCCTGGAAACAGGGCGTTCAGTTAGCCGGGAAACAGGGCAGTCAGTTACCCCGGAAACAGGGCGGTCAGTTATCCGGGAAACAGGGCAGTCACTTATCCTGGAAACAGGGCAGTCTGTTATCCTGGAAACAGGGCGGTCAGTTACCCTGGAAATAGGGTGGTCAGTTATCCTGGAAACACGGCGGTCAGTTACCCCGGAAACAGGGAGATCAGTTACCCCGGAAAAAGGGCAGTCAGTTACCCTGGAAACAGGGCGGTCAGTTAACCCGGAAACAGATTGGTCAGTTATCCCGGAAACAGGGTGGTCAGTTATCCTGGAAACAGGGCGGTCAGTTATCCTAGAAACAGGGCGGTTAGTTACCCCGGAAACAGGGAGATCAGTTACCCCGGAAACAGGGCGGTCAGTTACCCTGGAAACAGGGCAGTCAGTTATCCTGGAAACAGGGCAGTCAGTTCTCCTGGAAACAGGGCGGTCAGTTACCCCGGAAATAGGGAGGTCAGTTATCCTGGTAACAGGGCGGTCAGTTACCCCGGAAACAGGGAGTTCAGTTACCCCGGATACAGGGCAGTCAGTCACCCTGGAAACAGGGCAGTCAGTTATCCTGGAAATAGGGCGGTCAGTTAGCCCGGAAACAGGGCAGTCAGTTAGCCCGGAAACAGGGCAGTCAGTTACCCCGGAAACAAGGTGATCAGTTATCCTGGAAACAGGGCAGTCAGTTAGCATGGAAACAGGGCAGTCAGTTACCCCGGAAACAGGGCAGTCAGTTACGCTGGAAACAGGGCAGTCAGTTATCCCGGAAACAGGGCAGTCATTTATCCCGGAAACAGGGTGATCAGTTACCCTGGAAACTGGGCAGTCAGTTTCCCTGGAAACAGGGCGGTCAGTTACCCTGGAAACAGGGCAGACAGTTATCCCGGAAACAGGGCGGTCAGGTAACCCGGAAACAGGGCGGTCAGTTACCCTCGAAACAGGGCAGTCAGTCACCCTGGAAACAGGTCAGTCAGTTATCCCGGAAACAGGGCAGTCAGTTATCCCGGAAACAGGGTGATCAGTTACCCTGGAAACTGGGCAGTCAGTTACCCCGGAAACAGGGCAGTCAGTTATCCTGGAAACAGGGCAGTCAGTTACCCTGGAAACAGGGCAGTCATTTACCCCTGGAAACAGATTACTCAGTTACCCCAGAAACAGGGTGATCAGTTACCCTGGAAACAGGGCAGTTATCCTGGAAACAGGGCGGTCAGTTACCCCGAAAACAGGTCGCTCAGTTCCCCTGGAAAATGGGCAGTCAGTTACCCTGGAAAAAGGGCAGTCAGTTACCCCGGAAACAGGGCGGTCAGTTGCCCTGGAAACAGGGCAGTCAGTTACCCCGGAAACAGGGTGATCAGTTACACTGGAAACAGGGAGATCAGTTACCCCGGAAACAGGGTGATCAGTTACCCTGGAAACAGGGAGATCAGTTACCCTGGAAACAAGACAGTCAGTTACCCTGGAAACAGGGCAGTCAGTTACCTCGGAAAGAGGGCAGTCAGTTACCCTGGAAACAGGGCAGTCAGTTATCCCGGAAAGAGGGCAGTCAGTTATCCCTGAAACAAGGTGATCAGTTACCCTTGGAAACAGGGCAGTCAGTTACCCCGGAAACAGGGCAGTCAGTTACCCTGGAAACAGGGCAGTCTGTTATCCCGGAAACAGGGCAGTCAGTTATCCCGGAAACAGGGTGATCAGTTACCCTGGAAACTGGGCAGTCAGTTACCCCGGAAACAGGGCAGTCAGTTATCCTGGAAGCAGGGCAGTCAGTTTACCTGGTAACAGGGCAGTCATTTACCCCTGGAAACAGATTACTCAGTTACCCCGGAAACAGGGTGATCAGTTACCCTGGAAACAGGGCAGTCAGATACCCTGGAAACAGGGCAGTCAGTTGCCCTGGAAACAGGGCAATCAGTTACACCGGAAACTGGGCATTCAGTTAACCTGGAAACAGGGCCGTCAGTTATCCTGCAAACAGGGCGGTCAGTTACCCTGGAAATAGGGAGGTCAGTTATCCTGGAAACAGGGCGGTCAGTTACCCTTGAAACAGGGCAGTCAGTTACCCCGGAAACAAGGTGATCAGTTATCCTGGAAACAGGGCAGTCAGTTAGCATGGAAACAGGGCAGTCAGTTACCCCGGAAACAGGGCAGTCAGTTACCCTGGAAACAGGGCTGTCAGTTATCCCGGAAACAGGGCAGTCAGTTACCCCGGAAACAGGGCAGTCAGTTACCCTGGAAACAGGGCTGTCAGTTATCCCGGAAACAGGGCAGTCAGTTATCCCGGAAACAGGGTGATCAGTTACCCTGGAAACAGGGCAGTCAGTTACCCCGGAAACAGGGCAGTCAGTTACGCTGGAAACAGGGCAGTCAGTTATCCCGGAAACAGGGCAGTCATTTATCCCGGAAACAGGGTGATCAGTTACCCTGGAAACTGGGCAGTCAGTTTCCCTGGAAACAGGGCGGTCAGTTACCCTGGAAACAGGGCAGACAGTTATCCCGGAAACAGGGCGGTCAGGTAACCCGGAAACAGGGCGGTCAGTTACCCTCGAAACAGGGCAGTCAGTCACCCTGGAAACAGGTCAGTCAGTTATCCCGGAAACAGGGCAGTCAGTTATCCCGGAAACAGGGTGATCAGTTACCCTGGAAACTGGGCAGTCAGTTACCCCGGAAACAGGGCAGTCAGTTATCCTGGAAACAGGGCAGTCAGTTACCCTGGAAACAGGGCAGTCATTTACCCCTGGAAACAGATTACTCAGTTACCCCAGAAACAGGGTGATCAGTTACCCTGGAAACAGGGCAGTTATCCTGGAAACAGGGCGGTCAGTTACCCCGAAAACAGGTCGCTCAGTTCCCCTGGAAAATGGGCAGTCAGTTACCCTGGAAAAAGGGCAGTCAGTTACCCCGGAAACAGGGCGGTCAGTTGCCCTGGAAACAGGGCAGTCAGTTACCCCGGAAACAGGGTGATCAGTTACACTGGAAACAGGGAGATCAGTTACCCCGGAAACAGGGTGATCAGTTACCCTGGAAACAGGGAGATCAGTTACCCTGGAAACCGGACAGTCAGTTACCCTGGAAACAGGGCAGTCAGTTACTTCGGAAAGAGGGCAGTCAGTTACCCTGGAAACAGGGCAGTCAGTTATCCCGGAAACAGGGCAGTCAGTTATCCCTGAAACAAGGTGATCAGTTACCCTTGGAAACAGGGCAGTCAGTTACCCCGGAAACAGGGCAGTCAGTTACCCTGGAAACAGGGCAGTCTGTTATCCCGGAAACAGGGCAGTCAGTTATCCCGGAAACAGGGTGATCAGTTACCCTGGAAACTGGGCAGTCAGTTACCCCGGAAACAGGGCAGTCAGTTATCCTGGAAGCAGGGCAGTCAGTTTCCCTGGTAACAGGGCTGTCATTTACCCCTGGAAACAGATTACTCAGTTACCCCGGAAACAGGGTGATCAGTTACCCTGGAAACAGGGCAGTCAGTTACCCTGGAAACAGGGCAGTCAGTTGCCCTGGAAACAGGGCAATCAGTTACACCGGAAACTGGGCATTCAGTTAACCTGGAAACAGGGCCGTCAGTTATCCTGCAAACAGGGCGGTCAGTTACCCCGGAAATAGGGAGGTCAGTTATCCTGGAAACAGGGCGGTCAGTTACCCTGGAAACAGGGCAGTCAGTTACCCTGGAAACAGGGCCGTCAGTTATCCTGGAAACAGTGTGGTCAGTGACCCTGGAAACAGGGTGGTCAGTTACCCCGGAAACAGGGCAGTCAGTTACCCCGGAAACAGGGTGATCAGTCAATTTGGAAACAGGGCAGTCAGTTAGCCTGGAAACAGGGCAGTCAGTTACCCCGGAAACAGGTTAGTCAGTTACCCCGGAAACAGGGCAGTCAGGTACCCTGGAAACAGGGCAGTCAGTTATCCCGGAAACAGGGCAGTCAGTTATCCCGGAAACAGGGTGATCAGTTACCCTGGAAACTGGGCAGTCAGTCACCCCGGAAACAGGGCAGTCAGTTACCCTGGAAACTTGGCAGTCGGTTACCCTGGAAACAGGGCCGTCAGTTATCCCGGAAACAGGGTGATCAGTTACCCTGGAAAAAGGGCAGTCAGTTATCCCGGAAACAGGGCAGTCAGTTGTCCCGGAAAAAGGGTGATCAGTTCCCCTGGAAACAGGGCAGTCAGTTACCCCGGAAGCAGGGCAGTCAGTTACCCTGGAAACAGGGCAATCAGTTACCCCGGAAACTGGGGAGTCAGTTACCCTGGAAACAGGGCAGTCAGTTCCCCTGGAAACAGGACAGTCAGTTACCCTGGAAACAGGGCAGTCAGTTATCCCGGAAACAGGGCAGTCAGTTATCCCGGAAACAGGGTGATCAGTTACCCTGGAAAAAGGGCAGTCAGTTATCCTGGAAACAGGGTGATCAGTTACCGTGGAAAGTGGGCAGTCAGTTACCCTGGAAACAGGCAGTCAGTTACCCTGGAAACAGGGCAGTCAGTTATCCTGGAAACAGGGCAGACAGTTATCCTGGAAACAGGGCGGTCAGTTACCCGGGAAACAGGGAGATCAGTTACCCCGGAAACAGGGCAGTCAGTTACCCTGGAAACAGGGCAGTTATTTTCCCTGGAAACAGGGCAGTCAGTTACCCCGGAAACAGGGCGGTCAGTTATCCGGGAAACAGGGCAGTCACTTATCCTGGAAACAGGGCAGTCTGTTATCCTGGAAACAGGGCGGTCAGTTACCCTGAAAATAGGGTGGTCAGTTATCCTGGAAACACGGCGGTCAGTTACCCCGGAAACAGGGAGATCAGTTACCCCGGAAACAGGGTGGTCAGTTACCCTGGAAACAGGGCGGTCAGTTAACCCGGAAACAGATTGGTCAGTTATCCCGGAAAAAGGGTGGTCAGTTATCCTGGAAACAGGGCAGTCAGTTACCCCGGAAGCAGGGCAGTCAGTTACCCTGGAAACAGGGCAATCAGTTACCCCGGAAACTGGGGAGTCAGTTACCCTGGAAACAGGGCAGTCAGTTCCCCTGGAAACAGGACAGTCAGTTACCCTGGAAACAGGGCAGTCAGTTATCCCGGAAACAGGGCAGTCAGTTATCCCGGAAACAGGGTGATCAGTTACCCTGGAAAAAGGGCAGTCAGTTATCCTGGAAACAGGGTGATCAGTTACCCTGGAAAGTGGGCAGTCAGTTACCCTGGAAACAGGCAGTCAGTTACCCTGGAAACAGGGCAGTCAGTTATCCTGGAAACAGGGCAGACAGTTATCCTGGAAACAGGGCGGTCAGTTACCCGGGAAACAGGGAGATCAGTTACCCCGGAAACAGGGCAGTCAGTTACCCTGGAAACAGGGCAGTTATTTTCCCTGGAAACAGGGCAGTCAGTTACCCCGGAAACAGGGCGGTCAGTTATCCGGGAAACAGGGCAGTCACTTATCCTGGAAACAGGGCAGTCTGTTATCCTGGAAACAGGGCGGTCAGTTACCCTGGAAATAGGGTGGTCAGTTATCCTGGAAACACGGCGGTCAGTTACCCCGGAAACAGGGAGATCAGTTACCCCGGAAAAAGGGCAGTCAGTTACCCTGGAAACAGGGCGGTCAGTTAACCCGGAAACAGATTGGTCAGTTATCCCGGAAACAGGGTGGTCAGTTATCCTAGAAACAGGGCGGTTAGTTACCCCGGAAACAGGGAGATCAGTTACCCCGGAAACAGGGCGGTCAGTTACCCTGGAAACAGGGCAGTCAGTTATCCTGGAAACAGGGCAGTCAGTTCTCCTGGAAACAGGGCGGTCAGTTACCCCGGAAATAGGGAGGTCAGTTATCCTGGTAACAGGGCGGTCAGTTACCCTGGAAACAGGGCAGTCAGTTATACCGGAAACAGGGCAGTCAGTTATCCCGGAAACAGGGTGATCAGTCACCCTGGAAACAGGGCAGTCAGTTACCCCGGAAACAGGGCGATCAGTTACCCTGGAAACAGGGCAGTCAGTTTTCCCGGAAACAGGGCAGTCAGTTATCCCGGAAGCAGGGTGGTCAGTTATCCTGGAAACAAGGCGGTCAGTTACCCCGGAAACAGGGCTGTCAGTTACCCTGGAAACAGGGCAGTCAGTTACCCTGGAAACAGGGCAGTCAGTTATCCCGGAAACAGGGCAGTCAGTTATCCCGGAAACAGGGTGATCAGTCACCCTGGAAACAGGGCAGTCAGTTACCCCGGAAACAGGGCAGTCAGTTACCCTGGAAACCGGGCAGTCAGTTATCCTGGAAACAGGGCGGTCAGTTACCCCGGAAACAGGGCGGTCAGTTAACCTGGAAACAGGGCAGTCAGTTATCCCGGAAACGGGGCGGTCAGTTACCCCGGAAACAGAGCGGTCATTTATCCCGGAAACAGGGTGATCAGTTACCCTGGAAACAGGGCAGTCAGTTACCCTGGTAACAGGTTAGTAAGTTACCCCAGAAACAGGGAGATCAGTTACCCTGGAAACTGGGCAGTCAGTTACCCCGGAAACAGAGCGGTCAGTTACCCCGGAAACAGGGTGATCAGTTAGCCTGGAAACAGGGGAGTCAGTTACCCCGGAAACAGGGTGATCAGTTACTCTGGAAACAGTGTGATCAGTTACCTTGGAAACAGGGCGGTCAGTTACCCCGGAAACAGGGCAGTCAGTTATCCCGGAAACAGGGTGATCAGTTACCCTGGAAACAGGGCAGTCAGTTATCCCGGAAACAGGGTGATCAGTTACCCTGGAAACAGGGTGATCAGTTACCCTGGAAACAGGGCGGTAAGTTACCCCGGAAACAGGGCAGTCAGTGATCCCGGAAACAGGGAAATCAGTTACCCTGTAAACAGGGCAGTCAGTTACCCTGGAAACAGGGCAGACAGTTATCCCGGAAACAGGGCGGTCAGGTAACCCGGAAACAGGGCGGTCAGTTACCCTCGAAACAGGGCAGTCAGTCACCCTGGAAACAGGTCAGTCAGTTATCCCGGAAACAGGGCAGTCAGTTATCCCGGAAACAGGGTGATCAGTTACCCTGGAAACTGGGCAGTCAGTTACCCCGGAAACAGGGCATTCAGTTATCCTGGAAACAGGGCAGTCAGTTTCCCTGGAAACAGGGCAGTCATTTACCCCTGGAAACAGATTACTCAGTTACCCCAGAAACAGGGTGATCAGTTACCCTGGAAACAGGGCAGTTATCCTGGAAACAGGGCGGTTATTTGCCCTGGAAACCGGGCAATCAGTTACACCGGAAACTGGGCATTCAGTTAACCTGGAAACAGGGCCGTCAGTTATCCTGCAAACAGGGCGGTCAGTTGCCCTGGAAATAGGGAGGTCAGTTATCCTGGAAACAGGGCGGTCAGTTACACCGGAAGCAGGGAGATCAGTTACCCCGGAAACAGGGCAGTCAGTTACCCTGGAAACAGGGCCGTCAGTTATCCTGGAAACAGTGTGGTCAGTGACCCTGGAAACAGGGTGGTCAGTTACCCCGGAAACAGGGCAGTCAGTTACCCCGGAAACAGGGTGATCAGTTAATTTGGTAACAGGGCAGTCAGTTAGCCTGGAAACAGGGCAGTCAGTTACCCCGGAAACAGGTCAGTCAGTTACCCTGGAAACAGGGCAGTCAGTTTTCCTGGAAACAGGGCAATCAGTTATCCCGGAAACAGGGTGATCAGTTACCCTGGAAACAGGTTAGTCAGTTACCCCGGAAACAGGGCACTCAGGTACCCTGGAAACAGGGCAGTCAGTTATCCCGGAAACAGGGCAGTCAGTTATCCCGGAAACAGGGTGATCAGTTCCCCTGGAAATTGGGCAGTCAGTCACCCTGGAAACAGGGCAGTCAGTTACCCCGGAAACAGGGCAGTCAGTTACCCTGGAAACTTGTCAGTCAGTTACCCTGGAAACAGGGCAGTCACTTATCCCGGAAACAGGGTGATCAGTTACCCTGGAAAAAGGGCAGTCAGTTATCCCGGAAACAGGGCAGTCAGTTGTCCCGGAAAAAGGGTGATCAGTTCCCCTGGAAACAGGGCAGTCAGTTACCCCGGAAGCAGGGCAGTCAGTTACCCTGGAAACAGGGCAATCAGTTACCCCGGAAACTGGGGAGTCAGTTACCCTGGAAACAGGGCAGTCAGTTCCCCTGGAAACAGGACAGTCAGTTACCCTGGAAACAGGGCAGTCAGTTATCCCGGAAACAGGGCAGTCAGTTATCCCGGAAACAGGGTGATCAGTTACCCTGGAAAAAGGGCAGTCAGTTATCCTGGAAACAGGGTGATCAGTTACCGTGGAAAGTGGGCAGTCAGTTACCCTGGAAACAGGCAGTCAGTTACCCTGGAAACAGGGCAGTCAGTTATCCTGGAAACAGGGCAGACAGTTATCCTGGAAACAGGGCGGTCAGTTACCCCGGAAACAGGTCAGTCAGTTACCCTGGAAACAGGGCAGTCAGTTATCCTGGAAACAGGGCAATCAGTTATCCCGGAAACAGGGTGATCAGTTACCCTGGAAACAGGTTAGTCAGTTACCCCGGAAACAGGGCAGTCAGGTACCCTGGAAACAGGGCAGTCAGTTATCCCGGAAACTGGGCAGTCAGTTACCCCGGAAACAGGGCATTCAGTTATCCTGGAAACAGGGCAGTCAGTTACCCTGGAAACAGGGCAGTCATTTACCCCTGGAAACAGATTACTCAGTTACCCCAGAAACAGGGTGATCAGTTACCCTGGAAACAGGGCTGTTATCCTGGAAACAGGGCGGTTATTTGCCCTGGAAACAGGGCAATCAGTTACACCGGAAACTGGGCATTCAGTTAACCTGGAAACAGGGCCGTCAGTTATCCTGCAAACAGGGCGGTCAGTTGCCCTGGAAATAGGGAGGTCAGTTATCCTGGAAACAGGGCGGTCAGTTACACCGGAAGCAGGGAGATCAGTTACCCCGGAAACAGGGCAGTCAGTTACCCTGGAAACAGGGCCGTCAGTTATCCTGGAAACAGTGTGGTCAGTGACCCTGGAAACAGGGTGGTCAGTTACCCCGGAAACAGGGAGATCAGTTACCCCGGAAACAGGGTGATCAGTTACCCTGGAAACAGGGAGATCAGTTACCCTGGAAACAGGACAGTCAGTTACCCTGGAAACAGGGCAGTCAGTTACTTCGGAAAGAGGGCAGTCAGTTACCCTGGAAACAGGGCAGTCAGTTATCCCGGAAACAGGGCAGTCAGTTATCCCTGAAACAAGGTGATCAGTTACCCTGGAAACTGGGCAGTCAGTTACCCCGGAAACAGGGCAGTCAGTTATCCTGGAAGCAGGGCAGTCAGTTTCCCTGGTAACAGGGCTGTCATTTACCCCTGGAAACAGATTACTCAGTTACCCCGGAAACAGGGTGATCAGTTACCCTGGAAACAGGGCAGTCAGTTACCCTGGAAACAGGGCAGTCAGTTGCCCTGGAAACAGGGCAATCAGTTACACCGGAAACTGGGCATTCAGTTAACCTGGAAACAGGGCCGTCAGTTATCCTGCAAACAGGGCGGTCAGTTACCCCGGAAATAGGGAGGTCAGTTATCCTGGAAACAGGGCGGTCAGTTACCCTGGAAACAGGGCAGTCAATTACCCTGGAAACAGGGCCGTCAGTTATCCTGGAAACAGTGTGGTCAGTGACCCTGGAAACAGGGTGGTCAGTTACCCCGGAAACAGGGCAGTCAGTTACCCCGGAAACAGGGTGATCAGTCAATTTGGAAACAGGGCAGTCAGTTAGCCTGGAAACAGGGCAGTCAGTTACCCCGGAAACAGGTTAGTCAGTTACCCCGGAAACAGGGCAGTCAGGTACCCTGGAAACAGGGCAGTCAGTTATCCCGGAAACAGGGCAGTCAGTTATCCCGGAAACAGGGTGATCAGTTACCCTGGAAACTGGGCAGTCAGTCACCCCGGAAACAGGGCAGTCAGTTACCCTGGAAACTTGGCAGTCGGTTACCCTGGAAACAGGGCAGTCAGTTATCCCGGAAACAGGGTGATCAGTTACCCTGGAAAAAGGGCAGTCAGTTATCCCGGAAACAGGGCAGTCAGTTGTCCCGGAAAAAGGGTGATCAGTTCCCCTGGAAACAGGGCAGTCAGTTACCCCGGAAGCAGGGCAGTCAGTTACCCTGGAAACAGGGCAATCAGTTACCCCGGAAACTGGGGAGTCAGTTACCCTGGAAACAGGGCAGTCAGTTCCCCTGGAAACAGGACAGTCAGTTACCCTGGAAACAGGGCAGTCAGTTATCCCGGAAACAGGGCAGTCAGTTATCCCGGAAACAGGGTGATCAGTTACCCTGGAAAAAGGGCAGTCAGTTATCCTGGAAACAGGGTGATCAGTTACCGTGGAAAGTGGGCAGTCAGTTACCCTGGAAACAGGCAGTCAGTTACCCTGGAAACAGGGCAGTCAGTTATCCTGGAAACAGGGCAGACAGTTATCCTGGAAACAGGGCGGTCAGTTACCCGGGAAACAGGGAGATCAGTTACCCCGGAAACAGGGCAGTCAGTTACCCTGGAAACAGGGCAGTTATTTTCCCTGGAAACAGGGCAGTCAGTTACCCCGGAAACAGGGCGGTCAGTTATCCGGGAAACAGGGCAGTCACTTATCCTGGAAACAGGGCAGTCTGTTATCCTGGAAACAGGGCGGTCAGTTACCCTGAAAATAGGGTGGTCAGTTATCCTGGAAACACGGCGGTCAGTTACCCCGGAAACAGGGAGATCAGTTACCCCGGAAACAGGGTGGTCAGTTACCCTGGAAACAGGGCGGTCAGTTAACCCGGAAACAGATTGGTCAGTTATCCCGGAAAAAGGGTGGTCAGTTATCCTGGAAACAGGGCAGTCAGTTACCCCGGAAGCAGGGCAGTCAGTTACCCTGGAAACAGGGCAATCAGTTACCCCGGAAACTGGGGAGTCAGTTACCCTGGAAACAGGGCAGTCAGTTCCCCTGGAAACAGGACAGTCAGTTACCCTGGAAACAGGGCAGTCAGTTATCCCGGAAACAGGGCAGTCAGTTATCCCGGAAACAGGGTGATCAGTTACCCTGGAAAAAGGGCAGTCAGTTATCCTGGAAACAGGGTGATCAGTTACCCTGGAAAGTGGGCAGTCAGTTACCCTGGAAACAGGCAGTCAGTTACCCTGGAAACAGGGCAGTCAGTTATCCTGGAAACAGGGCAGACAGTTATCCTGGAAACAGGGCGGTCAGTTACCCGGGAAACAGGGAGATCAGTTACCCCGGAAACAGGGCAGTCAGTTACCCTGGAAACAGGGCAGTTATTTTCCCTGGAAACAGGGCAGTCAGTTACCCCGGAAACAGGGCGGTCAGTTATCCGGGAAACAGGGCAGTCACTTATCCTGGAAACAGGGCAGTCTGTTATCCTGGAAACAGGGCGGTCAGTTACCCTGGAAATAGGGTGGTCAGTTATCCTGGAAACACGGCGGTCAGTTACCCCGGAAACAGGGAGATCAGTTACCCCGGAAAAAGGGCAGTCAGTTACCCTGGAAACAGGGCGGTCAGTTAACCCGGAAACAGATTGGTCAGTTATCCCGGAAACAGGGTGGTCAGTTATCCTAGAAACAGGGCGGTTAGTTACCCCGGAAACAGGGAGATCAGTTACCCCGGAAACAGGGCGGTCAGTTACCCTGGAAACAGGGCAGTCAGTTATCCTGGAAACAGGGCAGTCAGTTCTCCTGGAAACAGGGCGGTCAGTTACCCCGGAAATAGGGAGGTCAGTTATCCTGGTAACAGGGCGGTCAGTTACCCTGGAAACAGGGCAGTCAGTTATACCGGAAACAGGGCAGTCAGTTATCCCGGAAACAGGGTGATCAGTCACCCTGGAAACAGGGCAGTCAGTTACCCCGGAAACAGGGCGATCAGTTACCCTGGAAACAGGGCAGTCAGTTTTCCCGGAAACAGGGCAGTCAGTTATCCCGGAAGCAGGGTGGTCAGTTATCCTGGAAACAAGGCGGTCAGTTACCCCGGAAACAGGGCTGTCAGTTACCCTGGAAACAGGGCAGTCAGTTACCCTGGAAACAGGGCAGTCAGTTATCCCGGAAACAGGGCAGTCAGTTATCCCGGAAACAGGGTGATCAGTCACCCTGGAAACAGGGCAGTCAGTTACCCCGGAAACAGGGCAGTCAGTTACCCTGGAAACCGGGCAGTCAGTTATCCTGGAAACAGGGCGGTCAGTTACCCCGGAAACAGGGCGGTCAGTTAACCTGGAAACAGGGCAGTCAGTTATCCCGGAAACGGGGCGCACAGTTACCCCGGAAACAGAGCGGTCATTTATCCCGGAAACAGGGTGATCAGTTACCCTGGAAACAGGGCAGTCAGTTACCCTGGTAACAGGTTAGTAAGTTACCCCAGAAACAGGGAGATCAGTTACCCTGGAAACTGGGCAGTCAGTTACCCCGGAAACAGAGCGGTCAGTTACCCCGGAAACAGGGTGATCAGTTAGCCTGGAAACAGGGGAGTCAGTTACCCCGGAAACAGGGTGATCAGTTACTCTGGAAACAGTGTGATCAGTTACCTTGGAAACAGGGCGGTCAGTTACCCCGGAAACAGGGCAGTCAGTTATCCCGGAAACAAGGTGATCAGTTACCCTGGAAACAGGGCAGTCAGTTATCCCGGAAACAGGGTGATCAGTTACCCTGGAAACAGGGTGATCAGTTACCCTGGAAACAGGGCGGTAAGTTACCCCGGAAACAGGGCAGTCAGTGATCCCGGAAACAGCGAGATCAGTTACCCTGTAAACAGGGCAGTCAGTTACCCTGGAAACAGGGCAGACAGTTATCCCGGAAACAGGGCGGTCAGGTAACCCGGAAACAGGGCGGTCAGTTACCCTCGAAACAGGGCAGTCAGTCACCCTGGAAACAGGTCAGTCAGTTATCCCGGAAACAGGGCAGTCAGTTATCCCGGAAACAGGGTGATCAGTTACCCTGGAAACTGGGCAGTCAGTTACCCCGGAAACAGGGCATTCAGTTATCCTGGAAACAGGGCAGTCAGTTACCCTGGAAACAGGGCAGTCATTTACCCCTGGAAACAGATTACTCAGTTACCCCAGAAACAGGGTGATCAGTTACCCTGGAAACAGGGCAGTTATCCTGGAAACAGGGCGGTTATTTGCCCTGGAAACCGGGCAATCAGTTACACTGGAAACTGGGCATTCAGTTAACCTGGAAACAGGGCCGTCAGTTATCCTGCAAACAGGGCGGTCAGTTGCCCTGGAAATAGGGAGGTCAGTTATCCTGGAAACAGGGCGGTCAGTTACACCGGAAGCAGGGAGATCAGTTACCCCGGAAACAGGGCAGTCAGTTACCCTGGAAACAGGGCCGTCAGTTATCCTGGAAACAGTGTGGTCAGTGACCCTGGAAACAGGGTGGTCAGTTACCCCGGAAACAGGGCAGTCAGTTACCCCGGAAACAGGGTGATCAGTTAATTTGGTAACAGGGCAGTCAGTTAGCCTGGAAACAGGGCAGTCAGTTACCCCGGAAACAGGTCAGTCAGTTACCCTGGAAACAGGGCAGTCAGTTTTCCTGGAAACAGGGCAATCAGTTATCCCGGAAACAGGGTGATCAGTTACCCTGGAAACAGGTTAGTCAGTTACCCCGGAAACAGGGCAGTCAGGTACCCTGGAAACAGGGCAGTCAGTTATCCCGGAAACAGGGCAGTCAGTTATCCCGGAAACAGGGTGATCAGTTCCCCTGGAAACTGGGCAGTCAGTCACCCTGGAAACAGGGCAGTCAGTTACCCCGGAAACAGGGCAGTCAGTTACCCTGGAAACTTGGCAGTCAGTTACCCTGGAAACAGGGCAGTCACTTATCCCGGAAACAGGGTGATCAGTTACCCTGGAAAAAGGGCAGTCAGTTATCCCGGAAACAGGGCAGTCAGTTGTCCCGGAAAAAGGGTGATCAGTTCCCCTGGAAACAGGGCAGTCAGTTACCCCGGAAGCAGGGCAATCAGTTCCCCTGGAAACAGGGCAATCAGTTACCCCGGAAACTGGGGAGTCAGTTACCCTGGAAACAGGGCAGTCAGTTCCCCTGGAAACAGGACAGTCAGTTACCCTGGAAACAGGGCAGTCAGTTATCCCGGAAACAGGGCAGTCAGTTATCCCGGAAACAGGGTGATCAGTTACCCTGGAAAAAGGGCAGTCAGTTATCCTGGAAACTGGGTGATCAGTTACCGTGGAAAGTGGGCAGTCAGTTACCCTGGAAACAGGCAGTCAGTTACCCTGGAAACAGGGCAGTCAGTTATCCTGGAAACAGGGCAGACAGTTATACTGGAAACAGGGCGGTCAGTTACCCCGGAAACAGGTCAGTCAGTTACCCCGGAAACAGGGCAGTCAGTTATCCTGGAAACAGGGCAATCAGTTATCCCGGAAACAGGGTGATCAGTTACCCTGGAAACAGGTTAGTCATTTACCCCGGAAACAGGGCAGTCAGGTACCCTGGAAACAGGGCAGTCAGTTATCCCGGAAACTGGGCATTCAGTTATCCTGGAAACAGGGCAGTCAGTTACCCTGGAAACAGGGCAGTCATTTACCCCTGGAAACAGATTACTCAGTTACCCCAGAAACAGGGTGATCAGTTACCCTGGAAACAGGGCAGTTATCCTGGAAACAGGGCGGTTATTTGCCCTGGAAACAGGGCAATCAGTTACACCGGAAACTGGGCATTCAGTTAACCTGGAAACAGGGCCGTCAGTTATCCTGCAAACAGGGCGGTCAGTTGCCCTGGAAATAGGGAGGTCAGTTATCCTGGAAACAGGGCGGTCAGTTACACCGGAAGCAGGGAGATCAGTTACCCCGGAAACAGGGCAGTCAGTTACCCTGGAAACAGGGCCGTCAGTTATCCTGGAAACAGTGTGGTCAGTGACCCTGGAAACAGGGTGGTCAGTTACCCCGGAAACAGGGCAGTCAGTTACCCCGGAAACAGGGTGATCAGTTAATTTGGAAACAGGGCAGTCAGTTATCCTGGAAACAGGGCAGTCAGTTACCCCGGAAACAGGTCAGTCAGTTACCCTGGAAACAGGGCAGTCAGTTATCCTGGAAACAGGGCAATCAGTTATCCCGGAAACAGGGTGATCAGTTACCCTGGAAACAGGTTAGTCAGTTACCCCGGAAACAGGGCAGTCAGGTACCCTGGAAACAGGGCAGTCAGTTATCCCGGAAACAGGGCAGTCAGTTATCCCGGAAACAGGGTGATCAGTTCCCCTGGAAACTGGGCAGTCAGTCACCCTGGAAACAGGGAAGTCACTTATCCCGGAAACAGGGTGATCAGTTACCCTGGAAAAAGGGCAGTCAGTTATCCCGGAAACAGGGCAGTCAGTTGTCCCGGAAAAAGGGTGATCAGTTCCCCTGGAAACAGGGCAGTCAGTTACCCCGGAAGCAGGGCAGTCAGTTACCCTGGAAACAGGGCAATCAGTTACCCCGGAAACTGGGGAGTCAGTTACCCTGGAAACAGGGCAGTCAGTTCCCCTGGAAACAGGACAGTCAGTTACCCTGGAAACAGGGCAGTCAGTTATCCCGGAAACAGGGCAGTCAGTTATCCCGGAAACAGGGTGATCAGTTACCCTGGAGAAAGGGCAGTCAGTTATCCTGGAAACAGGGTGATCAGTTACCGTGGAAATTGGGCAGTCAGTTACCCTGGAAACAGGCAGTCAGTTACCCTGGAAACAGGGCAGTCAGTTATCCTGGAAACAGGGCAGGCAGTTATCCTGGAAACAGGGCGGTAAGTTACCCGGGAAACAGGGCAGTCAGTTACCCCGGAAACAGGGCGGTCAGTTATCCGGGAAACAGGGCAGTCACTTATCCTGGAAACAGGGCAGTCTGTTATCCTGGAAACAGGGCGGTCAGTTACCCTGGAAATAGGGTCGTCAGTTATCCTGGAAACACGGCGGTCAGTTACCCCGGAAACAGGGAGATCAGTTACCCCGGAAAAAGGGCAGTCAGTTACCCTGGAAACAGGGCGGTCAGTTAACCCGGAAACAGATTGGTCAGTTATCCCGGAAACAGGGTGGTCAGTTATCCTGGAAACAGGGCGGTCAGTTATCCTAGAAACAGGGCGGTTAGTTACCCCGGAAACAGGGAGATCAGTTACCCCGGAAACAGGTCGGTCAGTTACCCTGGAAACAGGGCAGTCAGTTATCCTGGAAACAGGGCAGTCAGTTCTCCTGGAAACAGGGCGGTCAGTTACCCCGGAAATAGGTCGGTCAGTTACCCTGGAAACAGGGCAGTCAGTTATCCTGGAAACAGGGCAGTCAGTTATCCTGGAAACAGGGCAGTCAGTTCTCCTGGAAACAGGGCGGTCAGTTACCCCGGAAATAGGGAGGTCAGTTATCCTGGTAACAGGGCGGTCAGTTACCCCGGAAACAGGGAGATCAGTTACCCCGGATACAGGGCAGTCAGTCACCCTGGAAACAGGGCAGTCAGTTATCCTGGAAACAGGGTGGTCAGTGACCCTGTAAACAGGGTGGTCAGTTACCCCGGTAACAGGGTGATCAGTTATCCTGGAAATAGGGCGTCAGTTAGCCCGGAAACAGGGCAGTCAGTTACCCCGGAAACAAGGTGATCAGTTATCCTGGAAACAGGGCAGTCAGTTAGCATGGAAACAGGGCAGTCAGTTACCCCGGAAACAGGGCAGTCAGTTAACCTGGAAACAGGGCTGTCAGTTATCCCGGAAACAGGGCAGTCAGTTACCCCGGAAACAGGGCAGTCAGTTACCCTGGAAACAGGTCAGTCAGTTATCCCGGAAACAGGGCAGTCAGTTATCCCGGAAACAGGGTGATCAGTTACCCTGGAAACTGGGCAGTCAGTTACCCCGGAAACAGGGCAGTCAGTTATCCTGGAAACAGGGCAGTCAGTTACCCTGGAAACAGGGCAGTCATTTACCCCTGGAAACAGATTACTCAGTTACCCCAGAAACAGGGTGATCAGTTACCCTGGAAACAGGGCAGTCAGTTACCCTGGAAACAGGGCCGTCAGTTATCCTGGAAACAGTGTGGTCAGTGACCCTGGAAACAGGGTGGTCAGTTACCCCGGAAACAGGGCAGTCAGTTACCCCGGAAACAGGGTGATCAGTTAATTTGGTAACAGGGCAGTCAGTTAGCCTGGAAACAGGGCAGTCAGTTACCCCGGAAACAGGTCAGTCAGTTACCCTGGAAACAGGGCAGTCAGTTATCCTGGAAACAGGGCAATCAGTTATCCCGGAAACAGGGTGATCAGTTACCCTGGAAACAGGTTCGTCAGTTACCCCGGAAACAGGGCAGTCAGGTACCCTGGAAACAGGGCAGTCAGTTATCCCGGAAACAGGGCAGTCAGTTATCCCGGAAACAGGGTGATCAGTTCTCCTGGAAACTGGGCAGTCAGTCACCCTGGAAACAGGGCAGTCAGTTACCCCGGAAACAGGGCAGTCAGTTACCCTGGAAACTTGGCAGTCAGTTACCCTGGAAACAGGGCAGTCACTTATCCCGGAAACAGGGTGATCAGTTACCCTGGAAAAAGGGCAGTCAGTTATCCCGGAAACAGGGCAGTCAGTTGTCCCGGAAAAAGGGTGATCAGTTCCCCTGGAAACAGGGCAGTCAGTTACCCCGGAAGCAGGGCAGTCAGTTACCCTGGAAACAGGGCAATCAGTTACCCCGGAAACTGGGGAGTCAGTTACCCTGGAAACAGGGCAGTCAGTTCCCCTGGAAACAGGACAGTCAGTTACCCTGGAAACAGGGCAGTCAGTTATCCCGGAAACAGGGCAGTCAGTTATCCCGGAAACAGGGTGATCAGTTACCCTGGAAAAAGGGCAGTCAGTTATCCTGGAAACAGGGTGATCAGTTACCGTGGAAAGTGGGCAGTCAGTTACCCTGGAAACAGGCAGTCAGTTACCCTGGAAACAGGGCAGTCAGTTATCCTGGAAACAGGGCAGACAGTTATCCTGGAAACAGGGCGGTCAGTTACCCCGGAAACAGGTCAGTCAGTTACCCTGGAAACAGGGCAGTCAGTTATCCTGGAAACAGGGCAATCAGTTATCCCGGAAACAGGGTGATCAGTTACCCTGGAAACAGGTTAGTCAGTTACCCCGGAAACAGGGCAGTCAGGTACCCTGGAAACAGGGCAGTCAGTTATCCCGGAAACTGGGCAGTCAGTTACCCCGGAAACAGGGCATTCAGTTATCCTGGAAACAGGGCAGTCAGTTACCCTGGAAACAGGGCAGTCATTTACCCCTGGAAACAGATTACTCAGTTACCCCAGAAACAGGGTGATCAGTTACCCTGGAAACAGGGCAGTTATCCTGGAAACAGGGCGGTTATTTGCCCTGGAAACAGGGCAATCAGTTACACCGGAAACTGGGCATTCAGTTAACCTGGAAACAGGGCCGTCAGTTATCCTGCAAACAGGGCGGTCAGTTGCCCTGGAAATAGGGAGGTCAGTTATCCTGGAAACAGGGCGGTCAGTTACACCGGAAGCAGGGAGATCAGTTACCCCGGAAACAGGGCAGTCAGTTACCCTGGAAACAGGGCCGTCAGTTATCCTGGAAACAGTGTGGTCAGTGACCCTGGAAACAGGGTGGTCAGTTACCCCGGAAACAGGGCAGTCAGTTACCCCGGAAACAGGGTGATCAGTTAATTTGGAAACAGGGCAGTCAGTTAGCCTGGAAACAGGGCAGTCAGTTACCCCGGAAACAGGTCAGTCAGTTACCCTGGAAACAGGGCAGTCAGTTATCCTGGAAACAGGGCAATCAGTTATCCCGGAAACAGGGTGATCAGTTACCCTGGAAACAGGTTAGTCAGTTACCCCGGAAACAGGGCAGTCAGGTACCCTGGAAACAGGGCAGTCAGTTATCCCGGAAACAGGGCAGTCAGTTATCCCGGAAACAGGGTGATCAGTTCCCCTGGAAACAGGGCAGTCACTTATCCCGGAAACAGGGTGATCAGTTACCCTGGAAAAAGGGCAGTCAGTTATCCCGGAAACAGGGCAGTCAGTTGTCCCGGAAAAAGGGTGATCAGTTCCCCTGGAAACAGGGCAGTCAGTTACCCCGGAAGCAGGGCAGTCAGTTACCCTGGAAACAGGGCAATCAGTTACCCCGGAAACTGGGGAGTCAGTTACCCTGGAAACAGGGCAGTCAGTTCCCCTGGAAACAGGACAGTCAGTTACCCTGGAAACAGGGCAGTCAGTTATCCCGGAAACAGGGCAGTCAGTTATCCCGGAAACAGGGTGATCAGTTACCCTGGAAAAAGGGCAGTCAGTTATCCTGGAAACAGGGTGATCAGTTACCGTGGAAAGTGGGCAGTCAGTTACCCTGGAAACAGGCAGTCAGTTACCCTGGAAACAGGGCAGTCAGTTATCCTGGAAACAGGGCAGACAGTTATCCTGGAAACAGGGCGGTCAGTTACCCGGGAAACAGGGCAGTCAGTTACCCCGGAAACAGGGCGGTCAGTTATCCGGGAAACAGGGCAGTCACTTATCCTGGAAACAGGGCAGTCTGTTATCCTGGAAACAGGGCGGTCAGTTACCCTGGAAATAGGGTCGTCTGTTATCCTGGAAACACGGCGGTCAGTTACCCCGGAAACAGGGAGATCAGTTACCCCGGAAAAAGGGCAGTCAGTTACCCTGGAAACAGGGCGGTCAGTTAACCCGGAAACAGATTGGTCAGTTATCCCGGAAACAGGGTGGTCAGTTATCCTGGAAACAGGGCGGTCAGTTATCCTAGAAACAGGGCGGTTAGTTACCCCGGAAACAGGGAGATCAGTTACCCCGGAAACAGGTCGGTCAGTTACCCTGGAAACAGGGCAGTCAGTTATCCTGGAAAAAGGGCAGTCAGTTCTCCTGGAAACAGGGCGGTCAGTTACCCCGGAAATACGTCGGTCAGTTACCCTGGAAACAGGGCAGTCAGTTATCCTGGAAACAGGGCAGTCAGTTCTCCTGGAAACAGGGCGGTCAGTTACCCCGGAAATAGGGAGGTCAGTTATCCTGGTAACAGGGCGGTCAGTTACCCCAGAAACAGGGAGATCAGTTACCCCGGATACAGGGCAGTCAGTCACCCTGGAAACAGGGCAGTCAGTTACCCCGGTAACAGGGTGATCAGTTATCCTGGAAATAGGGCGTCAGTTAGCCCGGAAACAGGGCAGTCAGTTACCCCGGAAACAAGGTGATCAGTTATCCTGGAAACAGGGCAGTCAGTTAGCATGGAAACAGGGCAGTCAGTTACCCCGGAAACAGGGCAGTCAGTGAACCTGGAAACAGGGCTGTCAGTTATCCCGGAAACAGGGCAGTCAGTTATCTCGGAAACAGGGCAGTCAGTTACCCTGGAAACAGGGCTGTCAGTTATCCCGGAAACAGGGCAGTCAGTTATCCCGGAAACAGGGTGATCAGTTACCCTGGAAACAGGGCAGTCAGTTACCCCGGAAACAGGGCAGTCAGTTACGCTGGAAACAGGGCAGGCAGTTATCCCGGAAACAGGGCAGTCATTTATTCCGGAAACAGGGTGATCAGTTACCCTGGAAACTGGGCAGTCAGTTTCCCTGGAAACAGAGCGGTCAGTTACCCTGGAAACAGGGCAGACAGTTATCCCAGAAACAGGGCGGTCAGGTAACCCGGAAACAGGGCGGTCAGTTACCCTCGAAACAGGGCAGTCAGTCACCCTGGAAACAGGTCAGTCAGTTATCCCGGAAACAGGGCAGTCACTTATCCCGGAAACAGGGTGATCAGTTACCCTGGAAACTGGGCAGTCAGTTACCCCGGAAACAGGGCAGTCAGTTATCCTGGAAACAGGGCAGTCAGTTACCCTGGAAACAGGGCAGTCATTTACCCCTGGAAACAGATTACTCAGTTACCCCAGAAACAGGGTGATCAGTTACCCTGGAAACAGGGCAGTTATCCTGGAAACAGGGCGGTCAGTTACCCCGAAAACAGGTCGCTCAGTTCCCCTGGAAAATGGGCAGTCAGTTACCCTGGAAAAAGGGCAGTCAGTTACCCCGGTAACAGGGCGGTCAGTTGCCCTGGAAACAGGGCAGTCAGTTACCCCGGAAACAGGGTGATCAGTTACACTGGAAACAGGGAGATCAGTTACCCCGGAAACAGGGTGATCAGTTACCCTGGAAACAGGGAGATCAGTTACCCTGGAAACAGGACAGTCAGTTACCCTGGAAACAGGGCAGTCAGTTACCCTGGAAAGAGGGCATTCAGTTAACCTGGAAACAGGGCCGTCAGTTATCCTGCAAACAGGGCGGTCAGTTACCCCGGAAATAGGGAGGTCAGTTATCCTGGAAACAGGGCAGTCAGATCCCCTGGAAACAGGGCAGTCAGTTACCCTGGAAACAGGGCAGTCAGTTATCCCAGAAACAGGGCAGTCAGTTATCCCGGAAACAGGGTGATCAGTTACCCTGGAAAAAGGGCAGTCAGTTATCCTGGAAACAGGGTGATCAGTTACCGTGGAAAGTGGGCAGTCAGTTACCCTGGAAACAGGCAGTCAGTTACCCTGGAAACAGGGCAGTCAGTTATCCTGGAAACAGGGCAGACAGTTATCCTGGAAACAGGGCGGTCAGTTACCCGGGAAACAGGGAGATCAGTTACCCCGGAAACAGGGCAGTCAGTTACCCTGGAAACAGGGCAGTTATTTTCCCTGGAAACAGGGCAGTCAGTTACCCCGGAAACAGGGCGGTCAGTTATCCGGGAAATAGGGCAGTCACTTATCCTGGAAACAGGGCAGTCTGTTATCCTGGAAACAGGGCGGTCAGTTACCCTGAAAATAGGGTGGTCAGTTATCCTGGAAACACGGCGGTCAGTTACCCCGGAAACAGGGAGATCAGTTATCCCGGAAACAGGGTGGTCAGTTATCCTGGAAACAGGGCAGTCAGTTACCCCGGAAGCAGGGCAGTCAGTTACCCTGGAAACAGGGCAATCAGTTACCCCGGAAACTGGGGAGTCAGTTACCCTGGAAACAGGGCAGTCAGTTCCCCTTGAAACAGGACAGTCAGTTACCCTGGAAACAGGGCAGTCAGTTATCCCGGAAACAGGGCAGTCAGTTATCCCGGAAACAGGGTGATCAGTTACCCTGGAAAAAGGGCAGTCAGTTATCCTGGAAACAGGGTGATCAGTTACGCTGGAAAGTGGGCAGTCAGTTACCCTGGAAACAGGCAGTCAGTTACCTTGGAAACAGGGCAGTCAGTTATCCTGGAAACAGGGCAGACAGTTATCCTGGAAACAGGGCGGTCAGTTACCCGGGAAACAGGGAGATCAGTTACCCCGGAAACAGGGCAGTCAGTTACCCTGGAAACAGGGCAGTTATTTTCCCTGGAAACAGGGCAGTCAGTTACCCCGGAAACAGGGCGGTCAGTTATCCGGGAAACAGGGCAGTCACTTATCCTGGAAACAGGGCAGTCTGTTATTCTGGAAACAGGGCGGTCAGTTACCCTGGAAATAGGGTGGTCAGTTATCCTGGAAACACGGCGGTCAGTTACCCCGGAAACAGGGAGATCAGTTACCCCGGAAAAAGGGCAGTCAGTTACCCTGGAAACAGGGCGGTCAGTTAACCCGGAAACAGGGTGGTCAGTTATCCTGGAAACAGGGCGGTCAGTTATCCTAGAAACAGGGCGGTTAGTTACCCCGGAAACAGGGAGATCAGTTACCCCGGAAACAGGGCGGTCAGTTACCCTGGAAACAGGGCAGTCAGTTATCCTGGAAACAGGGCAGTCAGTTCTCCTGGAAACAGGGCGGTCAGTTACCCCGGAAATAGGGAGGTCAGTTATCCTGGTAACAGGGCGGTCAGTTACCCTGGAAACAGGGCAGTCAGTTATACCGGAAACAGGGCAGTCAGTTATCCCGGAAACAGGGTGATCAGTCACCCTGGAAACAGGGCAGTCAGTTACCCCGGAAACAGGGCGATCAGTTACCCTGGAAACAGGGCAGTCAGTTATCCCGGAAACAGGGCAGTCAGTTATCCCGGAAGCAGGGTGGTCAGTTATCCTGGAAACAGGGTGGTCAGTTACCCCGGAAACAGGGCTGTCAGTTACCCTGGAAACAGGGCAGTCAGTTACCCTGGAAACAGGGCAGTCAGTTATCCCGGAAACAGGGCAGTCAGTTATCCCGGAAACAGGGTGATCAGTCACCCTGGAAACAGGGCAGTCAGTTACCCCGGAAACAGGGCAGTCAGTTACCCTGGAAACCGGGCAGTCAGTTATCCTGGAAACAGGGCGGTCAGTTACCCCGGAAACAGGGCGGTCAGTTAACCTGGAAACAGGGCAGTCAGTTATCCCGGAAACGGGGCGCACAGTTACCCCGGAAACAGAGCGGTCATTTATCCCGGAAACAGGGTGATCAGTTACCCTGGAAACAGGGCAGTCAGTTACCCTGGTAACAGGTTAGTAAGTTACCCCAGAAACAGGGAGATCAGTTACCCTGGAAACTGGGCAGTCAGTTACCCCGGAAACAGAGCGGTCAGTTACCCCGGAAACAGGGTGATCAGTTAGCCTGGAAACAGGGGAGTCAGTTACCCCGGAAACAGGGTGATCAGTTACTCTGGAAACAGTGTGATCAGTTACCTTGGAAACAGGGCGGTCAGTAACCCCGGAAACAGGGCAGTCAGTTATCCCCGAAACAGGGTGATCAGTTACCCTGGAAACAGGGCAGTCAGTTATCCCGGAAACAGGGTGATCAGTTACCCTGGAAACAGGGTGATCAGTTACCCTGGAAACAGGGCGGTAAGTTACCCCGGAAACAGGGCAGTCAGTGATCCCGGAAACAGGGTGATCAGTTACCCTGGAAACAGGGCAGTCAGTTATCCCGGAAACAGGGTGATCAGTTACCCTGGAAACAGGGCAGTCAGTTATCCTGGAAACAGGGCGGTCAGTTACCCTGGAAACAGGGCAGTCAGTTACCCGGAAACAGGGTGATCAGTGAGCCCGGAAACAGGGAGATCAGTTACCCTGTAAACAGGGCAGTCACTTACCCTGAAAACAGGGCAGACAGTTATCCCGGAAACAGGGCGGTCAGGTAACCCGGAAACAGGGCGGTCAGTTACCCTCGAAACAGGGCAGTCAGTCACCCTGGAAACAGGTCAGTCAGTTATCCCGGAAACAGGGCAGTCAGTTACCCCGGAAACAGGGTGATCAGTTACCCTGGAAACTGGGCAGTCAGTTACCCCGGAAACAGGGCAGTCATTTACCCCTGGAAACAGATTACTCAGTTACCCCAGAAACAGGGTGATCAGTTACCCTGGAAACAGGGCAGTTATCCTGGAAACAGGGCGATTATTTGCCCTGGAAACAGGGCAATCAGTTACACCGGAAACTGGGCATTCAGTTAACCTGGAAACAGGGCCGTCAGTTATCCTGCAAACAGGGCGGTCAGTTGCCCTGGAAATAGGGAGGTCAGTTATCCTGGAAACAGGGCGGTCAGTTACACCGGAAGCAGGGAGATCAGTTACCCCGGAAACAGGGCAGTCAGTTACCCTGGAAACAGGGCCGTCAGTTATCCTGGAAACAGTGTGGTCAGTGACCCTGGAAACAGGGTGGTCAGTTACCCCGGAAACAGGGCAGTCAGTTACCCCGGAAACAGGGTGATCAGTTAATTTGGAAACAGGGCAGTCAGTTAGCCTGGAAACAGGGCAGTCAGTTACCCCGGAAACAGGTCAGTCAGTTACCCTGGAAACAGGGCAGTCAGTTATCCTGGAAACAGGGCAATCAGTTATCCCGGAAACAGGGTGATCAGTTACCCTGGAAACAGGTTAGTCAGTTACCCCGGAAACAGGGCAGTCAGGTACCCTGGAAACAGGGCAGTCAGTTATCCCGGAAACAGGGCAGTCAGTTATCCCGGAAACAGGGTGATCAGTTCCCCTGGAAACTGGGCAGTCAGTCACCCTGGAAACAGGGCAGTCAGTTACCCCGGAAACAGGGCAGTCAGTTACCCTGGAAACTTGTCAGTCAGTTACCCTGGAAACAGGGCAGTCACTTATCCCGGAAACAGGGTGATCAGTTACCCTGGAAAAAGGGCAGTCAGTTATCCCGGAAACAGGGTAGTCAGTTGTCCCGGAAAAAGGGTGATCAGTTCCCCTGGAAACAGGGCAGTCAGTTACCCCGGAAGCAGGGCAGTCAGTTACCCTGGAAACAGGGCAATCAGTTACCCCGGAAACTGGGGAGTCAGTTACCCTGGAAACAGGGCAGTCAGTTCCCCTGGAAACAGGACAGTCAGTTACCCTGGAAACAGGGCAGTCAGTTATCCCGGAAACAGGGCAGTCAGTTATCCCGGAAACAGGGTGATCAGTTACCCTGGAAAAAGGGCAGTCAGTTATCCTGGAAACAGGGTGATCAGTTACCGTGGAAATTGGGCAGTCAGTTACCCTGGAAACAGGAAGTCAGTTACCCTTGAAACAGGGCAGTCAGTTATCCTGGAAACAGGGCAGACAGTTATCCTGGAAACAGGGCGGTCAGTTACCCCGGAAACAGGTCAGTCAGTTACCCTGGAAACAGGGCAGTCAGTTATCCTGGAAACAGGGCAATCAGTTATCCCGGAAACAGGGTGATCAGTTACCCTGGAAACAGGTTAGTCAGTTACCCCGGAAACAGGGCAGTCAGGTACCCTGGAAACAGGGCAGTCAGTTATCCCGGAAACTGGGCAGTCAGTTACCCCGGAAACAGGGCATTCAGTTATCCTGGAAAAAGGGCAGTCAGTTACCCTGGAAACAGGGCAGTCATTTACCCCTGGAAACAGATTACTCAGTTACCCCAGAAACAGGGTGATCAGTTACCCTGGAAACAGGGCAGTTATCCTGGAAGCAGGGCGGTTATTTGCCCTGGAAACAGGGCAATCAGTTACACCGGAAACTGGGCATTCAGTTAACCTGGAAACAGGGCCGTCAGTTATCCTGCAAACAGGGCGGTCAGTTGCCCTGGAAACAGGGAGGTCAGTTATCCTGGAAACAGGGCGGTCAGTTACACCGGAAGCAGGGAGATCAGTTACCCCGGAAACAGGGCAGTCAGTTACCCTGGAAACAGGGCCGTCAGTTATCCTGGAAACAGTGTGGTCAGTGACCCTGGAAACAGGGTGGTCAGTTACCCCGGAAACAGGGCAGTCAGTTACCCCGGAAACAGGGTGATCAGTTAATTTGGAAACAGCGCAGTCAGTTAGCCTGGAAACAGGGCAGTCAGTTACCCCGGAAACAGGGCAATCAGTTACCCCGGAAACTGGGGAGTCAGTTACCCTGGAAACAGGGCAGTCAGTTCCCCTGGAAACAGGACAGTCAGTTACCCTGGAAACAGGGCAGTCAGTTATCCCGGAAACAGGGCAGTCAGTTATCCCGGAAACAGGGTGATCAGTTACCCTGGAAAAAGGGCAGTCAGTTATCCTGGAAACAGGGTGATCAGTTACTGTGGAAAGTGGGCAGTCAGTTACCCTGGAAACAGGCAGTCAGTTACCTTGGAAACAGGGCAGTCAGTTATCCTGGAAACAGGGCAGACAGTTATCCTGGAAACAGGGCGGTCAGTTACCCGGGAAACAGGGAGATCAGTTACCCCGGAAACAGGGCAGTCCGTTACCCTGGAAACAGGGCAGTTATTTTCCCTGGAAACAGGGCAGTCAGTTACCCCGGAAACAGGGCGGTCAGTTATCCGGGAAACAGGGCAGTCACTTATCCTGGAAACAGGGCAGTCTGTTATCCTGGAAACAGGGCGGTCAGTTACCCTGGAAATAGGGTGGTCAGTTATCCTGGAAACACGGCGGTCAGTTACCCCGGAAACAGGGAGATCAGTTACCCCGGAAAAAGGGCAGTCAGTTACCCTGGAAACAGGGCGGTCAGTTAACCCGGAAACAGGGTGGTCAGTTATCCTGGAAACAGGGCGGTCAGTTATCCTAGAAACAGGGCGGTTAGTTACCCCGGAAACAGGGAGATCAGTTACCCCGGAAACAGGGCGGTCAGTTACCCTGGAAACAGGGCAGTCAGTTATCCTGGAAACAGGGCAGTCAGTTCTCCTGGAAACAGGGCGGTCAGTTACCCCGGAAATAGGGAGGTCAGTTATCCTGGTAACAGGGCGGTCAGTTACCCTGGAAACAGGGCAGTCAGTTATACCGGAAACAGGGCAGTCAGTTATCCCGGAAACAGGGTGATCAGTCACCCTGGAAACAGGGCAGTCAGTTACCCCGGAAACAGGGAGATCAGTTACCCTGGAAACAGGGCAGTCAGTTATCCCGGAAACAGGGCAGTCAGTTATCCCGGAAGCAGGGTGGTCAGTTATCCTGGAAACAGGGTGGTCAGTTACCCCGGAAACAGGGCTGTCAGTTACCCTGGAAACAGGGCAGTCAGTTACCCTGGAAACAGGGCAGTCAGTTATCCCGGAAACAGGGCAGTCAGTTATCCCGGAAACAGGGTGATCAGTCACCCTGGAAACAGGGCAGTCATTTACCCCGGAAACAGGGCCGTCAGTTACCCTGGAAACCGGGCAGTCAGTTATCCTGGAAACAGGGCGGTCAGTTACCCCGGAAACAGGGCGGTCAGTTAACCTGGAAACAGGGCAGTCAGTTATCCCGGAAACGGGGCGCACAGTTACCCCGGAAACAGAGCGGTCATTTATCCCGGAAACAGGGTGATCAGTTACCCTGGAAACAGGGCAGTCAGTTACCCTGGTAACAGGTTAGTAAGTTACCCCAGAAACAGGGAGATCAGTTACCCTGGAAACTGGGCAGTCAGTTACCCCGGAAACAGAGCGGTCAGTTACCCCGGAAACAGGGTGATCAGTTACCCTGGAAACAGGGGAGTCAGTTACCCCGGAAACAGGGTGATCAGTTACTCTGGAAACAGTGTGATCAGTTACCTTGGAAACAGGGCGGTCAGTTACCCCGGAAACAGGGCAGTCAGTTATCCCGGAAACAGGGTGATCAGTTACCCTGGAAACAGGGCAGTCAGTTATCCCGGAAACAGGGTGATCAGTTATCCTGGAAACAGGGTGATCAGTTACCCTGGAAACAGGGCGGTAAGTTACCCCGGAAACAGGGCAGTCAGTGATCCCGGAAACAGGGTGATCAGTTACCCCGGAAACAGGGCAGTCAGTTATCCCGGAAACAGGGTGATCAGTTACCCTGGAAACAGGGCAGTCAGTTATCCTGGAAACAGGGCGGTCAGTTACCCTGGAAACAGGGCAGTCAGTTACCCGGAAACAGGGTGATCAGTGAGCCCGGAAACAGGGAGATCAGTTACCCTGTAAACAGGGCAGTCACTTACCCTGGAAACAGGGCAGACAGTTATCCCGGAAACAGGGCGGTCAGGTAACCCGGAAACAGGGCGGTCAGTTACCCTCGAAACAGGGCAGTCAGTCACCCTGGAAACAGGTCAGTCAGTTATCCCGGAAACAGGGCAGTCAGTTACCCCGGAAACAGGGTGATCAGTTACCCTGGAAACTGGGCAGTCAGTTACCCCGGAAACAGGGCAGTCATTTACCCCTGGA
Source organism: Heterodontus francisci (assembly GCF_036365525.1). Lineage (NCBI taxonomy): Eukaryota > Metazoa > Chordata > Chondrichthyes > Heterodontiformes > Heterodontidae > Heterodontus > Heterodontus francisci. Next base: position 593,915 of record NW_027142285.1, read on the forward strand.
AACAGATTACTCAGTTACCCCAGAAACAGGGTGATCAGTTACCCTGGAAACAGGGCAGTTATCCTGGAAACAGGGCGATTATTTGCCCTGGAAACAGGGCAATCAGTTACACCGGAAACTGGGCATTCAGTTAACCTGGAAACAGGGCCGTCAGTTATCCTGCAAACAGGGCGGTCAGTTGCCCTGGAAATAGGGAGGTCAGTTACCCTGGAAACAGGGCAGTCAGTTATCCTGGAAACAGGGCAATCAGTTATCCCGGAAACAGGGTGATCAGTTACCCTGGAAACAGGTTAGTCAGTTACCCCGGAAACAGGGCAGTCAGGTACCCTGGAAACAGGGCAGTCAGTTATCCCGGAAACTGGGCAGTCAGTTACCCCGGAAACAGGGCATTCAGTTATCCTGGAAACAGGGCAGTCAGTTACCCTGGAAACAGGGCAGTCATTTACCCCTGGAAACAGATTACTCAGTTACCCCAGAAACAGGGTGATCAGTTACCCTGGAAACAGGGCAGTTATCCTGGAAGCAGGGCGGTTATTTGCCCTGGAAACAGGGCAATCAGTTACACCGGAAACTGGGCATTCAGTTAACCTGGAAACAGGGCCGTCAGTTATCCTGCAAACAGGGCGGTCAGTTGCCCTGGAAATAGGGAGGTCAGTTATCCTGGAAACAGGGCGGTCAGTTACACCGGAAGCAGGGAGATCAGTTACCCCGGAAACAGGGCAGTCAGTTACCCTGGAAACAGGGCCGTCAGTTATCCTGGAAACAGTGTGGTCAGTGACCCTGGAAACAGGGTGGTCAGTTACCCCGGAAACAGGGCAGTCAGTTACCCCGGAAACAGGGTGATCAGTTAATTTGGAAACAGCGCAGTCAGTTAGCCTGGAAACAGGGCAGTCAGTTACCCCGGAAACAGGTCAGTCAGTTACCCTGGAAACAGGGCAGTCAGTTATCCTGGAAACAGGGCAATCAGTTATCCCGGAAACAGGGTGATCAGTTACCCTGGAAACAGGTTAGTCAGTTACCCCGGAAACAGGGCAGTCAGGTACCCTGGAAACAGGGCAGTCAGTTATCCCGGAAACAGGGCAGTCAGTTATCCCGGAAACAGGGTGATCAGTTCCCCTGGAAACTGGGCAGTCAGTCACCCTGGAAACAGGGCAGTCAGTTACCCCGGAAACAGGGCAGTCAGTTACCCTGGAAACTTGGCAGTCAGTTACCCTGGAAACAGGTCAGTCACTTATCCCGGAAACAGGGTGATCAGTTACCCTGGAAAAAGGGCAGTCAGTTATCCCGGAAACAGGGCAGTCAGTTGTCCCGGAAAAAGGGTGATCAGTTCCCCTGGAAACAGGGCAGTCAGTTACCCTGGAAGCAGGGCAGTCAGTTACCCTGGAAACAGGGCAATCAGTTACCCCGGAAACTGGGGAGTCAGTGACCCTGGAAACAGGGCAGTCAGTTCCCCTGGAAACAGGACAGTCAGTTACCCTGGAAACAGGGCAGTCAGTTATCCCGGAAACAGGGCAGTCAGTTATCCCGGAAACAGGGTGATCAGTTACCCTGGAAAAAGGGCAGTCAGTTATCCTGGAAACAGGGTGATCAGTTACCGTGGAAAGTGGGCAGTCAGTTACCCTGGAAACAGGCAGACAGTTACCCTGGAAACAGGGCAGTCAGTTATCCTGGAAACAGGGCAGACAGTTATCCTGGAAACAGGGCGGTCAGTTACCCGGGAAACAGGGCAGTCAGTTACCCCGGAAACAGGGCGGTCAGTTATCCGGGAAACAGGGCAGTCACTTATCCTGGAAACAGGGCAGTCTGTTATCCTGGAAGCAGGGCGGTCAGTTACCCTGGAAATAGGGTCGTCAGTTATCCTGGAATCACGGCGGTCAGTTACCCCTGAAACAGGGAGATCAGTTACCCCGGAAAAAGGGCAGTCAGTTACCCTGGAAACAGGGCGGTCAGTTAACCCGGAAACAGATTGGTCAGTTATCCCGGAAACAGGGTGGTCAGTTATCCTGGAAACAGGGCGGTCAGTTATCCTAGAAACAGGGCGGTTAGTTACCCCGGAAACAGGGAGATCAGTTACCCCGGAAACAGGTCGGTCAGTTACCCTGGAAACAGGGCAGTCAGTTATCCTGGAAACAGGGCAGTCAGTTCTCCTGGAAACAGGGCGGTCAGTTACCCCGGAAATAGGTCGGTCAGTTACCCTGGAAATAGGGCAGTCAGTTATCCTGGAAACAGGGCAGTCAGTTATCCTGGAAACAGGGCAGTCAGTTCTCCTGGAAACAGGGCGGTCAGTTACCCCGGAAATAGGGAGGTCAGTTATCCTGGTAACAGGGCGGTCAGTTACCCCGGAAACAGGGAGATCAGTTACCCCGGATACAGGGCAGTCAGTCACCCTGGAAACAGGGCAGTCAGTTATCCTGGAAACAGGGTGGTCAGTGACCCTGTAAACAGGGTGGTCAGTTACCCCGGTAACAGGGTGATCAGTTATCCTGGAAATAGGGCGTCAGTTAGCCCGGAAACAGGGCAGTCAGTTACCCCGGAAACAAGGTGATCAGTTATCCTGGAAACGGGGCAGTCAGTTAGCATGGAAACAGGGCAGTCAGTTACCCCGGAAACAGGGCAGTCAGTTAACCTGGAAACAGGGCTGTCAGTTATCCCGGAAACAGGGCAGTCAGTTACCCCGGAAACAGGGCAGTCAGTTACCCTGGAAACAGGGCTGTCAGTTATCCCGGAAACAGGGCAGTCAGTTATCCCGGAAACAGGGTGATCAGTTACCCTGGAAACAGGGCAGTCAGTTACCCCGGAAACAGGGCAGTCAGTTACGCTGGAAACAGGGCATTCAGTTATCCCGGAAACAGGGCAGTCATTTATCCCGGAAACAGGGTGATCAGTTACCCTGGAAACTGGGCAGTCAGTTTCCCTGGAAACAGGGCGGTCAGTTACCCTGGAAACAGGGCAGACAGTTATCCCGGAAACAGGGCGGTCAGGTAACCCGGAAACAGGGCGGTCAGTTACCCTCGAAACAGGGCAGTCAGTCACCCTGGAAACAGGTCAGTCAGTTATCCCGGAAACAGGGCAGTCAGTTATCCCGGAAACAGGGTGATCAGTTATCCTGGAAACAGGGCAGTCAGTTACCCTGGAAACAGGGCAGTCATTTACCCCTGGAAACAGATTACTCAGTTACCCCAGAAACAGGGTGATCAGTTACCCTGGAAACAGGGCAGTTATCCTGGAAACAGGGCGGTCAGTTACCCCGAAAGCAGGTCGCTCAGTTCCCCTGGAAAATGGGCAGTCAGTTACCCTGGAAAAAGGGCAGTCAGTTACCCCGGTAACAGGGCGGTCAGTTGCCCTGGAAACAGGGCAGTCAGTTACCCCGGAAACAGGGTGATCAGTTACACTGGAAACAGGGAGATCAGTTACCCCGGAAACAGGGTGATCAGTTACCCTGGAAACAGGGAGATCAGTTACCCTGGAAACAGGACAGTCAGTTACCCTGGAAACAGGGCAGTCAGTTACCCCGGAAAGAGGGCATTCAGTTAACCTGGAAACAGGGCCGTCAGTTATCCTGCAAACAGGGCGGTCAGTTACCCCGGAAATAGGGAGGTCAGTTATCCTGGAAACAGGGCGGTCAGTTACCCTGGAAACAGGGCAGTCAGTTACCCTGGAAACAGGGCCGTCAGTTATCCAGGAAACAGTGTGGTCAGTGACCCCGGAAACAGGGTGGTCAGTTACCCCGGAAACAGGGCAGTCAGTTACCCTGGAAACAGGGCCGTCAGTTATCCTGGAAACAGTGTGGTCAGTGACCCCGGAAACAGGGTGGTCAGTTACCCCGGAAACAGGGCAGTCAGTTACCCCGGAAACAGGGTGATCAGTCAATTTGGAAACAGGGCAGTCAGTTAGCCTGGAAACAGGGCAGTCAGTTACCCCGGAAACAGGTTAGTCAGTTACCCCGGAAACAGGGCAGTCAGGTACCCTGGAAACAGGGCAGTCAGTTATCCCGGAAACAGGGCAGTCAGTTATCCCGGAAACAGGGTGATCAGTTACCCTGGAAACTGGGCAGTCAGTCACCCTGGAAACAGGGCAGTCAGTTACCCCGGAAACAGGGCAGTCAGTTACCCTGGAAACTTGGCAGTCAGTTACCCTGGAAACAGGGCAGTCAGTTATCCCGGAAACAGGGTGATCAGTTACCCTGGAAAAAGGGCAGTCAGTTATCCCGGAAACTGGGCAGTCAGTTGTCCCGGAAAAAGGGTGATCAGTTCCCCTGGAAACAGGGCAGTCAGTTACCCCGGAAGCAGGGCAGTCAGTTACCCTGGAAACAGGGCAATCAGTTACCCCGGAAACTGGGGAGTCAGTTACCCTGGAAACAGGGCAGTCAGTTCCCCTGGAAACAGGACAGTCAGTTACCCTGGAAACAGGGCAGTCAGTTATCCCGGAAACAGGGCAGTCAGTTATCCCGGAAACAGGGTGATCAGTTACCCTGGAAAAAGGGCAGTCAGTTATCCTGGAAACAGGGCAGTCAGTTATCCCGGAAACAGGGCAGTCAGTTATCCCGGAAACAGGGTGATCAGTCACCCTGGAAACAGGGCAGTCATTTACCCCGGAAACAGGGCCGTCAGTTACCCTGGAAACCGGGCAGTCAGTTATCCTGGAAACAGGGCGGTCAGTTACCCCGGAAACAGGGCGGTCAGTTAACCTGGAAACAGGGCAGTCAGTTATCCCGGAAACGGGGCGCACAGTTACCCCGGAAACAGGGCAGTCAGTTGTCCCGGAAAAAGGGTGATCAGTTCCCCTGGAAACAGGGCAGTCAGTTACCCTGGAAGCAGGGCAGTCAGTTACCCTGGAAACAGGGCAATCAGTTACCCCGGAAACTGGGGAGTCAGTTACCCTGGAAACAGGGCAGTCAGTTCCCCTGGAAACAGGACAGTCAGTTACCCTGGAAACAGGGCAGTCAGTTATCCCGGAAACAGGGCAGTCAGTTATCCCCGAAACAGGGTGATCAGTTACCCTGGAAAAAGGGCAGTCAGTTATCCTGGAAACAGGGTGATCAGTTACCGTGGAAAGTGGGCAGTCAGTTACCCTGGAAACAGGCAGTCAGTTACCCTGGAAACAGGGCAGTCAGTTATCCTAGAAACAGGGCGGTTAGTTACCCTGGAAACAGGGAGATCAGTTACCCCGGAAACAGGTCGGTCAGTTACCCTGGAAACAGGGCAGTCAGTTAACCCGGAAACAGATTGGTCAGTTATCCCGGAAACAGGGTGGTCAGTTATCCTGGAAACAGGGCGGTCAGTTATCCTAGAAACAGGGCGGTTAGTTACCCTGGAAACAGGGAGATCAGTTACCCCGGAAACAGGTCGGTCAGTTACCCTGGAAACAGGGCAGTCAGTTATCCTGGAAACAGGGCAGTCAGTTCTCCGAGAAACAGGGTGGTCAGTTACCCCGGAAATAGGTCGGTCAGTTACCCTGGAAACAGGGCAGTCAGTTATCCTGGAAACAGGGCAGTCAGTTATCCTGGAAACAGGGCAGTCAGTTCTCCTGGAAACAGGGCGGTCAGTTACCCCGGAAATAGGGAGGTCAGTTATCCTGGTAACAGGGCGGTCAGTTACCCCGGAAACAGGGAGATCAGTTACCCCGGATACAGGGCAGTCAGTCACCCTGGAAACAGGGCAGTCAGTTATCCTGGAAACAGGGTGGTCAGTGACCCTGTAAACAGGGTGGTCAGTTACCCCGGTAACAGGGTGATCAGTTATCCTGGAAATAGGGCGTCAGTTAGCCCGGAAACAGGGCAGTCAGTTACCCCGGAAACAAGGTGATCAGTTATCCTGGAAACAGGGCAGTCAGTTAGCATGGAAACAGGGCAGTCAGTTACCCCGGAAACAGGGCAGTCAGTTAACCTGGAAACAGGGCTGTCAGTTATCCCGGAAACAGGGCAGTCAGTTACCCCGGAAACAGGGCAGTCAGTTACCCTGGAAACAGGGCTGTCAGTTATCCCGGAAACAGGGCAGTCAGTTATCCCGGAAACAGGGTGATCAGTTACCCTGGAAACAGGGCAGTCAGTTACCCCGGAAACAGGGCAGTCAGTTACGCTGGAAACAGGGCAGTCAGTTATCCCGGAAACAGGGCAGTCATTTATCCCAGAAACAGGGTGATCAGTTACCCTGGAAACTGGGCAGTCAGTTTCCCTGGAAACAGGGCGGTCAGTTACCCTGGAAACAGGGCAGACAGTTATCCCGGAAACAGGGCGGTCAGGTAACCCGGAAACAGGGCGGTCAGTTACCCTCGAAACAGGGCAGTCAGTCACCCTGGAAACAGGTCAGTCAGTTATCCCGGAAACAGGGCAGTCAGTTATCCCGGAAACAGGGTGATCAGTTATCCTGGAAACAGGGCAGTCAGTTACCCTGGAAACAGGGCAGTCATTTACCCCTGGAAACAGATTACTCAGTTACCCCAGAAACAGGGTGATCAGTTACCCTGGAAACAGGGCAGTTATCCTGGAAACAGGGCGGTCAGTTACCCCAAAAGCAGGTCGCTCAGTTCCCCTGGAAAATGGGCAGTCAGTTACCCTGGAAAAAGGGCAGTCAGTTACCCCGGTAACAGGGCGGTCAGTTGCCCTGGAAACAGGGCAGTCAGTTACCCCGGAAAAAGGGTGATCAGTTACACTGGAAACAGGGAGATCAGTTACCCCGGAAACAGGGTGATCAGTTACCCTGGAAACAGGGAGATCAGTTACCCTGGAAACAGGACAGTCAGTTACCCTGGAAACAGGGCAGTCAGTTACCCCGGAAAGAGGGCATTCAGTTAAACTGGAAACAGGGCCGTCAGTTATCCTGCAAACAGGGCGGTCAGTTACCCCGGAAATAGGGAGGTCAGTTATCCTGGAAACAGGGCGGTCAGTTACCCTGGAAACAGGGCAGTCAGTTACCCTGGAAACAGGGCCGTCAGTTATCCTGGAAACAGTGTGGTCAGTGACCCCGGAAACAGGGTGGTCAGTTACCCCGGAAACAGGGCAGTCAGTTACCCTGGAAACAGGGCCGTCAGTTATCCTGGAAACAGTGTGGTCAGTGACCCCGGAAACAGGGTGGTCAGTTACCCCTGAAACAGGGCAGTCAGTTACCCCGGAAACAGGGTGATCAGTCAATTTGGAAACAGGGCAGTCAGTTAGCCTGGAAACAGGGCAGTCAGTGACCCCGGAAACAGGGTGGTCAGTTACCCCGGAAACAGGGCAGTCAGTTACCCTGGAAACAGGGCCGTCAGTTATCCTGGAAACAGTGTGGTCAGTGACCCCGGAAACAGGGTGGTCAGTTACCCCGGAAACAGGGCAGTCAGTTACCCCGGAAACAGGGTGATCAGTCAATTTGGAAACAGGGCAGTCAGTTAGCCTGGAAACAGGGCAGTCAGTTACCCCGGAAACAGGTTAGTCAGTTACCCCGGAAACAGGGCAGTCAAGTACCCTGGAAACAGGGCAGTCAGTTATCCCGGAAACAGGGCAGTCAGTTATCCCGGAAACAGGGTGATCAGTTACCCTGGAAACTGGGCAGTCAGTCACCCTGGAAACAGGGCAGTCAGTTACCCCGGAAACAGGGCAGTCAGTTACCCTGGAAACTTGGCAGTCAGTTACCCTGGAAACAGGGCAGTCAGTTATCCCGGAAACAGGGTGATCAGTTACCCTGGAAAAAGGGCAGTCAGTTATCCCGGAAACTGGGCAGTCAGTTGTCCCGGAAAAAGGGTGATCAGTTCCCCTGGAAACAGGGCAGTCAGTTACCCCGGAAGCAGGGCAGTCAGTTACCCTGGAAACAGGGCAATCAGTTACCCCGGAAACTGGGGAGTCAGTTACCCTGGAAACAGGGCAGTCAGTTCCCCTGGAAACAGGACAGTCAGTTACCCTGGAAACAGGGCAGTCAGTTATCCCGGAAACAGGGCAGTCAGTTATCCCGGAAACAGGGAGATCAGTTACCCTGGAAAAAGGGCAGTCAGTTATCCTGGAAACAGGGTGATCAGTTACCGTGGAAAGTGGGCAGTCAGTTACCCTGGAAACAGGCAGTCAGTTACCCTGGAAACAGGGCAGTCAGTTATCCTGGAAACAGGGCAGACAGTTATCCTGGAAACAGTGCGGTCAGTTACCCGGGAAACAGGGAGATCAGTTACCCCGGAAACAGGGCAGTCAGTTACCCTGGAAACAGGGCAGTCTGTTATCCTGGAAACAGGGCAGACAGTTATCCTGGAAACAGGGCGGTCAGTTACCCCGGAAACAGGTCAGTCAGTTACCCTGGAAACAGGGCAGTCTGTTATCCTGGAAACAGGGCAATCAGTTATCCCGGAAACAGGGTGATCAGTTACCCTGGAAACAGGTTAGTCAGTTACCCCAGAAACAGGGCAGTCAGGTACCCTGGAAACAGGGCAGTCAGTTATCCCGGAAACTGGGCAGTCAGTTACCCCGGAAACAGGGCATTCAGTTATCCTGGAAACAGGGCAGTCAGTTACCCTGGAAACAGGGCAGTCATTTACCCCTGGAAACAGGTTAGTCAGTTACCCCAGAAACAGGGCAGTCAGGTACCCTGGAAACAGGGCAGTCAGTTATCCCGGAAACTGGGCAGTCAGTTATCCTGGAAACAGGGCAGTCAGTTACCCCGGAAACAGGGCATTCAGTTACCCTGGAAACAGGGCAGTTATCCTGGAAGCAGGGCGGTTATTTGCCCTGGAAACAGGGCAATCAGTTACACCGGAAACTGGGCATTCAGTTAACCTGGAAACAGGGCCTTCAGTTATCCTGCAAACAGGGCGGTCAGTTGCCCTGGTAATAGGGAGGTCAGTTATCCTGGAAACAGGGCGGTCAGTTACACCGGAAGCAGGGAGATCAGTTACCCCGGAAACAGGGCAGTCAGTTACCCTGGAAACAGGGCCGTCAGTTATCCTGGAAACAGTGTGGTCAGTGACCCTGGAAACAGGGTGGTCAGTTACCCCGGAAACAGGGCAGTCAGTTACCCCGGAAACAGGGTGATCAGTTAATTTGGAAACAGCGCAGTCAGTTAGCCTGGAAACAGGGCAGTCAGTTACCCCGGAAACAGGTCAGTCAGTTACCCTGGAAACAGGGCAGTCAGTTATCCTGGAAACAGGGCAATCAGTTATCCCGGAAACAGGGTGATCAGTTACCCTGGAAACAGGTTAGTCAGTTACCCCGGAAACAGGGCAGTCAGGTACCCTGGAAACAGGGCAGTCAGTTATCCCGGAAACAGGGCAGTCAGTTATCCCGGAAACAGGGTGATCAGTTCCCCTGGAAACTGGGCAGTCAGTCACCCTGGAAACAGGGCAGTCAGTTACCCCGGAAACAGGGCAGTCAGTTACCCTGGAAACTTGGCAGTCAGTTACCCTGGAAACAGGGCAGTCACTTATCCCGGAAACAGGGTGATCAGTTACCCTGGAAAAAGGGCAGTCAGTTATCCCGGAAACAGGGCAGTCAGTTGTCCCGGAAAAAGGGTGATCAGTTCCCCTGGAAACAGGGCAGTCAGTTACCCTGGAAACAGGGCAATCAGTTACCCCGGAAACTGGGGAGTCAGTTACCCTGGAAACAGGGCAGTCAGTTCCCCTGGAAACAGGACAGTCAGTTACCCTGGAAACAGGGCAGTCAGTTATCCCGGAAACAGGGCAGTCAGTTATCCCGGAAACAGGGTGATCAGTTACCCTGGAAAAAGGGCAGTCAGTTATCCTGGAAACAGGGTGATCAGTTACCGTGGAAAGTGGGCAGTCAGTTACCCTGGAAACAGGCAGTCAGTTACCCTGGAAACAGGGCAGTCAGTTATCCTGGAAACAGGGCAGACAGTTATCCTGGAAACAGGGCGGTCAGTTACCCGGGAAACAGGGCAGTCAGTTACCCCGGAAACAGGGCGGTCAGTTATCCGGGAAACAGGGCAGTCACTTATCCTGGAAACAGGGCAGTCTGTTATCCTGGAAACAGGGCGGTCAGTTACCCTGGAAATAGGGTCGTCAGTTATCCTGGAATCACGGCGGTCAGTTACCCCGGAAACAGGGAGATCAGTTACCCCGGAAAAAGGGCAGTCAGTTACCCTGGAAACAGGGCGGTCAGTTAACCCGGAAACAGATTGGTCAGTTATCCCGGAAACAGGGTGGTCAGTTATCCTGGAAACAGGGCGGTCAGTTATCCTAGAAACAGGGCGGTTAGTTACCCCGGAAACAGGGAGATCAGTTACCCCGGAAACAGGTCGGTCAGTTACCCTGGAAACAGGGCAGTCAGTTATCCTGGAAACAGGGCAGTCAGTTCTCCTGGAAACAGGGCGGTCAGTTACCCCGGAAATAGGTCGGTCAGTTACCCTGGAAACAGGGCAGTCAGTTATCCTGGAAACAGGGCAGTCAGTTCTCCTGGAAACAGGGCGGTCAGTTACCCCGGAAATAGGGAGGTCAGTTATCCTGGTAACAGGGCGGTCAGTTACCCCGGAAACAGGGAGATCAGTTACCCCGGATACAGGGCAGTCAGTCACCCTGGAAACAGGGCAGTCAGTTATCCTGGAAACAGGGTGGTCAGTGACCCTGTAAACAGGGTGGTCAGTTACCCCGGTAACAGGGTGATCAGTTATCCTGGAAATAGGGCGTCAGTTAGCCCGGAAACAGGGCAGTCAGTTACCCCGGAAACAAGGTGATCAGTTATCCTGGAAACAGGGCAGTCAGTTAGCATGGAAACAGGGCAGTCAGTTACCCCGGAAACAGGGCAGTCAGTTAACCTGGAAACAGGGCTGTCAGTTATCCCGGAAACAGGGCAGTCAGTTACCCCGGAAACAGGGCAGTCAGTTACCCTGGAAACAGGGCTGTCAGTTATCCCGGAAACAGGGCAGTCAGTTATCCCGGAAACAGGGTGATCAGTTACCCTGGAAACAGGGCAGTCAGTTACCCCGGAAACAGGGCAGTCAGTTACGCTGGAAACAGGGCAGTCAGTTATCCCGGAAACAGGGCAGTCATTTATCCCGGAAACAGGGTGATCAGTTACCCTGGAAACTGGGCAGTCAGTTTCCCTGGAAACAGGGCGGTCAGTTACCCTGGAAACAGGGCAGACAGTTATCCCGGAAACAGGGCGGTCAGGTAACCCGGAAACAGGGCGGTCAGTTAACCTCGAAACAGGGCAGTCAGTCACCCTGGAAACAGGTCAGTCAGTTATCCCGGAAACAGGGCAGTCAGTTATCCCGGAAACAGGGTGATCAGTTATCCTGGAAACAGGGCAGTCAGTTACCCTGGAAACAGGGCAGTCATTTACCCCTGGAAACAGATTACTCAGTTACCCCAGAAACAGGGTGATCAGTTACCCTGGAAACAGGGCAGTTATCCTGGAAACAGGGCGGTCAGTTACCCCGAAAGCAGGTCGCTCAGTTCCCCTGGAAAATGGGCAGTCAGTTACCCTGGAAAAAGGGCAGTCAGTTACCCCGGTAACAGGGCGGTCAGTTGCCCTGGAAACAGGGCAGTCAGTTACCCCGGAAACAGGGTGATCAGTTACACTGGAAACAGGGAGATCAGTTACCCCGGAAACAGGGTGATCAGTTACCCTGGAAACAGGGAGATCAGTTACCCTGGAAACAGGACAGTCAGTTACCCTGGAAACAGGGCAGTCAGTTACCCCGGAAAGAGGGCATTCAGTTAACCTGGAAACAGGGCCGTCAGTTATCCTGCAAACAGGGCGGTCAGTTACCCCGGAAATAGGGAGGTCAGTTATCCTGGAAACAGGGCGGTCAGTTACCCCGGAAACAGGGAGATCAGTTACCCCGGAAACAGGGCGGTCAGTTACCCTGGAAACAGGGCAGTCAGTTATCCTGGAAACAGGGCAGTCAGTTCTCCTGGAAACAGTGCGGTCAGTTACCCCGGAAATAGGGAGGTCAGTTATCCTGGTAACAGGGCGGTCAGTTACCCTGGAAACAGGGCAGTCAGTTATCCCGGAAACAGGGCAGTCAGTTATCCCGGAAACAGGGTGATCAGTCACCCTGGAAACAGGGCAGTCAGTTACCCCGGAAAGAGGGCAGTCAGTTACCCTGGAAACAGGGCAGTCAGTTATCCCGGAAACAGGGCAGTCAGTTATCCCGGAAGCAGGGTGGTCAGTTATCCTGGAAACAGGGCGGTCAGTTACCCCGGAAACAGGGCTGTCAGTTACCCTGGAAACTGGGCAGTCAGTTACCCTGGAAACAGGGCAGTCAGTTATCCCGGAAACAGGGCAGTCAGTTATCCCGGAAACAGGGTGATCAGTCACCCTGGAAACAGGGCAGTCAGTTACCCCGGAAACAGGGCAGTCAGTTACCCTGGAAACAGGGCAGTCAGTTATCCTGGAAACAGGGCAGTCAGTTACCCCGGAAACAGGGCGGTCAGTTAACATGGAAACAGGGCAGTCAGTTATCCCGGAAACGGGGCGCACAGTTACCCCGGAAACAGAGCGGTCATTTATCCCGGAAACAGGGTGATCAGTTACCCTGGAAACAGGGCAGTCAGTTACCCTGGTAACAGGTTAGTAAGTTACCCCAGAAACAGGGAGATCAGTTGCCCTGGAAACTGGGCAGTCAGTTACCCCGGAAACAGGGTGATCAGTTAGCATGGAAACAGGGGAGTCAGTTACCCCGGAAACAGGGTGATCAGTTACTCTGGAAACAGTGTGATCAGTTACCTTGGAAACAGGGCGGTCAGTTACCCCGGAAACAGGGCAGTCAGTTATCCCGGAAACAGGGTGATCAGTTACCCTGGAAACAGGGCAGTCAGTTATCCCGGAAACAGGGTGATCAGTTACCCTGGAAACAGGGTGATCAGTTACCCTGGAAACAGGGCGGTAAGTTACCCCGGAAACAGGGCAGTCAGTGATCCCGGAAACAGGGTGATCAGTTACCCTGGAAACAGGGCAGTCAGTTATCCCGGAAACAGGGTGATCAGTTACCCTGGAAACAGGGCAGTCAGTTATCCTGGAAACAGGGCAGTCAGTTACCCTGGAAACAGGGCAGTCAGTTACCCGGAAACAGGGTGATCAGTGAGCCCGGAAACAGGGAGATCAGTTACCCTGTAAACAGGGCAGTCAGTTCGGCCTGGAAACAGGGCAGACAGTTATCCCGGAAACAGGGCGGTCAGGTAACCCGGAAACAGGGCGGTCAGTTACCCTCGAAACAGGGCAGTCAGTCACCCTGGAAACAGGTCAGTCAGTTATCCCGGAAACAGGGCAGTCAGTTATCCCGGAAACAGGGTGATCAGTTACCCTGGAAACTGGGCAGTCAGTTACCCCGGAAACAGGGCAGTCAGTTATCCTGGAAACAGGGCAGTCAGTTACCCTGGAAACAGGGCAGTCATTTACCCCTGGAAACAGATTACTCAGTTACCCCAGAAACAGGGTGATCAGTTACCCTGGAAACAGGGCAGTTATCCTGGAAACAGGGCGGTCAGTTGCCCTGGAAACAGGGCAATCAGTTACACCGGAAACTGGGCATTCAGTTAACCTGGAAACAGGGCCGTCAGTTATCCTGCAAACAGGGCGGTCAGTTGCCCTGGAAATAGGGAGGTCAGTTATCCTGGAAACAGGGCGGTCAGTTACACCGGAAGCAGGGAGATCAGTTACCCCGGAAACAGGGCAGTCAGTCACCCTGGAAACAGGGCCGTCAGTTATCCTGGGAACAGTGTGGTCAGTGACCCAGGAAACAGGGTGGTCAGTTACCCCGGAAACAGGGCAGTCAGTTACCCCGGAAACAGGGTGATCAGTTAATTTGGAAACAGGGCAGTCAGTTAGCCTGGAAACAGGGCAGTCAGTTACCCCGGAAACAGGTCAGTCAGTTACCCTGGAAACAGGGCAGTCAGTTATCCTGGAAACAGGGCAATCAGTTATCCCGGAAACAGGGTGATCAGTTACCCTGGAAACAGGTTAGTCAGTTACCCCGGAAACAGGGCAGTCAGGTACCCTGGAAACAGGGCAGTCAGTTATCCCGGAAACAGGGCAGTCAGTTATCCCGGAAACAGGGTGATCAGTTACCCTGGAAACTGGGCAGTCAGTCACCCTGGAAACAGGGCAGTCAGTTACCCCGGAAACAGGGCAGTCAGTTACCCTGGAAACTTGGCAGTCAGTTACCCTGGAAACAGGGCAGTCACTTATCCCGGAAACAGGGTGATCAGTTACCCTGGAAAAAGGGCAGTCAGTTATCCCGGAAACAGGGCAGTCAGTTGTCCCGGAAAAAGGGTGATCAGTTCCCCTGGAAACAGGGCAGTCAGTTACCCCGGAAGCAGGGCAGTCAGTTACCCTGGAAACAGGGCAATCAGTTTCCCCGGAAACTGGGGAGTCAATTACCCTGGAAACAGGGCAGTCAGTTCCCCTGGAAACAGGACAGTCAGTTACCCTGGAAACAGGGCAGTCAGTTATCCCGGAAACAGGGCAGTCAGTTATCCCGGAAACAGGGCGGCCAGTTACCCTGGAAATAGGGTGGTCAGTTATCCTGGAAACACGGCGGTCAGTTACCCCGGAAACAGGGAGATCAGTTACCCCGGATAAAGGGCAGTCAGTTATCCTGGAAACAGGGTGATCAGTTACCGTGGAAGGTGGGCTGTCAGTTACCCTGGAAACAGGCAGTCAGTTACCCTGGAAACAGGGCAGTCAGTTATCCTGGAAACAGGGCAGACAGTTATCCTGGAAACAGGGCGGTCAGTTACCCGGGAAACAGGGCAGTCAGTTAGCCCGGAAACAGGGCGGTCAGTTATCCGGGAAACAGGGCAGTCACTTATCCTGGAAACAGGGCAGTCTGTTATCCTGGAAACAGGGCGGTCAGTTACCCTGGAAATAGGGTGGTCAGTTATCCTGGAAACACGGCGGTCAGTTACCCCGGAAACAGGGAGATCAGTTACCCCGGAAAAAGGGCAGTCAGTTACCCTGGAAACAGGGCGGTCAGTTAACCCGGAAACAGATTGGTCAGTTATCCCGGAAACAGGGTGGTCAGTTATCCTGGAAACAGGGCGGTCAGTTATCCTAGAAACAGGGCGGTTAGTTACCCCGGAAACCGGGAGATCAGTTACCCCGGAAACAGGGCGGTCAGTTACCCTGGAAACAGGGCAGTCAGTTATCCTGGAAACAGGGCAGTCAGTTCTCCTGGAAACAGGGCGGTCAGTTACCCCGGAAATAGGGAGGTCAGTTATCCTGGTAACAGGGCGGTCAGTTACCCCGGAAACAGGGAGATCAGTTATCCCGGATACAGGGCAGTCAGTCACCCTGGAAACAGGGCAGTCAGTTATCCTGGAAACAGGGTGGTCAGTGACCCTGTAAACAGGGTGGTCAGTTACCCGGGTAACAGGGTGATCAGTTATCCTGGAAATAGGGCGGTCAGTTAGCCCGGAAACAGGGCCGTCAGTTACCCCGGAAACAAGGTGATCAGTTACCCCGGATACAGGGCAGTCAGTCACCCTGGAAACAGGGCAGTCAGTTATCCTGGAAACAGGGTGGTCAGTGACCCTGTAAACAGGGTGGTCAGTTACCCTGGAAACAGGGCTGTCAGTTATCCCGGAAACAGGGCAGTCAGTTACCCCGGAAACTGGGCAGTCAGTTACCCTGGAAACAGGGCTGTCAGTTATCCCGGAAACAGGGCAGTCAGTTATCCCGGAAACAGGGTGATCAGTTACCCTGGAAACAGGGCAGTCAGTTACCCCGGAAACAGGGCAGTCAGTTACGCTGGAAACAGGGCAGTCAGTTATCCCGGAAACAGGGCAGTCATTTATCCCGGAAACAGGGTGATCAGTTACCCTGGAAACTGGGCAGTCAGTTTCCCTGGAAACAGGGCGGTCAGTTACCCTGGAAACAGGGCAGACAGTTATCCCGGAAACAGGGCGGTCAGGTAACCCGTTAACAGGGCGGTCAGTTACCCTCGAAACAGGGCAGTCAGTCACCCTGGAAACAGGTCAGTCAGTTATCCCGGAAACAGGGCAGTCAGTTATCCCGGAAACAGGGTGATCAGTTTCCCTGGAAACTGGGCAGTCAGTTACCCCGGAAACAGGGCAGTCAGTTATCCTGGAAACAGGGCAGTCAGTTACCCTGGAAACAGGGCAGTCATTTACCCCTGGAAACAGATTACTCAGTTACCCCAGAAACAGGGTGATCAGTTACCCTGGAAACAGGGCAGTTATCCTGGAAACAGGGTGGTCAGTTACCCCGAAAACAGGTCTCTCAGTTCCCCTGGAAAATGGGCAGTCAGTTACCCTGGAAAAAGGGCAGTCAGTTACCCCGGAAACAGGGCGGTCTGTTGCCCTGGAAACAGGGCGGTCAGTTACCCCGGAAACAGGGTGATCAGTTACACTGGAAACAGGGAGATCAGTTACCCCGGAAACAGGGTGATCAGTTACCTTGGAAACAGGGAGATCAGTTACCCTGGAAACAGGACAGTCAGTTACCCTGGAAACAGGGCAGTCAGTTACCCCGGAAAGAGGGCAGTCAGTTACCCTGGAAACAGGGCAGTCAGTTATCCCGGAAACAGGGCAGTCATTTATCCCGGAAACAGGGTGATCAGTTACCCTGGAAACTGGGCAGTCAGTTTCCCTGGAAACAGGGCGGTCAGTTACCCTGGAAACAGGGCAGACAGTTATCCCGGAAACAGGGCGGTCAGGTAACCCGTAAACAGGGCGGTCAGTTACCCTCGAAACAGGGCAGTCAGTCACCCTGGAAACAGGTCAGTCAGTTATCCCGGAAACAGGGCAGTCAGTTATCCCGGAAACAGGGTGATCAGTTTCCCTGGAAACTGGGCAGTCAGTTACCCCGGAAACAGGGCAGTCAGTTATCCTGGAAACAGGGCAGTCAGTTACCCTGGAAACAGGGCAGTCATTTACCCCTGGAAACAGATTACTCAGTTACCCCAGAAACAGGGTGATCAGTTACCCTGGAAACAGGGCAGTTATCCTGGAAACAGGGTGGTCAGTTACCCCGAAAACAGGTCGCTCAGTTCCCCTGGAAAATGGGCAGTCAGTTACCCTGGAAAAAGGGCAGTCAGTTACCCCGGAAACAGGGCGGTCAGTTGCCCTGGAAACAGGGCGGTCAGTTACCCTGGAAACAGGGTGATCAGTTACACTGGAAACAGGGCAGTCAGTTATCCCGGAAACAGGGTGATCAGTTACCCTGGAAACAGGGCAGTCAGTTATCCTGGAAACAGGGCAGTCAGTTACCCTGGAAACAGGGCAGTCAGTTACCCGGAAACAGGGTGATCAGTGAGCCCGGAAACAGGGAGATCAGTTACCCTGTAAACAGGGCAGTCAGTTCGGCCTGGAAACAGGGCAGACAGTTATCCCGGAAACAGGGCGGTCAGGTAACCCGGAAACAGGGCGGTCAGTTACCCTCGAAACAGGGCAGTCAGTCACCCTGGAAACAGGTCAGTCAGTTATCCCGGAAACAGGGCAGTCAGTTATCCCGGAAACAGGGTGATCAGTTACCCTGGAAACTGGGCAGTCAGTTACCCCGGAAACAGGGCAGTCAGTTATCCTGGAAACAGGGCAGTCAGTTACCCTGGAAACAGGGCAGTCATTTACCCCTGGAAACAGATTACTCAGTTACCCCAGAAACAGGGTGATCAGTTACCCTGGAAACAGGGCAGTTATCCTGGAAACAGGGCGGTCAGTTGCCCTGGAAACAGGGCAATCAGTTACACCGGAAACTGGGCATTCAGTTAACCTGGAAACAGGGCCGTCAGTTATCCTGCAAACAGGGCGGTCAGTTGCCCTGGAAATAGGGAGGTCAGTTATCCTGGAAACAGGGCGGTCAGTTACACCGGAAGCAGGGAGATCAGTTACCCCGGAAACAGGGCAGTCAGTCACCCTGGAAACAGGGCCGTCAGTTATCCTGGGAACAGTGTGGTCAGTGACCCAGGAAACAGGGTGGTCAGTTACCCCGGAAACAGGGCAGTCAGTTACCCCGGAAACAGGGTGATCAGTTAATTTGGAAACAGGGCAGTCAGTTAGCCTGGAAACAGGGCAGTCAGTTACCCCGGAAACAGGTCAGTCAGTTACCCTGGAAACAGGGCAGTCAGTTATCCTGGAAACAGGGCAATCAGTTATCCCGGAAACAGGGTGATCAGTTACCCTGGAAACAGGTTAGTCAGTTACCCCGGAAACAGGGCAGTCAGGTACCCTGGAAACAGGGCAGTCAGTTATCCCGGAAACAGGGCAGTCAGTTATCCCGGAAACAGGGTGATCAGTTACCCTGGAAACTGGGCAGTCAGTCACCCTGGAAACAGGGCAGTCAGTTACCCCGGAAACAGGGCAGTCAGTTACCCTGGAAACTTGGCAGTCAGTTACCCTGGAAACAGGGCAGTCACTTATCCCGGAAACAGGGTGATCAGTTACCCTGGAAAAAGGGCAGTCAGTTATCCCGGAAACAGGGCAGTCAGTTGTCCCGGAAAAAGGGTGATCAGTTCCCCTGGAAACAGGGCAGTCAGTTACCCCGGAAGCAGGGCAGTCAGTTACCCTGGAAACAGGGCAGTCAGTTATCCTGGAAACAGGGCAGTCAGTTATCCCGGAAAGAGGGCAGTCAGTTATCCCTGAAACAAGGTGATCAGTTACCCTTGGAAACAGGGCAGTCAGTTACCCCGGAAACAGGGCAGTCAGTTACCCTGGAAACAGGGCAGTCTGTTATCCCGGAAACAGGGCAGTCAGTTATCCCGGAAACAGGGTGATCAGTTACCCTGGAAACTGGGCAGTCAGTTACCCCGGAAACAGGGCAGTCAGTTATCCTGGAAGCAGGGCAGTCAGTTTTCCTGGTAACAGGGCAGTCAGTTGCCCTGGAAACAGGGCAATCAGTTACACCGGAAACTGGGCATTCAGTTAACCTGGAAACAGGGCCGTCAGTTATCCTGCAAACAGGGCGGTCAGTTACCCCGGAAATAGGGAGGTCAGTTATCCTGGAAACAGGGCGGTCAGTTACCCTGGAAACAGGGCAGTCAGTTACCCTGGAAACAGGGCCGTCAGTTATCCTGGAAACAGTGTGGTCAGTGACCCCGGAAACAGGGCGGTCAGTTATCCCGGAAACAGGGTGATCAGTTAGCCTGGAAACAGGGGAGTCAGTTACCCCGGAAACAGGGTGATCAGTTACTCTGGAAACAGTGTGATCAGTTACCTTGGAAACAGGGCGGTCAGTTACCCCGGAAACAGGGCAGTCAGTTATCCCGGAAACAGGGTGATCAGTTACCCTGGAAACAGGGTGATCAGTTACCCTGGAAAAGGGGCGGTAAGTTACCCTGGAAACAGGGCAGTCAGTGATCCCGGAAACAGGGTGATCAGTTACCCTGGAAACAGGGCAGTCAGTTATCCCGGAAACAGGGTGATCAGTTACCCTGGAAAAAGGGCAGTCAGTTATCCTGGAAACAGGGCGGTCAGATACCCTGGAAACAGGGCAGTCAGTTACCCGGAAACAGGGTGATCAGTGAGCCCGGAAACAGGGAGATCAGTTACCCTGTAAACAGGGCAGTCAGTTATCCTGGAAACAGGGCGGTCAGTTACCCAAAAACAGGGCGGTCAGTTACCCTGGAAACAGGGCAGACAGTTATCCCGGAAACAGGGCGGTCAGGTAACCCGGAAACAGGGCGGTCAGTTACCCTCGAAACAGGGCAGTCAGTCACCCTGGAAACAGGTCAGTCAGTTATCCCGGAAACAGGGCAGTCAGTTATCCCGGAAACAGGGTGATCAGTTACCCTGGAAATAGTGATGTACGTTGTCCTGGAAACATGGTGGTCAGTTACCCTGGAAACAGGGAGATCAGTTACCCTGGAAACGGGGCAGTCAGTTACCCTGGAAACAGGTCAGTCAGTTATCCCGGAAACAGGGCAGTCAGTTATCCTGGAAATAGGGCGGTCAGTTCCCCCGGAAATAGTGATGTACGTTGTCCTGGAAACATGGTGGTCAGTTACCCTGGAAACAGGGAGATCAGTTACCCTGGAAACGGGGCAGTCAGTTACCCTGGAAACAGGGCGGTCAGTTTCCCTGGAAACAGGGCAGTCAGTTACCCCGGAAACAGGGTGATCAGTTAAACCGGAAACAGGGCGGTCAGTTACCCCAGAAACAGCGCGGTCAGTAACCCTGCAAACAGATTAGTCAGTTACCCCGGAAACAGGGTGGTCAGTTATCCTGGAAACAGGGCAGTCAGTTACCCTGGAAACAGGGCAGTCAGTTACCCCGGAAAGAGGGCAGTCAGTTACCCTGGAAACAGGGCAGTCAGTTATCCCGGAAACAGGGCAGTCAGTTATCCCTGAAACAGGGTGATCAGTTACCCTGGAAACAGGGCAGTCAGTTACCCCGGAAACAGGGCAGTCAGTTACCCTGGAAACAGGGCAGTCAGTTATCCCGGAAACAGGGCAGTCAGTTATCGCGGAAACAGGGTGATCAGTTACCCTGGAAACTGGGCAGTCAGTTACCCCGGAAACAGGGCAGTCAGTTATCCTGGAAAAAGGGCAGTCAGTTACCCTGGAAACAGGGCAGTCATTTACCCCTGGAAACAGATTACTCAGTTACCCCGGAAACAGGGTGATCAGTTACCCTGGAAACAGGGCAGTCAGTTATCCTGGAAACAGGGCGGTCAGTTACCCCGAAAACAGGGCAGTCAGTTCCCCTGGAAACAGGGCAGTCAGTTACCCCGGAAAAAGGGCGGTCAGTTGCCCTGGTAACAGGGCAGTCAGTTACCCCGGAAACAGGGTGATCAGTTGCACTGGAAACAGGGAGATCAGTTACCCCGGAAACAGGGTGATCAGTTACCCTGGAAACAGGGAGATCAGTTACCCTGGAAACAGGGCAGTCAGTTACCCTGGAAACGGTGCAGTCAGTTACCCGGAAACAGTGTGATCAGTTACCACGGAAAAAGGGAGATCAGTTACCCTGGAAACCGGGCAGTCAGTTATCCTGGAAACAGGGCGGTCAGTTACCCCGGAAACAGGGCGGTCAGTTAACCTGGAAACAGGGCAGTCAGTTATCCCGGAAACAGGGCGCACAGTTACCCCAGAAACAGAGCGGTCATTTATCCCGGAAACAGGGTGATCAGTTACCCTGGAAACAGGGCAGTCAGTTACCCTGGTAACAGGTTAGTAAGTTACTCCAGAAACAGGGAGATCAGTTACCCTGGAAACTGGGCAGTCAGTTACCCCGGAAACAGGGCGGTCAGTTATCCCGGAAACAGGGTGATCAGTTAGCCTGGAAACAGGGGAGTCAGTTACCCCGGAAACAGGGTGATCAGTTACTCTGGAAACAGTGTGATCAGTTACCTTGGAAACAGGGCGGTCAGTTACCCCGGAAACAGGGCAGTCAGTTATCCCGGAAACAGGGTGATCAGTTACCCTGGAAACAGGGTGATCAGTTACCCTGGAAAAGGGGCGGTAAGTTACCCTGGAAACAGGGCGGTCAGTTTCCCTGGAAACAGGGCAGTCAGTTACCCCGGAAACAGGGTGATCAGTTAAACCGGAAACAGGGCGGTCAGTTACCCCAGAAACAGCGCGGTCAGTAACCCTGCAAACAGATTAGTCAGTTACCCCGGAAACAGGGTGGTCAGTTATCCTGGAAACAGGGCAGTCAGTTACCCTGGAAACAGGGCAGTCAGTTACCCCGGAAAGAGGGCAGTCAGTTACCCTGGAAACAGGGCAGTCAGTTATCCCGGAAACAGGGCAGTCAGTTATCCCTGAAACAGGGTGATCAGTTACCCTGGAAACAGGGCAGTCAGTTACCCCGGAAACAGGGCAGTCAGTTACCCTGGAAACAGGGCAGTCAGTTATCGCGGAAACAGGGTGATCAGTTACCCTGGAAACTGGGCAGTCAGTTACCCCGGAAACAGGGCAGTCAGTTATCCTGGAAAAAGGGCAGTCAGTTACCCTGGAAACAGGGCAGTCATTTACCCCTGGAAACAGATTACTCAGTTACCCCGGAAACAGGGTGATCAGTTACCCTGGAAACAGGGCAGTCAGTTATCCTGGAAACAGGGCGGTCAGTTACCCCGAAAACAGGGCAGTCAGTTCCCCTGGAAACAGGGCAGTCAGTTACTCCGGAAAAAGGGCGGTCAGTTGCCCTGGTAACAGGGCAGTCAGTTACCCCGGAAACAGGGTGATCAGTTGCACTGGAAACAGGGAGATCAGTTACCCCGGAAACAGGGTGATCAGTTACCCTGGAAACAGGGAGATCAGTTACCCTGGAAACAGGGCAGTCAGTTACCCTGGAAACGGTGCAGTCAGTTACCCGGAAACAGTGTGATCAGTTACCACGGAAAAAGGGAGATCAGTTACCCTGGAAACCGGGCAGTCAGTTATCCTGGAAACAGGGCGGTCAGTTACCCCGGAAACAGGGCGGTCAGTTAACCTGGAAACAGGGCAGTCAGTTATCCCGGAAACAGGGCGCACAGTTACCCCGGAAACAGAGCGGTCATTTATCCCGGAAACAGTGTGATCAGTTACCCTGGAAACAGGGCAGTCAGTTACCCTGGTAACAGGTTAGTAAGTTACCCCAGAAACAGGGAGATCAGTTACCCTGGAAACTGGGCAGTCAGTTACCCCGGAAACAGGGCGGTCAGTTATCCCGGAAACAGGGTGATCAGTTAGACTGGAAACAGGGGAGTCAGTTACCCCGGAAACAGGGTGATCAGTTACTCTGGAAACAGTGTGATCAGTTACCTTGGAAACAGGGCGGTCAGTTACCCCGGAAACAGGGCAGTCAGTTATCCCGGAAACAGGGTGATCAGTTACCCCGGAAACAGGGTGATCAGTTACCCTGGAAAAGGGGCGGTAAGTTACCCTGGAAACAGGGCAGTCAGTGATCCCGGAAACAGGGTGATCAGTTACCCTGGAAACAGGGCAGTCAGTTATCCCGGAAACAGGGTGATCAGTTACCCTGGAAAAAGGGCAGTCAGTTATCCTGGAAACAGGGCGGTCAGATACCCTGGAAACAGGGCAGTCAGTTACCCGGAAACAGGGTGATCAGTGAGCCCGGAAACAGGGAGATCAGTTACCCTGTAAACAGGGCAGTCAGTTATCCTGGAAACAGGGCGGTCAGTTACCCAAAAACAGGGCGGTCAGTTACCCTGGAAACAGGGCAGACAGTTATCCCGGAAACAGGGCGGTCAGGTAACCCGGAAACAGGGCGGTCAGTTACCCTCGAAACAGGGCAGTCAGTCACCCTGGAAACAGGTCAGTCAGTTATCCCGGAAACAGGGCAGTCAGTTATCCCGGAAACAGGGTGATCAGTTACCCTGGAAACTGGGCAGTCAGTTACCCCGGAAACAGGGCAGTCAGTTATCCTGGAAACAGGGCAGTCAGTTACCCTGGAAACAGGGCAGTCATTTACCCCTGGAAACAGATTACTCAGTTACCCCAGAAACAGGGTGATCAGTTACCCTGGAAACAGGGCAGTTATCCTGGAAACAGGGCGGTCAGTTACCCCGAAAACAGGTCGCTCAGTTCCCCTGGAAAATGGGCAGTCAGTTACCCTGGAAAAAGGGCAGTCGGTTACCCCGGAAACAGGGCGGTCAGTTGCCCTGGAAACAGGGCAGTCAGTTACCCCGGAAACAGGGTGATCAGTTACACTGGAAACAGGGAGATCAGTTACCCCGGAAACAGGGTGATCAGTTACCCTGGAAACAGGGAGATCTGTTACCCTGGAAACCGGACAGTCAGTTACCCTGGAAACAGGGCAGTCAGTTACCCCGGAAAGAGGGCAGTCAGTTACCCTGGAAACAGGGCAGTCAGTTATCCCGGAAACAGGGCAGTCAGTTATCCCTGAAACAAGGTGATCAGTTACCCTTGGAAACAGGGCAGTCAGTTACCCCGGAAACAGGGCAGTCAGTTACCCTGGAAACAGGGCAGTCTGTTATCCCGGAAACAGGGCAGTCAGTTATCCCGGAAACAGGGTGATCAGTTACCCTGGAAACTGGGCAGTCAGTTACCCCGGAAACTGGGCAGTCAGTTATCCTGGAAGCAGGGCAGTCAGTTTCCCTGGAAACAGGGCAGTCATTTACCCCTGGAAACAGATTACTCAGTTACCCCGGAAACAGGGTGATCAGTTACCCTGGAAACAGGGCAGTCAGTTACCCTGGAAACAGGGCAGTCAGTTGCCCTGGAAACAGGGCAATCAGTTACAACGGAAACTGGGCATTCAGTTAACCTGGAAACAGGGCCGTCAGTTATCCTGCAAACAGGGCGGTCAGTTACCCCGGAAATAGGGAGGTCAGTTATCCTGGAAACAGGGCGGTCAGTTACACCGGAAACAGCGAGCTCAGTTACCCCGGAAACAGGGCAGTCAGTTAACCTGGAAACAGGGCAGTCAGTTATCCTGGAAACAGTGTGGTCAGTGACCCTGGAAACAGGGTGGTCAGTTACCCTGGAAACAGGGCAGTCAGTTACCCCGGAAACAGGGTGATCAGTTAATTTGGAAACAGGGCAGTCAGTTAGCCTGGAAACAGGGCAGTCAGTTACCCCGGAAACAGGTCAGTCAGTTACCCTGGCAACAGGGCAGTCAGTTATCCTGGAAACAGGGCAATCAGTTATCCCGGAAACAGGGTGATCAGTTACCCTGGAAACAGGTTAGTCAGTTACCCCGGAAACAGGGCAGTCAGGTACCCTGGAAACAGGGCAGTCAGTTATCCCGGAAACAGGGCAGTCAGTTATCCCGGAAACAGGGTGATCAGTTACCCTGGAAACTGGGCAGTCAGTCACCCTGGAAACTTGGCAGTCAGTTACCCTGGAAACAGGGCAGTCACTTATCCCGGAAACAGGGTGATCAGTTACCCTGGAAAAAGGGCAGTCAGTTATCCCGGAAACAGGGCAGTCAGTTGTCCCGGAAAAGGGGTGATCAGTTCCCCTGGAAACAGGGCAGTCAGTTACCCCGGAAGCAGGGCAGTCAGTTACCCTGGAAACAGGGCAATCAGTTACCCCGGAAACTGGGGAGTCAGTTACCCTGGAAACAGGGCAGTCAGTTCCCCTGGAAACAGGACAGTCAGTTACCCTGGAAACAGGGCAGTCAGTTATCCCGGAAACAGGGCAGTCAGTTATCCCGGAAACAGGGTGATCAGTTACCCTGGAAAAAGGGCAGTCAGTTATCCTGGAAACAGGGTGATCAGTTACCGTGGAAAGTGGGCAGTCAGTTACCCTGGAAACAGGCAGTTAGTTACCCTGGAAACAGGGCAGTCAGTTATCCTGGAAACAGGGCTGACAGTTATCCTGGAAACAGGGCGGTCAGTTACCCGGAAAACAGGGAGATCAGTTACCCCGGAAACAGGGCAGTCAGTTACCCTGGAAACAGGGCAGTTATTTTCGCTGGAAACAGGGCAGTCAGTTACCCCGGAAACAGGGCGGTCAGTTATCCGGGAAACAGGGCAGTCACTTATCCTGGAAACAGGGCAGTCTGTTATCCTGGAAACAGGGCGGTCAGTTACCCTGGAAATAGGGTGGTCAGTTATCCTGGAAACACGGCGGTCAGTTACCCCGGAAACAGGGAGATCAGTTACCCCGGAAAAAGGGCAGTCAGTTACCCTGGAAACAGGGCGGTCAGATAACCCGGAAACAGATTGGTCAGTTATCCCGGAAACAGGGTGGTCAGTTATCCTGGAAACAGGGCGGTCAGTTATCCTAGAAACAGGGCGGTTAGTTACCCCGGAAACAGGGAGATCAGTTACCCCGGAAACAGGGCGGTCAGTTACCCTGGAAACAGGGCAGTCAGTTATCCTGGAAACAGGGCAGTCAGTTCTCCTGGAAACAGGGCGGTCAGTTACCCCGGAAATAGGGAGGTCAGTTATCCTGGTAACAGGGCGGTCAGTTACCCCGGAAACAGGGAGATCAGTTACCCCGGATACAGGGCAGTCAGTCACCCTGGAAACAGGGCACTCAGTTATCCCGGAAACAGGGTGATCAGTTACCCTGGAAACTGGGCAGTCAGTCACCCTGGAAACTTGGCAGTCAGTTACCCTGGAAACAGCGCAGTCACTTATCCCGGAAACAGGGTGATCAGTTACCCTGGAAAAAGGGCAGTCAGTTATCCCGGAAACAGGGCAGTCAGTTGTCCCGGAAAAAGGGTGATCAGTTCCCCTGGAAACAGGGCAGTCAGTTACCCCAGAAGCAGGGCAGTCAGTTACCCTGGAAACAGGGCAATCAGTTACCCCGGAAACTGGGGAGTCAGTTACCCTGGAAACAGGGCAGTCAGTTCCCCTGGAAACAGGACAGTCAGTTACCCTGGAAACAGGGCAGTCAGTTATCCCGGAAACAGGGCAGTCAGTTATCCCGGAAACAGGGTGATCAGTTACCCTGGAAAAAGGGCAGTCAGTTATCCTGGAAACAGGGTGATCAGTTACCGTGGAAAGTGGGCAGTCAGTTACCCTGGAAACAGGCAGTCAGTTACCCTGGAAACAGGGCAGTCAGTTATCCTGGAAACAGGGCTGACAGTTATCCTGGAAACAGGGCGGTCAGTTACCCGGGAAACAGGGAGATCAGTTACCCCGGAAACAGGGCAGTCAGTTACCCTGGAAACAGGGCAGTTATTTTCCCTGGAAACAGGGCAGTCAGTTACCCCGGAAACAGGGCGGTCAGTTATCCGGGAAACAGGGCAGTCACTTATCCTGGAAACAGGGCAGTCTGTTATCCTGGAAACAGGGCGGTCAGTTACCCTGGAAATAGGGTGGTTAGTTACCCCGGAAACAGGGAGATCAGTTACCCCGGAAACAGGGCGGTCAGTTACCCTGGAAACAGGGCAGTCAGTTATCCTGGAAACAGGGCAGTCAGTTATCCTAGAAACAGGGCGGTTAGTTACCCCGGAAACAGGGAGATCAGTTACCCCGGAAACAGGGCGGTCAGTTACCCTGGAAACAGGGCAGTCAGTTATCCTGGAAACAGGGCAGTCAGTTCTCCTGGAAACAGGGCGGTCAGTTACCCCGGAAATAGGTCGGTCAGTTATCCTGGTAACAGGGCGGTCAGTTACCCCGGAATCAGGGAGATCAGTTACCCCGGATACAGGGCAGTCAGTCACCCTGGAAACAGGGCAGTCAGTTATCCTGGAAACAGGGTGGTCAGTGACCCTGTAAACAGGGTGGTCAGTTACCCCGGTAACAGGGTGATCAGTTATCCTGGAAATAGGGCGGTCAGTTAGCCCCGAAACAGGGCAGTCAGTTACCCCGGAAACAAGGTGATCAGTTATCCTGGAAACAGGGCAGTCAGTTAGCATGGAAACAGGGCAGTCAGTTACCCCGGAAACAGGGCAGTCAGTTACCCTGGAAACAGGGCTGTCAGTTATCAAGGAAACAGGGCAGTCAGTTACCCCGGAAACAGGGCAGTCAGTTACGCTGGAAACAGGGCAGTCAGTTATCCCGGAAACAGGGCAGTCATTTATCCCGGAAACAGGGTGATCAGTTACCCTGGAAACTGGGCAGTCAGTTTCCCTGGAAACAGGGCAGTCAGTTACCCTGGAAACAGGGCAGTCAGTTAACCTGGAAACTGGGCATTCAGTTACCCTGGAAACAGGGCAGTCAGTTATCCCGGAAACAGGGCAGTCAGTTAACCTGGAAACTGGGCAGTCAGTTACCCTGGAAACAGGGCAATCAGTTAACCTGGAAACTGGGCAGTCAGTTACCCTGCAAACAGGGCAGTCAGTTACCCTGGAAACAGGGCAGTCAGTTAACCTGGAATCTGGGCAGTCAGTTACCCTGGAAACAGGGCAGTCAGTTATCCCGGAAACAGGGCAGTCAGTTATCCCGGAAAATTGGTGATCAGTTACCCTGTAAACTGGGCAGTCTGTTACCCTGGAAACAGGGCAGTCAGTTACCCCGGAAGCAGGGCAGTCAGTTATCCCGGAAAATGCGTGATCAGTTACCCCGGAAACAGGGCAGTCAGTTACCCTGGAAACAGGGCGGTCAGTTAACCCGGAAACAGGGCAGTCAGTTACCCCAGAAACAGGGCGGTCAGTCACCCTGGAAACAGATTGGTTAGTTATCCCGGAAACAGGGTGGTCAGTTATCCTGGAAACAGGGCGGTCAGTTATCCTAGAAACAGGGCGGTTAGTTACCCCGGAGACAGGGCTGTCAGTTACCCTGGAAACAGGTCAGTCAGTTACCCTGGAAACAGGGCAGTCAGTTAACCTGGAAACAGGGCAGTCAGTTATCCTGGAAACAGGGCAGTCAGTTATCCTGGAAACAGGGCGGTCAGTTACCCCGGAAATAGGGAGGTCAGTTATCCTGGTAACAGGGCGGTCAGTTACCCCGGAAACAGGGAGATCAGTTACCCCGGATACAGGGCAGTCAGTCACCCTGGAAACAGGGCAGTCAGTTATCCTGGAAACAGGGTGGTCAGTGACCCTGTAAACAGGGTGGTCAGTTACCCCGGAAACAGGGCAGTCAGTTACCCTGGTAACAGGGCGCTCAGTTAGCCCGGAAACAGGGCAGTCAGTTACCCCTAAAACAAGGTGATCAGTTATCCTGGAAACAGGGCAGTCAGTTAGCCTGGAAACAGGGCAGTCAGTTACCCCGGAAACAGGGCACTCAGTTACCCTGGAAACAGGGCAGTCAGTTATCCCGGAAACAGGGCAGTCAGTTATCCCGGAAACAGGGTGATCAGTCACCCTGGAAACAGGGCAGTCAGTTACCCCGGAAACAGGGCATTCAGTTACCCTGGAAACAGGGCAGTCAGTTATCCCGGAAACAGGGCAGTCAGTTATCCCGGAAGCAGGGTGGTCAGTTATCCTGGAAACAGGGCGGTCAGTTACCCCGGAAACAGGGCTGTCAGTTACCCTGGAAACAGGGCAGTCAGTTACACTGGAAACAGGGCAGTCAGTTATCCCGGAAACAGGTCAGTCAGTTATCCCGGAAACAGGGTGATCAGTCACCCTGGAAACAGGGCAGTCAGTTACCCCGGAAACAGGGCAGTCAGTTACCCTGGAAACCGGGCAGTCAGTTATCCTGGAAACAGGGCGGTCAGTTACCCCGGAAACAGGGCGGTCAGTTAACCTGGAAACAGAGCAGTCAGTTATCCCGGAAATGGGGCGCACAGTTACCCCGGAAACAGAGCGGTCATTTATCCCGGAAACAGGGTGATCAGTTACCCTGGAAACAGGGCAGTCAGTTACCCTGGTAACAGGTTAGTAAGTTACCCCAGAAACAGGGAGATCAGTTACCCTGGAAACTGGGCAGTCAGTTACCCCGGAAACAGAGCGGTCAGTTACCCCGGAAACAGGGTGATCAGTTAGCCTGGAAACAGGGGAGTCAGTTACCCCGGAAACAGGGTGATCAGTTACCCTGGAAACAGGGCAGTCAGTTATCCCGGAAACAGGGTGATCAGTTACCCTGGAAACAGGGTGATCAGTTACCCTGGAAACAGGGCAGTAAGTTACCCCGGAAACAGGGCAGTCAGTGATCCCGGAAACAGGGTGATCAGTTACCCTGGAAACAGGGCAGTCAGTTATCCCGGAAACAGGGTGATCAGTTACCCTGGAAACAGGGCAGTCAGTTATCCTGGAAACAGGGCGGTCAGTTACCCTGGAAACAGGGCAGTCAGTTACCCGGAAACAGGGTGATCAGTGAGCCCGGAAACAGGGAGATCAGTTACCCTGTAAACAGGGCAGTCAGTTCGGCCTGGAAACAGGGCAGACAGTTATCCCGGAAACAGGGCGGTCAGGTAACCCGGAAACAGGGCGGTCAGTTACCCTCGAAACAGGGCAGTCAGTCACCCTGGAAACAGGTCAGTCAGTTATCCCGGAAACAGGGCAGTCAGTTATCCCGGAAACAGGGTGATCAGTTACCCTGGAAACTGGGCAGTCAGTTACCCCGGAAACAGGGCAGTCAGTTATCCTGGAAACAGGGCAGTCAGTTACCCTGGAAACAGGGCAGTCATTTACCCCTGGAAACAGATTACTCAGTTACCCCAGAAACAGGGTGATCAGTTACCCTGGAAACAGGGCAGTTATCCTGGAAACAGGGCGGTCAGTTGCCCTGGAAACAGGGCAATCAGTTACACCGGAAACTGGGCATTCAGTTAACCTGGAAACAGGGCCGTCAGTTATCCTGCAAACAGGGCGGTCAGTTGCCCTGGAAATAGGGAGGTCAGTTATCCTGGAAACAGGGCGGTCAGTTACACCGGAAGCAGGGAGATCAGTTACCCCGGAAACAGGGCAGTCAGTTACCCTGGAAACAGGGCCGTCAGTTATCCTGGAAACAGTGTGGTCAGTGACCCAGGAAACAGGGTGGTCAGTTACCCCGGAAACAGGGCAGTCAGTTACCCCGGAAACAGGGTGATCAGTTAATTTGGAAACAGGGCAGTCAGTTAGCCTGGAAACAGGGCAGTCAGTTACCCCGGAAACAGGTCAGTCAGTTACCCTGGAAACAGGGCAGTCAGTTATCCTGGAAACAGGGCAATCAGTTATCCCGGAAACAGGGTGATCAGTTACCCTGGAAACAGGTTAGTCAGTTACCCCGGAAACAGGGCATTCAGGTACCCTGGAAACAGGGCAGTCAGTTATCCCGGAAACAGGGCAGTCAGTTATCCCGGAAACAGGGTGATCAGTTACCCTGGAAACTGGGCAGTCAGTCACCCTGGAAACAGGGCAGTCAGTTACCCCGGAAACAGGGCAGTCAGTTACCCTGGAAACTTGGCAGTCAGTTACCCTGGAAACAGGGCAGTCACTTATCCCGGAAACAGGGTGATCAGTTACCCTGGAAAAAGGGCAGTCAGTTATCCCGGAAACAGGGCAGTCAGTTGTCCCGGAAAAAGGGTGATCAGTTCCCCTGGAAACAGGGCAGTCAGTTACCCCGGAAGCAGGGCAGTCAGTTACCCTGGAAACAGGGCAATCAGTTACCCCGGAAACTGGGGAGTCAGTTACCCTGGAAACAGGGCAGTCAGTTCCCCTGGAAACAGGACAGTCAGTTACCCTGGAAACAGGGCAGTCAGTTATCCCGGAAACAGGGCAGTCAGTTATCCCGGAAACAGGGTGATCAGTTACCCTGGAAAAAGGGCAATCAGTTATCCTGGAAACAGGGTGATCAGTTACCGTGGAAAGTGGGCAGTCAGTTACCCTGGAAACAGGCAGTCAGTTACCCTGGAAACAGGGCAGTCAGTTATCCTGGAAACAGGGCAGACAGTTATCCTGGAAACAGGGCGGTCAGTTACCCGGGAAACAGGGCAGTCAGTTACCCCGGAAACAGGGCGGTCAGTTATCCGGGAAACAGGGCAGTCACTTATCCTGGAAACAGGGCAGTCTGTTATCCTGGAAACAGGGCGGTCAGTTACCCTGGAAATAGGGTGGTCAGTTATCCTGGAAACACGGCGGTCAGTTACCCCGGAAACAGGGAGATCAGTTACCCCGGAAAAAGGGCAGTCAGTTACCCTGGAAACAGGGCGGTCAGTTAACCCGGAAACAGATTGGTCAGTTATCCCGGAAACAGGGTGGTCAGTTATCCTGGAAACAGGGCGGTCAGTTATCCTAGAAACAGGGCGGTTAGTTACCCCGGAAACAGGGAGATCTGTTACCCCGGAAACAGGGCGGTCAGTTACCCTGGAAACAGGGCAGTCAGTTATCCTGGAAACAGGGCAGTCAGTTCTCCTGGAAACTGGGCGGTCAGTTACCCCGGAAATAGGGAGGTCAGTTATCCTGGTAACAGGGCGGTCAGTTACCCCGGAAACAGGGAGATCAGTTACCCCGGATACAGGGCAGTCAGTCACCCTGGAAACAGGGCAGTCAGTTATCCTGGAAACAGGGTGGTCAGTGACCCTGTAAACAGGGTGGTCAGTTACCCCGGTAACAGGGTGATCAGTTAGCCCGGAAACAGGGCAGTCAGTTAGCCCGGAAACAGGGCAGTCAGTTACCCCGGAAACAAGGTGATCAGTTATCCTGGAAACAGGTCAATCAGTGAGCATGGAAACAGGGCAGTCAGTTACCCCGGAAACAGGGCAGTCAGTTACCCTGGAAACAGGGCTGTCAGTTATCCCGGAAACAGGGCAGTCAGTTACCCCGGAAACAGGGCAGTCAGTTACCCTGGAAACAGGGCTGTCAGTTATCCCGGAAACAGGGCAGTCAGTTATCCCGGAAACAGGGTGATCAGTTACCCTGGAAACAGGGCAGTCAGTTACCCCAGAAACAGGGCAGTCAGTTACGCTGGAATCTGGGCAGTCAGTTACCCTGGAAACAGGGCAGTCAGTTATCCCGGAAACAGGGCAGTCAGTTATCCCGGAAAATTGGTGATCAGTTACCCTGTAAACTGGGCAGTCTGTTACCCTGGAAACAGGGCAGTCAGTTACCCCGGAAGCAGGGCAGTCAGTTATCCCGGAAAATGCGTGATCAGTTACCCCGGAAACAGGGCAGTCAGTTACCCTGGAAACAGGGCGGTCAGTTAACCCGGAAACAGGGCAGTCAGTTACCCCAGAAACAGGGCGGTCAGTCACCCTGGAAACAGATTGGTTAGTTATCCCGGAAACAGGGTGGTCAGTTATCCTGGAAACAGGGCGGTCAGTTATCCTAGAAACAGGGCGGTTAGTTACCCCGGAGACAGGGCTGTCAGTTACCCTGGAAACAGGTCAGTCAGTTACCCTGGAAACAGGGCAGTCAGTTAACCTGGAAACAGGGCAGTCAGTTATCCTGGAAACAGGGCAGTCAGTTATCCTGGAAACAGGGCGGTCAGTTACCCCGGAAATAGGGAGGTCAGTTATCCTGGTAACAGGGCGGTCAGTTACCCCGGAAACAGGGAGATCAGTTACCCCGGATACAGGGCAGTCAGTCACCCTGGAAACAGGGCAGTCAGTTATCCTGGAAACAGGGTGGTCAGTGACCCTGTAAACAGGGTGGTCAGTTACCCCGGAAACAGGGCAGTCAGTTACCCTGGTAACAGGGCGCTCAGTTAGCCCGGAAACAGGGCAGTCAGTTACCCCTAAAACAAGGTGATCAGTTATCCTGGAAACAGGGCAGTCAGTTAGCCTGGAAACAGGGCAGTCAGTTACCCCGGAAACAGGGCACTCAGTTACCCTGGAAACAGGGCAGTCAGTTATCCCGGAAACAGGGCAGTCAGTTATCCCGGAAACAGGGTGATCAGTCACCCTGGAAACAGGGCAGTCAGTTACCCCGGAAACAGGGCATTCAGTTACCCTGGAAACAGGGCAGTCAGTTATCCCGGAAACAGGGCAGTCAGTTATCCCGGAAGCAGGGTGGTCAGTTATCCTGGAAACAGGGCGGTCAGTTACCCCGGAAACAGGGCTGTCAGTTACCCTGGAAACAGGGCAGTCAGTTACACTGGAAACAGGGCAGTCAGTTATCCCGGAAACAGGTCAGTCAGTTATCCCGGAAACAGGGTGATCAGTCACCCTGGAAACAGGGCAGTCAGTTACCCCGGAAACAGGGCAGTCAGTTACCCTGGAAACCGGGCAGTCAGTTATCCTGGAAACAGGGCGGTCAGTTACCCCGGAAACAGGGCGGTCAGTTAACCTGGAAACAGAGCAGTCAGTTATCCCGGAAATGGGGCGCACAGTTACCCCGGAAACAGAGCGGTCATTTATCCCGGAAACAGGGTGATCAGTTACCCTGGAAACAGGGCAGTCAGTTACCCTGGTAACAGGTTAGTAAGTTACCCCAGAAACAGGGAGATCAGTTACCCTGGAAACTGGGCAGTCAGTTACCCCGGAAACAGAGCGGTCAGTTACCCCGGAAACAGGGTGATCAGTTAGCCTGGAAACAGGGGAGTCAGTTACCCCGGAAACAGGGTGATCAGTTACCCTGGAAACAGGGCAGTCAGTTATCCCGGAAACAGGGTGATCAGTTACCCTGGAAACAGGGTGATCAGTTACCCTGGAAACAGGGCAGTAAGTTACCCCGGAAACAGGGCAGTCAGTGATCCCGGAAACAGGGTGATCAGTTACCCTGGAAACAGGGCAGTCAGTTATCCCGGAAACAGGGTGATCAGTTACCCTGGAAACAGGGCAGTCAGTTATCCTGGAAACAGGGCGGTCAGTTACCCTGGAAACAGGGCAGTCAGTTACCCGGAAACAGGGTGATCAGTGAGCCCGGAAACAGGGAGATCAGTTACCCTGTAAACAGGGCAGTCAGTTCGGCCTGGAAACAGGGCAGACAGTTATCCCGGAAACAGGGCGGTCAGGTAACCCGGAAACAGGGCGGTCAGTTACCCTCGAAACAGGGCAGTCAGTCACCCTGGAAACAGGTCAGTCAGTTATCCCGGAAACAGGGCAGTCAGTTATCCCGGAAACAGGGTGATCAGTTACCCTGGAAACTGGGCAGTCAGTTACCCCGGAAACAGGGCAGTCAGTTATCCTGGAAACAGGGCAGTCAGTTACCCTGGAAACAGGGCAGTCATTTACCCCTGGAAACAGATTACTCAGTTACCCCAGAAACAGGGTGATCAGTTACCCTGGAAACAGGGCAGTTATCCTGGAAACAGGGCGGTCAGTTGCCCTGGAAACAGGGCAATCAGTTACACCGGAAACTGGGCATTCAGTTAACCTGGAAACAGGGCCGTCAGTTATCCTGCAAACAGGGCGGTCAGTTGCCCTGGAAATAGGGAGGTCAGTTATCCTGGAAACAGGGCGGTCAGTTACACCGGAAGCAGGGAGATCAGTTACCCCGGAAACAGGGCAGTCAGTTACCCTGGAAACAGGGCCGTCAGTTATCCTGGAAACAGTGTGGTCAGTGACCCAGGAAACAGGGTGGTCAGTTACCCCGGAAACAGGGCAGTCAGTTACCCCGGAAACAGGGTGATCAGTTAATTTGGAAACAGGGCAGTCAGTTAGCCTGGAAACAGGGCAGTCAGTTACCCCGGAAACAGGTCAGTCAGTTACCCTGGAAACAGGGCAGTCAGTTATCCTGGAAACAGGGCAATCAGTTATCCCGGAAACAGGGTGATCAGTTACCCTGGAAACAGGTTAGTCAGTTACCCCGGAAACAGGGCATTCAGGTACCCTGGAAACAGGGCAGTCAGTTATCCCGGAAACAGGGCAGTCAGTTATCCCGGAAACAGGGTGATCAGTTACCCTGGAAACTGGGCAGTCAGTCACCCTGGAAACAGGGCAGTCAGTTACCCCGGAAACAGGGCAGTCAGTTACCCTGGAAACTTGGCAGTCAGTTACCCTGGAAACAGGGCAGTCACTTATCCCGGAAACAGGGTGATCAGTTACCCTGGAAAAAGGGCAGTCAGTTATCCCGGAAACAGGGCAGTCAGTTGTCCCGGAAAAAGGGTGATCAGTTCCCCTGGAAACAGGGCAGTCAGTTACCCCGGAAGCAGGGCAGTCAGTTACCCTGGAAACAGGGCAATCAGTTACCCCGGAAACTGGGGAGTCAGTTACCCTGGAAACAGGGCAGTCAGTTCCCCTGGAAACAGGACAGTCAGTTACCCTGGAAACAGGGCAGTCAGTTATCCCGGAAACAGGGCAGTCAGTTATCCCGGAAACAGGGTGATCAGTTACCCTGGAAAAAGGGCAATCAGTTATCCTGGAAACAGGGTGATCAGTTACCGTGGAAAGTGGGCAGTCAGTTACCCTGGAAACAGGCAGTCAGTTACCCTGGAAACAGGGCAGTCAGTTATCCTGGAAACAGGGCAGACAGTTATCCTGGAAACAGGGCGGTCAGTTACCCGGGAAACAGGGCAGTCAGTTACCCCGGAAACAGGGCGGTCAGTTATCCGGGAAACAGGGCAGTCACTTATCCTGGAAACAGGGCAGTCTGTTATCCTGGAAACAGGGCGGTCAGTTACCCTGGAAATAGGGTGGTCAGTTATCCTGGAAACACGGCGGTCAGTTACCCCGGAAACAGGGAGATCAGTTACCCCGGAAAAAGGGCAGTCAGTTACCCTGGAAACAGGGCGGTCAGTTAACCCGGAAACAGATTGGTCAGTTATCCCGGAAACAGGGTGGTCAGTTATCCTGGAAACAGGGCGGTCAGTTATCCTAGAAACAGGGCGGTTAGTTACCCCGGAAACAGGGAGATCTGTTACCCCGGAAACAGGGCGGTCAGTTACCCTGGAAACAGGGCAGTCAGTTATCCTGGAAACAGGGCAGTCAGTTCTCCTGGAAACTGGGCGGTCAGTTACCCCGGAAATAGGGAGGTCAGTTATCCTGGTAACAGGGCGGTCAGTTACCCCGGAAACAGGGAGATCAGTTACCCCGGATACAGGGCAGTCAGTCACCCTGGAAACAGGGCAGTCAGTTATCCTGGAAACAGGGTGGTCAGTGACCCTGTAAACAGGGTGGTCAGTTACCCCGGTAACAGGGTGATCAGTTAGCCCGGAAACAGGGCAGTCAGTTAGCCCGGAAACAGGGCAGTCAGTTACCCCGGAAACAAGGTGATCAGTTATCCTGGAAACAGGTCAATCAGTGAGCATGGAAACAGGGCAGTCAGTTACCCCGGAAACAGGGCAGTCAGTTACCCTGGAAACAGGGCTGTCAGTTATCCCGGAAACAGGGCAGTCAGTTACCCCGGAAACAGGGCAGTCAGTTACCCTGGAAACAGGGCTGTCAGTTATCCCGGAAACAGGGCAGTCAGTTATCCCGGAAACAGGGTGATCAGTTACCCTGGAAACAGGGCAGTCAGTTACCCCAGAAACAGGGCAGTCAGTTACGCTGGAAACAGGGCAGTCAGTTATCCCGGAAACAGGGCAGTCATTTATCCCGGAAACAGGGTGATCAGTTACCCTGAAAACTGGGCAGTCAGTTTCCCTGGAAACAGGGCGGTCAGTTACCCTGGAAACAGGGCAGACAGTTATCCCGGAAACAGGGCGGTCAGGTAACCCGGAAACAGGGCGGTCAGTTACCCTCGAAACAGGGCAGTCAGTCACCCTGGAAACAGGTCAGTCAGTTATCCCGGAAACAGGGCAGTCAGTTATCCCGGAAACAGGGTGATCAGTTACCCTGGAAACTGGGCAGTCAGTTACCCCGGAAACAGGGCAGTCAGTTACCCTGGAAACAGGGCAGTCTGTTATCCCGGAAACAGGGCAGTCAGTTATCCCGGAAACAGGGTGATCAGTTACCCTGGAAACTGGGCAGTCAGTTACC
This sequence comes from Heterodontus francisci, assembly GCF_036365525.1. Lineage (NCBI taxonomy): Eukaryota > Metazoa > Chordata > Chondrichthyes > Heterodontiformes > Heterodontidae > Heterodontus > Heterodontus francisci. Next base: position 630,865 of record NW_027142285.1, read on the forward strand.
CCGGAAACAGGGCAGTCAGTTATCCTGGAAGCAGGGCAGTCAGTTTCCCTGGTAACAGGGCAGTCATTTACCCCTGGAAACAGATTACTCAGTTACCCCGGAAACAGGGTGATCAGTTACCCTGGAAACAGGGCAGTCAGTTACCTTGGAAACAGGGCAGTCAGTTGCCCTGGAAACAGGGCAATCAGTTACACCGGAAACTGGGCATTCAGTTAACCTGGAAACAGGGCCGTCAGTTATCCTGCAAACAGGGCGGTCAGTTACCCCGGAAACAGGGCCGTCTGTTATCCTGGAAACAGTGTGGTCAGTGACCCTGGAAACAGGGTGGTCAGTTACCCCGGAAACAGGGCAGTCAGTTACCCTGGAAACAGGTCAGTCAGTTACCCTGGAAACAGGGCAGTCAGTTAACCTGGAAACAGGGCAGTCAGTTATCCTGGAAACAGGGCAGTCAGTTATCCTGGAAACAGGGCGGTCAGTTACCCCGGAAATAGGGAGGTCAGTTATCCTGGTAACAGGGCGGTCAGTTACCCTGGTAACAGGGCGCTCAGTTACCCTGGAAACAAGGTGATCAGTTATCCTGGAAACAGGGCAGTCAGTTAGCCTGGAAACAGGGCAGTCAGTTCCCCCGGAAACAGGGCACTCAGTTACCCTGGAAACAGGGCAGTCAGTTATCCCGGAAACAGGGCAGTCAGTTATCCCGGAAACAGGGTGATCAGTCACCCTGGAAACAGGGCAGTCAGTTACCCCGGAAACAGGGCAGTCAGTTACCCTGGAAACAGGGCAGTCAGTTATCCCGGAAACAGGGCAGTCAGTTATCCCGGAAGCAGGGTGGTCAGTTATCCTGGAAACAGGGCGGTCAGTTACCCCGGAAACAGGGCTGTCAGTTACCCTGGAAACAGGGCAGTCAGTTACACTGGAAACAGGGCAGTCAGTTATCCCGGAAACAGGGCAGTCAGTTATCCCGGAAACAGGGTGATCAGTCACCCTGGAAACAGGGCAGTCAGTTACCCCGGAAACAGGGCAGTCAGTTACCCTGGAAACCGGGCAGTCAGTTATCCTGGAAACAGGGCGGTCAGTTACCCCGGAAACAGGGCGTTCAGTTAACCTGGAAACAGAGCAGTCAGTTATCCCGGAAATGGGGCGCACAGTTACCCCGGAAACAGAGCGGTCATTTATCCCGGAAACAGGGTGATCAGTTACCCTGGAAACAGGGCAGTCAGTTACCCTGGTAACAGGTTAGTAAGTTACCCCAGAAACAGGGAGATCAGTTACCCTGGAAACTGGGCAGTCAGTTACCCCGGAAACAGAGCGGTCAGTTACCCCGGAAACAGGGTGATCAGTTAGCCTGGAAACAGGGGAGTCAGTTACCCCGGAAACAGGGTGATCAGTTACTCTGGAAACAGTGTGATCAGTTACCTTGGAAACAGGGCGGTCAGTTACCCCGGAAACAGGGCAGTCAGTTATCCCGGAAACAGGGTGATCAGTTACCCTGGAAACAGGGCAGTCAGTTATCCCGGAAACAGGATGATCAGTTACCCTGGAAACAGGGTGATCAGTTACCCTGGAAACAGGGCAGTAAGTTACCCCGGAAACAGGGCAGTCAGTGATCCCGGAAACAGGGTGATCAGTTACCCTGGAAACAGGGCAGTCAGTTATCCCGGAAACAGGGTGATCAGTTACCCTGGAAACAGGGCAGTCAGTTATCCTGGAAACAGGGCGGTCAGTTACCCTGGAAACAGGGCAGTCAGTTACCCGGAAACAGGGTGATCAGTGAGCCCGGAAACAGGGAGATCAGTTACCCTGTAAACAGGGCAGTCAGTTCGGCCTGGAAACAGGGCAGACAGTTATCCCGGAAACAGGGCGGTCAGGTAACCCGGAAACAGGGCGGTCAGTTACCCTCGAAACAGGGCAGTCAGTCACCCTGGAAACAGGTCAGTCAGTTATCCCGGAAACAGGGCAGTCAGTTATCCCGGAAACAGGGTGATCAGTTACCCTGGAAACTGGGCAGTCAGTTACCCCGGAAACAGGGCAGTCAGTTATCCTGGAAACAGGGCAGTCAGTTACCCTGGAAACAGGGCAGTCATTTACCCCTGGAAACAGATTACTCAGTTACCCCAGAAACAGGGTGATCAGTTACCCTGGAAACAGGGCAGTTATCCTGGAAACAGGGCGGTCAGTTGCCCTGGAAACAGGGCAATCAGTTACACCGGAAACTGGGCATTCAGTTAACCTGGAAACAGGGCCGTCAGTTATCCTGCAAACAGGGCGGTCAGTTGCCCTGGAAATAGGGAGGTCAGTTATCCTGGAAACAGGGCGGTCAGTTACACCGGAAGCAGGGAGATCAGTTACCCCGGAAACAGGGCAGTCAGTTACCCTGGAAACAGGGCCGTCAGTTATCCTGGAAACAGTGTGGTCAGTGACCCAGGAAACAGGGTGGTCAGTTACCCCGGAAACAGGGCAGTCAGTTACCCCGGAAACAGGGTGATCAGTTAATTTGGAAACAGGGCAGTCAGTTAGCCTGGAAACAGGGCAGTCAGTTACCCCGGAAACAGGTCAGTCAGTTACCCTGGAAACAGGGCAGTCAGTTATCCTGGAAACAGGGCAATCAGTTATCCCGGAAACAGGGTGATCAGTTACCCTGGAAACAGGTTAGTCAGTTACCCCGGAAACAGGGCATTCAGGTACCCTGGAAACAGGGCAGTCAGTTATCCCGGAAACAGGGCAGTCAGTTATCCCGGAAACAGGGTGATCAGTTACCCTGGAAACTGGGCAGTCAGTCACCCTGGAAACAGGGCAGTCAGTTACCCCGGAAACAGGGCAGTCAGTTACCCTGGAAACTTGGCAGTCAGTTACCCTGGAAACAGGGCAGTCACTTATCCCGGAAACAGGGTGATCAGTTACCCTGGAAAAAGGGCAGTCAGTTATCCCGGAAACAGGGCAGTCAGTTGTCCCGGAAAAAGGGTGATCAGTTCCCCTGGAAACAGGGCAGTCAGTTACCCCGGAAGCAGGGCAGTCAGTTACCCTGGAAACAGGGCAATCAGTTACCCCGGAAACTGGGGAGTCAGTTACCCTGGAAACAGGGCAGTCAGTTCCCCTGGAAACAGGACAGTCAGTTACCCTGGAAACAGGGCAGTCAGTTATCCCGGAAACAGGGCAGTCAGTTATCCCGGAAACAGGGTGATCAGTTACCCTAGAAAAACGGCAGTCAGTTAGCCTGGAAACAGGGTGATCTGTTACCGTGGAAAGTGGGCAGTCAGTTACCCTGGAAACAGGCAGTAAGTTCCCCTGGAAACAGGGCAGTCAGTTCTCCTGGAAACAGGGCAGACAGTTATCCTGGAAACAGGGCGGTCAGTTACCCGGGAAACACGGCGGTCAGTTACCCCGGAAACAGGGAGATCAGTTACCCCGGAAAAAGGGCAGTCAGTTACCCTGGAAACAGGGCGGTCAGTTAACCCGGAAACAGATTGGTCAGTTATCCCGGAAACAGGGTGGTCAGTTATCCTGGAAACAGGGCGGTCAGTTATCCTAGAAACAGGGCGGTTAGTTACCCCGGAAACAGGGAGATCTGTTACCCCGGAAACAGGGCGGTCAGTTACCCTGGAAACAGGGCAGTCAGTTATCCTGGAAACAGGGCAGTCAGTTCTCCTGGAAACAGGGCGGTCAGTTACCCCGGAAATAGGGAGGTCAGTTATCCTGGTAACAGGGCGGTCAGTTACCCCGGAAACAGGGAGTTCAGTTACCCCGGATACAGGGCAGTCAGTCACCCTGGAAACAGGGCAGTCAGTTATCCTGGAAACAGGGTGGTCAGTGACCCTGTAAACAGGGTGGTCAGTTACCCCGGTAACAGGGTGATCAGTTAGCCCGGAAACAGGGCAGTCAGTTAGCCCGGAAACAGGGCAGTCAGTTACCCCGGAAACAAGGTGATCAGTTATCCTGGAAACAGGTCAATCAGTTAGCATGGAAACAGGGCAGTCAGTTACCCCGGAAACAGGGCAGTCAGTTACCCTGGAAACAGGGCTGTCAGTTATCCCGGAAACAGGGCAGTCAGTTACCCCGGAAACAGGGCAGTCAGTTACCCTGGAAACAGGGCTGTCAGTTATCCCGGAAACAGGGCAGTCAGTTATCCCGGAAACAGGGTGATCAGTTACCCTGGAAACAGGGCAGTCAGTTACCCCGGAAACAGGGCAGTCAGTTACGCTGGAAACAGGGCAGTCAGTTATCCCGGAAACAGGGCAGTCATTTATCCCGGAAACAGGGTGATCAGTTACCCTGGAAACTGGGCAGTCAGTCACCCTGGAAACAGGTCAGTCAGTTATCCCGGAAACAGGGCAGTCAGTTATCCCGGAAACAGGGTGATCAGTTACCCTGGAAACTGGGCAGTCAGTTACCCCGGAAACAGGGCAGTCAGTTATCCTGGAAACAGGGCAGTCAGTTACCCTGGAAACAGGGCAGTCATTTACCCCTGGAAACAGATTACTCAGTTACCCCAGAAACAGGGTGATCAGTTACCCTGGAAACAGGGCAGTTATCCTGGAAACAGGGCGGTCAGTTACCCCGAAAACAGGTCGCTCAGTTCCCCTGGAAAATGGGCAGTCAGTTACCCTGGAAAAAGGGCAGTCAGTTACCCCGGAAACAGGGTGATCAGTTACACTGGAAACAGGGAGATCAGTTACCCCGGAAACAGGGTGATCAGTTACCCTGGAAACAGGGAGATCAGTTACCCTGGAAACAGGACAGTCAGTTACCCTGGAAACAGGGCAGTCAGTTACCCCGGAAAGAGGGCAGTCAGTTACCCTGGAAACAGGGCAGTCAGTTATCCCGGAAACAGGGCAGTCAGTTATCCCTGAAACAAGGTGATCAGTTACCCTTGGAAACAGGGCAGTCAGTTACCCCGGAAACAGGGCAGTCAGTTACCCTGGAAACAGGGCAGTCTGTTATCCCGGAAACAGGGCAGTCAGTTATCCCGGAAACAGGGTGATCAGTTACCCTGGAAACTGGGCAGTCAGTTACCCCGGAAACAGGGCAGTCAGTTATCCTGGAAGCAGGGCAGTCAGTTTCCCTGGTAACAGGGCAGTCATTTACCCCTGGAAACAGATTACTCAGTTACCCCGGAAACAGGGTGATCAGTTACCCTGGAAACAGGGCAGTCAGTTACCCTGGAAACAGGGCAGTCAGTTGCCCTGGAAACAGGGCAATCAGTTACACCGGAAACTGGGCATTCAGTTAACCTGGAAACAGGGCCGTCAGTTATCCTGCAAACAGGGCGGTCAGTTACCCCGGAAACAGGGCCGTCAGTTATCCTGGAAACAGTGTGGTCAGTGACCCTGGAAACAGGGTGGTCAGTTACCCCGGAAACAGGGCAGTCAGTTACCCCGGAAACAGGGTGATCAGTCAATTTGGAAACAGGGCAGTCAGTTACCCCGGAAACAGGTTAGTCAGTTACCCCGGAAACAGGGCAGTCAGGTACCCTGGAAACAGGGCAGTCAGTTATCCCGGAAACAGGGCAGTCAGTTATCCCGGAAACAGGGTGATCAGTTACCCTGGAAACTGGGCAGTCAGTCACCCCGGAAACCGGGCAGTCAGTTACCCTGGAAACTTGGCAGTCAGTTACCCTGGAAACAGGGCAGTCACTTATCCCGGAAACAGGGTGATCAGTTAACCTGGAAAAAGGGCAGTCAGTTATCCCGGAAACAGGGTGATCAGTTCCCCTGGAAACAGGGCAGTCAGTTACCCCGGAAGCAGGGCAGTCAGTTACCCTGGAAACAGGGCAATCAGTTACCCCGGAAACTGGGGAGTCAGTTACCCTGGAAACAGGGCAGTCAGTTCCCCTGGAAACAGGACAGTCAGTTACCCTGGAAACAGGGCAGTCAGTTATCCCGGAAACAGGGCAGTCAGTTATCCCGGAAACAGGGTGATCAGTTACCCTGGAAAAAGGGCAGTCAGTTATCCTGGAAACAGGGTGATCAGTTACCGTGGAAAGTGGGCAGTCAGTTACCCTGGAAACAGGCAGTCAGTTACCCTGGAAACAGGGCAGTCAGTTATCCTGGAAACAGGGCAGACAGTTATCCTGGAAACAGGGCGGTCAGTTACCCGGGAAACAGGGAGATCAGTTACCCCGGAAACAGGGCAGTCAGTTACCCTGGAAACAGGGCAGTTATTTTCCCAGGAAACAGGGCAGTCAGTTACCCCGGAAACAGGGCGGTCAGTTATCCGGGAAACAGGGCAGTCACTTATCCTGGAAACAGGGCAGTCTGTTATCCTGGAAACAGGGCGGTCAGTTACCCTGGAAATAGGGTGGTCAGTTATCCTGGAAACACGGCGGTCAGTTACCCCGGAAACAGGGAGATCAGTTACCCCGGAAAAAGGGCAGTCAGTTACCCTGGAAACAGGGCGGTCAGTTAACCCGGAAACAGATTGGTCAGTTATCCCGGATACAGGGTGGTCAGTTATCCTGGAAACAGGGCGGTCAGTTATCCTAGAAACAGGGCGGTTAGTTACCCCGGAAACAGGGAGATCAGTTACCCCGGAAACAGGGCGGTCAGTTATCCCGGAAACAGGGCGATCAGTTACCCTGGAAACAGGGCGGTCAGTTATCCCGGAAACAGGGCAGTCAGTTATCCCGGAACCAGGGTGGTCAGTTATCCTGGAAACAGGGCGGTCAGTTACCCCGGAAACAGGGCTGTCAGTTACCCTGGAAACAGGGCAGTCAGTTACCCTGGAAACAGGGCAGTCAGTTATCCCGGAAACAGGGCAGTCAGTTATCCCGGAAACAGGGTGATCAGTCACCCTGGAAACAGGGCAGTCAGTTACCCCGGAAACAGGGCAGTCGGTTACCCTGGAAACCGGGCAGTCAGTTATCCTGGAAACAGGGCGGTCAGTTACCCCGGAAACAGGGCGGTCAGTTAACCTGGAAACAGGGCAGTCAGTTATCCCGGAAACGGGGCGCACAGTTACCCCGGAAACAGGGTGATCAGTCACCCTGGAAACAGGGCAGTCAGTTACCCCGGAAACAGGGCGATCAGTTACCCTGGAAACAGGGCGGTCAGTTATCCCGGAAACAGGGCAGTCAGTTATCCCGGAAACAGGGTGATCAGTCACCCTGGAAACAGGGCAGTCAGTTACCCCGGAAACAGGGCGATCAGTTACCCTGGAAACAGGGCGGTCAGTTATCCCGGAAACAGGGCAGTCAGTTATCCCGGAAGCAGGGTGGTCAGTTATCCTGGAAACAGGGCGGTCAGTTACCCCGGAAACAGGACTGTCAGTTACCCTGGAAACAGGGCAGTCAGTTACCCTGGAAACAGGGCAGTCAGTTATCCCGGAAACAGGGCAGTCAGTTATCCCGGAAACAGGGTGATCAGTCACCCTGGAAACAGGGCAGTCAGTTACCCCGGAAACAGGGTAGTCGGTTACCCTGGAAACCGGGCAGTCAGTTATCCTGGAAACAGGGCGGTCAGTTACCCCGGAAACAGGGCGGTCAGTTAACCTGGAAACAGGGCAGTCAGTTATCCCGGAAACGGGGCGCACAGTTACCCCGGAAACAGAGCGGTCATTTATCCCGGAAACAGGGTGATCAGTTACCCTGGAAACAGGGCAGTCAGTTACCCTGGTAACAGGTTAGTAAGTTACTGCAGAAACAGGGAGATCAGTTACCCTGGAAACTGGGCAGTCAGTTACCCCGGAAACAGAGCGGTCAGTTACCCCGGAAACAGGGTGATCAGTTAGCCTGGAAACAGGGGAGTCAGTTACCCCGGAAACAGGGTGATCAGTTACTCTGGAAACAGTGTGATCAGTTACCTTGGAAACAGGGCGGTCAGTTATCCCGGAAACAGGGTGATCAGTTACCCTGGAAACAGGGCAGTCAGTTATCCCGGAAACAGGGCAGTCAGTGATCCCGGAAACAGGGTGATCAGTTACCCTGGAAACAGGGCAGTCAGTTATCCCGGAAACAGGGTGATCAGTTACCCTGGAAACAGGGCAGTCAGTTATCCTGGAAACAGGGCGGTCAGTTACCCTGGAAACAGGGCAGTCAGTGATCCCGGAAACAGGGTGATCAGTTACCCTGGAAACAGGGCA